>NW_028318546.1:3447500-4047500 GCF_062004578.1 Staurois parvus
GATTGACCATTTCAGTCTTCCACCTTTTGGGGAAAAAATAAATAAATGAACGTAAAATGCAGAAAATAATGTGCATTCATTTTTTCCTTAAGGAGCCTGAAAAGCATTGCACCCATAAGATTATTGGCTCAGAGGTGAAATGCCAGACTCCTGCAGAAAAATCCTGCAGCTTTCAGCCTGTACCTGCATACGGCTGACTGTTTACAAGCTGCAAGGTTTGTTAATGAACCACAAGGCCACTGATCAGCAACCCCGCAGTCCATTCAGTACTAAAGGCCACGATAGTTGCAGTTTGTGCATTCATATGAAACTGTGAATGAATGATGCAGCCGTGTAGGTGGAGCCCACATTTTTCTCAAACCGTGACAGCGTGCATGGGGAGCAGATCCCCCACTCGCTGTCACAGGGAGGAGGGGAGAGGTTGCAGCTGCTGGAACGTGTTACATGTTGCACCCTAAATACAGGTGTAACATGTTCCAAACAATGAACTTATCCTTTAAGAAGCAGTGCAGTATCATTTGCACACCATCACAGGAAGCTACATTAAATGGACATCACTGTCAGGATCAAGAAGTCATTGTGGGATTTTACATTGTGGGATTTATTTTATTAAGTCTTGTTGTACTTTAGTAGTGAAAACATGCAGAAATGTAACGCCTCTTGGTAGCTGGCATATTTATTAGGAGTAGGAAATACTGTGTTAAGGAGCCAGCAGCCGCCAGCGTCCTTAACAATCGGTAACTGTCATGGTTCTTAAGGAGCGGGCGATTGCTGCATCATTAACAACCAATGAGCCATCAGCAGGGTTCCCTGCTGACAGCTAAATGTAAAAAGAATTGCCGGCAATGAAAATGTAAGAAAAAAAATACAGCATGGGGTCCTTCCCCCAATCCATACCAGGCCCTTCAGATCTGGAATGGATTTTGAGGGAAACCCACACAACAAAATTGTTTTAAAAATGGCGTAGGGTCCCCCTCAAAATCCATACCAGACCCTTAACCGTGCATGCAGCCTGGCAGGTCAGGAAAGGGGGGGACGAGTGAGTGGCCCCCTCCTCCTGAACTATACCAGGCCACATGCCCTCAACATGGGGGGGTGCTTTGGCTCTGCCCCCCCAATCACCTTGTCCCCATTGATGGGGCAAGGGCCCCTTCCCCACAACCCTGGTCGGTTGTTGTGGGGATCAGCGGGCGGCTTATCAGAATCTGGATGCCCCCCCACTCCCCCCATGTGAATGAGTATGGGATACATGGTAAAAAAGTGTAGGGTAAAAAAACACAGGAGTCAATTTTTGACAAGTCCTTTATTAAAAAAACAAAAATAAATGTCCCAATGTCCCATGGTGTAGATCCATTGTCAATCATGATACCCACCATCATCGCAGGTGGGAGCCTTCGTTGGGAGTGGAGATTTTTTTTCTTTCAGGTTGGCAGTGGCGGCGGGCATCGTAATTGACACTGAGGGACAATTTTTTTATTTATTGTCAACAACTGCCTCCTGTGTTTTTTTTTTTACACTACACTTTTTTATTTTGGTGAATGAGTAGGGGTACCATGTACCCCATACTCATTCACATAGTGGGGGGCATGATCTGGGGGCCCCATCGTTAAACATCAACATGGGGCAAGGTGCTTTTGGGGAGAGGGGGTAGAGGCCCCTCTGCTCCAAAGTACCACACCCCCATGTTAAGGGCATGTGGCCTGGTATGGTTGACCTGCCAGGCTGCATGCTTGGATAAGGGTCTGGTATGGATTTTGGAGGCCCCCTAAGCCATTTAAAAATAATTTTTGGTGTGGGGGGGGGTACCCCTGAAAATCCATACCAGAAAATTTTTACTCTCTTGGAGACCTGGACAGGGCCATAGAAGGTCCTTAACCCATCAGCAGGACCAGTATCTGCTCCTTTGTGCAAGGAGGAACAGGGTGAGCACTGCCAGACCCCTACAAAATGACCTCCAGCAAGCCACTGGTATGAATGTCTCTGACTAAACAGTCAGAAACGAAATTCATGAGGGTCCCGCCACAGGAATATTATTGGTATTTGCAATTGTGCCACTGGGTCCTGTCCCTCTGTCGTACCTCTACATACCCTTACCGCAAAATGCCCTTTGAGCACGTTTGTTAGCATTTCCCAGGGTCACCTGGTCTCATTTCTGTAATTTATGCCTCCCTTAACAGTAGGTCCTCTTCACCACCCCTGTCTTATGTCTCTCAATGGGAGCGAGATCTGGGTGTCACGATTGCGGCGGAGGATTGGCGTAGGGTCTGGGCGAAATGTTCATTCAATACAGTCACTCTTGAGGCAGCCTACAAAGTTCTTCTGTAGTGGTACTGGGTTCCGGCTCGGACTGCTCACTTTAATCTGACTGGCGGAGATAGGTGTTTCCGGAACTGTGGTCTACGCAGGGACGTCTTGCACATTTGGTGGTCGTGCCCGCGATTGATAGGCTTCTGGTCTAGGGTTTTTGGTTTGCTACAAACGCTATTTCATATTATCGTCCGTAGGAATGCAAGGGTGGACCTCCTGCATTGCCCAATTTTGGGTCTGTCTAGGTCTCAGCAGAAATTGGCATCCTACCTATTTATTTCGGCCAAATGTGCTATAGCTCAAGCTTGGAGAACCCCTTCAGTTGTCTTCCAGGGGGTGAAGACCCGGATGAATGCTATGTTGATCAATGGACAAATGTCTAGCATTCTTCATGATTCTCATCCGAGATTCCTTAAGGTTTGGGAACCTTGGATACATTATTCCTTGCCATCCCTGCCTCCTACTAGTTATGGCCTCTTATAGTTGCTGCCTGTGCTAGCCCTGGATCCGTGATTCTTCTACTTTCCCTTTCCTCCATGTTTTCTTTCTGATTCCTTTTTTTTTGTCGTTTTATGTTCTTTATCCTTTCTTCTAACCTTTTTTCTTTTCTCTTCTTTTTCTGGTAATATGTTGGATCACTGCCGCTATTATTTGGTTCGGCTTTTTGCTGTCCCTCCTTGATGTCATTGGACGTTTCATTATATGGCTAATACAAGTCAGCAGGATGTATCTGTTTATGTGTTATTATTCTGCTCTGCACCTGCATGGGCATATCTTGAGCTTGCTGTATTCTTAAAACAAAACTTTCTTAATAAAAATATTGAAACAGAAACAAAACTCATGAGGGTGGCCGGAGGGCTCAACGTCCTCTAGTGGACTGGACCCTGTGCTCACTGCCCAGCACCATACAGCTTGATTGGCATTTGCCATTGAACACCAGAATTGGCAGGTCCACCACTGGCACCCTGTGATCTTTACAAATGTGAGCAGGTTCACACTGAGCACATGTGACAGACGGAAATGATCTGGAGAAGCCATGGAGAACATAATGCTGCCTGTACCATCGATCAGCATGACCATTTTGGTGGTGGGTCAGTGATGGCCTGGGGAGGCATATCCATGGAGGGATGCACAGACCTCTACAGGCTAGAGAATGACACCCTGACTGCCATTAGGTATCGGGATGAAATCCTTGGACCCATTGTCAGACCCTACTCTTTGAATTCAGTCCTCTGTAAGTTGATAATTTTCATTTCCATCAAACGATGGGGCATCCTTATGTTCCTAACACATTACCCAGTACATATCAGTATAGATATCCAGCATGATATCTGTCCCCATTGAGATCTGATGTGTTTTCAATGTGTTCCTTTAATTTTTTGGAGCAGTGTAGTTTGTGTTTAGTTGCACATTATGTGAGTGCTTTGCCATCTATATATATGAGAAGGTTCCAGTAACACATTTTGGGATTTTTAGTATTATCTCAGTGACAATAGCAAACACTGGTTGCTGTTGTACTAGAAGATCAACACTATGGCATCTTTGCAGATGACAGGTTATAAGGATAAGTGGGTTCTTTGTTCATCAGCTATTTGGGCAGAGCTCAATCCACACTTCAATCATAAACTGTCATCTTACATGACCTTAACACACCACATCACAGGACATTCCTGGTGGCTCACCTCATAGTCATATGGAATGTGTTGATGACAATATGCTTTAAGTACATACACCTGTCAGTACTGGCTCAAATCAGGCCACACGTCTGCAGTGGAAGATCAAACTTGCTAACACCACATTTTGTACCTATGTGTCTTACATTCACATGGTATCTACAAATAGCCACATAATGCCCATGTTTCCATTAGCTTTTGTTTAGAAAAAAAACACATCCTTTTAAACCTGACAACAGCTAGGTAGATTGTGCAAGTTTTATTTTGTTATTCTGCTCATAACCCCATGTACATAAAATCAAGAAGATATAAGCTTATGTGCTTGACCTTAGTATGCATCGCCCAGAGAAACAGACACAATATAATTGTCAGGGAATGTTTGCCCTTATAAATCATAGAACACCTAGTACAAAATACAGCCAAACTTTCCGTAAAATACTCTGCCATCTCTAAGTTTACAATCTAATGTAATGACTATGTGATTAAATGACTCTAAAGTTCTATTAATTCAATTCCACAATATATCAAAGGAAGCTTTTACAACAAATCCCCAGTAACTTTTACAGCATAATAAGAACTCCAACTCAGAAACAGTGAACCTGACATTGCCCAGGTCTATCAACACATGTAAACAGTTTCTCGAGATATATAGACTCCATACATACCTACTCCTAAATATTGATATTTATTGTCATTTGATTGGTTATACCTGCCAGCACACCATTAACAACCCTCCCTCCTTCCCCAAACCAAAGTACATATGCAATTATATGCATCTAAACTCTGTGAATTAAAGCAAACTGTCATGAAACAAAATGGTATTATGTAGTGAAGGACTTGTTCCAGACCAGTGACTCATAAACTAATAGAACCAAAGGATCTGCATAAGAGCAAAGAAAACAGCATTTTCTTGACTGTTACACATTTCAACCCCATGTTCTTGTGACAGCTTTACTTTACCTATGTCCTATGCTGATCACAGCACAGTAGATTGGGGTCCCCAGAGATTTATCCATGCATTGGAGTGGCGTGTCCATGTGTACACATGGGATGGGAACATCATGACCCTGGATTTCTTTCTCTCCAGAATGCCACTAACCTTTCAGTCTTCATTGGACCCTGAAAGCTGTATACATGACTAAAGGCCCCAAAACCCAAAGAATACTCTAACACTTAGGGTCCTGTTTATACATCAGCAGCAAATCTTGAGCCTACCCCCACTTTTTATTGAATGAGCTTCTCATTTTTAAAAGAACAGTGGTGGGCTTTATAAATGGGCTTTCAGCTTTGCTTACTGCTGGACACCTGGTCCTATCTGCTGCCTGTGATAAACTGGCTCCCTGGTATTCAAGGTCATATTTATTATATATATATTATTATATTATAAATTCTACCTTGCCTGTGCACTCTCTGGCATTGATTTGCTAAAGGCAAATAAGCTGTTCACTTTGCAATAAGATTTTCCTTTAGTTTGGTGGGGGAGATGAAGCTCTGCGGACATCCATCACTCAATCATTATTATTATTATTATACAGGATTTATATAGCGCCAACAGTTTGCGCAGCGCTTTACAATATAAGGGAGACAGTACAATATATTTCAGTACAGAAGGAATAGGAGGGCCCTGCTCATGGAGCTTACCATCAAAAGGGTCAAATATACTGGTTATATATGCTAAAATATAGTTTTTTTTTTGTTTTTTTGAATTTTCCTTGTAGATGATTGGATGTTTTTTTACAAACTAAATTTTCACCAAATTCCTTTGCAAAATAAAAACAAATTGCTTGCAAAGGAATTATTATATTATACAGTATTTATATAGCGCCAATAGTTTGCTCAGCGCTGTACATTATAGTGGGAGACAGTACAGAAACAATACAATGCGATACACGAGGGGTTCGAGGGCCTTGCTCCTTGGAGCTTACAATCTATGATGGAGGGGAGAGTGGTACAGGAGGAAATAGCTGTGGGGGATGGAGTGGTGGGAAGAGCGGAGGAGATCAGTAATTAGGTGAGGGCTGGGTAGGCTTCTCTGAAGAGATGTGTTTTCAGGGTGAGGAGGGTAGGTGACAGTCTGATGGATTGGGGTAGCGAGTTCCAGAGGATCGGGGAAGCCCTGGAGAAGTCCTGGAGACAGGCATGGGAGGAGGAGACCAGGGAACTGGAGAGTAGGAGGTCTTCTGAGGAGCGGAGAGTGCGTGTTGGGTGGTAGATGGATATCCGGTCGGTGATGTAGTTTGGGGCAGTGTTATGAACAGCTTTGTACATCAATGTTAATATTTTGAATTTTATGCGTTGGGCAATTGGAAGCCAGTGGACGGATTGGCAGAGGGGGGAGGCGGATACGGAGCGGCTGGTGAGGTGGATGAGTCTGGCCGCAGAATTCAGGATAGACTGAAGCGAGGATAGCCTGTGTTGGGGTAGGCCGGCGAGGAGGGAGTTGCAGTAGTCAAGTCGTGATATGATAAGGGAGTGGATGAGTTGCTTTGTGGTTTCTGGAGTTAGGAACGTGCGTATTTTGGAGATTTGGAGGAATTAGCCTTTTACTGTTGGTTAATTAAACTGTACATGTTTGCAGACAAATCCAACAGACTATAGGGAAGGGGTATGTAAGCAGTTTTTCTGCAGTTTCTGAAGGGTGACTCTATACCCCTAAATGTAAGGGAGAGATTAAAATGACCCCAACGGCACATTCTGGATTTAATTATCTTGAAATTTAGGGATTCACTGATACTGGTATCATATCAGTGCCAATACCAAGTATTTTCACAAGTACCTGTACTCGTGAAAATGCTCCAGATACCCGAAACTGATACCCAGACCTGTGAATCTGCTTTTAGTTGTGTGACAGCATGGGATCAGTGCAGAAAGGTTTCCTGCATAGCTCCTGTGAAACCCCATGCCATTCAGACAAGAATGTCACCACATTCCTGTTTAAATTGCATGGCATTCTATGCAGTGCAATTTGCGCCTATTCATTTTGTATGGGCTCAAATCGCATTGAAAAGTATCGGTACTCTGTATCGGCGAGTATTTGACTGAAAGTAGCGGTACTTGTCCATAAACAAGAGTATTGGTGTATCCCTATTGATATTAATGAAGCCACATTAGTAATGGGGAATGAATTGGAACTTGTATAAAAGAGTGTGATCATTCATGCTTAGGGAAGTATCATCTATAAATGAATACAAACCTGTTATTGTCATATAATGCACAGATCCCTGGTAAATGGCAATACAATTTGCACATTTTTTACCCAACATATTTACAGTAACATTGCTTACTCAGAAGAAAGAGTTAAAATCTGTTTTGTAATGCTTAGTGAAATACGGATGGCATGTTACCCAACATGCACTCTTATCAAGGCCATGCATAATTGAGAAATGCGCTAGAGCTGCATGTCCAGTGACCCGAAGGTAGCCCATGTGTTTTCCGCCTTCCTTCAGCTGTTTTATGCCTGAGGGAGAAGCATACTTCAATAAAGTGTTAGTGCATTCTAAACATCAAGCAATCCGGATTTCTGCAGCGATAAAGCTTAGCAATTGATAGACAACAAACATCTATATTTTACAATAAAACAACTCATTTGTGTTGCTTATGTAAAACTGAGAGCTGAAATCACAAATAAGAAAATAGCATTATTTATTATATCATTCTACTGCATGTGTTGTTTTCCATGATCCGTAAAGTGTACGTGCACAGAATTTTGATCTGACATTATTCAACACACCTGTTAGGTGATGAATGAGACCTCCATGATGTATGGGCCACTCTGACAAAGGTTGTTTATGTTTTTGCACAGTTAGAGGACACCCCAATTGATTCAAGTAAATGCAAAATACTGTATTAATAGAATGGTACAATGTATTCCTATAGGATCACATTTCTTTCTGACACCAAGGTGGCAATAAGATAAAATTAATGTATTGGAGTTCTATTCCACTATTATGTATAATAGGGAGGATGGGTGAACAATGGGAGTTGCTTGCTGTCTGGCTATTGCAAAGGTGGGACCCTCTAAGGGGATAAAGTCAACCACAAAGAGGACCAAGGGAGGAGACATTTGTGAGATGGAAATCAAAGATTTAAAAAGGAAAACCACACAGCAAAGGTGGTAAGTGCTGGGATTCTGCAGCACTATTGGCTGTTTACATTTGTGGGTGTAATAAAACTTTAAATACTCTTTTGTAAAGATTGTTAGATCTTTTATTTATAGTATTTTTGTCTTTCACCCTATGGTAACTTTTGAGGGCAATATATAGGTTATTTTCAGAAATAAAACCGAGGCTAGCACATTGCAAGTGTTCTATGAGATAAAAAAGCTGTTACAATTATGGCGTTCACCCCATGGTATATTCATTTTGGCATTCACCCCATGGCACATTCATTTTGGCTTTCACCTTGTGGCATATTTTGTGGCATGTTCACCCTGTGGCACAAAAAATAGTGTTTATATATAATTTTATACCCATTGCTTTTTGTTAAATGTTATAAATCCCCCCCCCCCCCAATGATTGTCAAGGATGTATGCAATCTATGGGACATTTGTTCCTACAGGATTCTAGTCAATAAATCTCCTTCTGCAAAACCGAGTGCTTTCCCCTGTTACATATCACTTATATGGGTGCTTCACTACTAAGATGTTCCATGGCAGTGTTATTAACCTAAACTTCACAGAGATCTAGTCCGTAAGTTTTCTTTCAGCACAGGTCCAAATTTCATGTTTGTGCTATGACTCAGATCCTTCAGATCACAGCCCCTCCTGTACATCACAGTCCCCCCTTTACATCAGTGTCCTCAGTCCCCACTTCACATCACAGTCACCCTCCCCCTTTACTTTAGCATCCTCAGTCCCTCCTTCACATCACATCTCCCCTTGAATCCATGTCCTCAGTACCCCCCTTCACATCAGTCTCCCCATTATAACAGTCCCCTCTTCACATCACAGCCCCCCTTTACATCACAGTCCTCCCTTTTACATTATAGTCCCTCTCCCCCCTTAATCAGTGTCCTTAGTCAACCTCAATACATCACAGTAGCTCTTTTACATGAGCATACTTAGTCCACCCTTTACATATCAGCACCCCCTTCCCCCCCTTTACATCAGTGTCCACAGTCCCCCCTTCCTACCATAGCCCTCCCTTTACATCTGTGTCCTCAGTCCCCCTTTCAAAACACAGCTCACCCCTTTTTATTACAATCCCTCTCCACCTTTAAATCAGTGTTTGTTTTAGCTAAATTAATGTGTCAAAATAGTGTATATAAATCATTCATGTTCTGTTTAGAGGACACTGTAACTTATATGCATAAAATTCTTAGAATTTCAAAGACAATGCAAAAACGTCTTAATTCATTTATTTAAAGTGTTGACAGCTATGTAAAGAGGGCAATATCTGTGGCAATGTGTGCTGGGGGGAGGTCAAGTTTTGCCCAAACCCATCGTGGGCATTCTAAGGTAGTGTGGTGAAGAGGGAAGGGGGCTATGTAGCCTTTATTATTGACACCATCAGCAATATTCATCAATTGTCTGCAAGCAGGCAGAACAGAGTGCTAACACTTTGGAAAAATCACTTTAGACTGAATGCTGGAATGTCCACTCATTTATTAAGGAACTGAACTCTGGAAACTGTTCTAAAAAAGGGAGGCAGAAGGCAGGTAACTATTCCCCAGTATTGTCTGGGTCTCCCTGTAGCTAATCTTTTGCTCATTACTCACTTACCTTGTTCTGCACTGTGTGGAAATGGCCATCTTGGTAGAGGCAGAGCTTTGCTTCCTTATGTCAGAGTCTCCAGCAAGGAGAATAGTGAGCAGCATAGTAGTGGCATCACCAAATGTCACTTCAAATCTTCCAAGACTAGCAGTCAGAAGCATTCGTTCATACAGATGTAGCGGAGTATCCATTCAAACACCCATTCAAACACCAAGCTCAGATGTACACAGGCTCCTTTAACCCATTTTCCCATGACTCTCGGGTTGCTGGACAAGCCTACAGAAGATAAGTTTGTCTCCTTCCTTCCCTCAGGATCTCAGAAAGGCCACACCTGATGACGCAAATGTAACTGGGCAAGTGATCTGCAGCCAGGTGAGATGTCCTCCACTGTCAGAACTGGTGTCAAGGTAGCAAGGCTAGAGGCTAGTAGAATGGAGTTTCTTCAAAAGACCTACTACTGGTGGCTGCCCCACCTCGATTGTCTGATATTTCAGCTGATTACCTATTTTGTTACATAGTTATAAGGCTATAGGTACAGAAGTGCCTTGGCACACTTACATGTCAGAACGTTCTGTGTTTCAGGAGTAATTTAGGAGGAAAGGAATTTTTGTAGGGTAATGTTTAGGTACACATAAAGTGTATGTAAATGCTATTATTTTGTTTAGTTTTGAATAGAGTAGAGAAGAGGTAGATCTTTGTCAGGTTTTTGCCATTTGTGTCCTTGCTGGGGAGATTCACCCCTTTATTTTTCTTAGTGGCTATTGTAACCAAGACAGAATGTGAGGGGAAATCCAAAAATTGTCACAGTAGGAAGTAAAGGTACAAACCCCCAATGGTAACACCTGTTCCAAGGACAAGTCTCAAAGATGGGAATTCTGTTAACTTTGAACAGATTTTCTTTCATTTCTGTTCTCCAAATAGGAAGTAAAGGTACATCTTCCCAGCAGGACACAAGCAGCAAGAAAAACAACCTTAAAGGAGTGTTAATCATTCACTACTCTATCTAAAACAAAAACAAGTTTGGTTTTCACATGTTTTTCAGGCTGACCGGATTGGAAGGTCCATGCAACCCTATAGACTGATGGATGTAAACAGACTTGTGTCTGTTTACACCCGCCTACCTTCAGTTCTATACAGGTCTGGGAAAAAAATGGAAAAGGACTGCATCTTTTCCAGTTTTTTTACAGACTTGAACGTGATGGATTGGGGGTAACTCTTTGTAAACAGACAAAGGGGGCCATTTGCATCCAGCTGCTCATAGAGCTCTGCTTGACATACACTGAACAGGCACAAAACTAAAAAAAAAAAAAAACTGACATCTGTCCTGCTCGGGTCCAGTTCAGCTTGAGATATGTTCATAGACAGACTGTCACAGATCTGGGTATGACCAGAAATGTGTGGGAACACAGGCGTGGTCAGGGCTGGAGAGGTGGAATGGTCAGGAAGGCCGTATGGGTCTGTAATGCACTGTCTGGCGGTACCTCTAGCAACAAACGGAATAGGATTCCCCAGAGTGCGGAGTCCCAGTCTGCTTGTTCACCAGGGCCTCTGATGGTAGGGATGGATTTGGAGCAGACAGAGACCAGGTCGCGGCCCCTGAGTACACCCACCCGTGGTAGAGGGAACCGCCAGAGGTATATTCTGGAGGAGAGCCTGACGTGAAGAGGTGGATGGGTCTGTGCAGGACGGACGGATGGATGGATGGCTGAGCAGAAGCGTAGTCAGACAGGCCGGGTCGGTAACGGTGGGAACAGCGCGGTACAAGGCAGCAGGCACAGAATAGTCGGGTCACTCGCCGGGTCAGTAACAGGAGATCAGATCCAATGAGGGTATCCAAGAGAAGTCAGACAGGCCAGGGATCAGGGTAGGAGAAGTCAGCAGAAGTCCGGATCAAAGCAGGGTCAGCAACAAATCAGATAGGCAGATAGGCAGGAACACAGGATACCAGGTACAGGGGCTCATGGGAAACAAACACCAAGGCACTGACTGCAGGTCTGGCCATTGCTTAAATACACCTCCTGCAATCAGCCTCAGGTGATGGCTTGATTGCAGGAGTGAGATTCTGGCTGCTGAGAGCACCCGCTGGCCAGCACTGGTACTGCAGCCCACAAGGCAGGTGAGCCCCAGCACCACCTGTGCTGAGCCCATTCCTGACACAGACTCTGCTCCATGTTAAAGGAGCCTATCATTTCTAAAATTTCCCCTTGACCATAGCAAATCTTAACTTTCTGAGCTCAGGTCCACTTTCAAAGAAGTATACAATAGAGAAGATGGGACTTTCATTGTGCATGAACATGAATACCAAACATATTAAAAAGTTAGATAATTTTTATTTTGTATTTTTTAAAAACAAAAAAAGGAAAAAATACAGAAACATTAAAACAATTTCAGTACTAAGAGTGGAACTGAGATTCAAACTTGATTATATAATTGTAGTTACGCCCTACATGTTTCACCCTCACGGGCTTCTTCAGGGAGGATTTTTGAAGAGATTTCAACCGCTGAGGCAGTCTAAAGGTATATCAAAAAGAATTATACAATTACCCAACAACTTTAATATATCCAATACAAAGTATTTCATCAAATATATATGAGGAAAGAACCTATCAAAGATCTTAATTGGCCTACACGTTTAAAGAGGTATGTTTATTGTGTGCTAACTGAATCTGAGTATGCAAGCTTTTCTTTTAAACCCCCCTAAACGCCTTTTATTTTATCCTTCATGTTTCAGTATCAGTTTTCCGTTTTGCCAAAATATGTTTATGTGAGAAAGAGATGAGTATATGCATTTGTAATATGTAGACAGGAAATTAATTAGGGGCCCAAAGTCGTTTATTTCACAAGGGCCCTTTGCTGACTGTGTCTGCTACTGAAAAGAAATTTTAAGCGGAAAAAAAAATGTGGTAAATGTGGAGACGAAAGACAGTGATTCACTGACGCTACAACATAAAGAGGAAGACAGGCATTGATATAGATGGATATCTAGATGAATAGCAATTCAGATATGCTTCATTTTGTATCACCTCCATGAGAGCTGCTGATAAAAATAAGTCTATTTGTAACTCCCCCAGTAAAGACATTCCTTTGTCATCTGACTCACCGCCATATCCCCTTGGCAGACAGTGTTGGCTTGTTTTGCCCCAGTTTTCTTGGAATAGTTCTCTTTCATACCGTCCATCATTCCTGCATAAGAGAGGCTCTCCATCAACACAGGCCGGAGCACAGTACAGTCAATGTCCCAAGGTGCACAATATCAGCAGCTGCTAACTGTATACACCCACAAATGTTATTAAGTACACGTTAATCCATACATATTATTTTCAGTGAAGTGGCAGTTTTTATTGTATTCAGTATTACAGTCACTGATCTTTTTTTTTTCTATAAATGTGAACACAAAAATGAAAATATGTATTTTAAAATGCTTTATTATTATTTAGATTTTTTGGAGGAGCATTATATTTAATCTAGAAAGTGACATAAACTTTGCAATTTGATGCTAAAATAAGCGTTATATGGTCTGTTTCAGCACAATATGATACCATACTATACAACAAAAGCATTTTGATTGCTACTTTCATAAAGAATATGGTAAAGGAATATATGAAGAACGAGAAGGAAATATATTAGCTATCCTAGTTTAGACTTTCACTAATCTGTACTTTATTTATTGCTCTGTCACTGACTTGAGATGTATAACACTCTTTAGTACAGAAATACTGAGCTTCATGTTTTAAAAGTGCTTGAAAAGAAAAGCTGAAGTGTTGCCAATAAAAACCAATCAAGTACAGGCCTCTACCTTCTCAAACCTGCAACGTTTAATTGGTTGTTAAAGGCGGCTACTCTTTTTTTTTTTTTTTTTTTTTGTATCAGGTTTTTGTTCATTGATTATTTTTGTCACCTCTGTAAAATGTGCTTTTGGAAATTCTAATGATTTTATTGTCTGTTATTACATTAAAAAGTCCTGAATTGAAATACTTAAAGTGTTTAATTCAAAGGAGGTCAGTGTTCTAACCTTGTGAGCATCTGGTACATCTAAGTTCTGGTAATTTCAGTTAAACTTTATAGTCATCTAAAAAAAATCATCTTAAAGTGAACAGCTTACTAAGTTGCTGTATTAGAAGTAAAGCCTATGAGGACTTAGTTCAATTGTATTCATAAGTCCAACATTAGATACACTTTAAAGTAGACCTGTACCCAAGTGTTTAGACAAGCTTGCAGCGCTGCTCAAGGCCAGGCAGCTCAAAGTTACCCCGCTGGTACACAGGAAACGTGAGCTGATGTCCTGACACTAATCCAGAAGCGTTAGCATTCAAAAGAGATGGATGTTGCTCAAACCAACCCAGTAAGTGTCAGTATCAGTGTTGGCCTCAGCCGCTGCTCAACTACGTACCCAAGTGTTATTAAAACTATGTTAGAAAGATAAAAATACGTCTACACAACTCAGTCATACCAACCTTCCACCTTACCTTCCACATGTTTCTGATGGAGAGGCCATCTCCCAGCAGGCTTGCACGTATATGCCTTCTCCTCTGGAACTTATGGAAAAAGGCCAGGCATATGCAGTACCACAAAGCCCTGTAGGCTCCGAGGTGGTTTGGAGCAATACTTGGCCCCACATAGGATGTTGCTCTTGGTCCTGGTGGCATGAGACTTATAGAGGGTCTATATGTAGCATAGAGAAAGTAAGGGGAGTCCTTTAATAACTTGCAAGGAGGAATAAATAAAGGGTAGCAGAAAGTTTGAAACACTTGCCAAAGAGCTGATCTTGCCCCAGATCTGGTTAGGTCTTCTTTTTTTGTTGTTTTTCTCCCTTTTTAATTTTTGTTTGTGGATAGAGGAATTGTGACTGCTAGAAGTCACATGAAGTGTGTGGGATAGTGGTTTTCTTCTCCCATGAAACAGCTTGGGAAGTTGAGTGAAAGGAATGTCCAAGAAACAGCTGGACTCCTGTGATGTGCTTACAGAGATTAGGAAGGTGGTAACCTCAGATGCTACAAAAGCAGGGTACACTTTAGGAGGTCCACAATAATGGGGCACCTGAGCATCCCAAGTATTCAAATATAATCTTTCAAATGAATATTAGTGCAGAATGACTTCCTTTCAGCATCTGTAGTAGTAAGTAAATCCAAATCAACAATAGATGCCCTGGGCTACATAGTTCACAGTGCAGAAGATGTGGTAACACTTACCCTGGGCCGTAATATGTGTGTGGCTCCAAATAGTATTAGAGAGTGTGTTCAACACAGAAGCAAGACAGTGTCACAGAAATGTGAGTAGTCATGGCAGAAGTACAGTATTTGAGACAGGCATAATAGTAATGAGTAGGAATTAGTGATTCATTGTAAAGATTAATTAATTAATAATGAGCAGGTTTGCTCCAAGCTGAGGTCTGATAAAAAATTATATTTTTTTCCCCAGTGAACCTGATTTGTTCAATGAATTGGTAAAATTGTCCAAACCACAGTTCACAATTAAACACAGGACTGCACAGTGGTCTCCTAACAAGGAAGGCTGCTCTCAAAATGACCCCCTACCATTGATGTTATTGACTTATACCAATGTCATACAGGGGAACTCCCTTGCTTACTGCTCATTAGCCATGAGAAAATAAGGATATTAACACATTTAGTTATTTGTCCTTCTCCCAGAGCCTCCTAGCTGTTGTATCTTTTAAGTGGTCATCCACTCTATTTGGTTGTCCCTAGAACCAGCGATCAAGGCATAGAATTCCTTTGCTTTTTTATGATCCCTGGACTCTGTGAGTACTCCAGGGTGCACTGTGCTTACTTTGTAAGACTTTCTTCTCTAAAGCTATGAATATATATCTTGTCAAAATTGCTGACCTGTGTTTTTACTTCCTATGTCATCTACCCACATACCTCTATTCCCAGTGTATGAAATATGATTTTGTTTCAGTTCTAGATGCAGTTCTATGTTGTTTATTCCTTCTCTACTCCTTCTCTCTTGCTTTTACTACACTTTTCCATTTACAGTTACTCTTGGTATGTCCTGAACTATTTTCAGCGGAATATCTGCTTTTAAAAATGCATTGGTGGTAACTCCTCACACTGTGTTTTAAAGTACCTCATACATATTTTATGTGCAGGTACCAGAACAATGAAAAGCTGTGAACTATTTATATTCGCTCCAGCGGAGCCTTGTCCTGGTGTGTCAGTCATAAGGAAAATAAATTGTTCATCCGCTGGCCCTTGTTACCAAACCATTTAACACATATGACCAATTTACCACCACCTGCTGTCATGTTTACCACAGGCATCTTGTATAAATAGCAAACTAAGTAGATAGTGGAAATCTGAGGAAGCCGCAACACAGAGCTCTTCCTTCCTTTTTATGATAGGATCTTTAATACATTGCTGCATATTCTCATACTTATCAACAACTACTCCATAGGGCTTTCTTGAAACCACCATAATAGGTTGTGATGGATAGCAGATATTGCTAGAACAGCCTTTATGTCTCTAAATATTCACCTAAAGGTGTTTAATAGCTTGAACTAGTGCTCACACAGGACTGTTTTGTATTTATTAACCTGTTACCGTGACTCTGCCAATGAAATGTAAGAATTAATCAATTACTGTGGTGGCTGTTCGCTTCTTACTGGCTCTTTAATAAATAGAATGACATGCTAATATATGAAATGAAACAGCATCCAGAGTCTAGGCACAGGTGTACCCAGTGATCAGAAGCAGAAATAGGGTCATGCCCCCCCCCCCAACCTGGCTCTGTTATGTGCACGTGTCTTTGTACATGCACTACAAGGACTCACTTACTAGCCACCACTTTCATTATTTATGGCACATGTTTTTAAACATTATCCTGAGTGTCCAGAGTACTCTACTATGCAAATGTTGCCATATATTAAGCACTGGCCTACCACCATCCTCTATTGGTCTATAACTTTGATGGAAGGTTCTATTGCCCAATTGAAAGGTAGGAGGAGTGAGCTAGCGTTCAACGTTGCTAGGAAGTTGTTGATAGCTGGTGCCCACATTTTAGTCTTGGGGTTATTCTATTAACTTTATAGTTCTTATTGTACTAAGTATAAACAAATATGTTAAATATTGCATGCATCTAATCATTGTTATTAATATGTAAGTATTAAAAAAAATAAATAAAAAAAAAAATATATATATATTCATATATATTTATTCTTAATATTGAATGAATGAAAAAGGATTTTCAGAGCACTATAGGTAAGCTAAAAAGAGAGCACAGCCACAACTGCATGTCTTGAGGTTCCATTTATTTGGTTGAAACCTTATACTGGGTCACAGAATAAGGATGAGCAACTGTTCTGGCTCACCCACCTGTGTTTGTAAATTTTAGCTTGAGCTGTTGCGTTCTGTAAACTGTCATTTTACAGCTGTTGGAAAAGAGACATAGGAAATACATGAAAAAGCAACTTAGTCTCCACCTTCTAATAGGAAAGAATACTTCATAATATTCATATGTCATATTTTTAGTCCTGACCGTAATATAGAAGTAAAATATATGCAAAACTAAACAGTTGCTTTAAGCTGGCTGCACATCCTGACAGTGGAGTGTATCAGGATTTGCGGCCAGTGGATTGGCATGTTAAGACCATACAGATGGGCACTGTTTATCCATTCTTCTAGTGCATACCTCCCAACTTTCTGAGATGGGAAAGACTGACACCTATAAGCAAAAGTATATATTCATAAAACACTTTCCCTGCCACCCTCCCTTACAAGGATAATTAATCCACACAAAATGAATGGTTATACCCATTAGTGCTTTTTTACCACTACTATTCCTTTACACTGGCTTTTAAAATGAACAAATGCAACAATTTATAAGTTGGATAAAAGGTTTAACAACTCTTTTTGATAGATAAATAGTTCATTTTTTATACAGGTTAGTACATCAGACCAAAATGAGGGACAAATGAGGAGGACAGAGGGACTTTGTTCCAAATAAGGGACAGTCCCTTGCAATCAAGGACAGTTGGGAGCTATGATATTGATTTTTTACTTTTGTTTCTCTAGATTTTAGGTTCACTAATATTGTACATTTTTGTCCAGTTCCAGTTGTAAGTTCCAAGCTGTGTATTTAGAATATAAATACTAAATGTTCCTTAAATTATATCATTAAAAATTTGTCAAGCGATTGACACATTTCAGAGTCCTAAATAAAGGCTTTAAATTGTTAAAACGATTTCTAAGCAACTGTGTAAAGTGTAGTATCTGTTTTAGGCAGCCATATTTTGAAAGTCTGTCACTATCCTGCAATTCACAAAAGGTTCACAACTTTGTTCCTTGTCAGCCATATTAGATCAATGTGTAGCTGAGCCCAAGCATGGCAGAAGTAGAGGACTGCACCTGGTTGTTAAATTATTAAATGCATTCTGCAGTGTCATTAATAAAAGAATGTGAAATACACTGAATTAGTGATCAGAATGCATTACCTGCCAATGGTGTTAGATTCAACACCCCGTTTTGTTACAATAAGTAAACAAGGAATAATTCTTATGGCAAAATGTATGTATGCTGAAAAAAAAGAAATCCCAAGCTGAAAAAGCATCTTATATTTATAGTCTAGCAAGGGACATAAGGCAGACAATCTAGCTGACTGAAGTGTATCCCTTGCAGAAGCTTTTTTTAATAGCTTAATAGGTTGGAACCCATGTTTGATTTTCTTTTCCCGTGGCAGGAAGTAAGGGGAAATCTCCAATGTGTATACAGACAGCAATAAAAAGTGAACTAGGTGCCAGCCTTCCCCACCTTCCCTAACTGTGACCTGGTGACAACAGTTTCATTGGGGGGGGGGCTTTAGTGGGGGGAAATGTATCTACAAGGCCATACCCCCAAAACAGTGAAAGATTCTAACCCTTTCATACTTTATCCAAAGCCAAAAAAATGGCTAGAGATAGACTTTCAATAGAGATTCAGTGTGTCTTTAAAATGTTTGTAATCTGCTCTTTAGTTATAATGATGCTTTGACCATCATAGATGATCCAGGAGAACTCCATACTTGGCTGTCCCTGTGAAGGTCATCTGAACCCTCCCAATACTGGACTATGCAAAGGTTTCTTGTGGAAAATGGTGCCAGTATTTCTTGCTGCACGCCCAGTGATACTTAAGCCCTATCCTGCCTTCAGAGCTTCAGAGCAGTTTTAGCGCTATGGTAATTCTATATGTAAATACATGTATATTGTGTTGTGAGTTTACCACTCTTGATCACTCTTGGGTGTACCCCTGAGGATATGTTATTACCCGAAACACGTTGGATGGAGCCCTATTGCTGATCTCTAGCCACCGCTACTGATTGGTTCTTTATTCATTTATTTATTTTATTACTCCACGTGGATATGTTTTTATGTTACTTGCTATTATTACCTTAAATAAAATACTACACTATAAGCACCTTTCTGGCTCCTGTGGCTGAGCTAATTCCCCCCAGGACCACCAGGCACCCACCCTGACGGATGGACGGATGTCCCCGTAGCTGTCAGCATACCGCTGCACCCCCAGATGTGCGATTTATTATAATCAATGCGCATTATAATTTATGGTCTGGTGAGTGTACATCCGTACCAAGGGTGGATTTCCTTTGCAAGCTTTTGCACAGTTACTCTTCACAAATGCTCTGATGAACTTATTTTATTGCATTTTATGTCATCTTAAACTAGTTATATCAATATTGCACTTTCAGCACTTTACTCACATATGCATTTAAGTCACATGCGTTTATGGAATTTATGACATGCATTTTTTAGCGCTGCACTAGTATTTTAGAAACACTCTTGATCAGTTGATCATTATTCAGCTTTGGTAGTACCCTAGTAATAAAATTTGACCTTAACTGGCCACAGTTCATTACAGGTATTCTCCAAAGTTAAAATATGACCTTAAGAAGAATTCTGTGAGCAGAGTCTATATGCTGAGCTCTCCAGTCTTTCATCTAGCCATGGCTGGTGTATAATGGTCCAATTCAGTCCCTTTTAATATTATTCTGGTGGTCTGACAAATCTGAGAAATCTGGCCTGTATTGCATTGCCAAACATACTGCAGGCTTCTTGCTGCTTTTCATATACAAACAGG
Organism: Staurois parvus; assembly: GCF_062004578.1. Classification (NCBI taxonomy): domain Eukaryota; kingdom Metazoa; phylum Chordata; class Amphibia; order Anura; family Ranidae; genus Staurois; species Staurois parvus. The sequence goes on from NW_028318546.1 coordinate 3,467,273, forward strand.
ATTAGTACTAAAATGTTTGTCGCAAAACCAATCCCAACAAAATCTGCCATGGAATTTTGATGATAAGGGAAGCCATAACAGATGTCACCCAGCAGACTACAGGAAGTACATTCCCAGTTATTCTGTGCTATTTGGAAAACAGCACTTTATACAAAATTCAGCATAGGTAATATTAAGTAGTTTTTATGATTTTAGCACAGCTATTGTGTTCCTTGGAGTTGCTCTTCACTTTCTTCCCTCTATCTTTAATAAAGAAGTGTAACATATTAGCAAATGTCATGGTTAACCAACCCCCTGCAACTAGAAGATCTGTAGTTTGACAGCTGTCAGAAATTGCTTAGAACAAGCTTTATAACATTAGGCAGACTTGAGAAGAGTCACTTAACAAATCTGTCTGTTCAAGACATTTTTCTATATCTTACTGAAAATTCACATATACAAGTTGTCTCTTGCCTTATTTTTATTTCCTTTGGCAATGCTCTAATCACAAATGTGCCTCTCTGACTTTCTGCAAAGTCAGATATATTAAAATGTTAAAGGAAATGCCTGCACTAAATGGAATAAAAACTGTAACAATGTTTTTGCCCAGAGATACAAAAGCTGTCCAGATTTCATCATATGTTTTAGGCTTTTTCTGAATATGTTATATAATTCTCACACATTATAGTTTATGGGGAAAAGCCACTGCAAGAATTCTCTTTGCTTCTTCCCTAATAAGTTGTTACTATTATTTTTTTGCCTGACTTATATAGAAAAAAAAAGTAATTATGTATCCATGCAGCAAAATTGAAACGTTTACAAAGTGATCCAAAAATGTAATTAGCATTTCTCAGAATGGGACGCATAAACTTAAAATTTCACTAAAAGGTATAAAATCCAAGCTTGATTGCACTGAATTTTTTTTTTATTAGTTTTACAACTTTTGGCCTGATTACTGGGGATATTTTCAGTGATTTGTCTAGTTAATCACAGTGGAGTTTATTTATAAAATCAACTGTGAAACTATGTTACTGGCCCTAGCAACAAATCTGATTCTGCTTGACATCTTTTCTAATAACCTCTCAAGTTATAGTTCCGCATTTGTTGCTTAAAGGGAATCTGTCCTAAAGCAAAGCATTAATGAGGGGAGTATCAAATGGAAGCTATCATTCCCTAACTCCCGGACCAACATACTAGTTCCAGGGCAGCGAAGCAGAACGCATTCCATGTCACTGTGAATTACATTACTCAATCAGAACTAGTGTGCAGCCCAGAAATTGGATAATGGCAGCTTCCACCCTGAGGTTTGTCACAGAATTATTTTGCCTTGTGTTCTCTGTAATACGTAAAAAGGATCACCATCTCTTTAACCTTCACTATTTATTAAATCATTAATATTTAAAATACCCTATGCATCTTCCATATTTTGCAATCTTTCATATGGGACAGTCATGTTTAGAAATCTAAAGGATAATCGATTACGGCTATAATAAGGCAAGGAAATTTCTTAAAGGATTTGTTTGTATTTTATTTTTATTACAAATTGTTTTGCCTTTTTTTCAGAAAGAACATTATTAAATATAGCATATAAATATATCACAATTTCTAGCCAGTGGGCTACGTTCTAAGCTCTTTTTGATATCCTGTTTATGAAGCCCAATAGTTAAAGTTCAGATTATACACAAAGCTGAATAAGTCAGAAGAATAACTCATCCTGCCTCCTTCTTTGCTCAATACAAAGCAAAAATGCTAATGTGCTCTTTGTTTAGAAAACTCAAAATAAAAATAATGGCAGTGTCAATGTTATACCTTGACCTAGACTTTATATTGAACAGAAATTTTATAATATAAACTTTTTAAAGTGTACTAAAAATGTAAAATTGAAGTGCCCCCAAACCATTATAATTTGCCTTAACTTGCATTTTATATAGAGGGGAGCAGCCTACAAACATCATCAGTACACCTTAACCTTTAGAATTGCTTTAAGCATATATTTTTTTTAAATAACAAAAATGTCCATACTTACCTACTGTGTGCAGTGGTTTTGCACTGAGCAGCCTGGATCCTTTTCTCGGGTCCCCCAAAGGCTGTCCTGGCCCCTCGCTCCTGTCGGGTGCCCCCACAGCAAGCAGCTTGCTATGGGGGCACCCGCTGCTCTGTGTGTACATTGACACATGGAGCGGTGACTTGGCCCCACCCCCTCTCTCCTCATTGGCTGGCTGACTGGCTGTGATTGACAGCAGCTCCCGCTTGTTGTCTCAGCCAATGAGGAGGCAGAGATTCAGGACAGCCGAGGCTGTTGTTCAAATCGCTGGATTGTGATGAGGCTCTAGTAAGTATTCAGGGGGCTGGGGGCACTGCTGCACACAGAAAGGTTTTTTTTTTTTCCTTCATGCAAAGAATGTATACAGGTAAAAAACCTTCAGTTTTTACAACCAGTTCAGTACAAAAGTGGCAGCAGGTATTACCTTTTAAAGTTTATATTAAACAGTCTAAATTGGTATTAAAGCAGAGTTCCAGCTTATTTAAAAAAAAAAAAAAGTCAGCAGCTAAAAAAAAACTGTAGCTGCTGACTTTTAACCTACAGACACTTTCCTGTCCCTCAGTCCTGCGGTGTCCTCACCACGTCTGGTTTCACCAGCCATCTTTTCTCCCCGGCATCTTCAGTGAGGGCACCTGGCTGTGACTGCTTGTGGCTTCACAACCGGGTGCCCACTGCGCATGCGCGAGTAGCGCGGTGCTTTGTTGAATGGCCCCATAGTCTTCTGGGACCTGTCACGTGTCCCAGAAAACTATGGGGAGGGAGGGGGGAGGACAACCTTCTTCTTCTGATCGCATTAGGCGATCACAGGGGAAGTGGGAGCGGGAACCTGTCAAATTCGGATACCCGCTCTCCCCCCCCCCCCCCTGCTCCCCAAAGGTACCGATCCTTAATGGGGAGTGGGGGACAATGCATTAAAGTGTGGAACTTTCCCTTTTGGGTGGAGCTCCACTTTAAGACCTGTAAAAATTGGCCCTGGTATATGTATGAATATGAGTTAGGGACTTTAGATTGTACGCTCCTTGAGGGTTAGGGACTGATGTGAATGTGCAATATATAAGTAAAGTGCTGCGTAAGCTGATGGTGCTATATAAGTGCCTATAATAAATAATAGTCTATTTTCCTGATCTTTAATTTTAGTTTGCATGTATATAGAGCAAGGCTGAGAACTAGCACTAAGGGTAACCATAGACTTTGTGCAGGTGCCATTTACCATCCTCAGTCATGACCAACACTTTCCTGAATATTAATGCATGCACTATGTGATAGCTTGTATCTAATCTTTAGAAAGAAACAGGGAACTTATGGTGCAGACACCTTTGCCACCATTTTTTCCGAGGAAAAACTATAGTAATATGATAATTATTCCCAACAGGTCTGATTACCTCTCCTCCACTAAGGATCATTAAGGAGTCTCTTTTGATGCGTCCATAGACATTAAACTTGACTGATGATGTGGGCAAAAAACAATGTCTCTGCAGTCTGAAAACTCACCTCATGGTCTGCATTGCAGTAATTTATTAGACAGACTGAAGAATAGAGTACAGTAGACAATAGAAGTGGACATATTAACATGGCAGGATGGTAGTACGCTGAGGACAAAGACCTTAGCTATTTGAAATCCCAATAACGACTTTACTAGGATGTGGCATTTGAATGCGTGCATGTTGTAGTTCAGGGGTCTCCAAACTTTCTAAACAGAGGGCCAATTTTTTTTATCTTTAAGCTTTAGGGGGGCAAGGCTGTGGCCAGTGGGAGAAGAAAATGTCCTAGTGTCAGTGGGAGTAAACAATGCCTCATCATTGGTATTAGGGGGAGTAATAGTGCCCCTTTGTTAGTATCAAAAGAAGGAATAGTGCCCCTTCATTGGTATCAATTAAAGGAATATTGTCCCATTGTTGGTGTCAGTGAGAGCACTAGTGCCCCACTGTCAATGTCAGTGTGGCAGGAACTATACCTCACTGTTGCTGACATTGAAGGGAATAAGGGCTCACGGGTTAAAAGCAAGCAAGGGTAAAAGCAAGCAAAGGGAGGCAATTTGGAGACCATTGTTGTAATTCATTGTTGCAGTTGGTGATGTTCTAAATTTTGTGGTTTCTTAAAGTAAGATACTGTAGATATTATCTGAAATTTTGTGTTAGATTATTTCTGCTATATTGAATTCATTATTTGATGTTTTGGTTATAGTCAGTGAACAGAATTCACATTTTTCTAAAATCTGCTGCTGTGTCTCCTTGATAGAGATAAGCATCTTATACAGACAACAGTTGCCAGCAACGTTCAATGCTTTGACAAACTTGGATTGAAGTTCTGCTGGGTAGTTCACATATGGCACAATCTGCATTATTAAAAATACCTTGTCAGCAGGAATGAATCTTACTCCTCTGAACAGTTTGTTTTCTCCCTTTTATGTTGAACAATCCACAAACATTAAAGAAACCATCCACCTAAAACCTTTGTTTGGTTCAGTGCTGTAGAATGGAATCACCCATTTCTCAAACTCCACTTTACTTCAGTTTCCGAGTCTGGTTATTGCGCAATTATGATGTGTTACCATTCATCTTCTGATTTTTAATTATGTATCATAAAGAATGCAACAGGAGGAGTGAGAACACCTTAATGGTAGTTGGTTATACATCCATGAATGATTACAGAATAATCTTTGGTAAATGTCCTCTAAATACAATGAGGTTGATTTACTAAAGGAAAATCGACTGATCACTTTGCAAGGAAGTTTAGTGATTGAGGTGAAGCTATGCTGATGTTTATCATCCAATCCAATAACATGCAAGCAAAAAAGCTGTTTTTGTAATAAATTTTTCCTTTAACGTAATTATATATTCTCTGCAAAATTTCACCACATTCACTAATCAAAGTGTAAATTCCCTTGCAAAGTGAATAGGTCATGTGCTTAACTCAAACCCAGTATGTCTTTCCTGCAATATAAAACTTTCCTGCTCCCAATTTTTTTTTGTTTCACTTTTAGCCAATGGAACAGCGTACCATGTACGTAACTAGAATCTTTAGGAAGAGGTCAGCAATGGCTGATTCTGTACTTTCTTCACGCAGGTCCTTCTAGGACTGGGGATCCACACTTAGCCAGTGGGTCAGCATACCAAGTAGGTAACTAAAATGTTTAGGAATAGGCCAGCAAGGGCTGATCCTTTACTTTGTACACTTAGGTCCATCTAGGACTGTGGATCCGGATAATATTTATTAACTGAGCGAAGTAGTGAATGTTCCATGTTACTAGAGGAATTGACAATCAACACTGAATACATGAATTTCAGTAGCCATGAGTTTCAAATAATTATTGACTGAAACTAACTGCTGAAGTTGTCTCTTCAAACCTATAAAAACACTCCAGTCAAAAATAACATTTACATAACTGTAAATGATGTGAACATGCCCTGACATTCTTATGGAAGTGTAAATTAAACAGTTATTTGCACATTATTATTGCAGGAACTTTTATTGTGCCATCAATTTATGCAGCACTTTACATATTTATTATACATTCACATCAGCCTGCAATCTAAGGTTTCTAGCTCACATTCATACACGTACCAGAGCCAATTTAGATGGGAGTCAGTTACCCTACCAGCATGTCTTTAACATGTGGGAGGAATCCCATTCAGGCACAGGGAGAACATGCAAACTCCGTGCAGGTAGTGCCATGGTCGGAATTTGAACCGTTGACCCTAGTGCTGCTAGACAGAAGTACAATATGCAATGGCATAAGGGAACTTGACAGGTATACTGTTGACTATTTAATTCACTTGCCTAGGAACATCTATGACCATATAATAATGATAATTATATATATATATATAAAATCATATACTCAAATATAATAAGAATAATATAATATCCACCAGAGCTATTTAAACCATAACAACTTGGTAAAAAAATAATGTTCTTTAGCAAGGAACATGCATTAATAATTATGCTACCAAAATTATTGCTGTAAATTGCCTCCAGCATTGTTCCTATTTCTTCCTGCTGGAGGCTGCCATTTTGCTGAAGCCCAGAGCACCTGAGCAGCAGTAAATCTTTAGGCTGTCAGCAGATCAGCCTCTACATTTTAGGCACTGTGTCAAAAAATGGAGAGCAACTTAACAGGTGCAGAGCAGTGTGAGACAGTGTATTACTGGAATTTAAACAGTATAGGCACTTATTTTTAATGTTTTACATATCTATACCTGCAAAAGCGGACAACCTAAAGTGATGTATCGGGACCTATTTCTCTGTCTAAAGTTCCACTTTAAAGCATTACTGCGTTCACATGGCAAGGAGTTCATTAGGGGTCCCTACATCAAATTTTGCTTTCTTAATAAGAGAAGGTTGCACATTTCAATACTTAATATGGGAAGGGGACCTTCATATTAATCCAGCTATTTAGACTTGAGATAGAGTTTTTCAAAGACCACTTTATTGATTGCAGAGATTTCCTAGCACAAGCAATCTTTTTTTTTTTTAACTCTGCATTTGTCAAGGGAAACAACATACAAGCTGTCAGGAAAAGTTACTGGGGGTTCAGGTGCTGATAGGAGAGATCATAAGAAATCACAGGCTTTCATGTGCAATGAAATCAATCAATCATGTGTCTTTTGGCAATATATTATGATGAAGGTCGCTTTGCACTATGCTCCCAATTGGACTAGGAAAATGAAAAAAAAAAAGCAAATTAACACTTTCATACCCCCAGACCTATTACATATACAGTATATTTTCATGTTTGGTGCATACAGGCTCCATGCACACTGGACGTTATACTAACGCTGGTAACATTAGCTGTGTAACGTCACATTAAAAACATAAGTTTATCAGCGTCTTTTAGCGTTTTGTATTAGCGTTTAGTGTCATGTTGCCGCTTTTTTTGTGTTGTTCCACGTTTGCGTTTTTTAGAGTTTTATTTGTCCAAAAAAAATGTTTTTTGGTCAAAAAAAGTCCAAAAACACTGGTTTGCTGTGATTTACTGTGTTTTACAGTGTTTTTCAGTGTTATAGCATTTTTACAGCTAAAAAACTCCGCTAGAAACCGACTAGTTCTGTTTTTTTTTTCCAGCCAAAAAAAACATTCCTGCCAAAAAAACGTTGATTACAGTCTATGTATGCATGGACTCATAGGATAATATACTGGGGAATTTACTAGCTGTAGAATAAAACGTCAAAAGCCAAAAACAGCAGCTGTAAAAACTTCCAGTGTGCATGAGGATAGATATCATAGTACTCCAACAAAGCCTTCATCTGCTTTTTTTCTCCAGGACAGGACCATTTTTTTCCAGCCATTATCCAGGGTCAGCACTGACTTCCTGGACCGAGATACTGGTTCAGAGAGGACCCAGTCATGTAAAACCTGGTGCCTGTTTAGTACTTGTGAAGACATATGTTTGATACAGATCAGTCCTCTGCAGCCTCTCACCTTGCTACAAAATGTCGTGCAGTTTGATCAGTGAGGTAGAGGAGACGCAGCTTCCTCCTGCCTGCAGCAGACTGATGAAATCAACTCAGCCTAGTCAAAGTCTTTGGATTGTATAAAAAGTAGTCTTTCACTGTGACATCACTGCCCCACCTCTCCACCTCCTCCAGTCAGAGAGCGATTTGCAAAACCTTCTATTTTCACCCTGTGCCAGGCCCGCCGCTGAGCACAGGACCCAGAAGCAAGTGAAGATCACTGGAGTAGTGGTGTTTCCAGGGGCATCCACCAGCTATGTAACATAGTTACATTGATCCATACTCTAACAATGTAACTATGTAAAGATATGCCATGCCTGGAATTCATCTTTAACACTGACAGGGGTGCTTAAAATGATCAGCTTTTATTCATTTATGTAAAACCTTTGTCTCAAAAGGAAAAAAAAAAGTTTCTGTAACTGCTCCAAAAGTGGAACCTGTTTTCAGTTTTAATTTGTTAGCAACTTATGTAAAATCCATCCAAATCTATTAGTCCATCTAACAGTACTCTCCCCACAGGTTGACAATGCTGCTGTCCATAGGTGGCTACCTTGCTTCTTCATAGATAAAGGACAGGTGTGTTACTGGGCAGATCAACAGGTGAAAATGAGACAAAAAAGAAAACTAATGCAGCCACCACCTCTGAGGATTGGTAAACTGTAGAATATTATATTTTTATTTTGGGGTTTAAATACACACTCTTTTAAATGATAAAATTTACAGCTTTTCTAACACCTGGTTCAAATCTGTGCAGGTGGTGCCGCTGCGGGACCAGCAGCCGCACTACCCACACAGATGAATGCGGGACCGGCAAGTGGGTGCAATCATTAATTCTAATGGCATGCTGTCCACACTGGAAATTGCAACTGTACTGGGAACCTTGGTTCCTGTGTGGGCTGCGATTTCCAAAGTAGTGCATGGACTTCTTCCCTGTGTGTCTGGGGCATGGGGTCCATTCAAATGAATGAGCTCTCGTGCCCATGCTAATTGTGGCCCGCACGACCGCACAGATATGAACCAGGGAAAAAGGATGAAACCATTGCTGCCCATTGTGACATGTCACAATTAAATTTATGCAAACTTGTGAAATGGCTAAAAGGCCCCTACATAATTTGCCAAGGTGATGTAAAACACATGCCACTAATTAATGAGCAAGTCTGTCTGCAAATATTATACTACATATGTAGGTGCATAGGTGTGGGTATGTAGATGTGGGTACACGGATATTGGTATACAAATGTGGGTGCATAGGCTCGGGCACATATTGTAAGTATTGGCACATACAGTATATGTGAGTATATAAGTGTAAGGATATAGATGTAGGCACATAGGTATTGATATGCACAGTAGGTGTAGATACATATACTATATGTAGGTATACAGCTGTGGTACATAGGCACATAGATGTAGACGCAGAGGTACATAGGTATTTGAACATAGATGTTGGCAAATAGGTGAGGGTACATGGATGTGAATAGATAGATGTAGGTACACAGGTGTGGGTACATAGGCACTTAGGTGTGGGTACACAGATGTAGGTAAATGGATATTGGTATATAAATGTTGGTATATGGATATTGATAACCAGATGTAGATGCATATTTCTGGGCATATAGATGTAGGTACAAAGATGTGTGTGTATATAGGTATATAGATGTAGGTGCAGAAGTAAATAGATGTAGGTACACAGATGTGGGTACATGGGTGTGGATAAATAGGTGTGGGTATATACAGTAGAGTGGGCAGTAGGTGTAGGTGCACAAATGTAAGTACAGTAAGTATTGGTCCATACAGTAAATGTGGGTATATACAGTTGCAAGAAAAAGTATGTGAACCCCTTGGGATTACGTGGAGTTTTGCATGAATTGGGCATATAATGTGCTCTGAACATCATCTAAGTCACAACAATAGAAGAACACAGTCTGCTGAACATAATACTACACAAACATTAGATGTTGCCATGGTTTAGTTGCACATAACATGTAAACATTCACAGTGCAGGGAGGAAAAAGTATGTGAACCTTTGGACTTAATAACTGGTTGACCCTCCTTTGGCAGCAGTAACCTCAACCAACGGTTTCCTGTAGTTGCAGATCAGACCTGCACAATGATCTGGAGTAATTTTGGACCACTCCTCTTCACAAAACTGTTTCAGTGTAGCAATATTCTTGGGATGTCTGGTGTGAATCGCTCTCTTAAGGTCATGCCACAGCATTTCAATTGGGTTGAGGTCAGGACTCTGACTGGGCCACTCCAGAAGGCGTATTCTGTGCTGTTGCAGCCATTGTTTTGTTGAATTACTTGTATGCTTTGGGTCATTGTTCTGTTGCATCACCCATCCTCTGCGGAGCTTCAGTTGGCGGACAGATGGTTGTACATTTTCCTGCAAAATGTCTTGATAAACTCTGGAATTCATTTTCCCATCAATGACAACAATCCGTCCAGGCCCTGAGGCAGCAAAGCAGCCCCAAACCATGATGCTCCCTCCGCCATGTTTTACAGTGGGGATGAGGTTTTGATGTTGGTGTGCTGTGCCTTTTTTTCTCCACACATATTGTTTTGTGTTCTTCCCAAACAACTCAATCTTGGTTTCATCTGTCCACAGTATATTTTGCCAGTAGTGCTGTGGAACATCCAGGTGCTCTTTTGCAAACTTCAAACGTGCTGCAATATTCTTTTTGGACAGCAATGGCTTCCTCCGTGGTATCCTCCCATGTACTCCATTCTTGTTTAATGTTTTCCTTATTGTAGATGTGTCAACAAAAATGTTAGCATGTGCCAGAGATTTCTGTAGGTCTTTAGCTGACACTCTGGGATTCTTCTTTACCTCATAAAGCATTCTGCGCTGTGCTCTTGCAGTCATTTTTACAGGACGACCACGCCTGGGGGGAGCAGCAACAGTGCTAAACTTTCTCCATTTGTAGACAGTCTGTCTTACCGTGGACACATGAACATCAAGGCTTTTGGAGATACTTTTGTAACCCTTTCCAGCTTCATGCAAGTCAACAATTCTTGATCGTACATCTTCTGAGAGCTCTTTTCTGCGAGGCATGGTTCACATCAGACAGTGCATCTTGAAACCAGTAAACCCAAAACAGGTGTGTGTTTTTTAAGGGCAGGACAGCTGTTAGCAACACGTCCAATATCATCACACTGATTGGAGTCAAGGTTGGCTCACTCCTGGCTCCAATTATCTCTGGGAGAAGTCATTAAGCTAGGGCCTCACATACTTTTTCCTCCCTGCACTGTGAATGTTTACATGTTATGTGCAATTAAACCATGGCAACATCTAATGTTTGTGTAGTATTATGTTCAGCAGACTGTGTTCTTCTATTGTTGTGATTTAGATGACGTTCAGAGCACATTTTATGCCCAATTCATGCAAAACTCCACGTAATCCCAAGGGGTTCACATACTTTTTCTTGCAACTGTAGGTGCAAGGATATAAATGTAGGTACATAGGTATTGATAGGTACATATATGTAGGTATAAAGGTACATAGATGTAGGTGCAGCGGTACATAGGTATTTGCACATAGATGTTGGTAAATAGGTGAGAGTACATGGATGTGGATAAATAGATGTAGGTACACAGGTATGGATACATAGGCATTGGTACTTAGGTGTGAGTACACAGATGTAGGTACATGGATATTGGAGCATAAATGTTGGTATATGAATATTGGTAACAGATGTAAATGCATATTTGTGGGCATATAGATGTAGGTACAAAGATGTGCTTGTATAAATTTACACATTAAACACAAATTTACACTGTTATACAAGCTGTACACTCACCACTTTACATTGTAGCAAAGTGTCATTTCTTCAGTGTTGTCACATGAATAGATATAATAAAATATTTACAAAAATGTGAGGGGTGTACTCACTTCTGGGAGATACTGTAAGTGTAGGTACATAAATGTGGGTTGTAGGTGTAGGTACACAGACGTTAGTAGATGGATCTGGGTACATAGATTTAGGTACATAAATGTGGGTGGCAGGTGTAGGTACACATATGTAAGTAGATTAATCTGAGTGCATAGGTGTAGGTATATAAATGTGGGTAGCAGGTGTAGGTACACAGACGTAAGTAGATGGATCTGGGTACATAGGTGTAGGTACATAAATGTGGGTGGCAGGTGTAGGTACACATATGTAAGTAGATTAATCTGGGTGCATAGCTGTAGGTATATAAATGTGGGTAGCAGGTGTAGGTACACAGACATAAGTAGATGGATTTGGGTGCATAGGTGTAGGTACATAAATGTGGGTAGCAGGTGTAGGTACATAGATGTAAGTAGATAGATCTCGGTACATAGGTGTAGGTACATAAATGTGGGTTGTAGGTACACAGACGTAAGTAGATGGATCTGGGTACATAGGTGTAGGTACATAAATGTGGGTGGCAGGTGTAGGTACACATATGTAAGTAGATGAATCTGGGTACATAGGTGTAGGTATATAAATGTGGGTAGCAGGTGTAGGTACACAGACATAGGTATATGGATTTGCATACATAAGTGTAAGCACATAAATGTGGGTAGGAGGTGTAGGTACACAGACGTAAGTAGATGAATTTGGGTACATAGGTGTAGGTACATAAATGTGGGTAGCAGGTGTAGGCATACAGACGTAGGTATATGGATTTGGGTACATAGGTGTAGGTATATAAATGTCGGTTGTAGGTACACAGACGTAAGTAGATGGATTTGGGTACATAGGTGTAGGTACATAAATGCGGGCACCTAGGTGTAGGCACATAAATGCGGGCACATAGGTGTTGGTACATAAATGCGGGCACATAGGTGTAGGTACACAGATGTAAGTATACGGATTTGGGTACATAGGTGTTGGCACATAAATGTGGGCACATAGGTGTTGGCACATAAATGCGGGCACATAGGTGTAGGCACATAAATGCGGGCACATAGGTGTAGGTACACAGATGTAAGTATACAGATTTGGGTACATACAGTGGGGCAAAAAAGTATTTAGTCAGCCACCAATTGTGTAAGTTCTCCCACTTAAAAAGATGAGAGAGGCTTGTAATTGGCATCATAGGTAGACCTCAACTATGAGAGACAAAATGAGAAAAAAAATCCAGACGATCACATTGGCTCATTTGGAAAGACTTATTTTCCACCATAATTTGCAAATAAATTATTTGGTCAATATCAAAAGTTCATCTTCAATACTTATATATCCTTTGTTGGCAATGACAGAGGTCAAACGTTTCCTGTAAGTCTTCACAAGGTTGGCACACACTGTTGCTGGTATGTTGGCCCATTCCTCCATGCAGATCTCCTCTAGAGCAGTGATGTTTTGGGGCTGTCGCTGGGCAACAAGGACTTTCAACTCCCTCCAAAGGTTTTCTATGGGGTTGAGATCTGGAGACTAGCTAGGCTACTCCAGGACCTTGAAATCTCACGATACATGGCCCCATTCATTCTGTCCTGTACATGGATCAGTCGTCCTGGTCCCTTTGCGGAGAAACAGCCCTAAAGCATGATGTTGCCACCCCCATGCTTCACAGTAGGTATGGTGTTTTTTGGATGCAACTCAGCATTCTCTCTCCTCCAAACACGATGAGTTGTGTTTCTACCAAACAGTTCCATTTTGGTTTCATCTGACCATATGACATTCTCCCAATCCTCTTCTGGATCATCCAAATGCTCTCTAGCAAACTTCAGACGGGCCTGGACATGTACTGGCTTAAGCAGGGGGACACGTCTGGCACTGCAGGATCTGAGTCCCTGGCAGCGTAGTGTGTTACTGATGGTAGCCTTTGTTACGTTGGTCCCAGCTCTCTGCAGGTCATTCACTAGGTCCCCCCGTGTGGTCCTGGGATTTTTGCTCACCGTTCTTGTCATCATTTTGACCCCACGTGGTGAGATCTTGCGTGGAGCCCCAGATCGAGGGAGATTATCAGTGGTCTTGTATGTCTTCCATTTTCTAATTATTGCTCCCACAGTTGATTTGTTCACACCAAGCTGCTTGCCTATTGCAGATTCAGTCTTCCCAGCCTGGTGCAGGTCTACAATTTTGTTTCTGGTGTCCTTCGACAGCTCTTTGGTCTTCACCATAGTGGAGTTTGGAGTGACTGTTTGAGGTTGTGGACAGGTGTCTTTTATACTGATAACAAGTTCAAACAGGTGCTATTGATACAGGTATTGAGTGCAGGACAGAGGAGCCTCTTAAAGAAGAAGGTACAGGTCTGTGAGAGCCAGAAATCTTGCTTGTTTGTAGGTGGCCAAATACTTATTTTCCACCATAATTTGCAAATAAATTCTTTCCTAAATAGGCAATGTGATTGTCTGGATTTTTTTCTCATTTTGTCTCTCATAGTTGAGGTCTACCTATGATGCCAATTACAGGCCTCTCTCATCTTTATAGGTGGGAGAACTTGTACAATTGGTGGCTGACTAAATACTTTTTTGCCCCACTGTAGGTGTAGGCACATAAATGCGGGCACATAGGTGTAGGTACACAGATGTAAGTAGATGGATTTGGGTACATAGGTGTAGGTACATAAATGCGGACACATAGGCGTAGGCACATAAATGCGGGCACATACGTGTAGGTACACAGATGTAAGTAGATGGATCTGGGCACATAGGTGTTGGCACATAAATGCGGGCACACAGGTGTAGGTACATAAATGCGGGCACACAGGTGTAGGTACACAGATGTAAGTATACGGATTGGGGCACATAGGTGTAGGTACATAAATGCGGGCACATACGTGTAGGCATACAGATGTAAGTAGATGGATCTGGGCACATAGGTGTAGGTACATAAATGCGGGCACATAGGTGTAGGCACACAGATGTAAGTAGATGGATCTGGGCACATAGGTGTAGGTACATAAATGCGGGCACATAGGTGTAGGTACATAAATGCGGGCACATACGTGTAGGTACATAAATGCGGGCACATACGTGTAGGTACATAAATGCGGGCACATACGTGTAGGCACACAGATGTAAGTATACGGATTGGGGTAACCAGGTACATAGAGAAGAGAAATGTGTGTCAGGATGTCCCTAATTGCTGTGCGATGAGACTGGTGATGTCGGCCCCGTGGTCTGTGGCGGTGCTCACTCTGCTCATACAGGGGACAGGCTGGATGTGATCTGCAGTTCCCTCGGACTGCCGGTGAGAATTTCTCATCCAAACCTCGATCACGTAGGATTGCGTAGAGAGGCCAGATAGGGGAGACAGGAGGAATGAGAGAGACAGGCGATCTGCAATCCTCGGAGCAGTGTTGGGCTGTATAGCAGGCACTGATCGCCCCCCCAGCCCCCCCTGCTCCGTGTTCCATGTGAGTGGACGTGGAGTGTGCCTGCTTTCCTCCTCCTCCTGCTGTCCCCAGCGCCGAGGGGACCGCCCGCACTTTAATGTCATGCTGAGATCCCAGGACGGCAGAGGAGGGCTGCGCTGTGTACACGGTGGATGATCCCCACTGCTCCCTACCTGGGACCCCCTCCAGTCCCCCTCGGCTGACATTCATGGATCTTGGGAAGGGGGGGTTGTTATGTGGGTGAGCCGGGATGTGTCCCCCCATAGGAGAGGAATGTAGGATGCCTGGCTCGGGGCTGTGCTGTCATACCACACGGGGCTCTCCCAGGAATACACTGTGAGCGACCTGCGGGATCTTCCAGGATGTCTTCCAGCCTGTGCTGACCTGTTGGGATCTTCCAGGACTGGGAGTGATGGGGAAGTCCTGAATCCCCCTCCCTGCCCTCCATCATCCTGGAGAAGAGTATGGGGAGGATTCCGCACACCTGCAGCCGAGCTCTCCTCTAGCTGGCAGCGCTCCTCTCCCACTGACAGGCAGCTCTTCTCCTAGGGGGGCCCTACACCCCCCACATAGACCATGGCTGCGGCTATAGCCAGCTCCCTCATCCGACAGAAGAGACAGGCCAGGGAGTCCAACAGTGACCGGGTGTGCACCTCCAAGAGACGCAGCAGCCCCAGCAAGGACGGCCGCTCCCTGTGCGAGAGGCATGTCCTGGGGGTCTTCAGTAAAGTCCGCTTCTGCAGTGGAAGGAAGAGGCCGGTCCGGAGAAAACCAGGTCAGTGCATGACACCTGCTCACACTCTATACACCCCTCCCTCTCTCCATCCATCCATCCATCCATCCCTCCTTCCATCCATCCACTCATCCCTCCTTCCATCCATTCCTTCTTTCCTTCAATTCATCCCTCATCCATTCATCCCTCCTTCCTTCCTCTCTTTCATCCCTCCATCCATTCATCCTTCCTTCCATAGCTCTATCCATCCCTCCTTCCATCCATTCCTTCCTTCACTCCATCCATTCCTTCCTTCCTCCCTTCCTCTCATCCCTCCATTCATCCCTCCTTGGATCCATATCTTCCTTCCTTCACTCCATCCCTCCTTCCATTCATCCCTCCTTCCTTTTATCCCTCCATCCATTCATCCTTCCTTCCATTGCTCTATCCATCCCTCCTTCCATCCATTCCTTCCTTCACTCCATCCATCCCTCCTTCCTTTTTTCCCTCCATCCATTCATCCTTCCTTCCATTGCTCTATGCTCTATCCATCCCTCCTTCCATCAATTCTTTCCTTCCTTCCTTCCCTCCTTCCATTCATCTCTCCATCCATCCATTCATCCTTCCTTCCATCCCTCCATGCATCCCTCCTTCCATCCATTCCTTTCTTCCTTCACTCCATCCCTCCTTCCTTCCTTCCCTTCATCATTCCTACCTTCCTTCACTTCATCCATCCCTCCTCCTATTCATCACTCCTTCCATTCATCCTCCCTTCCTTCGCACCATCCATCCCTCCTTCCATTCATCCCTCTTTCCATTCATTCTTTCTTCCTTCCTGTCTTTCTTCCATCCACCCATCCATCCATAATTCCTTCCTTCTTTCCTTCCATTCCTTCATCCCTCTATCCATCCATCCCTCCCTGGTGAACATACACTGCACAATCAGACTGTACAATCTCCATAAAGCTGACCCTGCACTAAAATATCCAGATTGTGCAATCTTCTTTAGAATGACCCAAACCATGTAATGTAATATAAGGACATAGCTAAACATCTACTCACTCTGTGTCCAATCAGGCAGGCTCCTGTACTATACAGCTGATAGTAGATCTAAAGGAGATGGTACATTTGGATGGTATAGTGTGTGGCCAGCTTAAGGCTCGCCATGCATGTTACAATAGGACAGTACAATTGACTTTTGGTCTAAAAAAAAAAAACCGGATAAGAAAAAAAGCAAGCTATGGGACTGTCAAGGTGTTACATACTTTTATGGAAAAGAAAATAACACTTTAAAATCTTCATCTACTAATTGGTGTACCAAAACTACTATTATTATTACAAGTACTGGCATAGCACCGGGAATGTACACAGCGCACTACATATGTATATGTTGTACAGTCACATTAGTCCTTGTCCTCAAGGAGCTTACAATCTGTAATAAGGACCTACCTAATGCTCCTGATCAACTTGTATCCAACAAGGCAGGCTTTCGCACAGTGCACTTGCTGGAAGATCTAAGGGTCACCATGCACATCACAATCCAACCATAGAATTGCTGTACAATCATTTTTAGATTTAACAATCCCATGTAATATCAGGACCTACTTAATGTATCCTATTGATCTGTATTCACTCAGGTAGGCCCTTGCACTACATAGTGGTTGGTAGATTTACAGGAGATTGCACAATCCGATTGTAACCTGTGTGGCGAGTTTTAAGGAGCTTCTAACGTGTGGTAAACTTTAGATCTACTGTCAGTGATGTAGTAAAAAGGGCCTGTGTGATTGGATTCAAATTAAAGTATTGTTAGGTTTGTCTTCATACTATATTGTTTTGGCAAATCAAAGGGGACTGAGCAGAAATTGTACAATCCGATTGTACAGTTTGTGACCAACCTTAAGCACACTCACCCAATGCCATCCTCAGTCTGATTAAACTGGCTCTTAACCAGTGGCGAATTATAATAGGAGCAGAATAGGTGGCTTGCCTGGAGGTTAGGGTTACCACCTGACCTGTCAAACTTGTTGCCAAGAAGAAGTCCCTAAGGCGGGTATTTTTACCCAGAAAACGTGACAACACTACCAGAGCCTACAGAGATACTAGAAAAAGTTCTGCACTCACTGCTGTTCATAGTAAGTCAATGTCAGCGCTGTGCTTCTTTACGTCTAGGAGGTCAGCAGTGACAGTCATGGTATTGATAAGATAATCAATGATCATGCACAATCCATATACAATGACAATCAACTTTATTAGCTAAGTATGTATAGCATACAAGGAATTTAACCTTCTAAATGTTAAACAGAAGACTTATTCCATGTATGCTGTAGATGATTCTGATTGCATATGAATTGTGTTAGATCGTTTGATTATCTTTAATCTTGATTCTGATTCTGTTTTGATGTTATCTGTCAGCATCACGTGCCATTTGCTTAGCGCTACATAAGATCCCATTTAAAAAATGAACACTTCTTTCCAAATCTTGAAGCCCTTATGTATGATCCCAGTACAGTGGGGGGGGGGGGCATGAACTGGAATCAGATGGGACCTAAGGTACAATTCATCCACCACTGCTCTCTTTCTTTTTTTCATTGGCGGTAAACATAGGCAGAGTTCAGTATTCATACAAAGTACATGCACCTGTTCCATGGTATACAGGAAAAATCCACATGCTGCTATAAATGGTTACATTGAATTCTTCCTAAGTCGAGGTTCACACCTATGCATTTTCCGCTGCGTTTTGCAGAAGCGCACAGCAGTCCATTTAAAATGATTTCCTATGGGACAGGTTCACATCTTGTTTTCACCCGATGCTTTTTCTTGGTTTTTTAAACGCAAAACGTTGCATTTTTGGTTCTATAGACTTCAATGGCCATGCTGCAGAAAGGCATGTAGTGTGTTTTTGATGTATTTTGCGTTTTATTCTACCCAGCAACAAGTTGAAAAAAACCCTGCAAAGCGCAGCAAAAATGCAGCAAAAATACGTAAAAACGCATGCGCAAAATGCAAAACACACCGCAAAAAGCACTGCAGAAATGCATCCAATGCACACTGCATAGTTGTGAATCTAGCCTAAGGTATGCATCCATACACCATTCATGCAAGAATGTAGCAGACGTTTGTACAAGCTACACCCGATATTTGCATGCATCAAATTCAATGATAAATGATAGTGTCATATGAAAAGCAGGTTCCTTCATACCAGAAATCACTATATTATATAAATACGGGACACAGCTGGTCTTCCATCCTAATCTTTCCATAAACAATAAACAGTGTGTTGCAGTTGTTATGTTAAACAGTTTACTAATAAATGTGTGTGTAAAAATAGAATAGTTAAACAGTGAATACACGTTTGACTTTATTAAAAGTTTTATCTAGTCATTTTGCTTTTAGCACATACTTTTTTTGCTTTCATTAAGTAGCTGATAGTGACATATGGTAGGATATGCTGGATTATAAAATGAAATAAACCATATGTTGCATCACTTTAATTATTCATGGAAGTTGTTGGTATTTTGTTTAGATGCATTATATCTTTGATGTGTTTGAAGTATTTGGGCCAAGGCAATGATGTGGCTTTAAGCGATGGTGAGATGTAAATTTGATACAGACCAACACATCCTGTGGTATACAGTACTGTATATGTAAAGGGTGATTTATGATAGCAGTGCTGTTTTTATACTCTTTGCTTTAATTTTGAATCTGTGTTTACATCATATAGCCAGTCACATGCAGGGGATTAAAAAAATAGAAATTTCCTTGCTCGTGGTTGGATGTTTAATGCAAACACAGATTCACTGGTCAAAGGGAAAACAAACTGCTTTAGTAAAGCCGCACCATAGTGGCAAATATGTTGCAAGCTGTATTTACAGGGGCAGAAAAGTGTAAGGCCTCATTCACACCAAACATGCATGAAAACTGATGGAAACTGACACACAGATTTCACTTGCAGTGACATCAGTTTACATCAGTTTTCATGCGCGCTCCAATTAATTTTATACATGTTACAAATTCCAGCGCAGAAAAAACATCTGCATGTGATACCAGTGTTGTGGTGTGAACAGGGCACATAGAGAACAATTGATTTTGTTGTGCCTTTGCAGAATGCATGCAGAAAAACTGACATCTCTGCACCATGGTGTGAATGAGTTCTAAATGTAATGAGAACATGTTATCATACGACTGTTGCCCTTAGCAGGCATTCTTAAGGAAATCATGGAATTCTGGAGCAAAACCAAGAGCTGCAGATTTCACTAAACTGTTTAGATAGGTTTTACATTTTAATTTGAGGCTTGTCACTAAAAGATATCCATTCTGCTAATATGATTACGTTTGAGTGTAAGGTGAGTGATTGTTTGAAAAACATGCTCTGATCCTTGTCAATTCATGATCCACTGTGTACTGGTTGTTCATCTCTTCATTAAAATGTATAGAATGAGATAAGGGAACTTTATAAAAATATACAATACCCCTCCACCCACCCAGTTTGTATCTGGGCAGATCCTGGCCCATTGAAGTCTTGGTCCAGTCAAGTCTTGGTATAGACAGATCTTTGTCCAGGCAGATCTTGGTCCAGTCAAGTCTTGCTCCAGGCAGATTTTGGTCCAGTCAAATCTTGCTCCAGGCAGATCTTGGACCAGTCAAGTCTTGCTCCAGGCAGATCTTGGTCCAGTCAAATCTTGCTCCAGGCAGATCTTGGTCCAGTCAAATCTTGCTCCAGGCAGATCTTGGTCCAGTCAAATCTTGCTCCAGGCAGATCTTGGTCCAGTCAAATCTTGCTCCAGGCAGATCTTGGTCAAGTCAAGTCTTGCTCCAGGCAGATCTTGGACCAGTCAAGTCTTGCTCCAGGCAGATCTTGGTCCAGTCAAGTCTTGCTCCAGGCAGAGCTTGGTCTAGACAAGTCTTGCTCCAGGCAGATCTTAGTCCAGTCAAATCTTGCTCCGGGCAGATCTTGTTCAAGTCAAGTCTTGCTCCGGGCAGATCTTGGTCTAGACAAGTCTTGCTCCGGGCAGATCTTGGTCCAGTCAAGTCTTGCTCCAGGCAGATCTTGGTCCAGTCAAGTCTTGCTCCAGGCAGATCTTGGTCCAGTCAAATCTTGCTCCAGGCAGATCTTGGTCCAGTCAAGTCTTGCTCCAGGCAGATCTTGGTCCTGTCAAGTCTTGCTCCAGACAGATCTTGGTCCAGTCAAGTCTTGCTCCAGGCAGATCTTGGTCCAGTCAAGTCTTGCTCCAGGCAGATCTTGGTCCAGTCAAGTCTTGCTCCAGGCAGATCTTGGTCCAGTCAAGTCTTGCTCTAGGCAGATCTTGGTCCAGTCAAGTCTTGCTCCAGGCAGATCTTGGTCCAGTCAAGTCTTGCTCCAGGCAGATCTTGGTCCAGTCAAGTCTTGCTCCAGGCAGATCCTGGTTCAGTCACGTCTTGCTCCAGGCAGATTTTGGTCTAGTCAAGTCTTGTTCCAGGCAGATGTTGGTCCAGTCAGGTGTTGCTCTGGGCAGATCTTGATCCAGTCCTGGTCAAGTCCAGTCCCATCTGCACCAATGCCTAATATAAAGAGTTTGGCTATCTCCACTTTAAAACATGCTGCACATCAACAATGCATCTTAATCAATATATAACCAGTAACACAGAGAGATTTTGTGTTTAATTGTAGGGCTTAATGTACCAGCAGGTTGACCGAAGAATGCGATCAACTAAATTTCAGACTGTCCCATAAAAGCCCAATGTGTGGTCAGATTCTAAAGGTTTGGGGTTATTGTTAAATTCAGCTCTTTCTGTATGTTTTGCATTTTATTTTAGAAAAGTCAGATGTTCAATAAAACGAGAAATTATGTCTCAGCAGGAGCCCCTTTAATGAAAGCGCTTGTAATAATTAATTAGCATTTCAAAAGCCCTATTTTTTCATGTATTTTTTATTTCAAGTTTTAGAGTATTCTTCCCTGCTTCTTTAGATATCAATAATGTGTTGTGCGCTATTAATTTTCACTTAGTTAATAGTTAGCTATAATTAAGATGGGAGAGCAACATAAAATGAATCTCACAGGGGCTATGACATTCTACTAGTCTGCCTGGCATTTACAGTAGGATGTATATTTATGGTAGCAGATTAATGCAGTATTTATGTAACATGGCAGAGGCCACTACTGTGCCTTAGGGAGGCCATACACAGTCAGATCTCTTATCAGTAACAATATGAGATTAGAGATCAGTTTATATGCCAAACCCACAGTGATCATTCTTTCCTGGCTAGCAGCAGACTGCAGTGCATGTGTGAAAGAATCATTCCATTTGACATTTCTACACTACTGACTCAATGGTACACTTAATTTGTTGCATCATGTGCAATACTAATACAATGTATAGACAATAAGGAAGAATGAAAGTAAATTTAAAAATACATGTGGATCAAAGTCAAGAGACGGTAACAATGACATTCCTTCACCAGGTATATATACTGACTTGTGAAGGGACATATATTTAGCCTTTGGTTAACGTAAACCTATACTTTGAAATATGTAGGCCTTCTTTCTGCGAGCGTACTGTCGCTTACGCCTATGCAAGGGCCATGTTTGCCTACACAGGGATGCACAAGTGTTCTGTGGAACCCCATGCAGTCGGTGTCATTCAAGTCAATTGGGATGCAGCGGCTTCATGGACACAGTGTTTGTTTGGGGCTGTGCACCCATATGGCTGGCACATTGGAAGCAGCTGCTGTGTCTGTGCAGCTGCTGCATCCCAATTGACTTGAATAGGACTGTAGTAGCTGTAGTATGCCTGTGTGAAGGAGACCTCTGGCCAACAACTGGTAATCTCCTTCATAAAATTCTTTTGGCTGGTTATCACGCAGATATAGTGGTTTTATTTCCTGTTAAAGTAGAACTCCACCCAAAAGGGGAAGTTCCACTTTAAGGCTTCGTCTCCCGCTCTCCGTTAAGCATTCGAACATTTGGGAAGTGGGTACCTGATGTTGATAGGTACCTGCTCCTACTTCTGCTGCAATCGCCTAGGTGATTGGAAGCGAAAGTTGTCCTCCCCCCCTCCTTCCCCGTATACTTCTAGGACATGTGACAAGTCCCAGAAGACTACAGGATCATTCACAAGGCGCAGCGCTACTCGTGCATGCACAGTGGGCACCTGGCTGTGAAGCTGCCAGCTGCCACAACCGGCTGCTCACACTTAAGATGCTGGCGCCGGGGGGGGAGAGGACGGCTGGTGAAACTGGCTGCGGTGAGGACATCGCTGGATCGTGGAACAGATGAGTGTCTGTTTTTTAAAAGTCAGCAGCTACAGTTTTTGTAGCTGATGACTTTTTTTCTACATTTGACTGGAGCTCCGCTTTAAATCACTGACCCAGAACTGATATGGCAAATCGCCATTTCTTACTGTACTTCAAGTGTACTAAGATTTCAGCCAAACACAGCCAGACAATTAGTATTCTCAGGAGGAGATGTCAGACATAACCTACATGTTGAATCCCATACCTTTTACTTACGTCCCTAGGTTTTTATTGAAGCCCATGTTGTATTCCCAAATTCCAAGTTATCAAACAGCCTAAAATAAAAGGCATCCAGTTATATTCCTTATAATTAAAAACGAAAGTGCCTGGAACATGTTGAATGTTGAATTCCAGCCAGAATTTAGTTTTAAACAGAGAAGTGAAATGTTCGATTCTCTGGTAGGTAGGTAGCTTTTGTTGTCTGTGTCCTCACTGGGAGATTTATACTCACTTCCTGTTATGGTGACAACTAAGGCATAGCTGTGAGTCGAGCTTTGTTTTCTTTCCCTGAACTGTGTTTTTAATACATTGTCTTGGAGAAACTGAGGGCTGGTGAAAGTGTCATTAGCTATTAAATTGATTTTCTGAAAGAATTCATAAGGAACGCACTCCAGAGAAGAGAGACAGAAAGTTTAGCTTACCGTAGTGCACAGACACCAATAAAAACCTGCTAGCAGATTTACCTCTTTCTTATACTAATTCAATTAAAAAGAAAATTTTGGAGGGTTCCACTTTAATTACACACACACACATACACACACACTTGTAGGATGCCTGTGCAAATGCTTCCAGGCAGCACTTTGCATTCATATATGGAGATCTGCCTCCAGGCTGTACAAGGAAACAGTTCTGACCCTAGGCAAATGGCTAGTTGGCTGGTCTGGTACTACATATATTCCAGTTGAATGCACAATTTGATCCAATAATCCTGTGTTGGAGAAGAATTTGAAATTGTGACAATGTTTTATTGATATATGTGATGACTGCACTTCATATTTCTTGTTTGGGTATTAAAGGAACAGCAAGTAAGAAAAAATCTCCCCAATGGGGTCATAGACAGAAATACATTCCATACACACAGTTCATTTAAAGAGACTAATATATCTACTTGTATTTCTTTGAGATTTGTTCTCAGAACTAAAAGAAAAAAAAATAAAAGTAAAAAAATAAAAGTCCCTTAAGTTAATAAAAAAAATATTTTTATTCAGTTAAATAAGAAATATTGATTATTATTATTTTATATCTACCACTTGCAGCCAGCAGGGGATCTCATGATTAATGAGCAACTTTTGCAAATGCTAATTTACTGCTAGACCAAAAAAGGTTTTGGAAATTTTGAAATTTACATCATGCATGTCACCATCTCACCCCACATCCTTCGATTAAAAAAAATCATTGGAGCAGGGTAGAAATATGTTGGCGGAACAGCACCTGCATCAGATGCAGCTGATGTTCAGGTACTCTGCCAGCTGCCAGCATTTACCTGCAGCAAAGCCCGGCATTGTCTGCTAGGTTTGTGGAGGCACCCTGTATTAAATGTTTGTAACATAAAGATTTCTTACAATTAAAAAAGGATATAACAGCATATAAACATGTAAACTTTATAAACAAATTATTATAATATTGATCAAAATATATTAGTTTCCTTTAATATACTAAAATGAAACAAGTAAATGTTTATGTAGACATTATACTGCTGTAGAGTCTTTGGAATTTTTGGAGTTTTTGGAACCCATGTTTTGGGTCTTTGAGTTTGAAAAAAGGTGCAGAAATCTTTTTTCCTCATCAAGGCACAGCAGTCTATTCAAATGACTGGGATGCTGTGCCCATGCAAACGTGGCTCATGGGCTTAGGCGTGAGTTTATAAGAGTTCTATATAAACCCTTTTTTTCTCATATATTTGAACTTCCGTGGTAGCCCTACAAAGTAGATATTTTTATAGGAGTGGTTTCTAGTATAGAGTTGTGTCATACATACCTGATGGGAAATTGTGTGTGATCATATAATATGTTTCTTATTTTCTATTTCTGGACACTATAAATTAATTGTGTTTGTGTGGGGAATTTCTTTGGCCTCCAAACTGCAGCCAGTGGCTGGATATGACCCTCTTTTTGCCTTTGTGACCCTTGGGGCAACATTCCATCCACTGACCCCAATGATAGAGCACTATTCCTCCCACTGACACCAATGATTTGGCATCATTCTACCCACTGATACCAATGACAGGGCACTATTCTTCCCAGTGATACCAATGATGGGGCACTATTCCTCCCACTGATACCAATGATGGGGTACTATTCCTCCCACTGACACCAATGATGGGGTACTATTCCTCCCACTGACACCAATAATGGAGCACTATTCCTCCCCCTGACACCAGTGATGGGGCACTATTTCTTCCACTGACACCAGTCATGGGGCACTATTCCTCCCACTGATACCAATGATGGGGCACTATTCATCCAACTAACATCAATGATGGGGTGCTATTCCCTTCACTGATACCAATGATGGTGCACTATTCCTCCCACTGATACCAATTATGGGGCACTATTCCTCCCACTGATACCAGTGATGTGGCACTATTCCTCTCACTGACACCAATAATAGAGCACTATTCCTCCCCCTGACACCAGTGATGGGGCACTATTTCTTCCACTGACACCAATGATGGAGCACTGTTCCTCCCTTGAATACCAACAATGGGACCTTACCCCTCCCTCCAGAATCTAGGATGGGACATAGTTTACTCCCACTGACGCCAGGGCATTTTCTATATCCAATGGCTACAGGCTGCCCCCCTTAAAGCATGAAGAACTGTAAACTGGCCCTTTGTTTAGAAAGTGTGGAGACCCCTGCTCTAGGCAATTTGATTGTTTCCTGAAGACACAAATCTATAATTAAGTGATGTACCTGACATGAGATCTGAATTTTCAGTCTGCTCGGGTAGTGCTGGGCTCTCCAATAGCAATAGCAGAGTGTCGCTCTCTATGAAATGTTTAATGTAAAAAATGGATTTCTAAAATGATGTAGCAGCTTCATAGGCTTTTAAATGTTTAAACAAATTATTATAACATTGATCAACATTTGTTCTATTACAATAGAAAGAAATATGTAAATGAATATACATATATTTAGAGAGAGACCATATATTAGTGTGGGGTTGCTTCCTACATAACTGATGGGAAATGTAATGTGATCATGTAATATATTTTTTATTTTCTATTTGATGTTGTAATATAATCATGCTCTGATGGGGAATTTCCCTGTTCGGGGAACACGTCTGTTTGCTGAAGAGACAAGCGTATTATTAAGTGATGCACTTGATTCCTCAGATTGCAGACTGCATGTGTGCTCTCCATTGCCCTGCCACGAAACAGATACTGCGAGAAGCTGTGAAGGAGATATTTAGAGAGTTCCTCAGACTACAAACAAAACCTTTCTTATCACTTGCCTCTGTATTATAGGCGGGTCTGTCATTTAACTCCTAGCTGAGCCTCAATGGGGAATCTTCGAGATGCCTGTGATTTGTACAGTTGTTTCACACACCAGTTACAAAATGATGCCCTACGGGCAGTACAGATAAATTCAGAAAGGCCTGTGCCCAGAATTGTTTTTTTCATGGTGGCCAAGCTGTCTTAAATTACATAGCTTTTTACAGCCTCAGGTTAAGATCTGGCCGCTAGAATAAATGCCACTTCTGCATCTCATATGCTCAGATGTTTGTGCACAAATTAATGGTAATTAAATGCTCTAAACTGCTTGGTTCATGTGCTCATAAAAGCTTTGCATGCTCAAATACAAAAGTAAATGAATTATTACATCTTATCTATTACAATGGATTTCAGAACAAGATTATAGTAGTCAGCCTAATTGATATGTTGCTTGGCAAAGTTTTGGGCATTGTCTGATGTAAACCAGAGACCAAGTGCTATCCATGGTGTTTAATTCTGGGGGGGGGGGGGCTGTAATTCTTAGCCTCAAAGGATCATACACAACTACTTTAGATGAAAATGTGTGGTGATAATTCTGCGTGCATGGCATTTTTACATATAAGTACTTTTTTTTATAGCTGAAGTTTAATATTTTTTTGAGGGGGGGATACAACACCGAGTGTATTTGTAATGGTGTGTATCCAGTGTCCTTCAGGCTTCTGCTTCTTGTAAAAAGCCTTCCTTCATGCCACCCTCATAGTTGCTGGATATTACCCTTAGCTGCTTTCTTTCGGGGTTGTATGGGTTAACAGTAGCCACTGCTAGTGGGGATTGTTCCACCGCTTGCCCATCCGGTTGACCCATTCAGAGACCTTGTACTACTTTTCTTCCACAGTGCAACATATTCTGTGAATAGATGGTGGAGATCCTGTCATTCATCCGCTCCTCCTCTGTTCATAGAATGGATGCTTTGGGGGAGAATATTAGTACTAGGTCTTTGAATGATGGAGTGGTCAGAAGGGGGCAGGTGATTGGCACAACTCTTCACAGTAGCAGCTGCTGTTAACCCATACAACACTGGAAGAAATGAGCTTAGGGGAGCTATTAAGGCAGTATGATGGCAGAATTTTTAGCAGATGCAGCAGTTTGCAGGACGTAGGATACACACTATTACACATAACTAATTTGTTGGGTGCTATATCACTCCACCCAAAAAAAAACAATTAAATCTAAGCTTTAATTTACCTTGGAATGGATAGTCATCCATTAGTTAATAATCTTTTGGTTTAGCTTAAAAGGAAAGCATGGGATATTTTTAGCATGATTGTTCTTCTGCTATTATTGCGGTGTATATCTTAAAGCCTAGGAACAGCTTGGGCTACAATCAGATGAATTTAATCCGCCAGAGCAATTTAAGAAATAAAAACAAATAGCCCCAGCTGCTATATTCAGCCATTTACTAGCACTGTCCCCTGCAGACTCACTACAGCAGCTCCCAACTGCCACTTTTTATTCTGGTTGAATGACACCCAGGGTGTTAAGACTCTGCCCCCTATTTTGGGCTCACAATAGAATGACCACATAGCACCATTCTCTGCATTGATTAAGCCAGCCATAGATGGATTGAAATTTGGCCAGTTCAGCAGGAACTTTTTTGATCTATCTATGGGCAGGCTGGTTGTAATGAAGTTGATCATTAATTTTTTTCATGCAATCACTGCTGCTATACCTGCCAGCAGTGATCATTGTATTCTGCTGGTGGGGAAGGCACCCCACCGGCAGAACACTATAGAATTGCAGAAGGGATTCCCCCATCAACACTGACTGGTCTCATGGGGGAATCAATCAATTTTCTTTTCCTAAACCCGTGGTTGAAGGAAATAAAATTGCATAATGTATGGCTAACCTTATTATTGCTCTTATACAGGATTTATATAGCCCCAACAGTTTTTGCAGCGCTTTACAAAATAAAGGCAGACATTACTGTTACAATACAATTTGGTACAAGAGGAATCAAAGGGCCCTGCTTGTTAGTACTTACAATCTAAGAGGAAGGGTCATGTGATACAAAAGGTAATAACTCTGGGGGATGGGTCGATGGAGAAAGTAAAAACACAGTGTATTAGTTAAAAGCAGGATAGGCTTCTTTAAAGAGAAGGGTTTTCAGGGATCATCTAAAGATGGACAGATTAGGAAATAGTTGGACAGATTGGGGAAAGGAGTTCCATAGAATGGGAGATACTCGGAAGAAGTCCTGTAGACAAGCATGGGACAAGGGAGATAGAGAGCAGGAGGTCTTGGCAGGAACGAAGAGAATTATTTGGTTGGTATTTTGAGACCAGGTTAGTGATGTAGCTGGAGTCAGAGTTGTGGATGGCTTTGTTTGTTGTTGTTAGTATTTGGAATTTAATTTGTTGGGTGAGCAGAAGCCAGTGGAGGAATTGGCAGGGAGGGTAGCGGACACCAACGGTTCGTAAGGTGGATGAGTCTGACAGCAACAATTATGATGGACTGAAGGGGGGTAGCCTATGTGGAGATAATCCAATAGGGAGGAAGTTGCCTTAGGTTCTAACCACTTCCGCAGAAAGAGGAGGGTGAAGAAGACCTGTGACGTTGTTGAACCTAGCCAAAGACACCTGGATAAAAGGTAAGAATAACATACATTTTTTTCCTAAGGCTGCTTTTTGGCTCATGTGGAGAGGGAAAGCAATGGGGTCAGAATTACAAGGCCAGACTCTGGCTTTAAAGTCATTTTATATTACTTTTTTCATTTTCAAGCTTTCTTGCCTTTCCATATTTTTGAATTGTATTTTTGTATATTTTTGTACTGTAATACATGCTGATATTTGTAGAACTGCTAAAGCCAGAATAATTTAGCCCCAACCAGGGGCGGACTGACAACTCATAGTGCCCCCGGGCAATAGGGGATCATGGGGCCCCTGTGTCCTTGCCCAAACTCAAAAAAGCCTATGAAAAAGGTACCAGGGGCATCTCATGGGGCCCCCTACTGACTCCGGGCCCTCGGGCCGTGCCTGAGTTTCCAAATGGTCAGTCCGCCCCTGGCCCCAACCATCATTGTGGTAATAATGGTAAAAGAAAATCTGAGCTCACAACGAAAATCCCAATTAACCCCAAAGTGTATAGCAGGAACCTTCCAGTGCCTTAGTTTACGGAACACTGCTGCTGCCTGCTGACCTGAACCCCACCGCAGCCTGTGTAAAGATCCCAAGTAGGTACTGCCCTTGTGCACAGTTAGGCGTGCCCCCATTGTGACAGTGCTCAGGCACTAATTACCAAAAGATTACTTTAGAGTACGTTTGGTCAAAGTGTAAAATCTTATATCCATTTCCACATATTGTGTTTAAATTGTTTCTATCCTACTCCTATTAATAATAATCTTGACTTTTGTAAACTTTGTGAAGATTCCTGCACATTTGCTTTCTTAAATTCTGTGAAACATGTTCACTATGTTCTGTGATTATTCACTGCTGGGTTACACATTGCACTGAGCCCGCCTTCTGAACCACAGTCAATACAGAAATCACAGCTTGCAGATAGCAAGGTACCATGGAATATATAGTCCTTAGAAATTTAAATGTTCATTCCCACTTGTGCGTCTTCAAAGTTGCACGATTTCCAGTGCGACTTTGGAGCGACTTCGAGTGTGACTTTGATCCGACTTTACACTCTTTGGATCAAAGTTACATCAAAGCAGTACAGGCACATTTTCAAAGTCTCTGTGACTTTGTTGCACCGACTTGAATGGGTGCCATTGAAAAGAATGGGCTGCAAATTGTTATGCGACTTTGATGTCGAAAGTTGCATGACAAGTTGTACAAGTGTGAATGGAGCATAAAAGTAAACACCATAGAAGAATCTGTAAACCATGGAGGAAATTCACGAAGTTATGGAAAGCAAAAAGAAATAATAATTAACTTGTGCATAACAACTTTAGATATAAGCAGATATACTCACAAAAATTGCAGAGTAACACAGGCAAAACACACCATAGCAGGGCTCAACAGCAGGCGTACAATGTCATACGTCACTGGCCTCACCCTACGTGCGTTTTGTCTGTTACAATGGACGTCTTCAGAGGATAAATTCCCCTGTTGATCCCTGGGGTGGGGTGTTTTGCCTGTGTTATGCTGTACCCTTTGTGCATATATCTTCTTTTAATAAATCATTTGGTTTAGGATACTACTTGTCATTTGAAGATCCTTACCATTTGGTAAGGGAACTGGCACACTTGTCTGTGAGGTGGAATGGGATTCTTACATGTGGATTTTCAAGATTTCACAGTTGGACTTTCATATATTTTTCTTTGAAGTTTTGTTATGCACAAGTTAATTATTTATTATATGATTGTTATTTCATCATATATGTGATGCGCATTATTTGTTAAGGTTTAATATGAAATAACATTTTTTTAAATATTTTTTTTCACAGATATAACTTTGTAATGATCACTACAGAGATACTGGTTTTGTGCACCTTTTAGATTAATTATCTGTATTGCTATTACACTTTCAGCAACATCAGTACTGTATGCTATGACCATAGAACTCCTTTACCAGCTGTCCAGATATGATATCAGCTACATGGGGAATTCTCTTTCATCGTTATTTGGTTAGCTCACATCAATGAACTGCTGTCTACCCTGTTTATATAAAATAGAAATGTAGTATTTTGTGCATTTACGCACATTAAGGAAACCCTTTGAAATAAATAGGAAATGCACCAAAACACATATATCATGCATTTTAGGGTGTTTTTGCTGATTGGCATTGTGGGAAATGTCAATTATCAATGCTTCTCCCTCACTTTGCATTAACAACAACCATGCATTTAAATTTCGCCTAAGCTGCAGAGAAACATGCATTAGCATGCAGCGAAGGGCATCCAAACACATTACATATGTATAGGGGTGCTTAAGAGCCCTTTCGCAGACTGATAAGATTATTTCCATAAAGCTGATCTGTTTCATGTGGCTATTAAATCACACAATACAGTATACACTTCCTATAATTTGTGGGTTTATGGACAAATTAAATCAAGCACTTAGTCATTCAGCCTGGCCTTTTACATACTAAGAAAAGGTGTTACAAATAGCATGTTTTGTACTCTACAGTGCACTATACTAAAAGTTATTTAAAATTACTACACATGATTTTAAATGCTTGATAATACACATAATCCACTAATGTCACCTTTGGAGGAAAAAAAAAATCGTGTTTATTCAATAAAATAAAGCAAAGAGCAATGATAATTTGCAATGTACAGTAAATGGTTCTGATGGGTTTCTTATGGTGTGCACTTAGTACCAATTAGATAGGGTAACAAGTATAATAATTTATTAGGGAACCTCTTGGTACATGAGCACAGGATGCCCAATTTCTATATAAAGTAATGATTTACAGAACATGTTCCTGCTACACTGATTGGTATGTAGCACACTGACAGCCACCTACGCTGCACCTGGTTTCCCTCTGGCTCTTCATTTTTGTTGACCTTTAAAATACATTTTTCAACTATGCTGTATTATTAACTCCTGAACAACATAAAGGATTGATACATTTCAGAAAATATTGTGAAAATATAAGTTTATAGTAAAATTGGCCAACAAAGACGACGTACATTTGGCTGCATTGTAAATCAGACTGAACTTCAAGCATAGAGCTAAAATAGAAATGCAATACATGATTTGTATTTTGAGATTTGCACAGCTCTGCCAAACAGTGCAGCCATATTTGATAGGGCACTAAACCCAACTTTTCTCTGCTGTACTTAATGTGATATTAAAGGCTCCTTTTTCAAATAAATAAAATCACAACATACTTACCGTATTTTTCGCCGTATAAGACGCACCTGACCATAAGACGCACCTAGGTTTTAGAGGCAGAAAACAGGAAATAAAAAAATTCTGAACTAATGGACTGCAGACACAGTACAGGAGATGACCAGAGACTGCGGACAGCACAGGGATGACCAGAGACTGCGGACAGCACAGGGATGACCAGAGACTGTGGACAGCACAGGGATGACCAGAGACTGCGGACAGTACAGATGACTGCTGACCTTTGGGGAGGTGGGGAGCGGGTACCTGAATTTGACAGGTACCCGCTCTTACTTCCGCGGAGTTGTTCTTTCATCTTACCTGTTCCTCGATCCAGCCGCGTGCTGTCTTCCCGGCTTCTGTAATGGCGCTCGGCATGACAGCCGGGTGCCCAGTGCGCATGAGCGAGAAGCACTTGCGCTTTGTGATTGGTCCGGCGGCTTCTGGGATCTGTCATGTGTCCCAGGTACCGCCTTACCATTCACAAAAAGCACCGCTTCTTGCGCATGCGCACTTGGCACCCGGCTGTCATGCCCAGTGCCCACACTACAGAAGCCGGGAAGACAGCACGCCGCTGGATAGAGGAACAGGTAAGGTCCCGCTGCAGAGCTGAGCGGCCGGCCCGGTATTCTGACACGGCCGCGGTGGAAATACCGGACCGGCCTCTCCATATTCGCCTTATAAGACGCACTGACATTTCCCCCCCAGTTTTGGGGAAGAAAAAGTGCGTCTTATACAGCAAAAAATACGGTACCTGTTATGTGCATTGGGTTTTCACAGAACAGCCCTGATCCTCCTCTTCTCAGGTCCCCTGCTGGTGCTCCTTGCCCCTCACTTTTGTTGAGTGCTCCCTGAGTAAGCTATTTGCTCTGGTGGCACTTATGAATGCTTGCTCCCAAGCTATAGGACACACAGAGCAAGGCTTGGCCCCAACCCTCGCTCCTGGCTAGCTGAGATTGACAGCATTGAGAGACAATGGCTCTCGCTGCTCTGTCTCAGCCAATGAAGAGAGACCCGGGAGATCTGAGGCTTCTCTGTACAGCGCTGGATCAAGTTTGGGCTCAGGTAAGTATTAGGCTGCATTCGTACTTGAGCAATTTGTAGCTTAAAGCTCCAAAAACGCTCAAACTTAAAAAATAATTTGTTTTCTATGGTGCCTGTTCTTGCAGGTGAGAACAGGCACCATAGAGAACAATTGATTTTTTAAGTTTTTGGAGCTTCAAGCTACAAATCACTCAAGTGTGATTGCAGCGTCATGGGGAGCTGTGGGGGGAGCAGCACACAGAAATTTTTTACCTGAATGCATGAAGGCAAAAACCTTTCAGCCTTTAGCCTAGATTCACACTACTGCGGTGCGGTAAATCCCATGTGATTCGCACAGGAACCGCCCCACATTCCTGTACAAATCACATGTGATTTGTATGTGGTGTGATCAGAGCCATACATTTTTGTATGGCTCTATTTGCACCGCACCCTCACCAAAAACGTGCAGGACCCTTTTTTTGGTCCGCACTAAAATCGTATCGCATGGGTATTCACACCTATGTGATCCGATTCTGCACATCACACAGCGTTTTGCGGACCGATGTCAGGGTGTTGTTAACATACACACCCGCATCGGTTCATATGAATGGGGTGCGATTGTGATGTGGTGTAGAATTTGCATGGAAAACGCTGCGAATTCCGCACCGCATCAGTGTGAACTAGGACTTACAACCACTTTAAGTAACATTTGCAGGTCAGCCTGTGACTGGACAGGAAAAGGAGACTCAGCAGACTGATGAGCTTATCTCTCTGTTATTCTGATCTTTACCGCTATCTGCATGTTCCTTGTTAGGACATGAGCACTGCCTTTGTTTTCTGCTTCTTCCTCTCTCTGTCTGATTTCTGTTCTATAGGGACTATAGGCTAATAACAAGTCAAATTTAGGTACTTACACTGCTTGCATTTAAAAAAAAATATAGATTGCAAGATCTGCAATAACCACTTCATATCTACATTCAGAGTATGGAAAATTAAAAACAAGCTCATGGCTGAAGTAGCAACTAAAAACGTGCATGTATTTTATTCAGCTAGCACCTGGCTTTTATGTAAAAGTGAAATGGGCAGCTTTAGAGCAGCTTAATCATTTTTACAATGCATGCAGTGTGTCGTGTCCTTGCGAACCTCCCCTTCATGGTTTCCAAGCTCTCCCGCTTTTCCCAGAGGCCCGCGTCCACATCTTTCTGTGTCAATAAAGCCGGAAGCATTCAGCCCTGAGTGTTTACAGTTTCAGAGCTGTCCTTTCCTGGTTACTGTGCTTGGCAAAGCAGCTAATCAAGCATGATCTGTGCATGATTAGCTGCCTTGGAGGGAAGGGAAGACACCAGGGTTCTAAAAGACCCCTGATGTCTCCATAAAGAGGACCTGTCACCTGCACAATGCTTTATAGCAATAAAGCTAAATGAAAAAGTAAAAAAATAAAATAAAATTATATATATAATATATATATATATTTTTTTAAATAAAACTAAAATATAACTTGAAAGTAAGCCCATCACACACACCCACAAATGCAAACACTGCACGGGGTGCGCACAAACAAGGATTGCACCACCCGTGTTCTATATTGTATCACCACAAATGTTGTGGTGTGAGCAATAATTCCAGGACCCTAATTTACATTTTATTCTAAAATAGTTTTTCACCATTTTGCTGGCGCATGCTGTTTGAAGGCTTGAAACTTTTGGCATCTATTTATTCAACACTACCTCATTTTTTATGTTGTACAAAAAAGTGGGGATTAAATTGGGTTTGTGTGCAATATTCATTTTAGTGTACAAATATTGTGCAGGATAAAAAAATTTAAAATACTACATTTTTATTCTGCAAAGGCTCTGCATTAAGCAATGATATAATGTTTGGGGAGTTTTTTAAATCCTTCTATAATCAAAAATGCGGCCTTTAACATGTGAAAAAAGATACCTAAGCCATTTCTGGCACCTTTAACATTCAAAGGCTAATCAGTTTAAACAGATAGGTCAGAGAGAATACAGTTAAGTTTTTCTGTAGATTAAATGTAAACCAATACACTTTTAGGCCTTTTATATTTTAGTATAAACTATGACAGTTGTAATTACTGATGACTTTCTTTGCAAATATATATTGCTTGGTAAATACCGTATTTTTCACTCCATACGACACACTTTTTTCCCCCCGAAAAAGGGGGGAAAATGTCAGTGCGTCTTATGGAGCGAATATGGAGCGGCCGGTCCGGTATTTCCGTTGCCGCCATCGTGTCAGAATACTGGGCCGGCCGCTCAGCTCTTCTCTGCAGCAGGACCTTACCTGTTCCTCGGTCCAGCGCTGTGCAGTCTTCCCGCGCCGGCAACTTTAGTGTGGGCACCTGGCTATGACAGCCGGGTGTCCACTGCGCATGTGCGAGAAGCTCTGCGCTTTGTGAATGGTCCGGCGTCTTATGGGACACATGACAGGTCCCAGAAGATGCCGGGCCATTCACAAAGTGCAGCGCCTCTCGCTCACGCGCAGTGAGCACCCAGCACAGCCGGGTGCCCGCACTAAAGGTAGGACAACTCCGCGGAAGTGGGAGCGGGTACCTGTCAAATTCAGGTACCCGCTCCCCCTCCCTCCCCAAAGGTCCGCAGTCTCTGGTCATCTCCTGTGCTGTCCGCAGTCTCTGGTCATCTCTTGTACTCTCCGCAGTCTCTGGTCATCTCCTGTACTCTCCGCAGTCTCTTGGTCAACCCCTGTACTGTCCAAAGTCTCTGGTCATCTGTACTGTGTCCGCTGTCTCTGGTCATCCCCTGTACTGTGTCCGCAGTCTCTGGTCATCCCCTGTACTGTGTCCGCTGTCTCTGGTCATCCCCTGTACTGTGTCCTCTGTCTCTGGTCATGCCCTGTACTGTGTCCGCAGTCTCTGTTCATCTCCTGTAGTATGTCCGCAGTCTCTGGTCATCTCCTCTACCGTGTCCACAGTCTCTGGTCATCTCCTGTACTGTCCGCAGTCTCTTGGTCATCTCCTGTACTGTGTCCGCAGTCACTTGGTCACCCCCTGTACTGTCCGCAGTCTCTGGTCATCTGTACTGTGTCTGCAGTCTCTGGTCATCCCCTGTACTGTGTCCACAGTCTCTTGTCATCTCCTGTACTGTGTCCTCAGTCTCTGTTCATCTTCGGTGCTGTGTCCGCAGTCTCTGGTCCTCCTGTACTATGTCCGCAGTCTCTGGTCATTCCCTGTACTGTGTCCGCAGTCTTTAGTTATCCCCTGTATTATGTCTTCAGTCTCTGGTCATCCCCTGTACTGTGTACACAGTCTCTTGTCATCTCCTGTAGTATGTTCGTAGTCTCTGGTCATCTCCTGTACTGTGTCCGCAGTCTCTGGTCATCTCCTGTACCGTGTCCGCAGTCTCTGGTCATCTCCTGTACTATGTTCGCAGTCTCTGGTCATCTCCTGTACTGGGTCTGCAGTCTCTGGTCATCTCCTGTACTGTGTCTGCAGTCCATTGGTTCAGAATATTTTTCTTCTTGTTTTTCTCCTCTAAAACCTAGGTGCGTCTTATGGTCAGGTGTGTCTTATGGAGCGAAAAATACGGTATATAATATTGTTTACTTTATTAGCTTCTTTTACAGGTACCTTGGCATATTAAAGCGGAACTTTACCCAAAAGGGGATGTTCCACTTATTTGTATCCTTCTTCCCTCCTCCTTAGCAATTGGCACTTTTTTGGGAGATTAGGGGGGGATCGGGTATCTGGTTTTGACAACTACCTGCACCCACCTCCGATTGGATCACCTCGGTGAATTGAGCAGAAGTTTTGCCTTCCCCTCCTTCCTCTGCAACCTTGTGGGACACATCACAGGTACCAGAAGGCTGAAGGACCATTCGCAAAGTGCAGTACAGCTCGTGCATGCATCAGTGGGAAATTGGCTGCGAAGCCCCAAAGCTTCACTACCAGTTTCCCTCAGTTAAGATGCTAGCTCCAGGAATCCAAAGCCGACTGAAGAATTGAAGAATTGTCGCGGGTGAGGGCAGCGCTGGATCCCTGAACAAGTAAGTGTCCTTATATTAAACGTCATCAGCTACAGTATTTGTAGCTGCTGACTTTGAGGGGAGACTGGAGCACACCTTTAATGCTGAACAATAGGGAAATTTTCAAAAACTGCACTGCAAGGGTTAAATGCTAATTGTTGCCTAGGGTGGCTGTTTAAAGCACTTTTACTTAAAGTAAAACTATACTCACTTCGGCTCCAGCTATGTGGTGACCTGCTGATCCCCGCCCGGCTGCTGATATCTTCAGGTGGCTGGCTTCCAGGTCTCTGTTGCTCGATGCTGTCATTGGCCAGGTGTGATGATGTCACTCCCATGCATACATGGGAGTTCAGGCAGATTCGGCATTGCGGAATTTGTACAGTGAGCTGCGCATGCACTGCTCACTGTACAGGTGCGGGCAGGCAGGTAAGTCTCTTCTGCATTCAAATTACTGCCTTTTTTTTTACATAGAGTTCCACTGCTGAGAGAGCAAGAGAAAAGGCAGGTAAAAGTGCTTTTTATTGGTACGCAAGGCAGAAATGAACAATTAACCCTTGGTAATTGTTTCCTGTCCCCAGAGTACAGCTTTGATATTCTTATACTTACAGACTTATACAGTATGGTGATGAATTTAAGTTTCAACAGTGCAGCTAGCATAAAATATTAAATTATAAATGTTCCACCCAGCCACCCACGCACTAAGCTTTTCCTTCCTAGCTTGGTCCTTGTTTCTATCTGCATTTAGTTTATAGTGTTCTGCCAGTTTAATGCTGTCTGAAAGCCAATTTCTGGTACCTTGCATTAATTCAATATAGGAATTAAAGGACGAGTGCAACTTTGAACAAAAAACAAATTCCATAGGTTGTTGCTCGTTTTGAATTGCAGTATACTGGGTAGACCCAGTTTACCCAGGTTCACTATTTTGCATGCCTGAAATCAACATTTTTATATAGAAGTCCCTAATAACAGCTGGCAGCTAAACAGTTAAATTCTAGGAGCTCCTGAGTGGAAGGAGGTAGCCTGAAGTTCCCATGTTACATAGCAAAAGGTACTCGCTCATTGCTTAAAAATGAAAAATAAAAATGAAAGCAATAAGCGAACACATATAATAGGATGTTGGGGATTATTCCTTGAAACAACTGTGTGTACAAAGTTCTTTGGCAAAGCTGTATGCAGACATCTCCACCAGCCAACAGAAAATATATTTGGCAATGCAGAATTTTGGAATATCCTATTAGAGCTCTCATGGGACTGCAGGAACAAAGAAAAAAGTGAAAGTTGTATTTGCAGACATGCTTGGTATGCTTAGATATTTGGGCTAAAATTTTGATCTGTTGTTTTATTTAAACTGCAACTCAGATAAGTATTAATTTATATTAATTAAAATTTGGACATACTGTCTGTCAGTATATGTCCTTATTGTTACCTGTAGATGTTAGCTATGGATAATGAGTGAGTTAGATCTCAAGCAGGGGCGGACTGACCATTTGGAAACTCGGCCACTGCCTGAGGGCCCAGGGGACAGTAGGGGGCCCCATGAGATGCCCCTGGTACCTTTTTCATGGGCTTTTTTGAGTTTGGGAAAGGACACAGGGGCACCATGATCCCCTATTGCCCGGGGGTTGTCAGTCCGCCCCTGATCTCAAGTACAAGCTGTGAAAATGAAACCTCTCATGGGGTTACTATTATTACTTCTGTTGATTAGTTTAGCAGTTTTTCGTATTTAGGGTATCACAGTAGAATCACTTCTTTGAATTGAGGGATCCCAAATAAACTGTTTGGGCACATTTTGGATAACCTTCCTTGGGGACTTCCTTTAAGCTTCCTTTTAGACATAGCATGGAAAATCTAAACCAGGGGTGTCCAGCTTGCGGTCCACAGGCCACACGTGGCCTAAGATGGCTATGAATGCTACCCAATACAAAAATAAACTTTAAAATGTTGATTTTTTTTTTTTAGTAAACGTGCATTTATATTTGGCGAACACATGCTGCTGAAGAAAAATTTGACAGTGTTTCTTTACTGAACTTTTAAAAGTTTTTTCTTCCCAAAGAAAAATATCCCATTCTTCACAATCACTCCTTATTCATGTCATCAGTTTTTGGCAGCACCTATATTTGTGAGCAACTATTTTCAAGGAAGAAGCACACAAATGACAAACCAAAATACTGTTTCTGATGAGCACATTAAGAATTCTTTGCTACTACATCCATCGAACCAGATATTGATGTGTTAGTTTATCAAAAACCGTGTCAAATATTGCAATCGTTTTATGTTGTCGTCTTTTTTATACTAAAAAATATTAGAAAACAAATGAAGTTTTTTTACTCATATAGGTAGATTATCTATATCAGTGAACATTAATTTGTAATCTACATGACTTTTTCTGCTCATCAGCTATATGTTTATTTTATGTGTGGCCCTAGATCAGGGGTCTCTAAACTTTCTAAGCAAAGGGCCAGTTTATTGTCCTTCAGACTTTTGGGGGGCCAGACTGTGACCATTGGAAGTTGAAAATGCCCCAGTGTCAGTGGGAGTAAACAATTCCTCAGGCATGGCTGTCAGTAGGAGTAAAAAAAATTATAAAGCACATGTGGTTAGTAGGAGGAAGGATAATGTCCCATCATTGGTATTGGTGGGAGGAATACCGTCCAATCATTGGTGTTAGTGGAAGAAATAGTGCCCCATCACTGGTGACAATGGGAGGAAAAATGCCCCACTACTGGTGTCAGTGGCAAGAATGGTGCCTTAACCTTGATGACAGTGGGAGGAATAATGACTCATATCAGTGGGAGGAATAGTGACCCAAAGGCCAGCTAAAGGCAAGCAAAGGGCCACATTTTGAAGATCACTGTCCAAGGAAATTCCTCTTCTTCCAATGTGGCAATGGGAGGTAAAATGCCCCACTACTGGCGTCAGTGGCAAGAATGGTGCCTTAACCTTGATGACAGTGGGAGGAATAATGGCTCATATCAGTGGGAGGAATAGTGACCCAAAGGCCAGCTAAAGGCAAGCAAAGGGCCACATTTTGAAGATCACTGTCCAAGGAAATTCCTCTTCTTCCAATGTGGCCAAGTAAAGTCAAAAGGTTGGACATTCTTGACATAAACTGTAAACTCAGATGGTCTAGGATGGAGAGCAGTCTGAATCCGTGACCAGGCAAAAAGAAGAGCTGGCTTTCCCGCTTACACTGTACCTTCTAATACCTTCCAGGGAAAGTAGATTGAAAATAAAAACATTTTTAGTTGGGATCTTTCCACAGTCAAAAACATACTAATAGGGTAATGACCATCAGATTACTTCTATAGTGTGCAGAGGAGTATGGTAGGAACATTAGATTGTGAAGAGGGGTCCATATAAATATTAAAAATAGCAGGTCACTCTGAATAAAATTAATTATTTTCTCATATCACTGACCTCCCTAATCCAATGGAACAACTGATTTATGCCCTTTGTGTAGCGATGCATTGGGTAATCTCCAACCATTGGATGTCCCCTGATATCCCCTTTTCTCAAGTGGTTAGCCGAATGGATGCTATTATGTTGATGGAGGCAATTTTCTACTCTTTACATGACTCTAAAGCAAAATTTGATGCTAAATGGGACTCTTGGTCTTTACATCATATCGTTTACCAGCTCCAGAATAATTAAAGAACACTAGCCATTTTATGTATTGGCATCTATACTTTGCTATATAAAATATCCTTGCTTTATTTCTTTTATGATTTTTATGTATGACATTGAAGGTGTCTATGTTTATGTTTTATCAACAGTATATGTTTACATAGGATAATTAGAATTTGTGTCATCTTTCATCAATGTGCGCTTGGTGGGAGCACTCTATGAACTGTCTCATACTACATGAAAAGCCTCCGCTGCATACTGCACACAATCGGTTATGGAAATGGAGTACTTGTTTGCAGATTTACACAAACACAGTGGAAAGAGGAAAAAGCATTTAGGCCTCATTTACACTAGATACAGTCAGGTGCATTTTTTATGCAGTACAAATGCATATGCAAAAAAAAATTAATGTATTCTTTTGCAGTGCTTTCATGTGCATTTAAAAAAGTACAGCATGCTGCATTTTTCTGCACTGCAAACATACTGAAAATGCGTGGAAATACAATTTAGCAAAGAAAATAAACTGAAATAAATGGAAAAAAAAAATTTAAAAAAAAGTATCACAAATGCCCTGACAAAGTGTGCAAATGCGCACAGAGATTGTGGCATAAATTAGCCCTTATCTTTCCCCTTCATGGGAATGCTGTGGCCCCTCTAATTGGTTCAGTATCTACTATCTGTTTTACATGTACCTCCTTCCTTTTAAAAAAAATGATACATGTATACTCAGTACTGTACATATATTTAAAGTTGTTAGTTCTGCCTGCGGTACATACTTTCCACATGTTCTGACAGTTTGAGTAGTGCAGTGGTTCTTAACCTTGTTGGAGGTACTGAACCCCACCAGTTTCATATGCGCATTCACCGAACCCTTCTTAATTGGAAAAATAAAATATGATTTTTCAAATTCAAAACATAGGTATATATTTAGGTATATATTTATACATAGGTGCACAAAATGAACAAAACCATTAAGAACAAAGAACAAAACCATTAAAACATGATTTTCACACAAAAACAAAAACATAATAATGAATATTTACTGCACGAATCATATGAGTCGGGTGTGGGTCTTCACCTCCGCCGAACCCGCGAGACTGACTCACCGAACCCCTGGGGTTCGATCGAACCCAGGTTAAGAACCACTGGAGTAGTGCCTTGAGCAGTGACCATTAGTTTCCTGTGTTGGGAGGTATAAAAGAAGTAGGAGCCGTTGTCTCCTAACCGCTTCCCTTTGCAGTAGCGACCAGCTCCCCACCCTCTCTCCCCTTATCGCGGTATTTTTATGTGGTTTGTCAGTCATTATATAAGGAGGAACTAAT
This sequence comes from Staurois parvus, assembly GCF_062004578.1. Classification (NCBI taxonomy): domain Eukaryota; kingdom Metazoa; phylum Chordata; class Amphibia; order Anura; family Ranidae; genus Staurois; species Staurois parvus. The sequence goes on from NW_028318546.1 coordinate 3,509,274, forward strand.
TGGTGGAGTATTTGTCCTGTATGGTTTTCTTCTAGTAAAGCTTGAATTTTGACAGCTGCGTTACTGTCGTTTACTGGTAAAGATAGTATGCACAGAACTGAATAAATAAGATAGAACCAAACTAGTAATACTATGATCAAGTAAACCAATCAAATAATGTGGCTATTTATATTTCCAAAAATAGTATGGTTGTGGTTTTAGTTTGCATACAGTGTGTCAACCATGTAAAACCCCCCCCCCCCCCCGAAAAAAACTGCTCTACAAAACAGGTACCTACAGTTTAGTTTTTTGGAAAGTTTTATGTTTGTGTGCATTCAGCATTCTAAAAAGCTGGACCTGATGGCTGGAGTGCAACTGTATATTAGGTAAAGCTCCTTAAATTAGCATTTGGCACAGAAGGGAATTGTTTTCATTGTAAATCAGTGTCCTGCTTGGTTCTGTTCTCTAGCTTTGACAAACCAGCCTCCTTCCTAATGGTGTAATGAGGCAGCTCATGTGTGGGTTTTGAAAAAGTTGCCAAAAAGGACATTTAGTAGCTCAGTGTGATACATCTTAAGATACTGGGTTAACTAGATTTGGATTATATTAATAGCTATCCCAGGGGCCCTTTAGACTGAAACAGCATTTTAAAGCTGAACACTGGTAACAAATGCATAAATTGACTACATTACCTGTCAAAAGAATTTTTGTTTTTGTACAGGCAGTTTTTTGAACCATGTACCACTGACAAACAGCTCAGCTAGATCCCTGACCTCCTCTACTGCACCAGCAAAGCTTTTTCAAGAACACTGGTCAAACTATATCCCCAGCCTCCTGGTTGGGCAGTGAAGAAGCAATAGTGGCCTGAATGGGTTCTTGGCTATTTCTCCTGTCAGCACATGTGCGTGAAGAAGAGCTTGATTAACTCCCAATCCCTCTCCTGTTCTGAGTGTGGAATTGTAGGGCACCCGGAATCTGATATTGAGACACATTCATTTGAAAATGTTTTTTATTTTTTTTTTTTATCAGCTTGGTGTTCAAAAAAGTGACAACCTAAAATAATAGTGTTTTATACTGTAAAATGTGGTCCACTTACTGTATCAAAAAACTTCATTAGTTCTCATGGTTTCACTTGGCTTGTTCTTGATTTTTAATATGAAAACAAGATTACGGACACAGGGACATGACCCCAAACTAACAGGAGGAAAGTAATCTTAGAAAGTATTATTTTACTGAAAGGGTGGTTGTTGCTTGGAATAGACTTCCGGTAGAGGTAGTGAGCCAGTCAACAGTAAGTGGTTTCAAAGATGCTTGGGACATAGAACATAAATATATACTCGGACATAAAAGTTAACAAAAAAAAGAAATACAAAAATGTGTATAAATAAATAAAAATAAAATATGAAAGGGGCAGACTCAATGGATCACTTGGTCTTTTTCTGCCATCACGTTTCTGTTTCTTCAATGCACACAGCCATAATAAAATTATTGATCATGTATACAAGATCTTGCTGGTGGAAAGATCCTGCATAAAAAAAGCATAAAACGGTCCATACATTTGTGTTTTCATACATATAGACACATAAACACCCTTGCAGCATTTAAACATGCAATACACACATATACATGCATTTATATATGCTTGGAATAGTCTTCCAGCAGAGGTAGTGCATCAGTCAACAGTAAGTGGTTTCAAAAATGCTTGGGACATAGAACATAGATATATACTCGGACAAAAACAGTGAAAAAAATACAAAAACATGTATAAATAAATAAAAATAAAATTAAAAAAGGGGAAGACTCTATAGATCACTTGGTCTTTTTCTGCCATCACTTTTCTATGTTTCTTCAATGCACACGGCCATAATAAAATTACTGATCATCTATACAAGATCTTGCTGGTGGAAAGATCCTGCATAAAAAAAAAAGCATAAAAAAAAGCATAAAACAGTCCATAAACCTGTGTTTACATACATATAGACACATAAACGCCCTTGCAGCATTTAAACATGTAATACACTCATATACATGCATTTATATGCATATGCATGAAATATTGACAACATAAAAAGATTTTTCTGTTTTAATTTGACAGATCTAAATGCTGTACAATTTTACCAATCTTTACACACTGTGTTCATGTGCCTATTAAAAAAAAAAAGAACTGTATTCCGATCTGAAAAAAAAAAAAAACTCATGAAAATCTGCTTTTTGTGGTCATATGCATGAGCCCTAATGGTATAATTTAAAGAGTATCCTTTAGGAGGAGCTGAAACATTACAGAGAAACATTATCCTTCACTTCTGGGTAGAAGAATATTTAATAGTGATAACCTGTTAATGAACGATGGCTGTTGCAGTTGTAGTAAATTATCTTTTTTCTGGGGGGGCTCACCATGGATAAGAGCCCATGCAGCTTAGCTGTGTTTGTCCTTGCTGCTCCCTTACTTAGAAAGAACAGCTGAGAGGAGGATTTCCCACTGCAGCAGAGCCTCTTGAAGCATGTCAGTAATAATTAAGAATACAAGCCGCTACTATTGGAAGAGGGACCTATGCGCTTCTCAATATGAAAAGCCTCGTTTCATGACAGCAAGCCAAGGAATTCACTGATGCATCACTTTCTTTGCCATTTGTAAGTACGAAATTGTAAAGCGTTCAGCTGTGCTGTATGTACAATATGTGGGAGTTGAAGTGTGTGCGTGCATGTGAATATGTGACCCCAATATAAACACTATATCGATACATATTGAAAAAGAAAGAAACACAGGCACCTGTAAGAGCATTACTTTTTAACAGATTGTAATATATAAATGTTAAAGCGTATCTAAAACGCAAACCAAAAATGTAATATATTGCAGTTCACTAGTCCTTGATGTGGTGACTGCATTTGTTTGTTGTTTTTTTGCTTTATTTTCACCTGGTAATCCTGCAAATAACACACTTTCTGCCCATGGATGGCTACTTCATTCTTCCACTGTATCTGTTGAGGTTAGGAATGCCAACTCATCCCCTTAAAACCAAACAAATATTAATTACACAGGTCCTGTGGTTGGTTAAGGTGGCAATTAAACTCACCTAGTGCTTTATTTGCATTAAAGTGGCCTCAGAACCTGTGTAATTAATATGTATTCAGTTTTAAAGGGATGATGTGGCAACCCTAGTTGAGGAAGCCATGGTTGTCACCCTAGGCTTCTCTAGTGATATGGACTACAAACATGTCCATATCACTTCATCTTTGTTACATTGGAGGCAGGGCAACTGGTAGTTTACAGAAGATAACTGAGAAGGGGAATAACCTTCAGTGCAGCTCCCAGGATGTGACAAACATACTGGATTTATGGAAAAATCACCAGGTATTTTTTGTATTGCTGAAAATATTCTTTGCAAAGAAAACTAATGCAACCACCACATCCAGGACTGCAAACACACGTACCTTGCAAAAACACATTGGGCTTATTGCCAAAAAAGGCACAGGAGCTACTTTGGCATGTTTGTCATACATACGACAGCCCATTTAAGTGAACAGGCTGCTCGATGCTGTCATGTGACAAATGCAAAAATGTGACAGGGATGGTCACGAAGGTGATTGCAGGCTAAATGCATATCTGGGCTAGTGGCACCATTGCAATCATTTATTAGTGGAGCCAGAGGCCATCACATCACGTATTTGAGCATACGTTCCTGCTTTTGGTGGAACGTTGGTGAACGGAGCCTGGCGGAGCTTTATATAGAATGCCTGGATACAAGATCTTCATGTGAGTTTTATACTTTCCTTTTAATAAACATTTTATTGGATTTACACTATTGGAGCCTTCTCTTCTCTTCCTTATGTGAGTGTTATGTCAATATTACCCATACATGGGAGAAGAGTTGGTGATGTCTTTTATCTGCCAATGATCGTTTGGTGGCTGTTTGCTTCAGTCTATGAAAGCTTTTATTGACTTCTCTTACGAGGGTCACAGGGCTTCTGGTAAGCCTTTTGATTTATTGGTGATTCGCACATGGTGATTCCATTTACAGGGGATTGGGGAAGAGGATCATCGATTTACTCATTTATTTCATGCACTGGGTGGCAGTCATCCACATCCTATGGACTTTTTGTCATTTGTGTTTTGAGTTTTTTTATTATTTATGCACTCACATTTTAGCTCTGCACAATTTTTTATATAATCACTTATTAGTGTTTTCCCAGCCACCAGCTCAGGTGAGCATTTGAAGTGTTTCTAAATGTTAGTATACCCATCTAGGCATATAGGTTGGGAACACCTAATGGTAATTAAGCCATTCATACATTGCAGAAATGTATGCAGTAGAAATACCTTTTTTGAAAACATTTTATTTATATCACATGATTTATTCTTTCTTCTCCTCCACTGTAGGTGGTCTGTGGGTGGGCTTAACTAGAGCACATCACGTGTCCCATGAAGCACACTGTTGCTTTGCTCTATGATGAGAGCAAGGCTCCCAGGAGGACCCAATGTCAATGACCAAGCTGGAGGCTTTCCTTTCTGTGATTTGCCCAGCTCATAGCTGTAAGGCACAGAGCTCACTACACTTTTGAGGAGAGAATAGGAATATGTGCACTCTTGTGGCAGCACTGCAGAAGCTAGATCAGCCTACAGAACGTTGCCACCAGGAACAAAGAAATTAAACTAACTGCAGGATTTCCAGATATTTTCATTTGGCTGGAACACTTCTACCTAAAGAAAACAGCAAGCATTAAAAGACTGTTAAAGGAGAAATAACTTTTAGTTTTAGTGTCACCTTAAGATTTATTATAAGCTGTTATAATCTATAACCAGTAATACTCTTAGAGGAACTTCTGCTTCTTTTCTTTCAACATTAAGCAATTCGGATCTCTTTGATTTAAAGCATCATTGATCAATGTGGAAGATTGTATTGCTCCATCTGTAATAGAGATCTTTATTTAGGCTTATCAAAAAACTGGTACATAATATGTCAGTGTTAATATTCAGTTCAGCAGTAGGTGTAGTAGGAGAAATTGTATCTACTGTGTTGTTGTGCAAGGCCTAGATTTACAGAAAAAAAGTAGAAAAATATAAAACTAAATTTTACATATATATATATGGCATAAATTGTGAGTTTTTTGCATTCATATTGAAAATATGACTGATTGTGCCTTTAAGGATAGTGATCATATGAAGTCATTTATTATGACATTATTTGGCTCCTTTCTAAAACATACTGATAACTGAAATTACCATAATAGCCCTAAAAGTTTACATACCCTGGAATGTTTGGCCTTGGTACAGATGCAAAAGGTGACACATGGGTTAAAATGGCAATTAAAGGATAGTTTCTCACATCTGTGGCTTTTTAAATTGCAGTTAGTGTCTGTGTATAAATAGTCAGTGAGTTTGCTAGTTCTCATGTGGATTAACTGAGCAGGCTAGATATCGAGCCATGGGGAGCAGAAAAGAACCTGTCAAAAGACCTGTGTAACAAGGTAATGAAATTTTATGAAGATGGAAAAGGATATAAAAAGATATCCAAAGTCTTGAATATGCCAGTCAGTACTGTTCAGTCACTTATTAGGAAGTGGAACGTTCTGAAATCTCTTGATACTAAGCCAAGGTCAGGTAGATCAAGAAAGATTGCAGCCACAACTGCCAGCAGAATTGTTTGGGATACAAAGAAAAACCGGTAGGTAAACTCTAGAGAAATGCAGGCTGCTCTGGAAAAAGGTGTGCTTTTTTAAAGGATCACAATACGACAATACCTGCAACAAAAATGAGCTGCATAGTTGAGTTGCCAATGCCACAGAAAAGCCTAGCGAGGTGTGTCAAGGGGTTGTCTGGCATATTGTAACTGGTCTTTTTTGTGGCATTGACAGTCTTTTTCCAGAGCAGCCTGTATTTCTCCTGAGGTTACCTGTTTTCTGTTATCAAGATTTTAAAAAAGAGCCAAACAACTGTGATAATAAATGGCTTCATAAGATCACTATCCTTAAATAAAAGACTTTTTTTGCATGATTCGTCATGTTTTCAATATTAAAGCCAAAATTTCATGATTTCTGCCAGGGTGTGCAAACGTTTATCGATCTGCTTTTGTTTATGCACAGTTGTGTTTGTGCGTTACGCATTTTGTGTTGGGAATAACAAACAATTTGCGTTGGTATATCAAAAGTTATACCTTATATCTAGACCTGATATTTCAATTTTGTGTGCTTGTTGCAAGATGCACCACATGCTGTTAAATCTCTCAGGGACTCTGTGAGCTTGATTCAATAAAGAATGAGAGAATGTAAACTTAATAAATGGGGTGAAGCTGTGTTCACTTCAATCATCCAGTTATATGCAAGCAAAAATGTATTATATACTGTATATTTGAAATTTCTTGCATATGACATGGTATTCCAAGAGAACCTTGATTCATTATGTGTACTAAGCTAAGTGAACATTTTCTACTACTTTAAAAGATCGACCTCCATATGTCATGCCCACCACAATTCTCTTGTGCAATCAACTGCTGCAGCCACTACAAAGTCAACTTAGGATGCCACAATCTTCTGATGATTCTGGATGATGTAAAAATAACAGAAAAGTGATTGACACCATTGTGGGAGGATGGTTTAGACAACGATGGTAGTGGGGTGATCTTGCCACTGAAATGTTTCACAGGTATAGGAAGAATGCATAGTCAGACTGACTAGTGTCCACTAAAGACTAAAATAATATTTTTGGTCTTTACTGTTTTGGTAGAGTCCTGTATATGCAGCATTGATCCAGGCGATACATTTGATACATACACAGAACAAAATTAGCTTACACACATCACAGAGAGATATTTTGTTGTTTTTCTTGGAAAATGTGTAGGGGAAGAGTTAATTATATAACAATGAAATAGAGAAGTACAAGGTGAAAAGCTGTGGGTCTCGAGGTTAATGGAATCCAGTTGCTTCAAGGGTACACGGTCTATCCAAGAAGTACAGAAAGAGCCGGCTGATTCTGTCTCTGGCATCCAATTCTTTCATATGAAATCATTCTGTGTTCTCCCTCCTAAAGTAAAACCATTACCAAGAGGTCAAGTCATTTAGTGTTATTGGAAAAGAAAACACACATAAAGACTGAACGGGAAAATGTGTGTGACCAAGGCATGAAATACTTCTTTTTTTATTTCAAATGCATAAATAGGAACCATTTTGGCATTTCTAGAAACACAACAGTCTGAAAAGTGCAGATTACAGTGTTTGGAGACTGTTGACTTTGAGCTGGCACAATCGTAAAAGAGTGTAGGAATGTTCTGTTCATGGGTTGTTGAAGATAGTAATGGATGTGACAGATGAGGACAGATTGAAGACTTTGCTAAACTTAAAAAGCCAGTAGAAATGGCACACCATTGGGTGAGTATGAATATTATCTTGAAAAATATGTGTTAAAAAGAAAAATATATTGGATTTTCAATGAGTGCACAAGTTAGTATTGTAGCATTTAACCTAATAGAAGAAATATATAGGGGGTGATTTGATGAGACATTTGAAACAAATTTCTGGTAGTATTTAAAACTATCTGTGCCATATTGATGAAAGCCTTGCAACAGTTATGATAAGAGTCCGAACGCTTGTACCAGATTTTAAAAAAGAGCCAAACAACTATGTGATAATAAATGGCTTCATAAGATCACTATCCTTAAATAAAAGACAGTTTTTTGCATGATTCGTTTGCATGATGACTAGTTCCTAGTTGCGCCAATTGAGGTATTTGTCACTATTATTGCCTTGACAAATTCAAAAAGAATTACCACCAGATGCATATGTAGCACCCTTCTAGATGGGTGCTAGTTGTTTATAGTTATAGTTAGTTTGTATTTTGATAAATTTGGTTGTCTCACTGTGGACATTGTGATGCAGTTGTTGATAGGTAAAAGCATAACTTGCACAATGTAATTGGTGTTGCTGTGTTCTTCTCAGATCTGCTCAGTTTGCACAGCTGCTGCCAGCCTGATAGCCCCCTCTGTGTACAGAAAGCTTGAGAAGTTTCTGGATAATAGGTATGGTGCTATGCAGATGGCAGCATGCATATTGATACAACCCCAGCCTATCCCAGGGAGACTGGCTCCGGAGACATGCTGGGTAACTGTATATATTCAGTGAGACCCAGTGAGTTTTGGGTCTTTTCTGTATAGGATTGTTCCAGCCTGGTAGAGGGTCTCCCAGGCATCTGCTGCCATGCAGCCTCAGGTGGGCGACCTGAGGGCCTGAATGCTGAGACCCATGTTCTACTCAGGCTGGCTGAGTGTCTATCCACTGAAGATCTGGTCTGGTATCACAGAGGAAGGCATCCATCTGCTCTTGGGCTTTGTAAGCACAGACACCCCTAAAAGGTCTTAAAGATTGTGTGCTATTTAACCCCCTCTAGCACTAGGAAATCAGCTGTGGGTCTGGGCTAAAGGGGACACCGTCTGGTGTTCCGAAGAGCTTTGTCCATTTAACCTCTTACTACAAGGGACTCAGGTTTATCACAACTATTACTATTGCTGCCTTAAAGAAGCTGCTTTATATATGGCTGGGTTTGTGTTTATTGCTTGCTATGTCAATTGCGCAACCAATGATGTGCAGCCAACAGCATAAAAGCAACAAAGGACAGTGCGGCTTGGGAGCTGAGCATGCACTGAGGATGAGGTTTTCAGCATGGACACTCCAGCATCAATGGAGCCCTCACTATGTTATAAGTCCAAGTACCTGTTTCCTACAAGAATCTCTTTTTTTCTAAAAAAAATTAAAAAGTGGCATATATATATTCCTTTGCTACATATTGGTGATGTCAGATGATGTTTACAGATCTACAAGTGTCATTGAGAAATACAGCATCATTGTATTATAGTATATTCACTTATTCACTCAAAAATTATAGTAACAAGTAAAAAAAAAAAAGACAAGTTATAGTAACAAGCAAGAAAAAAAAAGGAATTCCAACTTTATTTTTAAAACTTCTGTGGCAGGGTGTGTCCTGACAGAGGTCCTATATTTTCTAAACATTGCTGTCCTATTGCATGTATGTAGTGATTCTCAAAAAAAGTCATTTTTCCATGTGTGTGCTCTAGTATATTTCCAGCTTGCACAACTATTTCCTATGGTCATGTCTGACAAATTTACCCAACGTTGTGTTCCCCACTTACCATTCACGTTCTTGCTCCCTGTAGATCCACAGACTACAGGGGTGGAAAAGTTGCCTGCTAATACAGGTAATGGGCTTTACTGGGGGATGAGTCATCCTCTTGCCTAGTAATAGACATTGATTGACAGCATTGTTGCACTCCTGCTCCCAGAGAACAAATAGGAGAGGAATGGAGTGTACAAGCGGGAGGAGATTGACAGCTCTGAACCTGAAGGCACTCTGAGCTGAGTGCTCCTTGGTTCTTACTTCACATGGGAGACCAATAAAAGGTGTTTGCTGATCTCCCACTACTCTGTATCCTTACCACACCATGATGGTCTGAGGCACCTTGAAGGAATAAGTAAGCTTGGGACACAGGCAGGGGAATGGGGGACATCACTGTATATGTAGTCTTTTTATATGTCATTGCTGCTGCACAGAAAAAGTTTTCAGGTTGAACTCCAAGCAGATAAAATCGTTACTTAATCCAGTTGTGTATTTCTTAAAATAGCCTTACATGTATCATGAATGTATTTAGTATAAGTATCTATCTGTAAACTTTGACACAGCAGTACTGTATATAGATTGGGAGAGAGAAGGCCAAAAATGTGAACCACTAAAGTTGTGCTGTATTGCACAAGTGCTGTCAGTCTAACACCGGGGCCTGCTGCCAAGATGTGAAAGCAGTGTGATGACCTCATTAGTTTGGTGATATTCTCATATTGTCCAGAGAGCTTTCTGGGGATGGGTCAGTGGCCATAGTGTACTGCTTAACTGCTATAAAGCAAAGTGAGGTCAATAACCTGCCAGGGATGGTTTAATCATGAGAGTGAATTAAATAATTTGTGAAAATGTTCATAGGTGTGTATTTTAACTGTGCAAAGTTTTTTTTACCTAGAGCTCGGCTTTAATGAACAAAGAAATTTATAAGAGTGCTTACCTGGCTTGCTACAAATTGAATGTACAACTACAGTGTTGGTTTGCATTAGCTCTGTAGTCCATTATCAATACAATGGCTCTCATTCGTCTACCAAGCAAAACATTTAATGCAACAAATAATATTCTGTTTTCCACTTGAGAGCCAACACTTTTTAATACAAATAAGTGTTTACCTTAATAAAGGCAGTCCATATTACTTAGGAAAAGTATATCACAAACCCAGATATTAAAAGTTTCAGAACAACTGAGCAAAATTTATATTTTTTTTTAATATCAGTTTCACTTTTATGTTTATGAAACAGCTTGTTTAACTAGGTGGAATAAAGTAGATTGTAAAATTTACATACGCATGTGGAAACGTTATTACCAACATTCGATAGAGGAGCTATTAAATAAACAAATTGCCTGAACAGGATTACCCTGAAAGAGAGCCCCTCTATGTACCACGAAGGGAGTTAAAAAGGTCAGTCCTCACAAGTGCGTTAAGATGAAAAGGACTTATTTAGGGGGTAAAGCAAAATTATTGATACGTTTCAGAGCAGAATAGACTTCATTCATAACCAAGCAAGGTTAGAGACTCTGATGTTTGAAACATGTCAATAAATTCTTGAAAAAGAGACTCATTTAAAATGAATTTAATAGGAAGGAGAACTCGTAGGTTTAGAAGCTTGTATTTTTAAAGCAAACATTCAGGTTGAAAATGGATAAAGGCAAAAACTGGAAGGTAACAAGCATTTGTAGGATACTGGTAATCTTCCAATCACCATCCTTAGCAGCACAACCATTTGGCTTGCCATCACTCTGGTCGCTGGGCCCAGTCACCTTAGTTGTCACTGGAGCTTATTTAATTGGATGGCCTTCTCTTAATTGGGTTGATTCATTGTTCATTGTCAATCCTGGGAGGACAGCAGGACAGTCATTCAATGTTCTGAGTCAACAAGCTACTCATTCCCTTACCAAGTTGTAACTGCAGGAGCCAACCTTTGTGTGGAAACTGCATAAGCCCACTAGAAAAGGCACTGCTGTTCTTACTAGGTTATCGTAGTTATGTACATTATCTATATAAAGCCATCGGGCTGGTTGACAAGCAACTGGGGATGATGTAGTAGCATTTGTTGGTCCAGATTATGTATGTACTACATACAGAGCTGCAGGAGCTTTGTTGAATTGGTTGCTCTATGCTGCCCAATAATATATAGCCTATTGTTAGCATTAACGATATTCCTTTATAAAAGCATGATGGAAAGAAAAGACCAAGCGATTCATCGAAGCTGCCCCTTTTTTTTTTTATGCTTGGGAGAAACATAGAGTAGAGCTCCATCTAAAAGGAGAAGTTCCGCTTTAAGGCCATCTCCCCTGTTCCTGTTTGTAAAATGGCACTTTTGGGGAAGGGGTAGTGGTTACCTGATTTTGACAGATACCTGCTCCCACTTCCGCTCCAACCGCCTAGGCAGTTGGAAGTGGAAGTTGTCCCCCCATAGTCTTCTGGGACACATGACAGGTCCCAGAAGACTGCAGGGCCATTCACAATGCGGAGCCGGGAGCACACAGTTAATCTTGTGCCAGGGACAGACAACAGGAGGTGAAAATGGCTGGGGTGAGCACATCACTGGATCCTGAGACAGCTATTTATTCAAAGTCAGCAGCCACAGTTCATTGCTTGAGGGCATTGTTTGATAGAGGGGTCTGCGCCAATGTGCTTTTATGCTCTGGATAGTCGCACATTATGGCATAAACCTCTTGGGGATCAAACATCCCTGATCACTCTGTTCTCCCCTCCACACTGTACTATAAAAAAATGTATACAAGGTATTCTTAAGAAAAAAAAAAAAACCTAGAAAATGTTACTTTCGATTTCATGTCCAGCGATCTTAGCTTTATAGTGAAAGTGCTTTTTTCCTTGACCCTATTCACACCATTAATGTATTTAAAGGTTTCATTCATGCCCCCCTTTCTCTGCTTTCCTCCAGAGTGTACATAATATGCATTTTCATTTCTGCTGTTTGAAAGTTCTGCCCCAGTACAAAAACATAATCTTTGAACAATTTATTTTTAGGTGAAAGTGTTTGTACATTCAATGATACATTTGATGCAAATGTTTGCAGTTCCAGACACAAGGCATACCCATTTGATAAATGACTTGCTGCCAGATTTACATTAGATATGCATCTGACTCACTCTGCATTTGACTCTCCCTGCCCAGTCTCAAACATATCATGTAACTACCTTTATAAATAAAGTTTTTTAAACCAATAAATACTACACCATCACATTTATATTTATACATTTTTACTGTAATTTTTTATATCAGGTAAGCAAACAGTTAACACAATGCAGTTCTTTTGTGACGAGTTTGCAGGAATATTTGCCAAACCATTAGTATATGATTCATATTTTTGGAAATTACTTTGGGAACTATTTATTGTAATAACTATGGTCCCTGCCAGCTAGGTATCAAACAGAAAGCTATATGTATGCTATTTCCTTTTATTAGAATAGGCTTTCTAATTTGTAATGCTCATGCTCTGAATTATGGCTACAGAAGCATTATTTTTTATTCCCTATAAAGGCAATACCTTTTTATTTCCTATAGTAGCAGCTATAGTGCCAGGCAGTTGCAGAAAATTACAGATTAGAAAATGAACAACCATTAATACTAAAGTCTGCATAAAAGCTAAAATGCAGTGTGTAATTGCACTAGCACGACGCCCAATTGTCCCTCTTTTGAAACCAAATCCAAACCCCAGCCCTCTTATTCTACTTTGAGATCTGATGTAAAGGAGTATAGAAACAAACATACCATTTGACTTCAATGTGTTTTTAATTTGCTGTGAACTTTTCATCCAAGTATATGTCTAACCAATTTTTTTTTTTTTTTGGGCAGCGTAGGGAAGCACTAGAATATCTATTTTTATTAAATGGATATACCCTCCTGTGCTACCCTTAAACTGCAAATGTATACTAATGGTAGCTGCTGCTAGCACCTATTATGCGCTCCCACATGTATATAACAATATCAACAAAAAAGAGATGCTGTGCTGCTTTTTTTTTTTTTAGTGAAACACTAATCCAAATAAACTAACAATGTTACCCCTATCATACAGTAAGTGAATCATATAACACAAAAAAAATGTTGCCGTAAATAAATAATTTACCATAAATAATTAACTATAAAAAACATACAGTGCTCAGCATAAATGAGTATACCCCTTTTTGAAAAGTAAGATTTTAATCAATATCTCAATGAACACAAGAACAATTTCCAAAATTTTGACAAAACTGAGTTTTATAGAACATTTGTTTAGCTCATTACATGAAAGTAAGGCTAATCAGTAGTGTATTTAGGTTTTGTGCTGCACTAGGCAACACAAAAATCGTCTGCCCCCACGGATACCGACCAACACTACCCCACTTCCCCCTCCCGTGGAGAGAGCCTGACATTGCTGACATTGACCAACAACACCCTTGCCCCCCACTCGGGAGAGCCTTCCACTATCCTGGTGATAGAGAAAAAGACACTCATCTTCACAGCTCCAGACATCCACATGAACAAAAGGCAGGATCTACATACACCATCAAACAGTCCGCAGCCTCTCTCAGATCCCACCTGGTTCCCATGGTGCACATGTCCCTTCTTTCATCCCTTTTTCTGGGGGGAGGTGCTGCCCCCCTTAAAACTGCTGCCCTAGGCAAGTGTCTTGTTTGCCTTGTGGTAAATGTGCCCCTGAGGCTAATAATATAACTTACAGATAGATTACAAAATCTTCAGCTTTACTTATTATTGTTGATTATTGTTGATGCAAAAATGAATACACCCCTGAACAAAAACTGTTATATCTAGTATTTTGCATGACCTCCATGATTGTAAGGACAGCACGAAGACTTCTAGGCATGGAATGAACAAGTTGGTGACATATTGCAACATCTACCGTATTTGCCGGCGTATAAGACGACTTCTTAACCCATGAAAATCTTCTGAAAAGTCGGGGGTCGTCTTATACGCCGGTATACAGCGAGCCGGTGTCAGGGCGGCACTTTTTCAAGGGGCGGCGTGGTGGCGGAAGGGACACTAAGTACAGGGGCGGGCAGGGGGCTGCTGTACCTTACCTGGCTCCGGTCCCGGTCCCACGACGATCCGGTCCAGGAAGCGCGGCTGCTCCTTCTTTCAGTTCGGCCGCTCGATGGTCGCGCGGCCGCTCGGCTCCGCCTCCTCACCGGTGATTGGGCGCCAGCACTGGAAAGGCACACAGGTGACCAATCACCGGCGAGGAGGCGGAGACGAGCGGCCCCGCGAAAATCGAGTGAGGGAGTGGCCAGTAAGTGTGCAGCAGCACCATGCTGTGACACTCTTGGCACTATTCCTCTCCCTCACTGACACTAACGATGGGGCACTGTTCCTCCCCCACTGACACCAACGATGAGGCACTGTTCCTCCCCCACTGACACCAACGATGGGGCACTATTCCTCCTCCCCAATGACACCAATGATGGGGCACTATTCCTCCCCCACTCACATTAACGATGAGGCACTATTCCTCCTCCACACTGACACCAACGATGAGGCACTGTTCCTCCCCCACTGACACCAACGATGGGGCACTATTCCTTCTCCCCACTGACACCAACCATGGGGCACTATTCCTCCTCCCCACTGACACCAACCATGGGGCACTATTCCTCCTCCCCACTGACACCAACCATGGGGCACTATTCCTCCTCCCCATTGACACCAACCATGGGGCACTATTCCCCCCCCCACTGACACCAATGATGGGGCACTATTCTCCCCACTGATACCAATGATGGGGCACTTTTCCCACCACTGACACCAATGATGGGGCGCTATTCCTTCCACTGATACCAATGATGGGGCGCTATTCTTCCCACTGACACCAATGATGGGGCGCGATTCCTGCCACTGATACCAATGATGGGGCGCTATTCCTCCCACTGACACCAATGATGGGGCGCTATTCCTCCCACTGACACCAATGATGGAGCACTATTCCTCCCACTGACACGAATGATGGGACACTATTCCTCCCACTGACACCAATGATGGGGCACAATTCTTCCCACTGACACCAATGATGGCGCACTATTCCTCCCACTGACTAATGATGGGGCACTATTCCTCCCACTGACACTAATGATGGGACACTATTCCTCACACACTGACACTAATGATGGGGCACCATCATTGGTGTCAGTGGGAGGAATAGTGTCCCATCATTGGTATCAGTGAGAGGAATAGTGCCCCATCATTGGTGTCAGTGGATGAAATAGTGCCCCATCATTGGTGTCGGTGGGAGGAGTAGTGCCTCATCATTGGTATCAGTGGGAGGAATAGTGCCCCATCATTGGTGTCAGAGCGAGGAATCGTGCCCCATCATTGGTGTCAGTGGGAGGAATAGCACCCCATCATTGGAATACCATACTGATATAGCATACCATATTGAAATCAAATCTGATGTTTTTTCATTTTTATTTGGTGTGTGTTGGAACAGGGGTAGTCTTATACGGCGAGTATAGCTCAAACCCTATATTTTAACAGGAAAAGTAGGGGGTCGTCTTATACGCCCAGTCTTCTTATACGCCGGCAAATACGGTATCTTTTTCCATTCTTCAAGAACGACCTCTTTTAGAGCCCAGATGATGGATGGAGAGTGATGCTCAACTTGTCTCTTCAGAATTCCCCATAGGTGTTTGATTGGGTTCAGATCAGAAGGCATACTTGGCCACCGAATCACTTTCACCCTGTTCTTCTTCAGAAATGCAACAGTGGTCTTAGATGTGTGTTTTGGATCATTGTCATGTTGGAAAAGTGCACGACAACCAAAGGGCATGGAGTGATGTTAGCATCTTTGCTTTCAATATAGAGTAGTACATCTGTGAATTCATGATACCATCAATAAAATGCAGCCCCCCCAACACCAGCAGCACTTATTCAGCCCCACAGAAGGACACTGCCACCACCATGTTTCATTGTAGGCACCATGCATTTTTCTGTAATGTAAGGTATTACTGTGATCATCAGCAACAACATTTATTTTTGGTGGGTTGTGGTAATGGAGTGAAATACAGTTAAATTTAAAAAATATATATTTTTTTTCTATTTTGGATCATTTGAAATCATTTATCAGGAGATAACCATTACCATTTAACACCAAATGAAGCACAATTGGTCATGGAAAAAGAAGGAATAATTTAAATGGATACACAAAGTAGTTAAAACGTTTTACTAACACATGCCAGATTTGCAAAACTGGGTTCAAGTCTTCTCACCTAGTCGCTGAGTGACTAAAGAAGCATAAAGGCAGAGAAAAAAAAATGTAAAAAGCTGCCAATTAGAGGCTGGAGGGAGGAAGAAGATGAGTGGTATTTTGATTTTTGTGAAAAGGTCCCATTTCATTGGCTAGAGATGCACTTTAAATTTTGTGAGGAAACGGCCTACAATTGGTGACAGTGCCATTACCATATGCTCATCATTATGCTAGTAGAGCCTTGAAAAATTGTTGACATAAAAGTAATTAGGCCTTCAGTATATGTCCCAGGTCTATTTCACCTCATTTTACCTCACTTCACTTTTTAGTAAATCAGGCCCATTGTGTAAATGCTTTCAGAACACATAAGAACAGGAATGAGGGGGAAGTTTCAGGCCCCCCTTTTTTTGTCCAGTCCAAATGTGACCCTTTCACCATGGAAGTATCACCAACTCAGAAGCTGTAGTGTGTCTGTAAACTACTGTTGCAAACATTTTCTGGAACATGTATTTATCAGTACATGGGCTGCCTACACTTATTTAAATATTACAGGTACTTAATATAGCGCTGACCATTTTACGCAGTGCTTTATATATTTCTATTGTACATTCACATCAGTCCCTGCCTTCAAGGGACTACAGTTTTACAATCTAAAGCAATCTGGCAGTATTTATCAACAACATTGTTCAAAAGAAACAATGTTTAATTTTGTATCTGTTTATTCATATGCAGATCAAAGGGATGAACTTCCATCTGCAGATGAAGTCAGTTTAAGCAACCTGACAAGTAAAAAGTTTTTTTTTTAATGAAATGCTCCTCTATTTAACCCCTAATTAACCCTTAGTCTACTATAATCAGCCCTAATGAACTCCTTATTCTACTTCTCCATGCAATTCATATTTTCCTGCTGATTTTTTTTTAGTTTCTATTTTATTAACAAATAATATTTAAATGTTTTATTTTTGTTTGTTTTGTTCGTTAATATTTTCACTCCTTTTTTCACATTTAAAAAGATGCAAAATAAAAAAAAGTGTACTTTTTATGTGCAGTAACACTATTTATTTTTAAACTAACACTGCTAAAAAAAAAGTGCATTTTGTTACATTTTAATTGTTTACGGATTGTGCAAAAAAAATAATTGTTGCAAGACAATAGTCACAAAAACAAAGCCTTGTTTGTCCTTTAAAAAAACAATGTATGTATTACATTTTTATCTTAACCACTTGCCCTCCTGACGATTTACCCCCCTTCCTTACCAGGCCATTTTTTGCGATACGGCGCTGCGTTACTTTAACTGACAATTGCGCGGCCATGCAAGGCTGCACCCAAAAGCAATTTACGTCCTTTTTTCCCACAAACCACTTTCTTTCAATGGTATTTGACTGCCTGTGCATTTTTTTTTTTTTTTTTTTTGTGCAATAAACAAAAAAAGACCAACCAATATTTTTAACTTTTTGCTATTAAACATGTCCAGTAAAAGAATTTAAAAAATCAAATTTCATCATAAATTTAGGCCAAAATGTATTCTGCTACATGTCTTTGCTAAAAAAAATCCCAATACATGTAAATTAATAGTAATTAGTAATGGCGGTGATGAGCAACTTATAACGGGACTGCAGTGGGCATTCTGACACTGGGGAGAACTGACCAATATAGTGATCAGTGCCAATAAAAAGCACTGACACTGTACTAATGACACTGGGCAGGAAGGGGTTAACAAGTGGGGCAATCAAAGGGTTAACTGTGTGCTGTTTCACAGTATGCTATGTGAGTGCTTTCCACTGTAAGCACACTGCTTTATATGCATAGCAGAGCCATATAAAGCAGTGTGCAGGAGCTGACGGGGGAGAGCTGTGTTGTCTATACACAGGTCTCTCTCCCGTCAGAGATGCTTGGCAATCACTAGGCAAGAAATTATTGGCCGGGACCCGGTGATTGACAGCCAAGGCCACTAACGGCGGCACAGGTAGGGGGCATGCGCGTGACCCCTACCCAGAACGGCAAAATCACGTATATATATATATATGTATATATATATATATATATATATATATATATATGTATGTGTGTGTGTGATTTTGCACACCCGTGCTGCCCTGTAGCAGTATTTCTGCTACAGGGCGGCACAGAACCGGTTAAGTAATGACAAATGAATCGCCGAATAAACTGGCCCATAGCAGAAATGTAAAAATTGCTTTGGTCCATAAGGGGTGAACTGGTGTGAGAGCCGAAGTGGATACATTCAGTAACAAACACATGCAATGCATGAAAATAACATTTAAAATAATTACCTATGCAATTTTGTGAACACATGTACATGTTGTAAATATGAGCTTCTTGCCTGTCTCTTATTGTTCACTTTTTATAGTAGCATACTGGGAGATTTTTATCTAGCAAATTAGCAACACAATTAGATGCAAAACCAGACTTTCTCTTATTTAACAAAGTATATGTATTAGTTTTAATGTGCATTTGTGATCCCTGAAAATGTTCACTTCAAACAGATGCACAATTAAGAAGTGGTCAGGGCCAGGTTTTATTCTGTTGCAGTGCTGCTTTAGAGCAGCAGAGAGGAATTTATAAATTAAACTGATCTCATAGAGGTATATGCATAGGAATTTGCAGAGCTTTTTGCCCTGTTAAGCTGTATGTACATTTTGTTCTGTGCAAATGCTGTCAAAATGGAATGTTACTAGGTTATTTTCTCTAAGTTGAATGCTATTTGTGATTCAGGAAAATAATATTGGCCTCTAGATGGAGTTGGCGAAAATAGAAAATTAGTAGTTATTTTCTGTGAGCACCTGCTCCATCTAGTGGCCATAATTTGGTATTTTCCTCATTCCCTGGATCATGTAGGAATGAAGAAAGTTCATTCTGGAGAGAAAATACCTTAACCCCTTCTTGCCTGCACCTGACTGTCACAGCAGTCACATGATTCGAAAGCTCCTGATTTCAAGTAGCAATCGGGAGCTTTATGTTGCTCTCCGGTAACTGAGCCAGGAGTACACATTCTTGGCACAGTGTTGTTAACATTTTGGCATGCATATATGGGTCCTCTTGGCATTAAGGCTCACCCATTGAGCGTCCGAATATATTAATCAGCATACTGAATGTTACAGCTGTTGAATACAAGTCCCAGCTGACGCATAGAGTTCATTAGACTCAATTGCACATCTCAACTCACAGGTGTTTCTATTACTTTTTTCACATTTCAAGAAGGTAAAAATGTAGTAGTCTGCAAAAAAAAAAAATAGCTTGTGCTACCCTCCTTCAACAGTCTTCACTTGCCTACATTGTATGGTGTTAAATGTAACCATATGATAGTGCACAGAAACTCAATATGATTAATTTGAAATGACATTTGTGTGCAGTGCAACCTATAGGTCTGGCTGCCATTTCAGCAAAATCCCCTGAGACTTGAACATATGAAACCATTAGTATTACTAATGGAACTATTAGTAGAACTATTTTACATTAACTTTGAAAGTAATATACTCTAAAGTGGCCCTTTTTATGTGACTATTTAAAGAAGACAACCCCGAGAGGAGGTAAAGAAATAGCTGTAAATAGTCAAAAGTGAATGTGTATGTGCTGCATATTGGCTAATTCATGCAAATCTGATTTCAGTGCAAATTCAATCAAATTGCAAATAAAAAATACAAACACATATCACACCTTCCAGTCTGTCTTTTATGCTTTTAATATATAAAAAAATACTTCATCATTCTTTGCTAGAGACATCATGCTGGCATACCATTATAGCAAGCCGTGTTACACTGTATTCCATGTATAAAAGAATCAATAAATGAGTAAAAGCATTGGAATCCCCTAGAATCCAACGCTGCAACAATTGTAAATCTTGACTGAGACCCAACAAGAGATGGTACGAAATCAAAATCCCTGTGGGTTAGAACACTCCCTTGCTAACTCGGTTGCGCAAAGCAAACATATTTTCCTTCACTGCAGCAGTTTTACTTTAATGACTTGTTGAAGCACAATAAGTAATAAATAACAATCCTTGGACCCAAATTAGTGTAAGATTTAAAGTACAACTAAACCCAATCACTTGATGTGGTATTAAACCCAAATGTAAACATTTATGCTATTGCAGCTTGCCATTTCTTCGATGTGATGGTTGCATTCATTTTTCTTTTTTAGGCTTTCTTTCCTTTATTTTCACCTAGTACTCCTGTCAGTAAGTCTTTTGTTTATTCAGCAGAACAAGCTGTCCTGCAGATGTAGCAGTTAGATGGTTAATACAAACCATTTACCACTGACAGGGTTGCCCACAGTTTGTATTTATTTATGGAAAACCTTTAGTCCTCATGCACACTTGACATTTTTATAGCTGCTGTTTTTGGCTTTTGACATTTTTTTCTATAACTAGTAAACCCCCCAGCATGTTATCCTATGTGTCCATGCATACATAGACTGTAATCAATATTTTTTGGCTGAAAAAAAACCCCAGGATTAGTGGATTTCTAGAGGAGATTTTTTAGCTGTAAAAATGCTCTAACGCTGAAAAACGATGCAAAACGCCACTAAACGCTAATGCAAAAATGCTAAAAAAAGCTGAAAAATTCACGTTTTTAATGTGATTTTACACAGCTAACGTTACCAGCATTATAAAAATGTTCAGTGTGCATAAGGACTTATGGGCAGCACAGTGGCTAAATTGTTAGCACTTCCGCCTGGCAGTACTAGGGTTGTTGATCGAATCCCAGCCATGGCACCACCTGCCTGGAGTTTGTATGTTCTCACTGTGCCTGCATGGGTTTCCTCCAGGTACTCCAGTTTCCTCCCATACTCCAAAGACATGCTGGTAGGTTAATTGGCTCCTCTCTAAATTGGCCCTAGTATGTGTATGTATGAATGTAAATTAGGGACCTTAGATTGTACACCCCTTGAGGGTTAGGGACTGATGTGAATGTACAATATATATATGTGTAAAACGCTGTGTAAATGGACGGCGCTATATAAGTACCTGAAATAGATAAATAAAAAAATCCCAAAAGGAAAAAAAACAGCTAAATATGAAGTTTTAACTGGCGTTCAGCTTCAATTTCTTACTATTTTTAAATCTGCTAGTGCTTCTAACACTCCCCTCCCGCAGACTGACAATGCTGCTGTCCAAATTTGCCCCCTGTGCTACTTCATCCAGAGTGTAGGCAATACAGGAGGTGTGTTACTGGCCAGATCACCAGGTGAGACAGAGGGAAAAAAAGTCAAAAAAGAAAATGAATGCAGCCACTTCATTTAAGGATTGGTAGGCTGCAATATCGTACTTTTTTGGTTTTGCTTGAAATCTCATATAAGGTTTAACTTGTTAACATATTTTCAAAATGTGTTTTAAATCTGCAGCTTTGATTAAAACAATACTTGGTGATTGGGCCACAAGGGGACTTTTTCAAGCACCTTTTGTTATTGGGTGACAACTGTCTCCCAATTGTTTTACAATTGTCACAGTTAACATGTGCCTCTAATGTACCTGTGTTGATGCACATTGCACTGGTATGATCTACTGTTGTTGCCATCAGGAAGCTGGTCCAGAGCAATGATATGCAGCTGACATTGATGAATGCAGACAGGAAATTGCTGAAAAAGGCTGGAGGAGATTCACAAAAGCATAAAAATAGTGAAACCAGTAGCTTTAACAAAAATGGCAGTTTATTAAAAACAATGCCTTACCAAGCTAATTGTACTCCCATTTAGTAGATGTGCAGAACAGAAATTGTTTTCTTGTTTCGGAAAAATTTGTATGCTACTAGTTTCGTCGATTTGTTTCGGAATTCGTTTGGTATAGTTTTGTTTAATTTATTTATTTTGAATTTCAACTTTTCAGAACAATTCGAATTTGAATTGGTCGAAAATGTATTGAACAATTCGAATTTTGTGTGAAGTATAGCAAAGAAATGACATCAAAAGGGGGTGGATTACTCTGCCCTAGGGCGTTCACCATGATTGAGGTTGGATATACTTCGGAGGACATTTATTTTTAAATTTTTTAATAAATGACTTGTCAAAAATTGGTGTGTTTTTACAGTTTTTTGGTGAATAAGTATGGGGTACTATGTACTATGTACCCCATACTCAATCACATAGTGGGGGGTCCGGGATCTGGGGGTGTCCTTGTTAAAGGGGCTTTCAGATTCTGATAAGCCCCCTGCATGCAGACCCCCACAACCACTGGCCTGGGTTGTGGGGAAGAGACCCTTGTTCCCATCAACTAAGAGGCAGGGTGCTTTGGTGCTCTGATAAGGGTCTGGTATGGATTTTGGGGGGGGCCAATTCATTTTGGCATTTTTTTTAATGCTATTCTCAATAAACAATGTTAACAATACAAAACAGAATTCCCAAAACCAATGCAACAAAAAAATTTTAACAAATTTTGGTACTATTCTTATTTGGAAATTTGGATGCATACGAATCTCCAAATGACCAAAAATTTGTCCGAATTTAGATTCAGAGCGAAACAAATAGTTCATGTCTACCATTTAGGGTTTACATCTAGTTTAGTTTGGCATTGCAACCAAAAAGTTGTGCCTAGTCTACTCCAATCTAAAATTTGATAATGATTAGGGCAGCTGCAGAATCTTCTTTCTGGTTGTAACCAGTGTTTAGTGAAAGTTATAGGGATTTGATATTTATCACATACAGATGCAAAAATCCTGTTCCACTCTGGGGGGGTCCTAAACACATTTAATTAGACTCAAAAGACATATAGGTAAAAATAAATTCTTCTGTTTTCTATACAGGATAGATTGTAAGCACACAGGTGGTAAATAAAGAGAAATAGGAGACATGGTTGGGCTTTGAAATAGTTGCTCTCACACATCTTGTATTTCTGCCCTAGTGTAGGTGTCACCGTTCTTTGAATATTTACTGATCTTAATGAAAAAAACTTGCCCTTAAAGTGCTACTAAAGTCTTATTTTTTTTAAATTAAAATAACAACATGTTATACTCGCCTGTATTGCACAGAGCAGCCCTAATCTTCCTCCTTTTGAGTCCCCTGCTGGTGATTTTGGCTCCTCTTCTTCATGTGTACCCATAGCAAGCCACTTACTATGTGGTACACAGTGCCTGCTCGCTCCCAAGCTGTATGTCCTATGGAGCCATACTCTTTGAGTCCATGTATGAGGATGGACCTCATACACTGGATCTCTTCTGCCCTCCTCATATATAAGAGATTGTCTGGTGACTGGTATCCCTGGAAACATTTTTCAAAGGTGGTGGGTTTGAACTTTGCTAAGCATTGTGGAACCAGGTACCCACTACATAAGCAATTTATACATTCAGTATTTTATACAATATATCAGGATATAAAGCATCATTATGCAGTAAATTTGTAGTGTGGGATTACAGTTGTGTTCAAAATAATAGCAGTCAGACATCACTAACCTGATCAATCACTGTTTTTGGTAGAAATGATATTTCTACATGGCAAATAATTTACTAGCAGGTGTAGTAGAGTAATAGAAATCCAACAGACCCAACAGTCATGACATGCATGTTACTGATTCTGTGTAATTGAATCACTAATTGAAAGGGGCATGTTCAAAATAATAGCAGTGTGGAGTTCTATTAGTGAGGTCATTCATTTTTTGAAAAACAGGTATTTAATTTAATTTTATTTAAGGAAGGAAGGCAGCAAATGTTGTACATGCTGGTTACAGTGCATTTCTCTCTGAAATTCTGAGGAAAATGGGTTGTTCCAGACATTGTTCAGAAGAACAGCGTACCTTGATTAAAAAGTTGATTGGAGAGGGGAAAACATATAAAGAAGTGCAGAAAATGATAGGCTGCTCAGCTAAAATGATCTCAAATGCTTTAAAATGGCAACCAAAACCTGAAAGACGTGGAAGAAAGCGAAAAACTACCATTCGAATGGATAGAATAGCCAAAATGGCAAGGACTCAGCCAACAATCAGTTCCAGGAAGATCAAAGAAGGTCTAAAGTTACCTGTGAGTACTGTTACAATTAGAAGACGCCTATGTGAAGCCAAGCTATCTGCAAGAAGCCCCCGCAAAGTCTCACTGTTGAAAAAAAAACATGTGCTGAAAAGGTTACAATTTGCCAAAGAGCACATTGACTGGCCTAAAGAGAAATGGAGCAACATTTTGTGGACTGATGAAAGTAAGATTGTTCTTTTTGGGTCTAGTGGCCGGAGACAGTTTGTCAGACGACCCCCAAACACTGAATTCAAGCCACAGTACACTGTGAAGACAGTGAAGCATGGTGGTGCAAGCATCATGATATGGGGATGTTTCTCATACTACAGTGTTGGGCCTATTTATCGCATACCAGGGATCATGGATCAGTTTGAATACATCAGAATACTTGAAGAGGTTATGCTGAAGAGGAAATGCCCTTGAAATTGGTGTTTCAACAAGACAACGACCCCAAACACACCAGTAAACCTGCAACATCTTGGTTCCAGACCAACAAGATTGACGTTATGGAGTGACCAGCCCAAACGCCGGATCTTAATCCAATAGAAAACTTGTGGGGTGACATCAAAATGCAGTTTCTGAGGCAAAATTAAGAAATAGAGAAGAACTGTAGAATGTAGTCCAATCATCCTGGGCTGGAATATCTGTTCACAGGTGCCAGAAGTTGGTTGACTCCATGCAACACAGATGTACAGCAGTTCTCAGAAACAGTGCTTATACAACTAAATATTCATTAAGTGATTCAAAGGAAAGCAAAATCTTCAAACACTTTTCAGTTTATATATTGCATGTTTGAGTTTGTAAAGAATACAAACACTGCTATTTTTTTGAACAGTCTAATAATCACTTTTCTTCAATTTTTTTAGAGGAACAACACAAATTTGATATATTTTTTTTTCATGTTTTGATTTGGAATAGAATGTGTAGTGTTCCCAATGCATTTGTGTGTATGGAAATAAAAGCTATTAGAAGGATTTTGAGCATTATTCACTTTTTTCAACACACTGCTATTATTTTGAAAAAAATAAGAGTGTGTGCATTACAAAAATGATCACGATTATTACACGCCTGGAGTTCTCATGTTCTCCTTGTGTCTGCGTGGGTTTCCTGCGGGTACTCTGGTGTCCTCCCATACTCCAAGGACATGGTGGTAGATTTCTTAGCTCCTGTCTAAATTGGCCCTAATATACTGTATGTATGAATGTGAGTTAGGGACCTTTGATGTAAGCTCCTCGAGGGCAGGGACTGATGTAAATGTACAGTTTATATGTAAAGCGATGCATAAATTGATGACGCTATAAAAATACCTGTAATAAATAAAATAAATTATTGGTGCAGCAATCCACTGGTCAACCACCCAAGTCAAAATAAAGAACTGGGGTAAATCTCTTGCACTGGTGATCATGACATCCTGATGACAGGTGGATTTCTCGGATTGTGGTTTTAGGCCTTGCCAATGTATATGTTTTGTGGTTGTGAATACAAGGCGGTAAATCATTTTGACTCTTTTAGATTCATGTGTGAATAATCTCCTATAAGATCTACACAGCAGAGAAAAGTTCCCTACACAGGAGGAAATGCAGTATTTTCTATTTTATGGACTTTATTCTGTTTCCTTCCAGAGAGAGCTTTAGACATTAGCACACAGTTTATGGTCTGATGTAAATGCTGTTGTTTTTCATTCTATGAGAAGAGAGCAGATTCAAAGGATACAACACCTCGTGATAGTGCACCAAAGCAACTGAGAAACAGGATGACGTTCTGTGTAAATTGCAGATTAAAATGCTAATTGCCCTTAACAGTGTTTAAACACATTTCAGAGTGATATGTGCGTAGAGGTGGGTACACTGAGACAGTTTTAGCACTGAGAAATATATATTACAGCCTTGATATGTAATAGAATGCAAATGTTTTTGTTCATATCTAAAAGCAGTGTTTTGTGTTCTTATAGAAAAAGAACCTTTACATGACATATCCTCATATATTAATGTAGTAATAAAGTATGCAGTACACAAAGTATAACTGGCATAATCAAAGCTGAAACAGAATTGGTTGTGGCCTTGCTCCAAGGTGCTTTGTAAATGTTCATTAATTTTCTCAGCAATGCACCTAAACTCTAATCAACAATATAAAATAATCTGGACTCTTTACAAGGAATCATGCTGTTTTACACGCTTACATTGGCATATACTGTATTTTTCGCTCCATAAGACTCACCTGACCATAAGACGCAGCTAGGTTTTAGAGGAGGAAAGCAAGAAAAAAAAATATTCTGAACCAATGGACTGCAGATGTACTACAGGAAATGACCAGAGACTGCAGATGTACTACAGGAGATGACCAGAGACTGCAGGCATAGTACAGGAGATGACCAAAGACTGCAGATGTACTACAGGAGATGACCAGAGACTGCAGACATAGTACAGGGGATGACCAGAGACTGCGGACACAGTACAGGAGATGACCAGAGACTGCGGACACAGTACAGGAGATGACCAGAGACTGCGGACACAGTACAGGAGATGACCAGAGACTGCGGACACGGTACAGGAGATGACCAGAGACTGCGGACACGGTACAGGAGATGACCAGAGACTGCGGACACGGTACAGGGAATGACCAGAGACTGCGGACACGGTACAGGGGATGATCATAGACTGCGGACACGGTACAGGGGATGACCAGAGACTGCGGACACGGTACAGGGGATGACCAGAGACTACGGACACGGTACAGGGGATGACCAGAGACTGCGGACACGGTACAGGGGATGACCAGAGACTGCGGACACGGTACAGGGGATGACCATAGACTGCGGACACGGTACAGGGGATGACCAGATACTGCGGACACGGTACAGGGGATGACCAGAGACTGCGGACACGGTACAGGGGATGACCAGAGACTGCGGACACGGTACAGGGGATGACCAGAGACTGCGGACACGGTACAGGGGATGACCAGAGACTGCGGACACGGTACAGGGGATGACCAGAGACTGCGGACACGGTACAGGGGATGACCAGAGACTGCGGACACGGTACAGGGGATGACCAGAGACTGCAGACATGGTACAGGAGATGACCAGAGACTGCGGACACGGTACAGGAGATGACCAGAGACTGCGGACACGGTACAGGAGATGACCAGAGACTGTAGACACGGTACAGGGGATGACCAGAGACTGCAGACCTTTGGGGAGTGGGTAACCGAATTTGACAGGTACCCGCTCCCACTTCTGCTGCGATCTCCTAGGTGATTGGAAGCGGAAGTTGTGACATCATCACAATCCCACATCTTGCTCTTTTATTGCCTGTTGTGCCTGCTGATCTGTGTCAGTGTTGGTGGTGTGTTGTGTTAGATCTGTCACTGTGTGGGATCGCCCAGTTCAGGTGTTCTGTGTGTGTGTGTGTGGTTGGGGGGGGGGCTGGGCTGCCTGCTGTCACAGCATTTTATCTCTCCCATTGCCTGAGGAATTCCAGCTTGGGATCTGTCAGAGTGTGGCTCCACCATCCTCCACTCACTGCAACTGTCACCCTGCCAGTGCCAGCCACAGATACAGTCATATTTTTTGCAAATTAAAAGAAATTTTGCAGTTTCATGTTTTATTGATTTAATATTTTCTACTGTTTTTAATAGTTTTTTATTTTGGGGGGGGGGGGTCGCAAGTAGCTGGTCTTGCCTAGGGCGCAAAATAGTCTTGCACCAGTCCTGATCATAAGTTGTAGATATAGTCATTTTTAGTGGGGTTTCCTCAGACCAAAAATGCACTTCAAGGGTTCCTCTGTTTTGAAAATGTTGAGAAAGACTGGTCTAGAATGTATTTAGCTGATTTAAACTTTAAGTTCTTTTGGATCGTTATAAAATTGTGCATAGTTTTAAAAGTAATTGATCTCATTGTTTTTGCTATTTGAAAGAGTATCTTATACCATGCCTCTGTGTCCATAGAGTATTTATAGGAGGTTCACCAGACAATAGATACAATTGGAAATTATAACAGAGATTGCTTGTTTCCTTCTAGAAATATTTCAGAATATTGCCTCATAATAAGTAGAAGCTGAATCAGCTTAGTCCAAATTTGGGTTGGTAAAATAATGCTTCACTTGAATATATCTGTACATTTCAGAAAAGGAAGAGGATCTGTGTAGTAAATCTCAACAGATTAAATGTTAGCTGCTTTCAAGAAAGTAATAGATAAGAGCAAGAAAGCTTTGTTATAACCCCAGTACACAGGCATCGCGCATTCTTTCCATTTGGTGGTTACAGCAACATGCCCAAAACAAAAAAATATACTGCATTATGTGAAAGAGCTGCTAATAATAAGGTTGTATATAAAGGTCTCACCCTTGTACAGAGACTGCGTGTTTTGGCGTCCTTTTATTCATTCTCTCATCTTGCTGTGTAAACTTTTACTTTTGTGCAAGCTGCCATTGCTGGCAAAGAGTACAAAATAACAGTTTTCTGCGGAATTGCAGGACAGGAAGCCGTCTCTGCTTTGGAAAAATTAGCCCCATTCATAGAACCTTAATTTTAATTATCGTAAATTTACCAGCCATTCACATAATAGCATAGTCTATAATTCTGTGGAATCTCAGCAGCAGAAGCTGCCAGTGTTAGATTATTTTGTTGCTTCATTTACAGTATGTCAGCTATCCCCAACCCATGGCAGCTAGTGAGCCATGCTGAAAAGTAACAAATGAGGTTGCATCATCAAAATATTGCTTTAGAATACTGTTAATAATAATGTCTCGTGTTATAATAAAATGATATAAAATCTGCATCTCTGCTTTATTTGTTCAGTGAGAATAAATAATGCAGCAGCTGTTCAGATAGACACTGAGTGCATACTGAGAAGATGCCAAGAAGACCAACACCAAGGAGTGTATTTATAGACAAATTTGCATAGCTGTTTGACCATCAAAACTGCATGCATATTTGTTTTGTGCAAATGGGGCAAAATGTAACGTTTTGTGCTATATTTTCAGCAGGTTGCAAACGTGTGAATTGAGAATATACCACATTATGGCCAATAGATGGCGCTGACTATCATAGGCAACAAGCATGTTCATCAGCTCCATCTAGTGGCCATAATGCAATATTTTCCACTTTCACACATTTGATTTTACCCTATTTGCATAGGTTACATTAATATATAGTTTCAAAGGACAAACAGCTCTGCAATTTCTTTTTTTTAATACACTTCCAAGAATTGCTGAGTACTATATGTGACTGACACTCAACTAGTTGGCCACTGCTGATCTATATGAAGGAAGGACTTACTTAGACCAGCAATAGGGCACAGGCAATCCTTATATTCTTTTTCCTTTTTATGTAATGATCAAGGACAGATTGTGAATTTTTTGTACAGCACAGATATAGCCTTCATGCAGTCAAAAAGAGGAAAATCCATTTTAGCGCCCACGTATGTTAGATCAGTGGCAGGAAAATATATCCATCTCCAAAGACACGCTGGTAGGTTAATTGGATCCTGTCTAAATTGGCCCTAGTATGTGTATGTATGAGTGGAAGTTAGGGACTTTAAATTGTACACCCCTTGAGAGTTAGGGAGTGATGTGAATGTACAATATATATGTAAAGCACTGCCTAAATTGACGGCGCTATCGAAGTACCTGAAATAAATATATAAATAATCATCACACAGCAGACTCTCAGGCTTCCTTTTTTCTCTTCCAGGTAATCAGGTAAGCTCCAGGGTTTGCTTTCCTCCTGGGATCTAGGGAATCCTGAGTACTAAATGACAAGAAGCAGTAAGGGCACATCAACCTTGTACCTTACCCAAGGAGCCATTTATTGAATAATTAAACACAAGTAATTATACTAACAGATCAAGCTTAGTAGTAAGCTCATAGATATAAAAATGCAAGCCAATTTCAGCCAGACGTACAACCAATGGCTCCATCTATGCACTATCGTGCATCACATGGCACATACATATGCTAACGTGTTTCAAGGGCACACCCTCCTCCTCAGCTCTGAGGAAGAGGTTTTACCCTTGAATCGCATTAGCTCTTGCCTGCGCCATGTAATATCAGATATTTCATCTGGAGCTATTGGTTGTACATTTGGTTAAAATTGGCTTGCATTATGAGCTTACCACTAAGCATGGTTTATGAGTCTAATTACCTGTGTTTAATTATTTAATAAATGGTACCTTGAGTAATGCACGAGGTTGGTACGTCCTCTTTCTTGTTGTACAGATATAGCCATAATTATTCAGATGCAGTTTTACCAACTTACATACAGCTGTTTCAGGCTTCTTAGCCCTCATTAGTGCAAGATATGGCTTTAATGGCTCTATGGTGTAGGGCTTGTGAGTCCAGGGGAACAGTACAGCCATTAAGGTTGTGATGAGGCTGTACAAAAGCAACTGAAAAGCCCACTTTTAAAGCACTGTGAGTGCCGTGAGCATTGCCGTCTTATAAAAGAAGGTATTTACATGTCTACTCCAGCACAAAACTCCAGTACAAAGAGCTCAGTCGCTGCTTTATTCCTAAGTGAAATACATTTGCTTTTTAGATTACTAGTTCCATATGAGACAATCTATCACTTACCTTTTGGAACAGATTTTAGAGTGGGAATTGTTTGAACCAACTCAATATCCTGCTGCCTCTCTAGACCATACAGTGACACCACTGGTGTGTAGGGTAAAGCATTGTGAGTCTGTCTAACACACGCAGGCTTCAATACAGACCGCAGGGTATAGAATATGGGTCCTTTATGCTACGGGCCTTTTGCAGCCTGACAGAATGTGTTTAATAATGTGGAAGACACATATCACATGGGACTGTGGAAGGCAGATAGAACATCTGTCTCCTGATCCAAGTGATAAAAAGAGGTTTGCCCAGAAGCGTTTCATAAATACAATTGTGCCACTGTTACAGATTTGCAATGTTGCAATGCCAGATTGTCAGATGGAACAGATTGCCAACTAATGAAGCCAATGTAGCACATTTGCAAGAATACAGAAATATAGATGAAGTAAGAGATGCAACTCATTAATGACTGTTTACCAGCTTTATGTGAATCTGGCAATTGCTGAAATGTACATGTAAGTATGAGGGCTGTATTTGTTTAATAACTTACCTTATTGTCAGACACCAAACATACAACAAAGGACTGCATACTTCGGAATTTGTAGTTCATATTCAGATAATTGCTGTTGGACTAGTTTTGATGATTTGTAGAATGACAGCTGGCATGTATTTGTGTTTTATGGCAGACAGTGTCATTCTATATAACTTTCATGTCGGAGTCCCATTTCAGAATTAAAGCACACATATTGGAGAGACTTAACTGCTGATACTTTTTTTCTCTAAATATGCTCTATCAAGAAGTTAATGTATAGCGTTAGGTAAATTGGTGGATCATATGTGTTCTAAAATGCATTATTATTTGACATGAGAGTTTTGCATGGTTGCTGCTAAGATGTCCCTCAGTCATATGATGGCTTCTTATATATTTTGGGACTTCAAGGACCATGATATATCCTCCAACACAAACAAAGCTGCTTAATAAGAATTACCCAGCAACAAGTGAAAGCATTCAGTGAGCTAAATGGTAATGGATATCTCTTGATTTTTTTTTTAATGGAAGGAAAATTGTAGTAACAAATAAAAGGTATTCTTAGAATTGTACCTGTTTATTTACTTGCCATTACTATAACCCACCAACGAAGAACAACTCAAAATAAATTCTTAGATTCCCACGACTGCAGCAATGCCATATACCAGTAGTCTCCAAACTGTGGCCTAGGGGCCGGATTTGGCCCTTTGTTTGTCTTTATCTGGCCCTTGGGGCACTTTTTCTACCACGGATGCAAGACACTATTTTTTCTCACTAAAACCAATAATAGGGTATAATTTTGGTTACTGACATCAACAACGTTGCACTATTCCTTCCACTGACACTGATGACAGGACACTATTCCTCCTACTAACACCAACAATGAGGTATCATTCCTCTTACTGACATCAACAAAGGGGCACTATTCCTCCCATTGACACCAATGATGGAACACTATTCCACTGACACCAACAATGGGGCACTATTCCGCCCACTGACACCAACAATTGGGCACTATTCCTCCCACTGACACCAACGATGGGGCACTAGTCTTCCCACTGACACCAACGATGGGGAACTGTTCCTCCCATTGACACCAACAATGGGACACTATTCCACTGACACCAACAATGGGGCACTATTCTTCCCACTGATACCAACAATGGGGCACTATTCTTCCCACTGACACCAACGATGGAGCACTATTCCTCCCATTGACACCAACGTTGGGGGACTATTCCTCCCACTGACACCAACAATGGGGCACTAGTCCTCCCACTGACACCAACGGTGGGGCACTGTTCCTCATACTGACTCCAACAATGGGGCACTATCCCTTCCACTAACATTAATGATGGTGCACTATTCCTTCCCCTCATGCCAAAGATGCACTGTTTAGTCCAACTGATCCCAGGACAATTTCTACTCCAAATGGCTACAGTTTGGCTCCCATAAAGTCTGAAGAACTGTAAACTGGCCCTTTGTTTAGACAGTTTGGAGATCCCTGCCAGTGGGTGTGCATTATTTGTTGTTTGTATCTGTAGTGGGGTACAGAAACAACAGTGTGCATATTATATATATTTTATCCTACACTAAGGGACACTGGCACTATTTAAAAAGTTTTTTTTAAATCCTGCCTAAAAAAACAAACTGACCATGACCTTGACCATCAACCCTGTCCCTTACCGTTCACTCTGACTTTTGACTCTGATTTTGACCCTAACCCTGACATTGACCTAGACCAAATCCTAATCTAGTTATTTATCTTTATTTATTTTTATATTTTTTTACACAGACTTTTTTTTTGTCAATATGATGTTCCTCTATCAAGGAGAAAAAGATACAATGTATATTTTTCTCTATTCAAGAGAAGGAGTACAAGAGCAAGCTGTAGAGTTACTGATCACTGTGATAGCCAATCACAAGTTATCAAAGCGACCATATGATTGACAGTCCTCTCAGCTCCTGTTCTTTAGAAGGAGACCTGGAGCTGTTGGTGATCGCTCAGTCTCCTTGCTAGGAGTGCGCTGTACAGCATGCTCCCAGACCAAACACAAGTATGCACATATGCGACCCCTCAGAAGAAGACCGACTTTAATGAAGACGCATATGTGCATATGGTCAGGGGTATGGGGTTTTAACACAACAGCTGTGCTAAACTGAAAAAATTCACTCAGTTTTCTAAATCTAAGTTATCCGTACTCACCTGCAGAATATCCACACAGCGTTCCACTTCCTGATGCCCTGTGCTGAGTAGTGTCTTCTTCTATTGGATTCCTACATTGCTCTTTATGTTCAAACTTGCAAGGCAGGTTTGAACCTTATTGGTGCCTGTTGTTGGCACTTGCATTTCTTTTACATTATGTTTGTTGTATGTGAGGGACCATCTAGGATCCAGGATCACCATCGCGTGTATTTTAGGATCATCAGACTGCTAAATGGTAGTGGGGTAGGTGGATGCACTACACAACCAGTGATGTATTTAGGTTTTGTGCTGCCCTAGGCAAAACAAAAATTGGGTGCTCCCCACGGAGAGAGCCTAACATTGACCAACAACACCCCTGCCCACCCTCCTGAGAGAGCCTTCCACAAATACCCCCCTCCCCCCACACACAGCTAGAGAAAGAAAGATATTCACCTTCACAGCTGTGGACATCCCCCAGAACAAGAGTTGGGCTTTCCATACACCATCAAGCAGCCTGCAACCTCTCTCAGATCTCACTTAGTCCACATGCCACGTGTCCCTTCTTCCGGTGGTGCTGCTGCCCCCCTGAAAAATGCCGCCCTAGGCAAATGCCTTGTTTGCCTTGGGGTAAATACACCCCTGTACCCAACATCTGGGTGAAAAATGTAACTACCCAGAAGGTAGACTGTGTTTTCTGTAAGCATCCCATTTGATTTCAAGTTCAACTGAGATCTATACATCTGTAAAAAATGTTACATATGCATCAGCACTGCAGAACTTCATTGATATTCATGTTATCTTGAAAAAAAAAAGCCTCACTTTTGTATATTTTTATAAAAATGCATTTTCAGTCTCTATCCAGTGCTTTCTCTGTCTGAATGTAAAGGGTGTGCGGTTTAATCTGCATTTCATCTTGCGTTCCTGAATCCCTGCAAATCATTGTGGAAACTACATTGCATTCTTGGTGCCATTTCCTCATAGTGGGGTGTACATTGACTACAATGATTCAGTTTAATGGGATGATTGTGTGTGGGGTGTTGTTGGGCAGTGAATCGGCGTTCTGTTTGCAAGAGGAGGGGGAGTTTTTTGCTGATAGGCCATGTCAGGCTGTAGTCCCAAAGACTATAGTTAGTGCAGTCCGTGATTACTGACTATTTGGGAGGAGTGCAGAAGAGTGGCCACTACATGGAAGGTAGTGATGACAGAATGGTATTGAAGTAGGTTTTATCCAACATACATTATTCACAATTTTTCATATGCACAGATACTAACATAGAATTTGAATGGCATAGCTGTATTACTGTTTATAACAAATTGCCTACAGTTCTAGTTTCACTTTCAGTTTTCACTAGGGTTTATCCTTAACTGCTGTGGTTATTCCAAAGCCAAATGATGGTGCAACTCTCTATTAATGGATTCAGCATAATGTATAAAAGTCATTATTAGTTCAGCTGTCTTAATATTGCCTTCTGAAGGGGGAGTAAGAGGCCAGCCACAGGGGGACAGTCCTACCGATGGAGAATACAAGGCAGATGAAGCAAACTGGGGCCCATATACTGTACAACTCAAATACTAGCTATAGGTCAAGGATGTCCAAACTATGGCCCTCCAGCTGTTTAAGTACTACAAGTCCCATCATGCCTCTGCCTCTGGGTGTCTTGCCTGTGGGTGTCAGAGTCTTGCAAGACCTTATGGGACTTGCAGTTCCGCAACACCTGGAGGGCCATAGTTTGGACACCCTTGCTATAGGTGGATTGGACTGTTCTGTACAGTAGATGCACACCATAAACACATTCTGTTTTTTTTCTGACAGTATCAGCTAATTTGCCAATGTATTGAATGGTTAGTCTTGTGCAAATGTGACGTTTTACTCTAAAATTCTCCGGATGTACATTCTATGATGTTATAGCAATCAGTTGCACATTGAACCTAGTCAGGATATGACAACTTGATTTTGAATGCATGAGGCACGGTGCTGCTTCCCTGTGGAGATTTAACCTGATGAAAGTATTTGCAGCAGATACAAGATTGTCTAATGAATTAGCAATCAGGGGAATGTTATTTTAGGTTGTGTTAACTTATTGGGGCCGCTGACTACAGTGGTAGGTGCAGACGGTGCGCACTGTTGCCACGGTGTAGGCTCTTTAGAAGCTTCACAGGAATGCAGGCCGCACTTTATCCCTCTTCCCCGAATAACTATACTTAAATAATTTCATTTCAAATAATGACACACACATTTCTTTTTGACCACGGCACTTTTATTGGTAATTACATATCACATAAATTACATTTGCAATATAATTTATTCAAACATCTTACACTTTAATTTTCAACCATGAATAAACTTGATCAGCCTTTAAGGACTATCTGCAATCTGAAATAATTCTATCACTACGTCCCCCTTTTCTATAGAAAAGGTGACACAAACCACATAAATCGTGCCTTGCGACAAGGGAGGAAGGGTGGGGAGGCCGTTGGCCAACTCTAACCAACTGTGGAAAATTCAGTCATGGAGGGCCCTTTATATATTGAGCCCCAATATTCCAGAATGTTCCAGGTCACATGGGTTTTCCTGCTTTTTCCCCAAGGTCACATGCTTATTCTCTTCCCGCTTTTTTCCTTATCTGATCTTTTAAAGGGGCCCTAACCTATTTCTGAGGAGAATTTTTTTTTTGTTTTTTTATTAAATATAGAGGGATGGTGTCAAAATGCCCATGCTTTCAGGTTCTTATGTTAGAGCCCTCGTTTGTCATTCTTTTTTTTTTTTCACAGAAAAGCAAAATCAATGCATACAAAGACCTGCAATTGTCACAAAGGGGCTTTATGTGCCCTGTATTCATATTGAGATAAACACAACTTCTCCTGAAAAGAAACATCTTCATTTACCAGGGGTGTCAATTCATGGCCTTATATCTGTTATGGTATCTAATTTTAAAGCTGAACTCCAGGCAAACAGCTAAATAAAGACATAAAATACAAATGTAAGAGCTATTTTGCTTGACAAAGGCATTTTATTTGTCCTTCCATTCCAGAGCCCTATTTAGCAGTAGAGGGACCTGACCTTTTTCTGCTTCGGTTTCACTTTTGTTTACATGCACCCTCCCCACCCCCACCCTGAGACTGGACAGTGAAAGAAAAAGCAGCACACTGATGAGCTAATTTCTGTCACTTTGCTCTCTCTGCCCATCAGCTTCCTTATTGTACTACAGCACACTGGATTGTCTCTTTGTACTGCTTCTCCCTTCCCCTCTCTGCTGTATAGTTACATAGTTATGTACATAGTGAGGATGAAAAAAGACAAAATGTGTCTAGTTCAACCAATAGATTCAAAATAAATAAACAAAATAAGTAGGCAACCTTCATATACAAAATTCTATACTCACAGTTGATCCAGGGGAAAGCAAAAAATACCCCGCTATAAAGCATAAAGTCTGTATAGGGGGCTGCAAAAAGCTGAAACCAGGTCAACTGCAGGTACTTGCACTGTGGAATAAAAAAAAAAAATACTTTTAATGATGAATTCATGATCTCAGAGCTAAATTAATTTGCACATTTTATATCTGCCTGATAATTGACTTTTCTATTTTGTGTATTTTTGGGAAATTCCTACAGGAGTTGGATAAAAAAATGGAAACGCTACATGATTTGCAGGTGTGAAATTGATGACGTTTCATGTTGAAAGCAGAAGTGATTTAACATTTGTTTGTTTTTGCTGTGTGATGAGACACCTAACTAACATGTTTGTTATTCACTGTGTGTTCTGCTAGTAATATGGAGTCTTGTCAGAGGCTACTTAGCTTCAAAGAGGTCAAATTGTTGGTGCCCGCTTATCTGGTTATGATGGCATATACAGTTGCCGGGAAAACTTTTCTTTTTCTTTATATGGCGTCATAACCTTGAATATTGTACCTTCCAACACTGCAAATAAATTGGCAACTTCAGTCACAGAGGCAACAGCTAAGCGGGAACCAACAATTTGCCCTCTTTGAAGCTCAGTAAGCTCTGATACGACTGTATTACTAGCAGTGTTTGCAGTGAATGACGAAAGTGTGGCTTCCCACCTGTTAGCTAGGTGTCTCATCACACAGCGGAAGCAAACAAATGTTACATCCCTTCCACTTTCAATGCAAAACATGTCATCACTTTCACACCTGCAAATCATGTAGTGTTTCCATTTTTTATCTAACCCCTGTACTAAAAAAAACTCTTGTATGTCATTGGCTGTGATTGTTACAAGAATTATAATGTATGTCTGCCCCTCCAGAATGAATATATATATATATATATATATATATATATATGTGTGTGTGTGTGTGTGTGTGTGTGTGTGTGTGTGTGTGTGTGTGTGTGTGTGAACTAGCATCAAATGTAGAGTTTTGTAAAGCACACAGACACTGCCTTCTTCTTTTTAAGGGCCTTTTTGCCTAATTTTATTTAAAAGAAAAGTTTCATAGCATGCATTTCCCACACAGGGGTGTTCACCATCAAAACAAACAAAAATATTCAGCCCCCTGGCTCTCTTTATCAGCCCTGCTGGTTAGCAGTACCTCTATTTATATGGGTCTCCCAGACCACTGGCTAGTCCCAGCACACATTGTTGAACTCCTTGAATGCACACAGCCTCCTTCCAAAATATGGCTTTTTTGCACACAGCTAGCAGCCACTTGCACACAGCTAACAGCCACTTTCACACAGCTAGCAGCCACTTTTACACAGCTAGCAGCCACTTTTACACAGCTAGCAGCCACTTGCACACAGCTAGCAGCCACTTGCACACAGCTAGCAGCCACTTGCACACAGCTAACAGCCACTTGCACACAGCTAGCAGCCACTTGCACACAGCTAACAGCCCCTTGCTGCTCTGGCTCCCACCTCTCCTAGGTGGAGCTCTCCTTACTCCTGGGCAATGACCTCCTGTCTGCTGGAGTGGAGCCCAGAACCCTGGCTAGGCCTCTACAAAAAGGCCTGCACACACCTGTGCAATCAGTGTGCTGGCTACTTTCAAAACTTGGACCCAGGATTGGAGATTTCATCCCTCCCAAATCACTTAGAAATCTCCAGGCCACAGGTCCCAAAACGGGGTTTACAAACCAAAGAGAAAACTGATAAACCAGTTTCCTCTGCATTAAGAGAACTGCCTGGAGCCCCTCAACCTGTATAGTTGAATATCCTGGGTTATTACCGTGATTTTCACCGTGGCAGGATACCGCACTGCCAGAATGCCTTAACTAATTTGCTTTTAAATTGTATCCAGTTATTTCATAACATTTTTACATTACCTTTTTATATATACCATCACTCCTGTTAGGGCTAGAAAATGAAATAGCTTTTTCTAATTTGCAATAATTTGTTTATCATTGTGAGAAGTATGTAAGGTTTAAGGTTCTTGCACATGGATGCCAAAAAATGTGACATTTTTAAGTTTTTAGACATTGCTTTATTTATTGGTCTGAATGCAGCCCATTGCGTTCATATAAATATCATTAAACTAGTTCTTCATTTAGATCAGTAATAACAAAAAACAACAACAATTACTGGTTAATACATGTGTAAATCTCACCTTCCCCAATGAACAGTAGATTATAGGAATTTTTACACGCACTCTGTAGAGATTATACTTTTGTTTTTTTTGTGCAGGAAGTTTCTGTCAGGATAATCTGGCGGTTATACATCCGTACATACCTTTTAGACCCTCTTTCACATGGGCGTACAGGGATTCTGGGCATTCCAATTCAGGCAGTCCCATTCATATCAATAGGGATGCAGTGCTTGCACAGATATAGCCACTGCTCCCAATTTGACATCCTTGTGGGTGTGTGTCCCCAAAATCACACTGTCTACATTTGGGGACACATAGGCACAAACAAAGCCTCATAGTGGTTTTCCAAATTAAACAGAAATTCTCATCTGTCTGTGACTTCCAGTTACCTGGGTGATCCCCACTTCTGTAGCTAGTCATCTATGTTAATCATTTTAGTACAGAATCCTGCGTGAGAGCTTGTGGGGGGCTGTGCCTAAAGTTTGATTATTTAAACTGGAAATCACCTTTTGTGCTGCATTTATCGCTTTATGATCCAGATGAATTGTCAGCTTATGGTTTAGTTTATATGTTCATAAAATAATAGTCTTGTATCATTTTCTAGTATATTTGGAACACAATAGATAGAATTTAATTTGCAAAAGTTAATGACCTTGCCAGAGACTGGAAGTGGTGTTTATCTGTTTTCAGTCATTTGGATTAAGTTGTTGGAGCATCTTCCCTCTTAATACAATTGCATGTCATAGAATCACAGCTGGAAGGAACTGGAGGCAGGTGATCTAGCCAGGCATAATTAGCTTATTCACTTTCTATCCTGGTGACTAAGCATTCTGTCCCATGTACAATCACCGAGCACAGTTCTAAGTGTTGTATTGATGGTATTTATTTTACAGAACCCCAGCTGAAAGGAATTGTGACAAGGTTATTCAGCCAGCAGGGATACTTCCTGCAGATGCACCCAGATGGCACCATTGATGGGACCAAGGACGAAAACAGCGACTACAGTAAGGAAAATCACCCTTTTCATTCCAATTATAAATCATGCTTAATGCCTGTTGAGTCTCCTATC
Organism: Staurois parvus; assembly: GCF_062004578.1. Taxonomy (NCBI): domain Eukaryota; kingdom Metazoa; phylum Chordata; class Amphibia; order Anura; family Ranidae; genus Staurois; species Staurois parvus. Next base: position 3,549,398 of record NW_028318546.1, read on the forward strand.
AGGGACTTCATTTGCCTTAGCATCAGAAACAAATGACTTATAGAACAGCTGTTCACTGCAGTATTTAACTTGTTCAGAACCACAATATCATATGTCTATTTCTACATTAACACAGACCTTCTGTATTTACTGTATATAGATGGGCTTCTTGCAAGGGGTGAGAGAGGCAGCTATGTCCAGACAGACACTACCATATATTAGAGGTGCTGTCCAAAAAGAAAATACAAAAAATGTTTTTCTCATGCTATGGCAAAATGTTGTCATGTAATTTGATTACAAAATGGAAGAAAGGCAATGTATAATAATAGTATGTAAGTATTTTGTTATTGCAAAAAAAAAAAAAAAGGAAAGAAAATCATATGTTTTACAAATAGACTATGTTACCTACAACCCAAAAATAATGAATTGACAGGAGAGTATAGGAGCAGTGTAGGCAACTAATCACAGAAAAGGAATTCTTGCCTCCACTTTTAATTACCAAGGAGAATTTAGCCTCATGCACACTCAGCATTTATCCCCTGGGCTTTTTTTGTGCACCCAGAAGGTGGAGGCATTGGCCCTGCTACCTTCAGCCTGTCAAAATCTATGACAGATTGAAATACACTGCAGTTGGATGCTGTACTTATTGGTACTCATGTTTAGGGCTGTATGCGTTCAAGGATGTTCGAGGCATATGGCTCTGAATGCATAGACCACTCAGGACAGCATCCAGCTGCGTCCAACTGCTGTATACATTAGCCTGCCATACATATTGACAGGTTGCAGAAAGTAGGGCTGGACACTGTACCTGTGCCTCCTGGGAGCACAAAGACACTGACATTTGGGGATAAACACCCAAGTGTGCATGAAGACTTATGCTAGCCATACACTAGTTGTAAAATCGTTCAAACAGGTTTTCAAAAAATGAACACATTTTCATAAAGACACATGATATTGCCATCATGTAATGACCGATTTTTGGATGATAAATCATTCAATGGACATAAATGAATCAGATTTTTGTCTGTTTTTTGCTTCTGAGTCCTATATGCGCAGCACCAACAGTTCAACTTTTAACAGGCTAGAAATACATTAACCTTTCAATTTATCGTCCGTTCGGCAGAAGTTTTCCAAACTTCTCCTTTGTTTTGTTTTGGGCTCAAAAATGTCACTACTGATTTTTTAATTTGTGCCCATTAACTAGTATATGGCCAGTCTGCTTGAAAGATTCTTATAGATGTGCAATAGGGTTAAGCTGCAACAGCTGTATATATTCTGGTAACCTATATTCCCTTTTATTTTTATATCTCCTATAATGATTACTAACTGCATATTACAACATGTGCTTCTACAGAGCACCAATCTGTAGGGGGGTCACCTGCAGCTGAAATTCTTAGCTCTTTTCCATCAAATTCATTTTGACAATGGAATACATGTAGTAAACCAATCTGATTTTCATGGACATCTGCAACTACTGCCCATTACAAAAGCTTTCAGTTCCCTCAGTACTTATTAACGGGGAACTTCAACTGGGTCTGAAAAAAGCAATAGTCAGCTGCTAAAGATACTTACCGGCCCATGGTGTCCAGTGTTGTCTTCGTACCACTCAAAATCTTCATGAGAGAGTTGTATGACCTGTATCCCAGGCGGGGGGCATACCCAGCAAACGTCGTCCTCGCCTAGGTGAGGAATAGGACTATACCTTAAAGCAGAGTTCCACCCATTTTTTAAAGTTCCTCTGATTACATGGTTCGTGTGTTTTCCAGCACGATTTGGATACTTTTTTTTGTCTTAATGTAAATACTTTAAAATCGTATTTCAGGACTGCACCTCCAGTCCTGACCGCCTAGGCCATGACGTGTAAAGGCGATTTGCAACGTCTCCTGGGATGTCTTTTCCTGTATCCCAGGAGTCCTTTAGGTTCCTAGTGACTGAATATTGTATTACTTCGAAACCGGAAGTGACGAGAATGGGCGGAGTTTGGCGCCATTTTACTGGAGTCCAGTGTGGGAATGAAGTGTAAGATCTGTGTTGTTCTAATTATTGTTGCGGGGCTTGCTCCATTTCCAGACCTCACTTGCCTTCCCCCTGGTGTGATTTGATGAACAGGTTGCCATAAGAGGGCAGGAACTTCCGCTGTCCCCGCCATTGTTATGGCAACCTGTTCTATACAAGTAGTGCCAAGCAGTGTCAGTACTGTGCAGGCGCAATATCGAGTGGTGCATGCTGGGATAACCAGCAGCACCAACTTCAGGAAAAAAAGCCTTGAAGGCTTCAGATGCTCACAGCCATCATGGCGCCTGCCTGCTTCCTAGATCAAGGTAAAGATTTACATATTTAAAACGAATTAGAAAGCTATAACTTATAACTTTATCCAACTGTTAATGTTCTCGAAAAGGCAATCCTGGGTCAACTTTTAAGAAAAATGTATTCTGGGGACTGGAACTCCGCTTTAAGGAAAAGGTCATTTCACCCAAAATTGGTAAGGGGGGGAAACAGAATATGCAATCTAAAAAAGGAGAGCGAAGGTCCATTTTAAGCATCACATCAGACAAAATATAAGATAGCTTTATGAAACACTATTAGACATATTCTGTACATAAAAATAAATCTTTCTGAACATTATTTTTATTTTCTTTTTATCTGATTCAGCCCTTTTCAATCTAATCCCTGTGGGTCTACGGGTGGTTGCAATACAAGGCGTTAAGGCAGGCCTCTACGTGGCAATGAATGGCGAAGGTTTTCTCTACAGCTCAGTAAGTCTGGTGTGCTCTCTATCATAATTTCATTCTGTGAAGTGAACAGGATTTGTACAAAATTCTAAATAATTATAGAGCATGCAAAACTGTTGATAGAATCAAACAGCTAAAGTTGCAACCCTAAGGACTTATTTATGTGAAAAAGCTACATATCGCATTGAGAATTGCATTACATCTGTTCACGTTCATTGGCACAGAAATTTAGATATCTGACATAAATGTGTGTGGTCCATTCTGTATGTGTGCTGCTATTTCATATTTTCATGAGATTACTGGACAGGAACCTTGTGTATTTCTCAATTATTGGTATTAAGACTTTTACATAAACCAAACTGTAATATATGGTCCTTGGCCCTTTCAAGTCAATAAACATTATTTATTTTCAAATCAATATTTCTTATTTATAAAGACACTCATCTGTATAGCATAGTACTTATAGTTGATCAAAAAGCAAATAAGGTACCAGTATTCAAACTGGGATTAGTGAAACATGAAATGGCTGGTTATGGACCAGTAACTTTAACATTTAGGGAGAACTGCACTGGTATGGAAATTGGCATGAGGTTTATGTTGTAATATCCTTTACCACCGTGTTCTTTGCATTTCTTGTCCAGCTAGTCAGAAAGTCTTGAGCAAGCTTTTCCAGGACTATTTCAGTATTACGGCCTGTTCATTCCAGATGCATTATCATGACTTTTGCTGCATTTCAACTGCAGCAAAATTTGAAATACAGCATAATGTGCCCGTATCAGCTGGTGGGAATCCAGCCTATCACACATCAGCTTTTAGCAGGTTTCTTTTGTATTTTTATAGGCAAAAAATGTTCTGCTAAAGCTTTCCACACAGATTTGATCTGTTATTCTAAGCTACGTTTTACAATAATGTATTGTAAGTAGCTACACAGATTTTCTTCAGATTTCTTTAAATTTCATTTGCTAGATCAACAAAATGTACCAATACCTAACTGGTGTGTGGCCTGCTTGGGTTAATGTATGTTTGGTCATGTTTAACCTCTTGACCCTCAGGCCAATTCTGACATTCTTTAAAAATTCAGACTTTTTTATGCTTGAAAATTACTTAGAACCCCCAAACATTATTTATATTTTTAAGCAGATGCCCTAGAGAGTACAATGGTGGGTGTTGCAATTTTTGATGTCATACTGTATTTGCATAGAGGTTTTTCAAACGCAACTGTTGTGGAAAAAATGCACTTTAATATATTTTAATGCACAAAAACACATTTAAATTTCCAGTTGTTTGATAAAATATAAAAGATAATGTTGGGCCAAGTAAATAGATACCTAACATGTCACGCATTAAAATTGTGCATGCTCTTGGAATACATAAAAATCTCCATAGTGATGCTTTAAAAGCCTTTACAGGTTACCAGTTTAGAGTTACACAGTGCTAGAATTATTGTTTCTGCCATAACATTCACGGCAATACCTCACATATGTGGTGTGAACACCGTTTACTTATGGACGTGCATCCAACATATGCATTCACCTTTGCTCAGAGGGATGGGGGAACAGGGCCACTTTATTTTATTTTTTTTAATTATTTAAATATTTATTTTTATACATTCTCTTTAAATTTGTTTTTTTTTTTTATTATTTTATGGCTATCACAAGGGATGAATAACATCCCTTATGATAGCTGGAGCAGTGACAGGTCCTCTTTATAGAGAGATTTGGGGTCTATTAGACCCCAGATCTTTCCTCTGCCCTTCAAAGCATCAGATCAAACCCAGATTGGTTTGATCTGATGCTTTCACAGGCTGGTAATGGTCTGTTACATTAGACAAAATCCAGAAGTGTAGAAAAACGTGGTCTCTTAGACCATAGAGATGTTCTGGGTTATTTCGGTCCTTGATCATCTCTATGGTCAGCTGGCCAGCTTCAGTCCTGGGCTCCCTTGTGGAATGTAGGAGAGCCTGGGAAGGCAGTGGCGATGGGGGGACCCCTTTCGTAATGTAAAATCGATCCAGCAGCTAATCAGCCATGACCTCGATATAAACACTCCAACCCAAAGATGTGCAGGGATGTCCTTGGATGGCAAGTGGCTAAAAGGATTCTGATAACTTAGAACAGTGTAATGTGCAAGTAAACAATACTACAAAATATTAGAAAACCAGCATACATAAAAATATAGGAAGTAACTTTAGATTGCCTTTGAACAATTCTATCATCAGATTCTAAAGCAGCTTCAACACAGCTTCTTTGATTTATCAAAATACTTGTAACAGCAGCTATGCTTATGCCTGCCATGTCTATATGCTTTTCAGCACTACGTCAATGCTTCTTCGTGGGGACAACAATGTCTGCCCCATCATGATGCTATAAACGTTTAGTACTGCTTGAGGAAGTATAGAAAGTGTGTGGATAGCTTTGTTCAGCTTGCCTAACCATGGCTGGAAAGGCTTAGTATTCCCTGCCCTGGTGAACAAGTAAAGTAGTCCTTTTGACTTACCTTTAATCAAACAGAGTTTAACAAACACAAGGCAAATTGTAGACCAATGAAAACCTTAAACTCTCAATCACCAAATTATTGTAAGCAAGTATAAGAGGTGCTGTTCTTTGTTGAGGCACCTCTTTTAGTATGTGCTACTTAACTGATATACCCATCTGAGAACTGGACCATGGGAATCTTACAGAATCCCATACTCTTCATATGCTTTGCTCCCCCAATAGTTACTTTTGAGCATTTCTTAGAGGAGATTTGGTGTATTTGAAACTCCTGGTTATTTTCTTTTCTTTCAAGTTCAGCTTGTAAAACAGTGAATATGGGCATTTTATTTTTTTTAACACTTCTTATTTTATGGTGAGCAGATAAAGGGTCCTCTTTATGGTGAGCAGATAAAGGGTCTAAAATAGATTCAGCAAATAAGCTGATTTTCACAGATATCCAGCATCTGCAAATCAGCCTGATTTGGATTGAATCTAGAACTGGCTGGACCATTTCACACATTTCTACATTTCATTGGACAGAGTATAAGCTGGAGGCACATAAGGCAGATTTTCACTGACAGATAATAGTTTATGACTTTCAGAGATAAAGGTCAGCACTTTTACAGTCCATTCTCTGGCCCAGTCTCTTGAGGGACCTGGGAGTAAAAGCCCAAGCATGGTAGTACAACCCTGGTTCCGAAAAAGAAATCCAGCCCTTGACATTCTGTGCAATCAGGTGGTTTTATTTTATCTATGGAAATGAGAATTTTATGTATTCTCCTATAGTGCCACTGCAGTTCCCCTTTATTTCCATCATAGTATGATTTAGAGTTGGTGTCTACCACATTGATCGTAAAGGTTTTGCCAATATATAGCTCTGGGGTTTTGGCATCATGTTGATTTTGTCTTCTGTTGCTAACAGTGTAGTGAATATTAACCTCTTGGAACTACAGTCAATACATTGACATTTGGTTAATTAAACATTGTAGATTTAATCAGCATTTTAAAAGTTACATTGTTTGAAAATCTTACATTTGTTATGACAATGTACTTTTATCTATATTTATAAGAGTCAAGCAAAATGTCTCTTTGCTTTTGCAATTCCAAATATTTCAGCTTTACTGCTATTCAGCCTTTAATGTAAGAGCGTAAGGAATCGAAAATAATGTTCTTACTAAATACCAGTTTTAGGAAATTAACTAGTACATTGAAAAGCATTGCTTGTCTCTGCTTGCACAATATTTACATTCAATATTCTTTATGCATTCTTTAGGCTCCAGTTTTTACACCTTGTAAATAAGATTGTTCTCATACAAGAAATGGCTTGTTTTTTTATTTGTTATATACCTTCTATTTGCATAAACACATATTTTATTGGGAGTTGTTTTTCATTTTGTCCTTTTTTTAATGGGTGTATTTATGGTAATTTAGGGAATGGAATGTATTTCAGTTTAGTTTATTCCATTTATGTTCTTTATGTTTGTAGTTTTTATTGCCTTTTTGTACTTTGTATTTGTGTACTGTCACATGTTTTCTTTCACTCTTTCTTCCCTGTCTGTTTTTGTTTTCAATGTTTTGTTTTTGGCAAAAGAACAGGTCTAGGGACAGTTTAAATGAGTTTACATAGCCCTTGAACCATTTAAAGCTCAGAGAAGTGGGTAAACCCTGGGATCTCTTCTTTTTCTTTCATAGACTGCTTTGCATTCAGTCAAAAGAATACACAGCTTTTTGTGAATAGATGAGAAAAGCATAAGAGGGAGAGCAAAGCATCTCTTTTGTTCACTGTAGATTAGCCAGAACTGTTAATCTGGGAAGCAGAAGCTCACAACTGATGCTGTATTTGGCGGCAATAAAGCATTTTTACCATCCCCAGCCACCATCTAGACATAGCTGGCAATGTGTTAAATTCACATAAATTCTCTGGACCAATCCCAATTAAAAAAGTACTTTTTTCTTGGAGTTCTACTTTATTTATATTAGCCCTATTAGGTTGTGTAGATTTGGGCTCTGTGTGGTATTTCTGTTTGAGCTACATGTTTACAAATAAAACCAATGTGCTCTTTCTGTGTACAGTGATAAAAGAGAACACCAGTGGGCATAGCATATCATGTGGTAAAGTTGTTTAATTCCAGGAACACATTGGGGTTCAGTTACAAAAGGATCAGAGACTGTTCACTTTCATGCAAACAGGATATTCATTGAGCTTAGTAAATACGGTAACGCTGAATAGCAAATCATGTGCAAGAAAAAATACTTTTTTTTTTTGCTAGTGATTGGGTCATTTAAGTGATTAAAGTGAGCCCAGCTTTACATTGCCAACTTCAATAAAAAAAAAAAAAATTAATTGAGCTTAGTAAATACGGTAACGCTGAATAGCAAATCATGTGCAAGAAAAAATACTTTTTTTTTTTGCTAGTGATTGGGTCATTTAAGTGATTAAAGTGAGCCCAGCTTTACATTGCCAACTTCAATAAAAAAAAAAAAAATCACTGTACAAAGAGAACATTCTGATAGCTAAGTGAACAATGTCTACTACTTTAATAAATTAATTCCACTGTGGTATGCTTCCATAATGATTTAGGTACGATAAAATGTACAGCTAAAAGCTAACGTTCCTTTTTATGAACTGCTCTTAATACCCTGAACACCCGAGTTCAGGCTAAGAGAGGGAGTGTCAGCACATTGAGCTAGTCAGGATCTGCTGTATTGCACTGTGTTGTCATCCTAATTAGTTTCACAGGTTGGATGATGAAGCAGTAGGTGTTTACTGTATAGGGGAGGGGGGGAGCAAAGGGAGTCTTCAGTGTGTGGTGCTGCTGGAGACAAGAAGCTGTAGGGCTGCATCCTGATATGTTGCACACGATGCAGAGCTGTATCTTAATATGTTGTACACAGAGAAAGATGAGGCAGTTAGTGTTTAGAGCAGCTTACAGGAGGGGGCAAGCAAAGGGGACCTTCAATGTGTGGTGCTGATGGAGATTGGATGCTGCAAGAGCTGCAACCATCTTGGCTATATACTATGTCACTGGATTGTGTGCATCATAAGACTTGCTAAACACAAATGAAATTATATTTATAGGTATAACAATTGCCACATCTATTTCCCTGTGTATTTATCTTCTTGTTTGTTTTTCTACTTTTTCCAAGAAAAAAAAAAAAAGAAAAAAAAAAATATATATATATCTTACCAACCCTATAGGTGGTGGCTGCATTCTTTTTAATTCTTTAGTCTTCTAATGCCTTTATATTTATATGGTGATTTGGCCATTCATTCCTAGTGTGGCTTCGTTCTGTGGAGTAGAAATGCAACCACCCTTGGATGGCAGCATTTTCAATCTGTGGAGAGGGTAGTGTTAAGCCGGCCATAGATGGTTCCAAACTCAGCCAGTTCAACAGCGACCAGACGAGATTCGAACCGTCTGTGGGCAGGCGGATTGTACTCATGTCAATCTACTAGGGTACAACCAGCAGGTCAGATTTTTACATGTGATTATAGCCAGTGGCTATAACTGCTAGCAATAATTACTGTGTTCTTCCGGCAGGGATGGCTCCCTGCATCCCCCCATCCCCTGCTAGGAGAACACATTAGCTCCATGGGAGGAACTGATGGGGGGAATTGAGCGATTTTCTTTCCTGCAACCAAAGAAAATCACATCATCTATGGCCTGCCTTAGATGCACTAGCAATTTTATATGGACTTGACTAACAAATTGCAGCCAAAACTCCAGCAACCACTTTTTAATTAGTTACAGCACTAGTTTTACTTTCTTTTGGGATAAAGGTTTCACATAAATGAATAAAAGCTGACAATTGTAAGCCCCCAGTCTGTGTTACCGGCTAGAGCGCTGTTGTCCAGTTCTGGGAGGGCATCACATGATGCAACCGGCACTGTCAGTGATCACTCTACAGACACAGCTGATCACATGACTAGGTAAAAGACCAATCACAGCGGCCTTTTACCATGTGATCAGCTGTCTCCAATGACACAGAAGATCACAAAGTAAATACAGTTGCCGGTTATCAGCAGCATTTTCCTCACGCTGTCACAATGTGAGGCAAGTACTGCCGATAACCGACAAATGTCACAGAACAGATCTAAACTGATAAGCAATGCTGCCCAGCAGTGCCCATAAGTGCCACCCAGCAGTGCCACCCATCAGTGCTCAGCAGTGCCACCCATCAGTGCTGCCAGTCAATGCCGACCATCAGTCCCACCTATCAGTGCCTATCATTGCTTCGTGTTAATGCAGCATCATCCATGCCTCCTCATCAATGTCCACCAGTGCCACCTCATCAGTGCAGCCTATCAGTGCTGCCTATCTGTGCCCATCAGTGCTGCCTATCAGTGCAGCCTCATCAACACACATCAGTGAAGGAGAACAATTGCCTGTTTGCAAAATTTTATAATAGAAACAAAGAAAAACATATTTTTTTCAAATGTTTTGCTCTTTTTTTGCTTATAGTGTAAAAAATAACCCCAGTGGCGATTAAATACCAGCAAAAGAAATCTCTATTTGTGTGAAAAAATTATAGAAATTTCATATGGGTACCATTGCGTGACTGAGCAAATGTCATTCAAAGTGCAACAGCACTAAAAGCTGAAAATTGGCCTGGGCAGGAAGGGGGTAAAAGTGCCTGGTAGACAAGTGGTTAAAGGAATTTTGAAAAGTAACAGATTTACTGGCCAGAACAGCAGGTGAAAATAAAGGAAAAAGACAAAAAAATAAAATGAATGTAGCCACCACATTATAGCTTTAGTAGGCTGCAATATATTAAATATTTGCTTTTGGAGAAAGACATCCCTTGCATGGAGTTTCTTTTTTAGCTTTTATAACATCAGTTGAGTTTTAAAGATGGGTCCAACCAAAGCAATGTGTGTTGGCTCAAAAGAAAAAAATTAGTAGTTTTAACTAAGCAATAGGCTGTTCCTCTTTATTTCAAAGCTATCCCCATTGATATGCTGCATTGTGCTCAGAAATACTTCCGTATGCAACACAGTGATTGTTAAAATTCAAGGCAATAGGTTTTACTGCATAGTATATTATCAAACAAGTTACAATATGAATGAGCTCTAGAGTCAATTTAAAGTAGTACAAAATTAATTTAGACATTATTATAGTCATTCCTATATGAAATCATCCATTTTTGTAACATTAAAGTCTAATTCATAAAAACATGCCAGATGACAAGTATAAATCAATGGTGGTGATCCATGAACAAAAGCAGAAATGCGCACTCACCAGAAGACAGATATAAGTAAGCGGTATGCATCAAAGCCCATGGATCCTCAATCAAGGAGAAAACTGGTCTGGTCAAAATGGGTTGATCTTCCCTCAAGGATGCAGAGCTTATCCAAAACAGATCCAGGTAGCCAGAGGTCTCCTACAGCTGGATGGACGGAAGGGGTCACCTACTTAAAGGGGGTCTTCCTCCTCTTGGTAAAGGCAAATGTCATACGGGTACAGCGTTGCACGACCGCGCAATTGTCATTCAAGATGCGACAGTGCTGAATCCCGTCCTCCAGTGACACCGTCCTCCAGTGACACCGTCCTCCACTGGCACCGTCCCACTGATCTGCTGCTGGAATAAAACTCCCCGGTCAGCAGGTAGATGATCTCCAGGGTGAGCCGTAATATCCTCTCTCCTTGCTTAGAGTGCTTAGCTGCTTTTTTGGATTAGCGCTCACTCTTTTATTATATACATAGTATTTTTGTAAAATTGTAATAATAAATTATCTTTAATTGGTGCATGCAGGCTGGTATAATAACATTTTTATATAATACGGAACACTCCTGGCAACAGACTGGGGTAGTAACACAAAGGGTTTTATTTGAGTGCTGAGTAAAGCCTCAGAGGACGTTTTCATCCCTGTGGGTTAAACCATACAACAATAGGAATAGAAAAAAAACAGGATTTAGAAAAATCAGGTTATTAGAATCGCTGGAGAGATATTTCTTTTTCTTCCTGCTATATTAATCTTTACTAGACTATTGCTGGCAACAATGACACATCATATGATTGTACGCACTGTGAACGCAGACCATGTGCGAAAGAAAAAGCAGGGAAAATAGCTTTGGTATTTTTGTACATATGTGTTAAAACACCAGGTAACAAGGTTTAATTAATCATTTATCTTACTGAGGTGTTAAGTCAGCTTCCTGATTGACTATGTGGGCTCATGAGATGAAAGAAGAAATCCACTATGCAGTCTCTTATATAACAGTTATATAACATTGCATTAATGCACTGTATGTACAGCATTTTTAGTATTCAAAGCAAACTTACTCATTCATCCTTTTGTTGTTGAGAAATCACTAGCATTTTTATCTGTGGCCATCTTGAGTAAGGGCAGATGATTCTTGTAGCATTTACTTCCCATATTTCATCTGCCCATGAAGATTCCAGGGTTGTATGCAATTATTTTGACCTTGGCTAGAAATTAAGAAGCAACTGAAGAAATAAAAAAAGTTTAAAAAGCTTTTAATATACCTTCCTATCTAATTATGAAGGCTAGCAGCATAAGGATTAAAATACTTAAAGTATAACTAAAGATTAAGTGGAGGTGGATTAGAACACCTTTTAGGTCTTTATTGCTGCCTGTGTATCCCTTAGGGAGATTCACTCTCTGTCCTGTTTACTGGTACTTTTGAAAGCAAAAGTAGAATAAATTCCAAATTTTGGGTAGTCCCCAGAAAAATAATAGAGGAGAAATCTGCCAATGGGGACATTAGTCCTGGTGACCTGGGGGCTAATTTGCAGGGATTTCCTCTCACGTCCTGTTTTGGCTATGAGACAGGAAGTAAAGGTAAATGTCCCCAGCCCCCCCCCCCCCTTACTCTATCCAAAATTAAAAAAAGTTTTGCTTATAGTTCTAATTTAATAATAATTGAGAGAGTTTAGTAATGCTTTTAGGAGGTCATCTACCTCATTGGTGTTGCTTGGGTGCCTAAATGTGAGGTCCAGCTCAGGTTAGTAGGCATGAAAGAGGGAAAAGAAGGTTGGCTGATGCAGAATTCAAGAAGAACTTTCCTTGCTCTATTCCAGTATAGAGATATTACTCAATATAAAGGAATGGGGCAACCAGGTACAATAGGAATTAGTTCACACTGTTGCACTGCGGTAACTTGCACTACCAATGCATGCACTGTGTTGCAACACACATCTGTTGGCTTTAGGGTGCCAGTAAGCATGAATGACACTGCAATACACACAAAGCGTTGGTGTTGATGAGCTGCTGTGCCTTTCATTTTAAATGGCACCTCAATGCACCTTGCCGACAGATGTGTGTTTCAACGCACCACAATGCATGTTGCATTACAAAAAAACGAAATGCATTTTTTAGTGTCAACAGACAACCACAGCACTATCCTATTACTGCAATATAATAAAAGTAAATATTCTTAGTTCAACAATAAATTGTGATTAATAATAATAAAATTCTCTCTAGCTCCCATTCCTGAAGGCATCCATTCTTTGTGACAAAGCACATTGCTTGAGGCTTCCAGTGACGTCACTTCCAGCCCATGGAGTGCATGCCAGTTGCGCTTTTGGGTTTTTATACAATTGTATTACATGCTTATATACACTATTTTGCCAAAAGTATTGGATCACCTCTATGGCCACAGGTGTATAAAATCAAGCACTTAGGCATGCAGGCTGTTTCTACAAACATTTGTGAAAGAATGGATCGCTCTTAGGAGCTCAGTGAATTCAAGTGTGGTACTGTGTGCATCAAGTCCATCCATGAAATTTCCTTGCAATAAATATTCCACGGTCAACTGTTAGTGGTATTATAACAGAGTGGAAGCAACTGGGAACAACAGCAACTCAGCCATGAAGTGGTAGGCCACGTAAAATGACATAGCAGGGTCAGGGCATGCTAAAACGCACAGTGTGCAGAAGCTGCCAACTGTATGTAGAATCAATAGCTAAAGACTTCCGAACTTCATGTGGCCTTCAGATTAGCACAACAGTGCATAGAGAGCTTCATGGAATGGGTTTCCATGGCCAAGCAGCTGCATCCAAGCCTTACATCACTAAGCGCAATGCAAAGCATCGGATGCAGTGGTGTAAAGCACTGGATTCTAGAGCAGTGGAGACGTGTGCTCTGGAGTGACGAATCACTGTCTGGCAATACAATGGACATGTATGAGTTTGGCGGTTGCCAGGAGAACGGTACTTGCCTGACTGAATTGCACCAAGTGTAAAGTTTGGTGGATGGGGGGTTATGGTGTGGGGTTTGTTTTCAGGGGTAGGGCTTGTCCCCTTAGTTCCAGTGAAGGGAACTCTTAAGGCATCAGCATACCAAGACATTTTGGACAATTTCATGCTCCCAACTTTATGAGATGGCCCCTTCCTGTTCCAAAATGAATGCACACCAGTGCACTAAGCAAGGTCAATAAAGACCTGAATGAGTGAGTTTGGAGTGGAGGAACTTGACTGGCCTGCACAGAGTCCTAACCTCAACCCGATGGGATGAATTAGAGCAGAGACTGTGAGCCAAGCCTTCTTGTTCGACATCAGTGCCTGACCTCACAAATGTGCTTCTGGAAGAATGGTCAAACATTTCCATTGACACACCTTGTGGACAGCCTTCCCAGAAGAGTTGAAGCTATTATAGCTGCAAAGTGTTGGCCAACTCAATATTGCACCCTACAGACTACGACTGGGATGCCATTAAAGTTCATGTGCGTGTAAGGGCAGGCGCCCTAATACTTTTGGCAATATAGTGGAAGTGTATTGGTTTTAATGGTTTAAAACGTAATACTAATACACCGTGGTAGCTTTCCCCTTTCTATTCCTTATGCCTGCCTGAGCACTGAGGTTTAAGAACAGAGTGGTACTGAATGATATTCTGTATATGGAACAACCCATCCCGCACCAGCTGAGGAATTTTGGAGCTCTGGGAGAGATTCAAAAGTAGAGATGAATACCGTATTTTCCGGCGTATAAGGCGACTGGGTGTATAAGACAACCCCCTAATTTTCCAGTTAAAACATCAGCTTTGGGCTATACTCTCCATATAAGACTACCCCCCTTCTGAGGCAACACCATTTAAAAACATCAGATTTTTTAATTGTAATGGTTATGACTTACCGGTACTTAAAATCCTTCAAAATCCTCATGTTCATCCTCTGACATCATAAGTTCATGAATGACATCTTGTGATACATTTGTAAGACAGTCATCATATGGATCAAATTCCAAATCAGATGGTTACCGCTGGATGTGCGGTAATACGGTAGCTTCGGCTACATACAGTATACGGTATATAAAGAGCCTGCTGGATGTGCAGTAATGTACATACAGTATACCGCGCTGAGCCAAGCTGGTTCAAAACAAATGTCCCTATGACAGATTAATTTGTCAGCCCGCTGGATGTGCGGTATATACTGTATACTGAGCCAAGCTGTTTTCAAAACGTACCGGTACATCCCTACTGTAATCAGACCACTGGATGCGTGTATGTACGGTAGCTGCGGCTACATACAGTATACGCTGGGCCAATCACAGCGAGCGATGTATTCTACTAATGAATACAAAGCCTGCTCAGATTGGCTGAGGTTGTGACATCATCAACCCACCTCTCTGACTCAGCCAATCCAAGCAGGCTTTGTATTCATCAGTAGAATACATCACTCGCCTTGATTGGCCCAGTGTATACTGTATGTAGCCGCAGCTACCGTACATACACGCATCCAGCGGCCTGATTACAGTAGGGACGTACCGGTACATTTTGAAACCGCTTGGCTCAGCGCAGTACACTGTATATACAGCACATTCCGCGGGTTGACAAATTAATCTGTCATAGGGACATTTGTTTTGAGCCAGCTTGGCTCAGCACGGTATACTGTATGTACAGTATTACCACACATCCAGCCAGCTTGACCCAAACAAACTCAAGGTTCACATTTTATACCCCGCGTATAAGACGACCCCCAATTTTTGGGGTATATTTTTAAGTATAAAAAGTAGTCTTATACGCCAGAAAATACTGTAGATGCTTGGTTGACTCTTCTGCTAATGCTGAGAGTCATATACCTCTGGTGAATGTGGGAGCACAGAGGAGGGCCATGGAGTGTTCACGGGAATAGGCACGGATGTATTCATTGTTGAAAGATATTTGGTGAACTCTTTGAGTACTGAGCACTTTTTTATCCACCAACTGGAAATAGAAAGACTTTATTATTATTGATCATTATTGATTTATTGTTCAACTATGAGCATTTATTTGTATTACTTTGCAGAAATAGGATAGTGCTGTGATTGTCTGTTGGTGCCATTGTTCAAGCAGCTATCACAACTTGTGAGCAGCAGCTGTCCAAGGGAGTAATTTTTGGTGTTTGGATGCACTTTTTCATAGCTCAGAAAATTTAGTTTTTTGTTTTTACATTTTTTGTGTGTTAGACAGCACATTCAAATGAATGAGTTACCGTTATGCAACACAGATTAACGCACATGTGCATTACCCGCAACATTGTGAACTCAACCTATCATATAGCTATATCAGCTGGTTCTCCCGATGCAATTAAAAAGGTCAAAACCAATAATTAACTGTATTTATTGACTTCTGCATCTCCTTATTTTAAACCCTACCCTGCTTTCAGATATATTAAAGTTATTTTAACCACCTTCCGCCCGCCATATAGTACAATGACGGGCGCAAGGTGGTTTTCTCGTTCTGATAGGACGTCATATGACGTCCTTTCATTCTCAGCAAACACAAATGCTCCTGCGCTTGGGGATGGACTCGATGCTACAACCACATTAAGAATGTCCTGGAACATGCACACCTTGCTGCCCTCAAATGGACCGGGGGAATCCAAATATACTGAATGGGGAAAGAACAAAAAGAGGGCGCACAGGCCTAGTGCATTACCATAAAAAATGTTTAATAAAAAATAAAGTAGGTGTTGTACTCACAAACGACAATATAGTCAAGGCACATCATAAAAGAACAGCTGGATCAACACCGCGCTGAGTAACAGTCCGCAATAGGGAGTTTAGACATCCAAAAGGCTGACGACCCTGTGCAGGTGGAGTGTCCAGGACGGCCCATGTGACCTTTGGTTTAACTAGTAGTGAGCATATAAAAGAGGGAGCAGACATTTGGTCAGTTGGCTCTGAGGAAGAGGCAAGTCCTCGAAACGCGTCAGCCTTTTGGATGTCTAAACTCCCTATTGCGGACTGTTACTCAGCGCGGTGTTGATCCAGCTGTTCTTTTATGATGTGCCTTGACTATATTGTCGTTTGTGAGTACAACACCTACTTTATTTTTTATTAAACATTTTTTATGGTAATGCACTAGGCCTGTGCGCCCTCTTTTTGTTCTTTCCCCGTCCTTTCATTCTCACCGCGCATGCGTCCGCCCTTGGACACACCGCCCTTGGACACAGCGGATCACGGAAAGAGCCGAACATGTCGGCTCGGTCATGTGATCAGCTCTGTCCAATCACAGCTGATCACATGTAAACATGGAAATGCCGGTTATCTTCATTTCTCTCCTCTCGAGCTGTCACACTGACAGCTCGAGAGGAGAGGAGAGCCGGTAATCGGCTTTCTGCGGAGGGGACATGTACACTGATCATCAGGGCACTGATGATCAGTGTGCCCTGATGATCAGTGTGGCCTCAAAAGTGCCACCTGTCAGTGTCCATCAGTGCCAGCAGTCAGTGCTCATCAGTGCCACGTGCCAGTGCCCATCAGTGCCACATCAATGCCACATATCAGTGCATACCAGTGCACATTAATGCCACATATCAGTGCCCATCTGAGTTGCCTTTCAATGTCACCCATCAGTGCCAGTCAGTGCCACCTATCAATGCAAATCAGTGCCACCTATCAGTGCTAGTCAGTGTCGCCTATCAGTGCTGCATATCAGTGCCAGTCAGTGTCACTTATCAGTGCCAGTCAGTGCCACCTACCAGTGCCAGTCAGTGCCGCCTATCAGTGCCAGTCAGTGCTGCCTATCAGTGCCGCCTATCAGTGCCATATATCAGTGTCATGTATCAATGCTGCCTTTCAGTGCCCATCAGTGATGCCTGTCAATGCCCATCAGTGCAACTTACCAGTGCCTCCTCACCAGTGCCCATCAGTGCCACCTATCAGTGTCCATCAGTGCAGCCTATCAGTGCCCATCACTGCAGCCTCATTAGCACACATCAGTGAAGGAGAAAAATCACTTATTTACAAAATTGTATAACAAAAACTAAGAAAAACTGTTAAAAAATGATAAAAATTTCATATGGGTACAGTGTTGCATGACCGCACAATTGTCATTTAAAGTGTGACACCGCTGAAAGCTGGAAATTGGCCTGGGCAGGAAGGGGGTGAAAGTGCCCTGTAGGCTAGTGGTTGATATTGATATAGGTTTTTATATATTGGATAAATTATACCTCTGCTCTGGGGTTTTAATTTCTTTTCTGACACACAGCTTCCCGCAGCCCCCTTCTGTGGGTCTGGTCTGTTCATTAAAATTGCCCAGAGACCCTCAGTTATAAAAAGAATCTGTTATATATTTGTAGGTTATATTTTTCCCCAGATCTTTGGATAGATGAAAGCTCTTTTTATACTGCATCATCTCTAACAGTCAGATAGACACTGACACAGAGCAAGCATTTGATGTTATATTTTAAAGGACCATTAAGCCTAAATGTAAGTTTATCCAGTATGAAAAGGTATCTCTTTTTCACACACATAAAAGTTCTCATACCATGACAGGATTTAAGATGTTTGACATTATTTGTAACCTTGTTAGTAAATGCAATGTAGAATAGGTTTTCAAACTTTTCTTGGTGGCAAAAAATGTTTTTAATCATGTACCGGTCACATATTTGTAGATCCATCCTCTCTGTCTGGCTATCAATATACCAGAAATATAATAGATTTTGTCTTACATACTAAAGCTGGGTGTAAAATGTATTTATATTAAAAGAGAAGGAAGGGGATGGGAGGGGAAAGGCATTTGCCAGTGACCGAATACTAGAGAGGAACCAGAGCTGTTGAAGAAGATTGTCTATCAGATTATTCATCTTGATCTTGCCAATAGCGACCGGGTGCCTGCAGGTATCCTTAGACATAAAAATGGCCAGATCAGGAAATTGATCCATACTTAAATATTTGGAAACTGTTGTTTCATATCCAAGGGTAGAAGAAAAAATCGAGTAATTTAGGAAGCAAAGGTTTTTTCCTGTAGGATAGAATATTGAGATCTCATCCAACAAGCATTTGCTGTTGAAGTTTTTGGCAATCCGAAGAGAGAGGTTCTGTGGGATGATGATTTTGACAGGAAGACTTCACTTCCAATATTATGAAAACCTGCTGGGTCAGTTGTTTCATATCCGAGGATCTAAAAAAATACAAAATCTAGTAATTTAGGAAGTTAAGGTTTTTCCTGTAGAATAGAAATAATGTAATATTTAGATGTCATCCAACAAGCATTTGCTGTTGAAGTTGGTGGCACTCCGAAGAGAAAGGCTTTGGGGGATGATGATTTTGACAGGTAGACTTCACTTCCAATATTACAAAAACCTGCTGGGTCAATCATCCCCCTGAACAGGAGTATTCTTTTCCTCTTACACAGTGTAAGTTATTGTGCTAATGCCACCTCTTCACAAGTAACAAATACCAAGCTGACCTGCTCTGCTTACTGGAAGTAGACTGCACTAACTTTACTGTCAGCATGACACTCTGAATGAAGGCATTTGGCCTTACTGGCCTGTCCACCAGAAGACAAGTAGCATAAAGCATTGACCACCATCTACACCTCAATCAATACAAAGCCCTATAGGGATAGTCCTCAGAAAAGGTGCTGGTACAGTTCTCTCAATCAGGGCTCAAAATTTCAAGCCCTGAGCTACTAGCCAGGCCTTAAGAGTTACTCGCCACCAGTCGCTCCACCCAATCCCTCCCATGCCCCTCCCCTAATTCCGCCCCTAAACATGCCCTCATAAATTATCTAAAAAAATTACACTGTTAAATGTTTTATGCAGAATTTACACTGAAGTTACAAAAGTAAATATTAACAACAACTGTAACAATATTAACAGAAAGCAGAGTAAACATATCTCCTCCATTCCATGTCCTCTCCTCCTGTCCTATCTCCTGCATCCCATGTCCTCCTCCTTCATTTCCATCTCCCCTATCCCATGTCCTCCTCCTCCAGTCCCATCTCTTCTATCCCATGTCCTCCTCCAGTACCATCTTCACTATCCCATGTCCTCCCCCAGTCCCCCACTTGCAGACCCCACTCCCCAATTAAAACTCCCCACTACCTATCTTACCTCTCCCCATCCCTAAACAGTTACCTTCCTCCTCTCAGGAATGCAGTGCTGTTGTGCCTGCAGCACCACTCTCCCCTCTTCCTGCTCTCATGAGTGACACAGAGGGAAGTGGGAGCCATAGACTCCTGCTGCTGTAAGTCGAATTTCTGTGAGGAGGAAGTGGGGGTGTGGCTTACTGGCACCGTATTTGTGTCTATGGATGCACACAGCCCAGTTTGAGAACATGTATGCATGGGTGCCCCTATAAAACACGACTTGCTAGGGTGCACTCAGAGGAAAAAGTAGCACACCGCACTGCCAGGGGACTGCCAAACAGGAGGTAAGGGGCAGCTCGGTGCAATGTTATACCACCTAGCAGGTATGGATAACATCTTTTTTATTGTAACACAAATAATTACCTTTAGTTCGCTTCAATTGGATCCTGTCTAAATTAATGCTAGTATATGTATGGATGTGAGGTATTGACTTTAGATTGTGAGCTCCATGAGGGCAGGGACTCATGTAAATGTATATTATGTAAAGTTTTAATGAGTGTCTATCAGGAACATACCCCAGCATTTACAGCCACACAGGCAGCTCAGTCACTTTAATTCAATCACCTGGATAAATGAGAACTTTCACTAAAAGAGACTATCAGTTTAGAGTGAGCTGCACCTGCCAGACGCTGCTAGAAACTTTTTCTGTGTCTCTAATTCCGGGAACACAATGTACACCGTCAGTAGCTGCTCAGCCCACATGCAGCAGCTTTAATTTATTTCCCTGTGATCTGACAGAAAGAAGGGGACATAAATGAGAAGAAATATTACATTAAACTGTGAGTGAAGAAGTGAGAAATCACTCATGGAGGGAAAGCTTAGCTTCTCACTGGCTCTATTCAGAGGAACATTTCTTATGTTCTTTGTCACGTGCCTTCTGCAGATCACAGGGGAATGTGACTGCAGCTGCATGTGGGCTGAGCAATACGCAGCTTGTGGGAGTGAAAACTCTGCTCACCAGCAATTGTCTTTTACCTAGTGAACAGTGGGGCAGGGGAAGGTAGTGGTTAGAGTGTGTGTGGAGCAGCTATACCTTCTTACAGTGGGGAAAATAATTATTTGATCCCCTGCAGATTTTGTAAGTTTGCCCATTTACAAAGAAATGAAGGGTCTATATCATTTAAAATACATCTATGATAAAAAAAATAGAGACCAAATGACAACCAAAAATCCAGAAAAAACACGATACAAATGTTTTAAAATTAGTTGCAGTTCAGTGAGTAAAATAAGTATTTGATCCCAAGCAAAACATGACTTAGTGCTTGGTGGAGAAACCCTTGTTGGCAAGCACAGAGGTAAGACGTTTCTTGTAGTTGGTTACCAGGTTTGCATACATCTCAGGAGGGATTTTGGTCCACTCTTCTTTACAGATCTTCTCTAAATCCTTAAGGTTTCTTAGCTGTCACTTGGCAACTCGAAGTTTCAGCTCCCTCCATAAAATTTCTATAAGATTAAGGTCTGGAGACTGACTAGGCCACTCCATGACCTTAATGTGCTTCTTCTTGAGCCACTTCTTTGTTGCCGTGGCAGTATGTTTTGGGTCACTGTCTTGCTGGAAGACCCATCCACGACCATCTTCAGTGTTCTGGCTGAGGGAAAAAGGTTCTCATCTTACAATATATGGCCCTGTCCATTGGTCCCTCAATGCGGCAAAGTTGGACTGTACCTTTAACAGAGAAACAGCCCCATAATATTTCCACCTTCCTACTTGACTGTAGGGATGGTGTTCTTAAGGCCATAGTCAGCATTTTTCTTCCTCCACACACTGCAAGTCGAGTTAATGCCAAACAGCTCCATTTTGGTCTCATCTGACCACAGCACTTACTTCCAATCCTTCTCTGAATCATTTAGCTGTTCATTGGCAAACTTCAGATGGGCCTGTACATGTGCCTTCTTGAGGAGGGGGACCTTGTGTGTAGTTTTAGGCTGATCCCTCACTTTTCTCATGATTATCTTTACCCCTTGAGGCAAAATCTTGCATGAATCCTCAGACTGTGGGCGATTGATGGTTATTTTGTATTTTTTCAATTTTTTGTAATGGTCACTCCAACAGTTGTCTCCTTCTCACCAAGCTTCTTGCTGATGTCTTCTAGCCCATTCCAGCCTTGTTCAGGTCTACAATCTTGTCCCTGGTGTCCTTTGATAGCTCTTTGGTCTTGCCCATGATGGTGATATGGAAGAAAGAGATTCTGTGGACAGGTGCCGTTTATACACATAACGAGTTGTTGTTAGGAGCACCTTCTTAAATTTACAGGACTAATCTGTGTACCACATGAGCACATAGCCAGTCTGTGGGAGCCAGAATTATTGTTGGTTGGTAGGGGATCAAATACTTATTTTACTCACTGAACTGTAACTCAATTTATAACATTTGTATTGTGTTTTTTTCTGGAATTTTTGGTTGATGTTCTGTCTCTATCATTTAAAATACACCAATGATAAAAATTATAGACCCCTCATTTCTTTGTAAGTGGGCAACCTAACAAAATCTGCAGGGGATCAAATAATTATTTTCCCCACTGTACAGTATATACTTTCCTAGTGTGCTTGTGGTCTGTCTCACTTCTTTGGCTTCCTTCAGTATTGTGTCCAGTAGAATATGCTCCATTTTTGTGCAAGCTCTCTCTTTCTCTGACCTCCCAAAATGATTGCAATGATGAAGTAGCAATTGGATCACAAAAGTGAAAGGGCACTTGCTATGTTCTATGTAGTTATACCAATGATTGAGGAGTCTTTTTTTTTTTTCTCAAAATGTCGACTGGAAAATAAGTAATTTGGTATTAGATGCTTGCAAGTAGAACTAAATGCAAAACTTTTGGGAACATTTAGGACAGAGTGAAGAAGGGTTATACCCCCTGTCAGTTTGTTGCCATCACTGTCCCATCAGAACAAAAATAAGATATAAGAAGAAATCCCTCCAAAGTGATGGAATCCATGGTTGGTCTCCAGGGTCATCAGAACTAGGGCCCCAAATAGAATAAATCCGCTCTATTTCTATTTTGGAGTCAACCCAAATTTTGCATTTTCTTTCACTGTCACTAATGGTAAATAGGATAAATTGAAAGAGTGAATCTCCCTATCAAGTACACAGAGAGCAATAATAACCTGACACGTGTTCTAATTCATCTCTACTTTATTCAAGATGAAAAAAAGCCATGTCTTACTTTTAGGTTCTTTTTAGCACTAATGGATTTTTTATCTAGTAAAAAGGATGTGTAGTGTACACATTGTATTACACTATCAGAAATGTTATATTAACAAGTGAAAGTTGAAACACTGACTGGTCTTGAAACACGAGAATATGTTAAAAAACAACTATTTACTGTGTCCAACATTTTTATGAGGGTCAGCCCACATTTCTCAACGCAACAAGAAATGTTATTTAAGTATCTCCTGTTTCTGTTGGGCTCTTTGCTGGAAATATCAAGAGCTGTGGAAAAGACCTCCTAATTCTGGTGCAGGCTTTTCAGACACTCTCCCACGTCTCCCATTTGAAAATGCATGATAGTTGATATGTCATAGGGGTTTTAACAACATACATAGCATTTTTGACAAGCTTAGATGAACAAAACACATTCACTTATTTTTAGAATACCTTTCTGGCTGTATATCAAAGTAGATCTAAATCTAATCTCTGTTAAGCTTTAACATGTTAATATGTATTTTAATAAAGTAATTTTCCATACTTAAAATTTGCAGCTTTTTTTAAAATGATACCTGGTAATCCAGCCATGAAGGTCCTTCTTCAGACATTTCCTTTTATACAGTGACAACATTTAGTAGCTGTGTCCCAGTTGTGCTCCTACTTTGTCACCCTGTCATATAGACTTCTGACAGAGATTACAAGTGGTGTTTTGCAAAACACATAATGCGACTTAAAGTGTTACCAAACCCATGACCATACATTCACTATATTCAGTCTTCCACAGTACACAGAACATAGAACTGCATTTATTTTAGTAAATATAAACTGCTAAATACCTTTTCTCACCAGCAATAAAAAAGCAGAAATCCAAACATAAAAGAAAACGAGCGCTAGATCTATGAAAATGGAGCAGCTAGCATGAAAGGTAATAACCTCAGAACCTCCTATAGCACAAAATATATAAAACAACATGCAGCCTTGTGACTTCCATCAAGGTCTGGCTGAGCACTGGTTAATTTTGCAGGAGGAGTTTTTATTCTCCTCTGACTGTCCTATGAGGCTGCACGACCCCTGATCATTTGTCCAGACAGTGCTGATTGGCCCTGTGCTGATCACATGAACCTCCCCCCCCCTCACAAAAAAAAAAACAAAAAAAACAACTGTCTTGCAATACACACCAAACAGAGCATGTGCAGACTTGCCACTGCTGCTGTGTACTATGGCAGCTGGCTTGGGGACAGTAAAAGAAGGGGAGGATCGGAGAAGACAGGATTAAACAGCCTTTTTTACGCAATGCGAGGATAACCCCTTAGGTTTCACAGTGAGTGTAGCAAGCATGCTTAACTGCATATACAGACTGATTTTACTGTTGTGGGTTTAGTAACACTTCAAGCCGGCCATAGATGATGCGATTTTCCACATGTTAAAGGAAAGAAAATTGCTAGATTACCCCATCAACACAGACAGTGTTGATGGGGGAATCCCTCTATTGTGTCCTTCCAGCATGGGGGGGGGCGGGGGGGGGGCATCCTCGCTTGGAGAACATAGTGGTTAGTGCTAGCTGTCAATAATCACATGAAAAATGTGACAGGCTGGTTGTACCCAAGTTGTACAACTGATTTGGATACAATCAGCCTGCCCATAGATGGTTTGAATCTCAGCCAGTCCCTGTTGAACTGGCCAAGTTTCAAACCATCTATGGCCGGCTATAGTCTACTGTAGTCACCTTCAGGAAATTCACTGTGAGAAATGCCATGTAGAATTGCTATTTGTTTATGTGGCACAGCGGTTTACCATGTTATATCTGAGCAGGTAGAACTTACTAAACATATACCTATTCCCTTTGTACCTTTTAATATTTAAAAATTGTTATTTGTTTCACATTCATTTAGTATTTATTTTTTTATCTGCACAAATGCTTTAGCAGAACATTCCTGATGCATTTAAGTATTACATGACGCCTGAAAACAAATAGGAAATACATATTAATCAAATACTTTAGTTTGCATCACTAGGTTACTTTATTCCCTGTGTAGTGGCCACATCTCTCCCCAGGCTTCAATTAAGTTAATCTGAAAACTGTATTTAATAATTTCAGGCTTGGGCACACCTCCGAACTATTTGGTCTAATTCCATAGCTGTTCAATAAGAGAAAATGGCATTAAAGGAAGAATTCTTTTCTAGCCATCCCCTTTCCTACATTTTATATATTTTACCAGTTTTGCTTCTATTGCATAACATGATTAGGATAAAAGAGACACACATAGGTTCCTAACCTTTTCAATACAGACCTGTTATATACCTATAGGCTAATTGGCTGTTTAAATGGAAACACTGCTAGAGTATAATATAAAGAATATACAGTACTGAGCTGTTTTTTGTCGCTAAGAATAGTCAATGTGGGCACAAGGCAAACACTAAGCAAACTGTTTTTCTTCTACTCACATATGACAGCCCTGTTGTCAGGAAATATATTTATATATGTATTTAAGTATTGACAGTAACCAATAATTAGCATAACACAGTTCAAGATACAAATAGGTATCCTTAAACAGTAGATGATCATGGCAGATATCTGCTGGATTGGGGATTGATTATTATTTTACTCATTTACATTAAACTGTCAGTTTCAACAGAGCTTTACAGAGAAAACAGAACCATTAAAGTCCAACTCCAGACAAAAGTTTTTTTTAGTCTTTTAAAGAGTGGGGAAGTTTTTGGAATTATTTTCTTGCTAGCCTCCTTAGAATAGGAAGTGAAGTGGATGGGCAACACCAAGACAAGAATGCTTGTACAGGAAAAAAAATCTGGAATGTTCTAACTTGTCCCCACTTTTACTAAAAAAAAATTTTTTGTTTTTTGTTTTTCTTCCCATTGGAGAGATTGTGCATTACTTTCGGCATCTGTGACATATTGACATTTTTTTAAAGGTGGGTCTAAAATGCCACTGCACCCTCTTTTTATTTGTAGATTTGCTAAGAGTGTATTAGTCTATTAACCATAATGAAATTGTTTGTACTTTTCTCCATACTTCCATACCTTCTTGTGATATATATATATATATATATATATATATATATATATATATATATATATATATTTATATGTGTGGACATGACTGGACGATTAAAAAAAGAATTGTAATAAATAAATAAAATGCCATTGATCACCAATTTTGGGTGGGATAATTTTTGAAAGGTAATGAATTGAAAGCTAAATGTAAGCAAACCCACATTTTTGTTTTTATTTTATAAAGTGAAAAAAAAAATGGTTGTTAAAGTGGTTGTAAAGGCTCAAGATTTTTTACCTTCATGCATTCTATGCATGAAGGTAAAAAAACCCTCTCTGTGCAGCAGTGGCCCCAGCCACCCCTATTACTCACCTAAGCCCCCTCTCGATGCAGCGATGTACACTGGAGTCTCAGCTATTCCAGGACTCCCTCTTCTCATTGGCTGATACAGCAGTGGGAGCCATTGGCTCCCACTGCTGTCAATCACAGCCAGTGATAAGACACGGGGCGAGGCATGAGCCATGGCTCCATGTGTGAATGGACACATGGAGCAGCGGGTGCCCCCATAGCAAGCTGATTTCTGTGGGGGCACCTGACAGGATGGAGGATCCAGGAGTGCCTGGGGCGACCCGAGAAGAGGAGGATTGGGGCTGCTCTTTGCAAAACCAAAGCAGAGAGCAGGTAAGTATGATGAGTTTGTTATTAAAAAAAAAAATTAAGCCTTTAGTGTCATGTTAACCTGTTCCCACCCGGCCAATAGAAACATGACAGCCGAGTGAAAGTCAATCCGTGTAATTGAATGACGTCCTTCCCGGACCACGCCTTGCACTATGGCAAGATCTGTCACCAGCTGTGTACCTCAGACACAGCCAATGACAGATCTTTGTACCGGCCCATTGCCAGTACCATGTGACCATGTACCATGTGACCTGCTGTGACCAATCACAGGTCACATGACAATTGTAAACAATGAATGGCTTCCTTTCATGCCATCCATTGCATATAATTGTGTCACTAGCTGTGATTAGTCACAGTGATCACATGTACAGACTAGGCCAATCACAGCCCATCTGTGTCATGTGATTAGCCATGGCCAATCACAGCTAATCGCAACAAAAAAACCTGAATGAATCAATTTAATTCAGTTAAATGCTTGCTTATAGCAAATACATTCTTTACTATCAGCAATCATAATGTGTAAAAAAAAAAATACTGATCACTTCCATAACGTAGTACAATGTTACTATGGTAACATTATACTACTCTGGTCACAGTGTATTATGAAAAAGAAATCTTAATAAAAGAAAAAATGTAATTAAAAATAACAAACAAAATGTAAAAAAAAAATGTATATATTTTTTTTTCGTACTGTCACCAGTCAGTGTCCCTGATCACCACCACATCAGCTATATGATGACACTGTACTGCACTGGTGTAAAAATGTCTTCATTTTCCAGAAAATTGTGACAAAAATATTAAAACTTCAAAAAACTCACTATGCCTTTTACTGAACACCTCGGACTGTCTACTTTGCAAAAAGGGGTAATTTCGGGGATATGTACTGTCCTGACATTTTTGGGCCTCAAGAAATTAGATTGGCTGTCAGTACTTCAGAATTGATCAGTTTTCAGATATATCCCATAGTTTTTGAACTTTCCTACAGACTAAATAATAAATAGTGATTTGGGTTATTTTCACCAAAGAAATGTAGCAGAATACATCATGGCCTAAATTTAAGACAAACAATTACTATTTGCAAAATGTTGTAACAGGAACAAACATTTTTTTTTTTTTTTTTGGTCTTTTTTCATTAATTTAGCAAAAAATAAAAACCCCAGTAGTGATTAAATACCAGCAAAAGAAAGCTCTGGTTGTGTGAACCAAATATTAAAAATTTAGTTTGAGTACAGCGTTCCATGATCGCACAATTGTCATTCAAAGTGTGAGAGCACTGAAAGCTGAAAATTGGCCTGGGTAGGAAGGTGGGTAAAAGTGCTCCGTATTGAAGAGGTTAAAGCAGACTTCCAGTGACAAAAAAAAAAGTCACCAGCTACAAAAATTGTAGCTGCTGACTTTTAAAAAATGGACACTTACCTGTCCCTCGATCCTGTGGTGTCCCTCCTGCAGCCAGTTTCACCGGCCGCCCTGTGTTCCCAGTGTCGGCATCTTCAGTGTGGGCACCCAGCTGTGACAGCTTGCGGCATGCGTGAGTAGTGCTGCGCTTTGTGAATGGTCCCTGTAGTCTTCTGGGACCTGTCATGTGCCCAGAAGACTACGGGGAGGGAGGGGGGGGGACAACTCCAACTTCCGATCGTCTAGGCGATCGCAGCAGAAGTGGGAGCGGGTGCCTGTGAATTTTGGGTACCCGCTCCCCAAAGGTGCCAATCCTTAATGGGGAGCAGGGGACCAATCCTTAAAGTGGCACTTCCCCTTTTGGGTGGAGCTCCTTTTTAAATACCATCAAATGTCTACCTACATTATTATTATTATTATACAGGATTTATATAGCGCCAACAGTTTGCGCAGCGCTTTACAAAATGAAGGTAGACATTACAGTTACAATACAATTTGGTACAAGAGGAAACAGAGGGCCCTGCTCAATAGAGCTTAAATGTGTTACATCACTTGTTAATTGTCAGTCAAACTTAAAAAATGCCTGGTAATGAAGGGATATGTATAGGTTAATACTCAAGTCACTCAGGATCTATCTGATATTTGCTTACCATCAGTGAATACGAGCCAGAAAAACTTACTGCTGATGAACAGACCCAAGCTGCCAAATCCATTGAGATCCTGCAGAGTTGGACCTAATCAACTGACTATCCTACCAAAACCTATGTGGGTTTAAAGAGATGGGCCCTTTCGACTGGTTAAACATATATGGAAAATGTATAGTGCTGACAGTTTTATTAAAGATACATATATATATATATATATATATATATATATATATATAGTTCGGTCCATATATATTTGGACACAGGCACAACTTTAGTTTTTTTCAGGTATTTACCAAAACATATTCAAGATATAGTTGTATAATTGATATGGGCTGAAAGTGCACACTCTCAGGTTTCATTTGAGGGCATGTACATCAAAATTGGAGGAAATGTTTAGGTATTACAGACAGCCATCCCCCCTTTTTCAAGGGACCAAAAGTAATTGGACAATTGAATATAATCATAAATAAAATGTTAATGTTTAATATTTTGTTGAGAATCCTTTACTGGCAATGACTGCCTGAAGTCAGACCCCGACCGCTCCAGCCCTGGCAGACTGATCACACCAAAACCCTCAAACGACACAGTCGTGCCCTGGAGCGACTATGGCACAAAACCAAATCCCAACAAGCCTTCACCCGCTACAAATCTGCCTTCCACACCTCCTCCCTCCATGCTGCCAAACAAGCCTACTTCCTGACCCTCATCAAGGCCCTCTCCTCCAATCCTCGCCGACTCTTCTCCGCCTTCAACTCTCTACTCTCTCCACCCCCACCTCCACCCAGCACCTCACTCACTGCCCTTGTGATTGCCAATCACTTCAAAAACAAGATTGACACAATTCGCAAGGACATTGCCGCAACTCACACGTCATCTCAACCCGTCCCCTCTCACACAGCTACCCCCTCATCCCCCCTCCCCCTCGACATAACCTACAGGGACTTCGTCGCTGCTCAAACTCTCTCCAACCCCCTTCATCCTCACTCAGCTACCCCCTCATCACCCCTCTCCCACGGCCCCACCACTGCTCTGACCTCCTCTTCCACCCCACCCTACATTCCTCATACTGAAGCCCCCCCAACACTCCGCACCTTTGACCTTACTACCATCAAGGAAGTCTCCAAGATCTTCTCTGATGCCCGCCTCACCACCTGCCCCCTCGACCCTATCCCCTCACAACTCCTACGACCACCTTCCCCCTCCATCCTACACTCTCTCACCCACATCTTCAATCTCTCCCTCTCCTCCGGCACTTTCCCCTCCCCTCTGAAACATGCACACATCACCCCCATACTTAAAAAGCCCTCCCTGGACCCCAATGACCCGAACAACCTCAGACCCATCCCCCTGCTCCCATTTACATCTAAACTCCTCGAGCGCCTAGTCTACACCCGCCTATGCTCTCACCTCAACGACAACAACCTCCTCGATCCCCTACAGTCCGGCTTCCGTCCCCTACACTCCACCGAAACTGCCTTACTCAAACTCTCCAACGACCTGCTAACCGCCAAAGCTAATGGCCACTATTCAGTGCTCCTACTCCTTGACCTCTCTGCGGCCTTTGACACAGTCGACCACCCCCTCCTCCTCAAAAAACTACACTCCCTCGGCCTCAGAGATTCTGCTCTCTCCTGGCTCTCATCCTACCTGTCACAATGCTCCTTCAGCGTTACCTATAATGCTACCACCTCCCCCTCACTCCCCCTCTCTGTTGGGGTCCCTCAAGGCTCTGTCCTCGGGCCCCTTCTCTTCTCAATCTATTCCTCCTCCCTTGGCCAACTCATACACTCTCACGGCTTCAACTACCGCCTCTATGCCGACGACACACAAATCTATCTCTCAACCTCCCACCTCACCCCCTTGGTCTCAGCCCGAATCACACACCTACTGAGCGACATATCAGACTGGATGTCGCTCCACTTCCTTAAACTGAACCTCTCCAAAACTGAGTTTCTTGTCTTCCCCCCAGCCCGGACGCCACCCCCCATTGACTTCTCCGTCACATCCAACAATGCTACCATCAAACCCGCCCTGCAGGCCAGAGTACTTGGTGTCATTCTGGACTCCAACCTATCCTTTCAGCCCCAAGTCCAATCTTTAACAAACTCGTGCAGACTCCACCTCCGCAACATCGCCAAAATACGCATGTTCCTAACCCCAGAAACCACTAAACAGCTCATCCACTCCCTCATCATATCACGACTCGACTACTGCAACTCCCTCCTCACTGGCCTGCCTCGCCGCTGGCTGTCCCCGCTTCAGTCGATCCTGAATACGGCTGCCAGACTCATTCACCTTTCCAACCGCTCCATCTCCGCCACCCCCCTCTGCCAATCCCTCCACTGGCTTCCGATTGCGCAACGGATCAAATTCAAAATCCTAACGCTGACGTACAAAGCTGTCCACCACACTGCCCCGAACTACATCACTGACCTAATATCCAAGTACCGCCCAGCACGCACACTCCGCTCCTCACAAGACCTCCTTCTCTCTAGTTCCCTGGTCTCCTCCTCCCATGCCCACCTCCAGGACTTCTCCAGGGTGTCACCCATCCTCTGGAACTCCCTGCCCCAATGCATCAGATTATCACCTACCCTCCTCTTCTTTAGGCGCACCCTGAAAACCCATCTCTTCAGGGAAGCCTACCCCACCCCCTGCTAACTTGCCGACCTCCTCCACTCTTCCTACCACTCCATCCCCCACAGCTATCTCCTCCTGTGCCACCACCCCCCCCCCTCCTAGATTGTAAGCTCGAAAGAGCAGGGCCCTCAATCCCCTCATGTTTTGCATTGTATTGGTATTGTTCTGTCACATGTTCTGTCCCCCTCTGTAATGTACAGCGCTGAGCGAACTATTGGCGCTTTATAAATACTGTGTAATAATAATAATAATGGACATTACTGAAGACTTGGTTTCCTCCTCTCTGATGCTTTGCCAGACTCTAACTGCAGCTGTCTTCAGTTGTTCTTTGTTTGTGGGTCTTTCTGCCTTTAGTTTTGCCTTCAGCAAGTGAAAGGCATGCTCAATTGCGTTGAGATCAGGTGATTGACTTGGCCATTGCAGAATATTCCACTTTTTTTC
This sequence comes from Staurois parvus, assembly GCF_062004578.1. NCBI lineage: Eukaryota > Metazoa > Chordata > Amphibia > Anura > Ranidae > Staurois > Staurois parvus. The sequence goes on from NW_028318546.1 coordinate 3,580,856, forward strand.
CTTCAAAAGCTCCTGGGTTACTTTTGCAGTATGTTTTGGATCATTGTCCATCTGTACTGGGAAGTGCCGTCCAGTCAACTTTGCTGCATTTGGCTGAATCTGGGCTGATAGTATATCTCTAAACACTGCAGAATTCATCCAGCTGCTTCTGTCTTCTGTCACATCATCAATAAACACCAATGACCCAGTGCCACTAGAAGCCATGCATGCCCATGCCATCACACTGCCTCCACCATGTTTTACAGATGACGTTGTGTGCTTTGGATCATGAGCTGTTCCAAGCCTTCTCCACACTTTTTTCTTCCCATCATTCTGATACAGATTCATCTTAGTTTCATCCATCCAAACAACTGATTGTAGACTTTGACAATGATATGCCCACCTCCTAGAGAGTGTACTTCACTTATCTGGATGTTGTGAATGAGTTTTTCTTTACCATAGAGAGGATACGGCGATCATCCACCACTGTTGTCTTCCATGCCTTTTTATGTTGCAGAGCTCACCAGTGCGTTCTTCTTTCCTCAGAATGTACCAAATTGTTGATTTGTCCACTCCTAATGTTTCTGCTATCTCCCTGATGGATTTGTTTTGTTTTTGAAGCCTTACAATGGCCTGTTCCACTTGCATGGACAGCTCCTTTGAATGCATGATGTAGCTTCACAGCAATAGATTCCAAGTGCAAATACCACACTTAGAATCAACTCCAGACCTTTTACCTGGTTAATTGATGAAGAAATAACAAAGGAGTAGCCCACACTTGGCCATTAAACAGCTTTTGATTCAACTGTCCAGTTACTTTTGGTCCCTTGAAAAAGGGGGGATGGCTACTCTTAAGAGCTGTAATTCCTAAACCCTTCCTCCAATTTGGATGTACATACCCTCAAATTAAACCTGAGAGTGTGTACTTTCAGCCCATGTCCATTATATAACTATAGCTTGAATATGTTTTGGTAAATACCTGAAAAAAACTAAAATTGTGGACCTAACTGTACATATATTATATACAATACATGCCTAAGAAGCTGTATTGTGAACTGAATTTAGCACACTTTATTCCCAAAGAAGCATTGCTCAGACTGCAATTTTTGATAGACTGTGCTGTGTATAATACTAATGCCTCATTGCTGTGGTCTCATCTATAGTCATAAAGAATTCAATTTTCCAATTGTCATTGAAGAAAGTGATTTCACAGGAAGGTCAGACAAACAGAATCACATTGACTAGCTGTTAACATTCAGTTATAGAACTATTCTATATTGTAACAGTAGATTCACTTGGGTACTCAAAATCTTTACAATGCAGCTGTACATTATTAATTTGCTTAAGGGTTCTGTATTTCCAAAATATAGCCATTGTAGTTAGGAATATTGATCTGTGTAAAGTCTTCTTTAAGTGTGATGTGGCTTACAAGCACTGCATTCTCTTTCCAGTTTTGGATAGCACAAACACAAATCATTCCATTGATTGTTTTACTTAATTTGCACTCAAGGCATGCTGTGTTGCTGTTGTATAACTGGCAGAGTACGATTTCTGCAGGTTTCTATTATTAATGTATTATCAATGTTCACGTCATGCACCGCTCTACTTGTTATGTATTAAAGTAAGGCTGGATAAATTCAGACCACCTCGTGTGCCTTGTAAAAACTCTGCATTTTAGGATATGTGGTGTTTTAAGAGAAGAAAATCAGAAAGACAGAAGTTAGGGTGTATGTTTCTCCCGTTACTACTGATGTACTTGTTGCAGACTTCATTTAGGGTTTTGATGTTGCTTTATACTTGTTTTAGATGTTGTAGAGTAGCAATGATGGCCTTCTACTAGTGCTGCTTGTTGTGATATCAGCTCCCTGCTCTTTAAGGTGTACTTTTTTGTTTTCAGTGATGTAGTCATCTCTAAGCAGCAAAGAAGGAAGCTTTTTTTAGAGTAGAATTTTATTGAGAGTCAAGTATACGAAGCATAAGAGATCAAAGAGGTAACAAACATAAAAGTATCGTAGCCTCCAACCATTCACCAGCTCATCCACTTTTCTTATGATTGACTCTTAAAAAGCAAAAAGAAAGGAACTTTTTAACATTTGTTGGACAAATGTAGGCAATTACGGTTATCAGTTCCTCTTTAAATATGCAATTTCAGTTTATTTTACTCAATGAGACTATGGACTTCACAAAACACTTTTTTAAAATAATCATTTTCATGTCCCAATAAAGAGGAATGTATTTATCATTTATCTTGGTTATACCATAATATTTACATATGTTTTATGTAATTTTCTGGGGCTCCATGCACATTAGCGTTTTTTATAATCTCATTAAAGATGTTATCAGCATTTGTTTCTGCTCCTAGAAGCTAAATAGTGTTATCATATGTATCCATGCACACTATTTTAGGCTAGTAGCGTTTTTCAAACTTCAGTGTTTAGGAGCAGAAAATAAATGTTTTTCTAGAGTTTTTGGGAGCATTTTTCCCAGCAGAAAAAAACGTTAAATGCTCCTAAACACTACTAAAATGCTTGTAACGAAGTTTTTCTAGTTTTTTTACCTACGTGAAATGTAAAAACGCTAATAAAAGCTAATGCTCCTAAATGCTCCTAAAAGCTTCTAAACGTGACTAAAATGCTACTAAAAAAACACTATTACCAGTGTTTTTAATCTTAAAAAAAATCGCTAGTGTGCATGGAGCCTGAATCAGTACTGCTGAGACACATTAATAATATTTTATATTTCTGGTCTTTTGCCTGCTTTCGACCTTTAACTATCTTTTAGCCGTACATGCAAAATTTAAATTTTTAGATGTGAGATTTTAGAAAAGCTTGGGGAATATGCAACAAAAGTTGGTTTTTTGTAATTGCTTGCTGGACATCACATGAAACCATGCCATTGAAATGAGAAAAATATTTGTAGTCCGCTTTGAAAGCATAATAGTTAATTGGGTGTTCCAAATTATTGGTGCTAATAGTGTTGTCCAATCAAGACATTGTAATAAATATTAGGGCAGTACAGTGGCTAAATGGTTAGCACTTCCGCCTGGTAGTACTAGGGTCATTGGTTCAAATCCCAGCCACGGCACCACCTGCCTGGAGTTTGCATGTTCTCCCTGTGCCTGCGTGGGTTTCCTGCGGGTACTCTGGTTTCCTCCCACACTCCAAAGACATGCTGGTAGGTGAATTGGATCCTGTCTAAATTGGCCCTAATATGTGTATGTATGAATGTAAGTTAGGGACCTTAGATTGTACACCCCTTGAGGGTTAGGGACTGATGTGAATGTACTATATATATGTGTAAAAAGTGCTGCGTAACTTGATGGCGCTATATAAGTACCTGAAAGAAGAAAAATATTATTCTTCTGTAACATAGTTGATGGTTGAGTGGACTTAACCCCGGGTCACATCAAGCCCGACTTTTAAATTGTGAAACAGTGAAGTCACACAATTTCAAAGTCAGGTGAGATGCCGATTTGAGGTATGATTTGTAAGACATCTGACACAGATGTCTTACAAATCGCACCAAAAGTAGTGCATGTACTACATTATAAATCGGTGTGGCTCCGACCAAGTCGGAACCTCACCGATATGACTGCTCTAATAGCGGGCAATACGGTGTGACTTGGCATATGATTTGCAAGTCACATGCCATGCAAATTGCATGCCAAGTCGCACGCGGTGTGACTGGGGTGTTAAAGTCGTATTGAACCCTAAAACAAACATTTATAACATTGTATCTTATCGGTCCTTGAAGTAGAATTCCATGATAATCCTAACTAATCTTAAAAAATACTTACCCCCCCTCTTAATAACTATGCTTGCTAACCTGTGTAAGAAAAATCTGTATACTCTCCTATTTTCATGCCACTCTGGTCACATTCTCTCTCCTCTGTCAGCCAGCAACGGCTGCGGAAGAAAGAGCACTTGACAAGGCTGGTAGAACCTGAAGCTGTGAAGTCACCCATAGGCTTCAATGTCCCATCCGTTGTTGGCACTCCCTCCTCTCTCCTGCAGCTGCTTCTAGCTGACACAGGGGAGCTGGAACACATGACCAGCTTGAAAATAGGTAAGCATATGCATCTTTCTTATACAGGTTAGTAAGCATGGGTGTTAGGAGGAGGGAGGGAATATTAAGATTCATTAAGGTTATTATGGAAAGTAATGGCCCCATTAGTTTTTTTTTTTAGGCTTTTCTGCCAGTGACACACTCGTGTCTTTGGGCCCCACTGTGGAAGGAGGAGCAGTGGACACACCTTTGGACAGCAGCATTGTCAGTCTGGGGAGAGGGTAGTGTTAGACTAGCACAGGGATGGCAAACCTTTTAGAGACAGAGTGCCCAAAACCCACTTATTTATCGCAAAGTGCCAACACTGCAACTAAACCTGAATACTGAGGTTTTAGTTTAGAAAAAAACAATCCATACATTAACATCTTTTGTCTTAAAAGAAAAACACAATAACAGAGCTTCCACTGACCACCAGCACAAGGGGGCAAAGTTCCACTGACCACCAGCGCAAGGGGGCAAAGTTCCACTGACCACCAGCGCAAGGGGGCAAAGTTCCACTGACCACCAGCACAAGGGGGCAAAGTTTCAGTGACCACCAGCACAAGGGGGCGAAATTTCCGCTGACCACCAGCACAAGGGGGCAAAATTTCCGCTGACCACCAGCACAAGGGGGCAAAGTTTCGCTGACCACCAGCACAAGGGGGAAAAGTTCCGCTAACCACCTGCACAAGGGGGCAAAGTTCCGCTGACCACCAGCACAAGGGGGCAAAGGTCCACTGACCACCAGCACAAGGGGGAAAAGTTCCGCTGACCACCAACACAAGGGGGAAAAGTTCCACTGACCACCAGCACAAGGGGTCAAAGTTCCTCAGACCGCCAGGACAAGCCAAAATCTTGTGTTAATAAAAACAAATATATTAAAACTCACAGCCAGTCCAATATATATATATCCTTGGAAGCTCACTGACCAGCCATTCGACAGCTCGGATGAGTCATGACTCGTGACATCATCGCCTGGCACCGCTACTCCTTTCCAAGCCATGTGCATGGCCCCTATGTGCACTGTTATCCAATGCTCAGCTTCTGGGGAGACTTGCCAACAGAGAGGGCTCTGCGTTTGCCACCACTGGACTAGCGGATTTAGATTATTAAATTAATTTGTAAATTAAAGCTGAACTCCAGATAACACCTTTTATGCAGTTACAGCAAATTTTTTTTTTCTTTTGGGATAAAGGTTTAACAAAAATGAATAAAAGCTAATCACTATAAGTGCCCATGTCTATACTACATGGTTTGTCTTAGCACTCTAACTTCCACTTTTGCTAGACAGCTTGTTAAAAGAAAGTTGAAAAATAGCAGACTTACTGGCAAGATCACCAGGTGAAAATATAGGGAAAAAATGAAAACTAATGCAGCCACCACTTCTAAGATTTGGTAAGCTGCAATATAGTATATTACATTTAATTTTTGGTTTTAATATCTCTTTAAAAAGTAAAATGAAGTAGGATATAAAACCCTGTAATGATCTATAATAGTATTTTGTTTAAATACTGTATATCAGGGTAGAAGTGAGGGCTTGCTATTTGTTACATTCTCACGCAGAGGCACTGGAAGAAGAAAACAGCTTAGTTATTGATTCATATGTAGTTAACCCCTCAGGTAATACGAGTATTCAGATAATTGAAAATCTTGCTGATTTTTCAACTCTAATGAACTATTTATTTATGTTGTCTACCATCCAGCTTTAAGATCAAAAGCAATCCTGTTTAATTGATGCTGAGGCAGCAGTCTGAGCAAGAGAGATGCTTTATCCAGAATTATCTAAGAGGGAACGTGAGCTACACAGAACAATGCGTAGGTGGGAAATAGTCCATTAAATCACAAAGGCCTCTGTGTTTGAGCTCCTTCAAAGTATTGTACAGCAAGCTGCAGGGATGAACATTACATCCTTCAGAGCTGGAAAGAAATTCAGCTTTACTTCACATCTCTCGGCAGGATTGGTGTAACCAAATTAGATTTTGTAGCAGGTTTACTGCAGGCCTGTGATTGTGTGGCACAGCTATACAGTTCTTATTTAAATTATGCTCCCACATGCAGATAAGAGATTTAAAACAATGGAAATACAGTAACTGGTACTCTTTTTTTTGTAGCTAAGATGCTGCTGTATTAATGACTATATTGGCCAGCATGTAATATACATAGGGGTCTATTTATAAAAAATGTTTATAGCCATCCATCCAGCGAATCTGCATGCACATTAATTTTATGTGAATTTGGCAAAAGCGAATGCTCTTTAGGCTATTTTCTCTTCTGTACAAATGTTTTATTATGGTCAGTAATAAAATACCACAATATGACCACTGGAGATGAGGAGTTTAGATAGAAATAAATACATCTTTGTAACAGCAGATAGAATCTAACAATTGCAGAGAACATTAGAGGGAATTAGCAAATCAATTTTAAATATTCGTTACGCAGATTTGCTAATTCCCTCTAGTGTTCTCTAGAATTGATACATTGTAAAGATTGTCTCCTGAGCTCCATCTAGGGGCCATAATGCAGAATTTTTACTACTGTCCATAATAAAACATTTGTTCAGAGGAGAAAATAGCCTATTTATAGTGGGGTAAAATTACAATCCTTGTCACACCTTTACTGCTGTTTTGAGCTATTAAACTAACCATGCACGATGCAATCAAATTGTACAATCTCTGGCCAATCACCTTTTAAGCCTAGTACACACAATCAGAAAATCGTACCAAAAGATACCACTTTCGAAGCTGACGATAATCTGATCGTTAATACACAGCTTTTGTCGGAAATTATTCAAAGGGACAAGCACAAAAATTTTTCTCATATGATACCAGATTTTAATTTAATCAGCACAGTTTTCATCTGAAAATACAATTCAAATACAATACAGCAGATTACATTATTTTCCAATTTTTATTCTGTTTTACAAGAATTTTCACAACTTTAGTAACCTCTTCACTTTTAATCTGTATTGTCATCGTGTATAAGGGGCCTATGTAATATGAGGACAAAACTAAACAACCCATTAATTTTGTATCAAGTCAGGCAGGCCCTTTCACTATATAGTTGATGGTAAATCTAAAGGATGTTGTACAGTCATACTGTATAATGGATTATCAACTTAGATATATTTCCCTTATAGATTGTCATGTTGATAAACGATTCACTAGACAGCAACACAGACATAAATTAAAATGTGTTTTACGTAAGTAGGTTTAAACTTTGGTTCACACTGTTGTGGGCTGTGCGGCCTGCGTTTGCTTGGGCATGGCAGCTTATTCATTTGAATGGTCTGCAGTGACGCATTTCCCGCAGGAAAAAGGTGAATGCACCTTTCTAAAAATGCAGCCACAGGGAAACCACATACCGTATTTTTCGCCGTATAAGACGCACTTTTTCTTCCCCAAAACTGGGGGGGAAATGTCAGTGCGTCTTATGGGGCGAATATGGAGCGGCCGTGTCAGAATACCGGGCCGGCCGCTCAGCTCTGCAGCGGGACCTTACCTGTTCCTCTATCCAGCGGCGTGCTGTCTTCCCGGCTTCTGTAGTGTGGGCACTGGGCATGACAGCCGGGTGCCAAGTGCGCATGCGCAAGAAGCGGTGCTTTTTGTGAATGGTAAGGCGGTACCTGGGACACATGACAGATCCCAGAAGCCGCCGGACCAATCACAAAGCGCAAGTGCTTCTCGCTCATGCGCACTGGGCACCCGGCTGTCATGCCGAGCGCCATTACAGAAGCCGGGAAGACAGCGTGCGGCTGGATCGAGGAACAGGTAAGATCAAACAAAAACTCCGCGGAAGTAAGAGCGGGTACCTGTCAAATTCAGATACCCGCTCCCCACCTCCCCAAAGGTCAGCAGTCATCTGTACTGTCCGCAGTCTCTGGTCATCCCTGTGCTGTCCGCAGTCTCTGGTCATCCCTGTGCTGTCCGCAGTCTCTGGTCATCCCTGTGCTGTCCGCAGTCTGTGGTCATCCCTGTACTGTCCGCAGTCTCTGGTCATCCCTGTGCTGTCCGCAGTCTCTGGTCATCCCTGTGCTGTCCGCAGTCTCTGGTCATCCCTGTGCTGTCCGCAGTCTCTGGTCATCCCTGTGCTGTCCGCAGTCTCTGGTCATCCCTGTGCTGTCCGCAGTCTCTGGTCATCTCTGTGCTGTACGCAGTCTCTGGTCATCTCCTGTACTGTGTCTGCAGTCCATTAGTTCAGAATTTTTTTTTCCTGTTTTCTGCCTCTAAAACCTAGGTGCGTCTTATGGTCAGGAGCGTCTTATACGGCAAAAAATACGGTAGTCTTTTTGACCATGCGGTTCCTGTACCCGCAATTGCGCTGCATGGGGGTGCCTTTTAAGAATAAATTGCAGCCCTGCGTGTCTCACAAGAGCAGCTAGTGATTGGGGGTGTGGGAAGAGGTGCAATTCCTACACCCTCAACCAACCCACAGCCTGCGGGCTAGGGTGAACCGAGGTTTAAGCTGGCCATACACTAAATTGACTTCCACTGGAACATTTGCACAGAAATTCAAAAAAATTCTTTGTGAGAACATTTGATCTTGCCTTTGAGTCAAATAATTTCATTTTTAAGAGCCTTTAAGGTGGTTTTAAACCCAAAAACAAAAATGTAGTAAAGTGCAGGTTATAATTTTTAAATGTGGTTTCTTCATTAGTTTTCTGATCAGCTCAGCTAAAACAAGTTTTTGCCAATCATTTCAAATATAAGATTGATGCAATTTGTGGGGGCATCTCCACTGCACAAACATCTATCCCACTTAGCATACCTTATACCAGTGATGGCGAACCTTTTTGAGCCCGAGTGCCCAAAACTGCAACACAAAACCAACTTTTTTATTTCAAAGTGCCAACACTGCAATTAACCACTTGCCTACTGGGCACTTCTACCCCCTTCCTGCCCAGACCAATTTTCAGCTTTCAGTGCTGTTGCACTTGACAATGACAATTGTGCGGTCATGCAACACTCATTTTTTCACACAAATAGAGCTTTTTTTGGTGGTATTTAACCACCACTGGGTGTTTTATTTTTTGCACTATAAATGAAAAAAGAGCAAAAAATTTAAAACATAAAAGGTTTTCTTTGCTTCTATTATAAAATTTTGCAAACAGGTAATATTTCTTCTTTGATGTGCGTTGGTGAGGCTGCACTAATAGGCAGCACTGATGGGCATTGATGAGGCGGCACAGATAGGTAGCACTGATGAGGCGGCACTGGTGGGCATTGATGAGGAGGCACTGATGATGCACTGATATGCAGCAATGATGGGCACTGATAAGCGGCACTGACTGATAGCACCAACTGGAGGCACTGACAGACGGCACTGATCGGCGGCACTGCTGGGCATCATTGATGGGTGGCACTGATGGGCAGCACTGATGGGCGACACTGCTGGGCAGCACTGACAGGTGGCACTGCTGGGCAGCACTGACAGGTGGCACTGCTGGGCAGCACTGACAGGCAACACTGCTGGGCACTGACAGGCGACACTTCTGGGCACTGATGGATGACACTGCTGTGCATCATTGATCTGTGGCACTGATGGGCAGCACTGATGGGTGACACTGCTGGGCACTGACAGGTGGCACTGCTGGGCAGCACTGACAGGCGAAACTGCTGGGCACTGATGGGTACACTTCTGGGCACTGATGGATGACACTGCAAGCAGTTAATCTCACCTCTGGCAGTGTCAGTGTGGCTTCCAACCCAGCAGCTCATTCCCATCCACGCTGAACACATTGCCCCTGGCCCCGGAGCAGTGTGGGAGCCTCTTCCTCTCTTCCACGCCCATCCCCGGCTACATCACCCCTTTTGCCAGATCCACATAGGAGCAGTTTCCTCTCGTCCGCACCCACCCTGGCCCCAGAGACATGTGGGAAATGTAGTTTGATGGGGGTCCAGTGTGGACGAGATGTGGATGGCCGGTCAGTGTGCGTGGTCCGTGTGCACTCATCTTCCTCTTCTTCCTGGCGTGCCCACTGAGATGGCTCTGCGTGCCAGCTCTGGCACGCGTGCCATAGGTTCGCCATCACTGCCTTATACTAAACCTCCTTCAACACTTTTCTCTTTTGACCTTGCTACTACCGAAGAGGTGACTAAAGACTTCTCAGAAGCCCATCTCACCACCTGCCCCCTGGATCCTGTTCCCTCACAACTACTAAGGTCATCCTCTTCTTCTATCCTATGCTCCCTCTCTCACATCTTCAATCTTTCCTTCTCTGCTGGCACCTTTCCCTCCCCTCTAAAGTATGCACAGATCACTCCCATACTTAATAAGCCCTCACTGGACCCCACCAACCTGAACAACTTGAGACCCTCCCCCATCCTCTGGAACTCTCTACCCCATTCTATCCGACTATTGCATGTTCTGCTCACTTTCAGGAGATCTCTGAAAACCTATGTCTTAAGGGAAGCCTATCCTGCCTTCAGCTAATAACCAAATCTTCTATTTCTCCCAGCAGTTTGTCCCCATAGTTATTGCCTGTTATACTAATAGCCCCTCCCTCTTAGATTGTAAGCTCCAAGGAGCAGGACTTTTTTAACCCTCTTGTATTGAACTGTATCGTTGCTGTATTGTCTCGCTTTATATTATAAAGCGCAGAGCAAACTATTTGCTCTATATAAATCCTTTATAATAATAATAGTTTATTTGAGGCAAGATAGGCCTCAATGAATAGATGGGTTTTCAGTGATCACCTAAAGGTGTATAGAGTAGGAGATAGTCAGACAGACTGGGTTAAGGAGTTTCAGAGGATGTGAGAGGCTCTGGAGAAGTCATAAAGGCAAGCATGGGAGGAAGTAATGAGGGAGCTAGAAAGCAGGAGGTCTTGGGAGCAGCAAAAATAATAGTTTGGTTGGTATTATGAGACAAAGTTAGTGATTTAGCTGTGGATGGCTTTGTAGGTGGTTGATATCTATGAGTCTGTTTCAGTTAGAGGTGGATGTTGAGAGCAGCATAGGTTATCATGAAACAAATTGATAGTAACAAGTCAATTTCAGTTACAGGTGAAAGTGATAAAAGCATAGCTTACCTGTGAGAGGGTACCAATACTTAATCCAAAAAGATACTTTTTCCAAGGTATTTGCCAGTGCAAACCCCTGCTTGTGTTACCCTTGTGCCAATCCATGGTTTAGATGATCTGACTACAGTAAACTGAAGTCTGATTTGCTGTTATAGGTGGCTAGACTTTGCATGCTGTCTATGGTATATTTGCTCTGATTTTTTCAATAAGCCTTAAATCTAACATATAGGTATAGATAGGACTATCTAATATATTTCCTATTTTTACCAAAAGTTTCTTTAAGAATTGGGGGTTTGACCTTAACCTTTCTCATGAGCTTGCTTTGCTGCGTGGCAGGGGTGCAAAGTCTATATGTACATTTAGTATGAAGTATAATTATGTTACATATTAATTTAGAAGCTATGCTGTATTCCAAACAAGAATTTCTTTTTTTTCACAAATGACCACTCATCAAGTAAGTACACATTGTGTTTGAAGACTGTGACATCTCTGTAATGAAAGCTATTGAACAATCCTTTTAGTGGAGTCAGCAGAAATACTTGTGGTGAGTGAAAGGATAATTGATTTAACCTAGCCTGTAGATGACAATAAATAAGACGGAGGGAGAATTTTGTTTCTGGGTGCATTCAGTTAGTAGTAACACAATAATGATGTCAATATGTAGTATTAACATCCAATGTTCCAGCTGGACAGGTAGAGAAATCAAAATTTAAGCACCAGCCAATCTGGTGACTCCCATCAAAAATTATGGTTTACTGCTGCATTTCTTAGAGGTTACATGGAGGGAAATTTCAAGTCAAGTGACTCATTCAAGAGGAATAATACCAGGAGCACATTGATGATGCACAAAGTTATGGCCACTTTTCATTTTATTTGTTAAAATGGTTCTAAATAGAATCATAAATATGTGGCTATTGTCTTTGATTAATAGTTCAGAAATACAATTTATGTTTTTCCTGATGAACCTGGCCATTAGCTTCCATGCTGAAGTAGAGACTCCATTGCATGACCATTCTTATAAAAGCAAACACACAAAAAAACCCACAAAGCATGGACATGAAGATAATGTACACTGTTTGTATATTATTCGACAAAGACAGCTATAGGTCATGTGTGCATTTTCCTTGCTTTATAACTGTTTGTCTAGAGAGTAAGTCTTCTTTTTTTGTTTTTCTGTCACCTCTCAAATGTCTAAACCAGGGTTCCTCAACCAGGGTTCCTTCAGAGGTTGCTAAGGGTTCCTTGAACAATGAGCAATTTCTGCCTGTTAGATGAGTTTCCACTGACACGTTGTTCTTTTTAGCTAATTATAAGGGGGTAATTCTTCCCAATGATCACAAGTGTAAGAAGCATTCTTCCCACTGCCCATCACACTAATGTATCATGGGTTGTAGATACAGTAAGCTTTAGCAGGGATTCCCTGAGACCTCAAAGTAATTTCTAGGGTTCCTGCATGTTGAAAAGGTTGAGAAAGACTGGTCTAAAGTGTACCCTATGTGCTAACTAGTTCTCCACCCTTGCCAGAGTCATGAGACTAAAACGCAGTTTATGAGATATAAAAGCTAAAGATTTAATTTGTGTCATTCAGTCTTGCACTTTCTTCCTCCTCACTCATTTCTGCAGGCTGTGCATGTACTTTCACTGTCAGCCTGATCTGATATTTTAGATCAGTTATAGGAATGATATATAGAAAATAAAGCTGTTTTATGGATGATTGCACATATGTTGCAATATAAAAATAAGAGGGCATTATCCATTAGAACATTACAATTATTGATGCCAAGTATACTGTATATATTAGAGATGATACATTGAAATCCTAGTCAAGTAGATCATTCATTTCAAAGCATATGTTGACAGCAGTACCTGACAAGACCATACTCTGGCTTATGGATTCGATGAACAGGGATCCAGTTATAAAAAGATTTGATTATGAAGAATTACTGCTGAATTCAAGACTTGCATAGTTGGAAGATGAGGCTCCAGAACCGTATAACAATGCACAAAGCAAAACATTATCCTGAAGTGTTATGGCCTGGGCTGTATGGCTGAGTTCATGTTTTTGACACTAAAGTAAGGATAGTTTTGGTGGGCAAAGTACACATGAATGAATCCTTGTAAGGAATTAATCCTAGGATATGGCCAAAACAAAAACAACTAATTATACAAAAGTTTATCATCTAGAAATAATTCATAAAATGGAAAAATCTGTGACCATTCTCTTGGACCTTTTCAACACACATCAATACTTATGACAAATTCTAGATCAGTTATATATGTAGGTCCTATTCAGTAAAGAACTCTGGTTATTTAGTGCTATTTTGTGCAGTCACCCTAAGCAACCAATCAGAATTTACTTGAAATTAGATCAGCACTTATTGAATTCTGATGATTGCTATTGGCTACTGTACCTAAAAACTAGAAGTTTTTATAAAACAAGGCTGCATGCATTATGGCTAAAAGTTTATAGTACTTTAAAGACTTTCCTATAGACATAAGCTGCCCATAGACAGATCGAAATGAAGCTGCTGACAGAAATCATTGAGTGGCTGACCTTGTTTGACAGAAATCAATTGTGTGATTGGCTTCTGTTAAAGGAGAATTTTGGAAAACCTTTATTGATCAGTGGTTGCTGCCAACAGGGAGCTGCTCTCAGAATACAATGGCTGGCGGGGGTTGGGATTCCTCCATCCACCACCTTTGTGTCACTGGCTGATTGAAAAAAAAAAAACACCTAACTGTTTATGGTCATCATAACATGCCAGTCTTTTAACCTCCTCCATGGTGTCTCCCCCTTTCTCTAAAATACATATGCAAGTTCCTTAAATACTGAAGGATTTATGAATCACCATAATGAAATTCAGGATGCTCTTAAATCCTTTGCTCTGTGATACATAGAGATACTTTTGATGACTAATCTACAGCATGCATCCATTTATGTAGAAAAAGACATACCATATCCTGCAGAAACATTAAACTCGTACCACTTATTAACATTTTAATTCAAACATTGATTTCAAGATATGTTCCAGAATTTTAACCAACCATTTAAATTTTCGTATCCGTTATACAACTCTTACTTATAATGTAAGCTTTGTGTTTAATCAATACAAATGAACTTGGGCATCCTCCAAGCTCATCCCTATACGAATGTCAAAGTTGTGCTCTTTTTAAGTCCATATAAGGGCACAGATGTCACCAGTATTCGGCCCCTTTGTTTACATGTGTTGCAGGGCATTGAATACCCTGGCCTTCAGCTGTCTGGACTTAAAATTAGTGTGACCTTAAAGTCGACTTTGACTTGCTCTTAGAGACATTGATTCAATTAAAGACATCACAAAAGGGAACAAAATGTATAAACTGTTTTTGCACAGTAATGATTTAATAAAAAATATATTGTCGCAATAAATGGCTTTGCTCTGCATTTGCTATGCATCTTAGTTGTAAACATGCAAAGCTTTCAGTGGAAACTTAAATATAGCCAGGGTCCTGATAGCTCATCACACATCAATGAAGTCCACATCTGCTATAAGCTTTTCTTTTAAAGTTCTTTTATAAGTAAATATTTATGTTCCTATATTCCTGTATACCACAAAAACATAACCTTCCTAATCTATACCAATCTATCCACATTTACAGCTAATTTCTATAGATTAAAAAAATTAGACCACATTTCTTCTGTTGTGATTTAGCACAATAAATCATCTCAAAATAAATGTATTCCCTGTAATTATTTACTCTCTTTAGTCTGTTTCTATAGATTTTCTATAATATTTTTTCACTGGGTTTCAGCCAGTGAAGCCAACCATCACTCTTGGAGACAAGGAGATGTGTAAAGTGGCAAAATAAGACCAGAACTTGATCTTATGGGCTCTGGTTAATGGAGTAGTCGGGAGGTAGGGGCAGTATACTCTAGAAATAAAAAAGGAAACATGTAGGCATTTCTAGGTATCTGTTCTACAGATTGAAGACTAATTTACTAATTTTGAAGGTTATACAGGTACACTTAACATAAGCTTGCATTCTTTTTCAAATGCCTATTTTTTTTATATTGCCCTTATTATGCGTTTCTTGGGGGGGGGGGGGCTTACAATTTTGGTAGTAATTGTTGCAGTCTGCTGTTTCCTCTAGACCAGCAATTTTAAACCAGGGTTCTTCCAAAGGTTTCTAAGGGTTCCATTAACTATGGCTGACATAATTTTGGGTCCAGCACAACTTGAAGGAGCCTGCAGCAAGACAATAATGGTCTTTTTCACTGTCTGTAAAAATTGGCATTATGAATAGCACAGTAGGGCAAGGTGGTGGGGTAATTCGTTCCACTGACCCCTATGAATTAATTTTATCAAACTGTCTCAAAGGTTTTCTGGGGTAAAAAGCTTGAGAAACGCTACTCTAGACCTTGTATTGCTAATTGTTGTAATTGTTTTAGGTCTTTACTAATTATTTTAAATACTAGTAAATGTAACTGTGTTGTTACTGTTGCAGAAGAGACAGAGGTGAATGACAATGGACTAAACCCTCTTACTGCCTAACATGCACATAAATATGAGGGAGGACTGAAAGATGATGGGTTCATTACTACATTATCAGTAAAGAGAGATGTGGCACAGAATCTGATTTTGTTAGATCCCTCACGACACAGATTATATTCTCCCAAAGTCTGATGATTTGTGCTTCACATGCGGGGAAGATTATTACACAAATGAACAGAAAACATTCATACTGTGTAACAATCTTGTTCCCTGTATCCTCATCTTACTCTTTCATGTGCCATTGGTGTTTGATGTAAATTGTTTTAAGTGGTGATTTGATTTTCTACCAGGCAACAATATATGCTATACTTTCTAAGGACATAATCCCTCAGGATATCCATTTAGCTAGAATTACCATTATTGATCAGATGTACATCAACTGTCATCCTTTCACTTTCCAGAAGAGAACTCTCGATCTCAAACCACTGTTTCTAGGATACTGAACTACTATCTGCCAGTGTGCACTTAGATTCAGCATTTGCCTTTGATTAAAAGCGATATGCAATGTGTTACTTTTATTTCGACTGTATAGATATTTTATGTGTGCTAGCATGTGTATAGGTAGATAAACAAATGGAAAATATTAATATTTACTACTATATTTAATAATCTTGACTATAAAATATACAATATTTTCAAGGCATATAGCAATAGCATTCATTTGAAAGCAAGACAATTCTGAAGCATTAAGTCACAGAAATCTTCCAGAATGCTGAATTTTAAAAAAGAGTCGTGAAATCATTGTGAACAGATGTTTGGTAGGGCACTGCTTGAGTTTGTAAATGTTCTTGAAACTCATTCCCAAATTAGATAAATGTCAAATATGATGTCTAGTTTTTTGTTATAATCTGTCCACCTAGGGATGAGATAAAATGTCTCTGATCACGAAATATACAAAGAGCCAGGAGAAGGCTATTCAAATAATTAGGGGATTGCTTACTTCCAAACTTACAAGCTTTCTCCAACTAAATGTGAGAAGAGTAGTGGAGTAGCTCATGTAATTCTAATTAAAATTCTAATTTCTAGATTCTAAGAAATGATTTTAGCCAAACTGTTCTCTTTATCTTTCTCGTCATGGAATATACCCCTATGAGGAATCATTTTATCTCAGATATGCACTGCAAGTTCTTCAGACTTGTAATGTGACTTTTAGCAGGTTCTTTAGATCGGTAGAATGACCTTTTGGTAAAGGAACAGACAGGTGGACAAGGAGGTGCTGCACCACAACAGATTGTTAATGCATAAAAAGTGTACTAGAGTGACAAGTATTGCGCAGTGCCATATTCATAATAACTGTCTGGAAAAGCTGGGTAGCAGACCAGAATCACACGGAAGGGTCTCTTTCCCTAAAATAGCGTTCTGGCACTGCATATACTGAAACAAGTTTACATCTCCTAGATTGTAAGCTCCAAGGAGCAGGGCCCTCCTTTCCCTCTTGTATTGAACTGTATTGTTGCTGTATTGTCTCCTGTTCTATTGTAAAGTGCTGAGCAAACTGTTGGCGCTATATAAATCCTGTATAATAATAATAATAATAATAATTTATGTGCTACAGCCAAAGCTCTAATATTGCAGTATTATGTTGACAGCTGTCAGCAGGAACATAGAGGTTAGCAGACTTGTAAAGAACTGTTTTTGTTGCTCAGTGTTATAAGGTGCCATTCTACCTCTCCTCTCTACCCTCTTTCTTGACTAAGCCCAAGTATCGAAGCAAAAACAATAATTCCTAAAAAACATTTGATAAATAATTTTATTTGAAATGATACACCCAAATACCAGATATTAATACAACAAGGACTAACCTCATTTGAAAACATTTCAAATATTCCATAAGCATCTACACATAAGATGCCCCCTCAAAGTAATTGTATACTCCAAATGCATCCAAGTATTTGTGAAGTTCATCTTAAAGTGGTTTTCCATTCTCCCCCCAAAAAATTAAGTCAGGTGCTACAATTACTGTAGCTGCTGACTGTTAATATAAGGACACTTACCCGTCTAGAGATCCAGCACTGTCCTCACCGGACTTCGGTTCCAGACATCAGCATCTTAACTATGGGAAACCGGCAGTGAAGTCTGAGGCGATCTGACCCCAAATGGGAGCATGTACCTGTCAAAACCAGGTACTCTCTTCTCCCCAGACCCTCCTGAAAAGTGCCAATTCTTGAACAGGAGGGTGGGATAGATGCAAACAAGCAGAACTTCTTCTTTTGAATGAAGTTCTACTTTAAAAAAGCAGAGCCAGGTGTAATGTAAAACACCAAATAATTCCAATATTACAGTATATTTTTAATAAAAGAAAAAAAAACACTATATAATCATGAATAAAGTTATGTTAAAATTGTCCCACTATCTCTATATTGGTTTGATTAGGAAATGTTGAATGCTTTTAAGATATGGTTAAATATAAAGATTTTAAAAAAGTCTTGTTACTGATAAAATATAACCCACTCAGTAACTGAAATCATGCATATTATTTAGATACAAGAATGACTGAGATGTGAAATACTGTGCATCTTCTGCCCTAATGTTCTGGGACAGAACAGGTGGCTAACTTGTGTTCCTTTCTAACAAAGCCATCATTAAAGCCTACCTACTGATGGGAAGCAAAGGTATGGTAGTAATTAAGAAGACAATATGGTTTGCATGCTGTTTCCTCCTTTCATTTCCATCAGAGATATCCACTACTGACAGACTTTAGCAACAGAAAGAACAGACAAAAAAGTTGGGAACATGGCAGAATATCATGTCATTTTTGTTAATCTAACTTTCATGATAGTTGTAAAACACCAGGTCTTACTCAGTTGCCAATTAAATTGCATGTTTAATTTTTCCAGTTAGGGTTAACAGATAAGAAAACCTGAGAATGGAGGTTTGCACTAGATTTCAGGCTTATTGAGTCCTAAGGATTTTTTTTTTTTTGAAATGCCATGAAAATTAACTTTATATACGCAAAATATTCCAAGTTAATGCTGTCTGGTTACGATATAGTTATAATGCTGTTCAAATCTATGCTGAGCTTATATATGATTAAAGCCAGCTTTGAATCACCTCTAAATCCTTTTCGGCTGTGTTTAAAAAAACTAAGTGCAGTGGCTTAGAGCAACCAGTTAGAATTCATCTCTTTTCGACTCAGGGGAGAATGCACTAAGGAATTAGAACTTAACAATTTTTGCTCTTTACAAGGCTATGTGGGCTCAATACACAAAAACATAAGACTTGCAGCATTTTATTTACTCTTTGAAATTTGTATTTTTTTCTGTGGTTGTAAGTGGTTTATACGTTCACTAAAGCAATTACCTTACAGATCATTACATTAATTCTACATAATTGTTTTTAGGTATTTTGAATGTAAAAAACAATTCACAAGTTACATAGTTAGTCTGGTTGAAAAAAGACAAAAGTCCATCCAGTTCAGCCAAAAAAAAAAAAGTTATAATTTTTTACCCACAGTTGATCCAGAGGAAGGCTAAAAACCCAGCAAAGCATGATCCAATTTGCTCCTGCAGGGGAAAAAATTTCTACCTAATCGCCCGAGAGGCGATCGGATATTCCCTGGATCAACTTTACCTATTAATGTTAGTACAAGAATCTCATGGGTTATATTACTCCTTAAAATGCTGCTAGCTTCAAGTTAGTGATACTGAATTTCAGTGAGGTGTCATTTGTGGGATGCATGAAAAGGAGCAATGGTAGCGATGGCAGCCTCTAGGCCAGGGGTGGGCAAACTTTTTGACTTGAGGGCCGCAATGGGTTCATATATTGGACCCGGGGGCCGGACCAAGAGTAGATGAATGATGTGTATGTGTCATCCATAGTAAGTATAGTAATATTCCCCCATAGTAAGCATAGTAATTAATCCCCCATAGTAATTAATCCCCCATATAGTAATTAATCCCCCATATAGTAATTCATCCCCCATAGTAATTCATCCCCCATATAGTAATTCATCCCCCATAGTAATTCATCCCCCATATAGTAATTCGTCCCCCATATAGTAATTCGTCCCCCATAGTAATTCATCCCCCCTATAGTAATTCATCCCCCATAGTAATTCATCCCCCATAGTAATTCATCCCCCATATAGTAATTCATCCCCCACATAGTAATTCATCCCCCATATAGTAATTCATCCCCCATATAGTAAGTCCCCCATATAGTAATTCATTCCCCATATAGTAAGTCCTCCATATAGTAATTCATTCCCCATATAGTAAGTCCCCCATATAGTAATTCATTCCCCATATAGTAAGTCCTCCATATAGTAATTCATTCCCCATATAGTAAGTCCTCCATATAGTAATTCATTCCCCATATAGTAAGTCCTCCATATAGTAATTCATTCCCCATATAGTAAGTCCCCCATATAGTAATTCATTCCCCATATAGTAAGTCCTCCATATAGTAATTCATTCCCCATATAGTAAGTCCCCCATATAGTAATTCATTCCCCATATAGTAAGTCCTCCATATAGTAATTCATTCCCCATATAGTAAGTCCCCCATATAGTAATTCATCCCCCATATAGTAAGTCCCCCCCCTGTGTCAATTCACTTACCTTTGGTCCGCGCGTTCCTCTCGTATTCCCGCGCCGTTCTGGTCTTCAGGGAGGACTGTGAGAGGAGTTCGTCACGCTGCCCCGCCTACATCCTGACAGCTGCAGAGTCCTGACGTCCGAGAGGAGGGAGGGGGGCGGCCATCCGAGAGGGGGGGCGGCCATCCGAGAGGAGAGGAGGGGAGGGGAGAGGAGGAGAGGAGGGAGGAGAGGAGGGAGGGGAGAGGAGGAGAGGAGGGAGGGGAGCGGGCGCCCGGCACACAGGAGAGCCGCATCTAAATTTGTAAAGAGCCGCGGCTTGCCGACCACTGGCCTTGCGGGAGCCTAGCTCCGCGGGCCGGATTAAAAGGTCCGCCGGGCCGTATACGGCCCGCGGGCCGTAGTTTGCCCATTGCTGCTCTAGGCTGTTTAAAGTGTTGATAACATTATTCTGAATTGGAGGTTCTGAGTGTCAAAATGCAGCAGAGGCCATGTGGACAGCCTCTAAAGTGGTTCTAAAGCCTTTTCTCCCTAAAATAACAAACATATTATACTTACCAATACCATTTTACAGAGCAGCCCCATACCCTTGGGGGACCCAAGAAGCGGAGTTTTGGGGCCGATTTGTCTAATACCATTGCACAGAGCAGCCCTGAACCTTCTCTTCTGGGGGCCCCTGTCGACGCTTTTAGCTCCTCTTCTTTGTTTGCCCCAATAGGAAGTGGCTTGCTATGGGGGCAGGCACATGGACTCTCTCTCGAGCCAGGCTGTGTGCATCTATTGACAGGCTGAGCACCAACCTGCGCCCACTCTCTCCTCACTGAATTTGATTCCCACTACTGCTGAATGTCAGTCCCAGTATGAAGAAGGAGAAAGGAGAGAAGCCTGCAGTCATACACACTGTAGGATCAATCCAGTAGCAAGGTAATGGTTTAGAGGGGGAGGTGGGCATAGCACCTAAACCTTTTTTACCTTATTGCAGGGAATACATTAAAGCAGAGTTCCACTCAAAAGCGAAAGCTCCTCTTATTTGCCTCCTCCCCCCCTCCACTGCCATATTTGGCACCTTTTGGGGGGGGAGTGGATACCTGTTTTTGACAGGTACCCGCCCCCACTTCCATCTCAGTTCACTGCAGTGAAGTGAGCTGGAAGTTCGGCCCCCCTCCTTCCTCTAGCAGTCTCCTGGGAACTTTCACAGGTCCCAGAAGACTGCTGGACCAATCAGAAGGTACAGTGCGACTGGGGCATGTGCAGTGGGCACCAGGCTGTGAAGCCGCAAGCTGTCACAGCCTGGTGCCCACAGTTGTGAAGCCGGCGCTGTGGAGGAGAGAAGGAGAGAAGGGATGGCACGGATGAGTACATCGCTTAAACCTGGGACAGGTAAGTGTGTGTTTATTAAAAGTCAGTAGCTATCGTTTTTGTAGTTGCTGATTTTTAATAAACACCAAAACGGCTGGAACTCTGTTTTATGTTAAAAAAACTTTTTATCTTTAGAACCACTAAAGAGAAATCTGTTTGCCTTATTTGTTTATTTTACATAAACTTGAATGCAACCATAATCAGATTGATAACATATGAATATAAATGTGAATATAAATGTATGATGTTGTCAAAATATCCTATTTATAGCTTCTCAAGGAAAGCTGCTCTGAGAAGTATTTAGACTGCGATTACTGAATTCCATTTGAAATAAGTGATTGGCTGGCTAGCACATTGATCTAGAGACTTCCAAATAGATATGAGGTTTGGGTTTGCTGCAACAATAGGTTTGCAGTGAATTCTCAGGATTTGCAAAATTAGCGTAGCATGAACTATAGGCCAAAAGGTTTAGCAATGTTCGCTGCCGAAACAACCTTTTAATGCAGGGCATAGCCTTTTCCCTTGTTGGCTGAGCCACAAAAGGCATCCATTTAAAGGAATAGATATAAATCCTGTATAATAATAATAATAACCCGGCTCCTTTCTATAAAACAGTGAACTCACAGCAGCCATATTGTCAGTGTGTGTTGGGATTTTCTAATGAGAGAAACTGTTTTGGCAGTTGTTGGCTTGCCTTTACCTTTTGATTGACCTAGTCCTGCAAATGGCCAGAACTGAATAATTGAATAACAAAATTTGCTTCCCATAGACTTCAGTAGGGTCTGCTGAAATGTTTATGAACGCAGTATTGGTGAAACTTCGCAAACTGAACCCAAGCAGATTCATTCTTCCCTACTTTTGAGTCTCTGACCTGGAACAAGTATGCAGATTAGGAGTCCTGATTTCCTTTAATTTCATGGAGGGCAAACTTGCTTCAAGCCAGAGAAAGAGGTAAAGTGACATTAAACCGTCCTTTTTTTTTAAATTAAAATAAAAAACATGTTATAGTTACCAGCTCTGTGCAATGGTTTTGCACAGACCTGCCCCAATCATCGTCTTCTGGGGTCCCCTTCTGGCGCTCCAGGCTCCTTCTCTTCAGCGAGCGCCCCCATGGAAAGCCGCTATTCATGGGGGCACCCGTGTGAGCTCACTTGCGAGCCACCCTGTCTACATCTATTCACACAGAGCAGGTGGCTCATCCCTGTTCTCACGCTCCCTCGTCACAGCATTTGATTGACAGCAGTGGGGGGGCTTGGGGAGATCCTGCAGCACAAAAGGTTTTTTACCTTAATGCATAGAATGCATTACAGTACAAACCTTAAGGCTTTAGAACCACAGAGACATTCAGACAACTGCCATTTCCAGACAAACCTGCACCACTGGAAAAAGCACATTTAATAATAATAGTACTGAAATCAGTACCAGTGTCTTTTGATATTCATACATCTTTCTTCATATACTTTAGAGAGCCCTCTAAATAAAATGTTCTTATAGTCTCTTATGGCAGAGCTGTTTGGTACCCTATATTTTATTTTTGCAACTGGAAGGGCTAATATACAAATCATCCAAATCACAAAGGGCTCTTTCGCATAGGTGTTCCGTCTGGACCCATCTCTCAGGTTTCCAGATGAATCCAGACTGCACCACAATGCAGGCCTATGATTAGGTGTATGTAATTGGACATATGTCCATTTAAATCTGATTTAATTCGAGTCCGTTTTATGTCCACAGATAAAATGTAAAAACAAAATGTTTTCTGTGTTGACGCAAATGCATGTAAATGGATGCTGTCTGCTTTACATTCTGTTTAGGCCCATGTGTAGGCAAGAGACATTTTTTTTGGTTATACTTTTGTCAACCTAGACTAGTCTCATTCAAACAGATGCTAAAGCTTGTAAAGCAAGAATGAGGAGTTCCTCACACTTTCAGACCCACCGTGTGCATGGTTCTGTACACTGACAGTGTGTATTTGGGACCGCTCACCTGTCCCTGCACATCTGTGCAGCTGTGTCTGTACAGCCGCTGTGTCTTCATTCACTTATATAGGCTGCCTGTATGCAGCTCTAGGCGGATTGAAACAGTGCTCATGTGTATGAGGCCTTTGACAATTTCCTTCAACAACTAGAAAAAGGATACATGAAAACTGGATTTATACTGATGTAAACTGAACTGAACAGAAACATAACCAAAAATATCTTTACCCGCTCTACATAAAATGGACCTAACAAATGAACATATGTTTTCCTATAAGGAACATTAAGAAAAGTTACTTGTGCCTAAGCAATACTTTGAAAAATTTGTCTGTTCTTTGAGTCTAAATCTAGCATTCATGTGACAATTTGTGGAGTGATTACACTTTGAATTCCCCTTTTTGTTGAAGTCGCCAAGCAATCGAACATAAAATTCTCATTTTGATTCAGTCTTTCCATTATTCAATATCAAAGCTGTCAATTTGCTGCCCAGTTTCAATTCCCAATCAACCCAGTTCTGGTGGTCGATTGAACTCCTGAGTAGTAGATTGCTCAGTTTCTGGTGATTATTTGCAATTGTATTTGAGATTCCTGATAGATGGGAAGCAGCTGACAAAGCTATCCTGACAGAACCATCATTTCTCCTTAGCACAGAAAACGCAGAAATTCCTGGAGAGTTGAATTTCCCCTCCTAACCTACTAATGTTATTCTTAGTAATGTGTGTAAAAGGCATTGACAGATAAACAAACAACCTGAGTTTTAGTAAAATAAGTAATTTATTCAATTATCTGGAAAATAGGGATTGACAGTAAACACAAATCACCATTAGGGATTTTCTGCCCTTTCAACTTTCAATATTCTGCTAAATGTAATCCCTTTATATCCTCAATGAAGTGCAACTGTGTCCAGGCTATGAACATTAAGGGGCATTAAAGGACATTAAAGGATAAATTCACCTTTGGGAACATATTACATGTTCCACTTGTTTTTAGGGCGGAACATGGAACATTTTCTTGATCCTGCAGCTGCCACCTACTGCCCCCCATCCCTGTGACAGCAGCATGGGGAGAAGTTCCTTGTACAATCTTTCAGTTTTTGAAAACAGCTGTGCGGGGCTCTGCCTACATGGTCGCATCATTCATTCACAGTGTTCTGTGAATGAATAGACTACAAGTACCTACAGGCTTAGTGGCTGTCGGCTTGTAGTCCTCAATGAACTACCATGGCGCTGTGAGTGCAGTGGTAATTCACTGAATCTTCCTGTCAGCAAGAATTGGCTTGTCTGTATGGGATGTACAAGCAAGCAGATACACTGACAGTGTACAGGAGACCTGCATGGCATCATTGATCTGCTGATTGCTGGTGCAATGCTTTACAGGCTCCTAATGCAAAAAATAATATATGCATATTTGTTTACCTGCAAAAAAATTTGCATTTATTACTTTGTGGAAAGGTGAACTTATCCTTTAAGACATACAGTACACATGGGCGCATTTAACTGTAAATACACTGTGTTTTTCCAGTGCCTAGGATGTAGCTGCGCACAGCCACAGACATGGATGGGTGAAGACAGCTGTATGCAGCTATTAACGCACAGATGTAATGTCCTGAACACATACCAGGCCCAGACTGGAACAAAAAATAAGCCCGGGCATTTTAGACCGAGCAGACCGAGGGCGGGAGGGGAATAAGGGCGTTTATGGGTGCGGTGTTGGTGAAGGAATATTCATGGAGTCGGTCCTTCGCACTGTAATGTAAAGGGCTACTGTGATATAAAGGGGACTGCACTGTAAAGGGGCACTGTATTGATTACAGTGCCCCTTTACAGTGCAGTCCCTTTATATCACAGTGCCCCTAGAAATCTAATCACAGTGCCCCTATATATTCAGCAAAGAGATATCCCCATATAGCAAAGAGACATCCAATCCTGCAATGAGACATCCCCATATAGCAAAGAGACAGCCTGATCCAGCAAAGAGGCATCCCCATATAGCAGAGATATCCCAATCCAGCAAGGAGACAGCCTATCCAGCAAGGAGACATCCTGTCCAACAAAGAGACATCCCATGCAGAAAAGAGACATCCCCATACAGCAAAGAGACAGCCCAATCCGGAAAAGAGACTTTCCCATACAGCAAAGAGACAGCGCAGTCTAGCAAAGAGACAGCACATCCAGCAAAGAGATATCCCATTCAGCAAACAGACAGCCCAATCCAACACCACTACAGAGCGGGATTTTTTGGCTGTCACAGTGTGCCAGGCCAGTGAAGGAGAGAAGCCACCTTTGTTCCTTCAGTCTGCTGTGGCCGGCCTGGAGGTGTCTGTGTATCCCCAGTGAAGCTTCTTGTTTGTCACTGAAGCCGTCTCTGTCTCTTCTCCAGTCAGCCCTGCTTTAGGCATAGCAGGTGGTAAACGGCAGCCGTGGTCTGTGTCAGCCCTGTCCAGACTGCGGTTGCCGTTTACCTCTCACTGTGCGGCCCGGTCATCAGCAGGCCACTCTACTTAGGCCTGGAGGCCCCGGCCCACCGGAAAATGCCCGGTGTGCCCTATGGCCAGTCTGGGTCTGACACACACTACCTGCGTTTGGGGCACTACACCTGTGCATGCAGCCTGTTTAAATATTTAAAGCAGTAAATAGGCTTTCTTCATACAAGCTCTCACTGACTGTGGTAGCTGCAGAAACTGTGTAGTAACTCATCATCAAAGTTTACAGAAGACCAGAGGGACTACCTGGTCCCATACATGTAAGCTATGTCTGATTCCTCAATCTTTCTGTACAATGTCAGTGTTACTTATCTTCACAAGTGAATATCTCTCATTTGTTGGTATTGTTGGTCTGTATGTTTGATCCTTTCAATAAAAAGATTGAAATACAAAGTTTACAGAAGAAGGATATCTTTATCCTTTTAAATAGTGGAAATTTATTTCTGCCTGTAGCGATATTACACAGCGATATACAGTTCCTTGGTAGTCCAGGGCAGCATAAATATTACAGTCAAAAGTGGGTGAGCAATCCTATACCTCTGCTCTCCCTCCCTGCCTGCCTCTGTCTGCGTTGGAATCGCCGAGCCTCGCCGCTGCAACGTCGTGACGTCAAAGCCCCTCCCCTACGCGTTGCGTCACAGGGTCACGTGACTTCATCAGGGGGATAATGATCCCTCCAATCATTATCCCCCTGATGAAGTCACGTGACCCTGTGACGCAACGCGTAGGGGAGGGGCTTTGACGTCACGACGTTGCAGCGGCGAGGCTCGGCGATTCCAACGCAGACAGAGGCAGGCAGGGAGGGAGAGCAGAGGTATAGGATTGCTCACCCACTTTTGACTGTAATATTTATGCCGCCCTGGACTACCAAGGAACTGTATATCGCTGTGTAATATCGCTACAGGCAGAAATAAATTTCCACTATTTAAAAGGATAAAGGCACCATGGTTTGTTTCTCTTTTCTCTACATCTGACCCTTATAATCCACATGGGTGAGAGGTGGAAATCAGAAGGAGATGACCCCTGGAGGAGAATAAGGAGATAGAGCTGGTCTTAATATCGATGTATGAGCAGTTGAAAAAGGAGAAAGAGGAGAGTACAGGAGTACCTACATCTACACCTTGGTACATCTAAATACAGAGCATTAACCCACCGATCCTGGAAGGATCAAAAAGTCTATTTGCCTGAATTCATTCAGGCAAACATAAAGGTGAGCGAATAGGGAGACCATAAGGCACCTGGCGAGAGGGATTAAGAAATCACCTGCACTTTTGCACTTGTTTATAAAGACTTTATTTATGTATTTATGTATTACACCAATGCACGTGCACATTGGAATATATTTTTGCACAAATATTGCTGGATTGATCACATGTAATTAGAGTGGCACGAATTATATTTATATCTTTACTATATTCATTTATTTATTTATTATTCACATTATATTAAGGTCCTATATTGATTATTATTTATTACACAAATTTAGGTTGTGTATGTGTATATTGGCAATATATTGGTAATCACCCAATTATATTAGTTTATGGAATATCACTTATCATTAATATTCACATTTGATTTATATAGTTATTAATATAGTAGAATGAGTACAGACTGGATATAGAGATACACATGCATAAAAGTAGGAGCGCGGCACTATAAATACCTTATATATTGATCTGACACTACCAAGTGAGTTTGTGTAAGTGCCAGCGCACCAAACACAAAATACTAGCAATTAATTGTTTAACACCCATTGAATGCCTCATTCTTAATAGCTCACAAGGATTCACACTATATATAGCACTTACAGAAGAAGGAGTTGCACTCTCAGTTTCAGCAGCTGGGCTCATTATTTTTCCTCCTCTCAGCAATGAGTTGGCTGCTGGTGCTGAGGCCCAACTTAAACAACTTTAGTGCTTCTCTTGTTAAATTTGAAGATAAATTGTTCAACAGTGCTTATAACTACTGAGAGCAGTGATGACTTATTTTAAAGCTCATGTCTGCTTGTTAAGAGTGTGTAAATACTTGAATGTCCATAGCCTGGCCACACGTTTACTTTAAAATAATGTTTAACACCAGTGCTGAATATTTTGCATGGATGAGAGTGAGTCATTTTTTCAGTAATGATGATGAATGACTTTTCATGATTCCCTCTGATATGGTCAGAATTGTCAGTCCTATTCAGTTCCATGTGCAACAAAAGTGGTCATATGATGCTGGCCAAAAGAGGACAAGAGCACAGTGGCTAAATGGTTAGCACCTCCGCCTGGCAGTACTAGGGCTGTTGGTTTGAATCCCAACCACACCACCACCTGCCTGGAGTTTGCATGTTCTCCCTGTGCCTTCGTGGGTTTCCTCCAGGTACTCTGGTTTCTGCCCACACTCCAAAGACATGCTGGTAGATTAATTGGATCCTGTCTAAATTGACCCTAGTGTATGAATGTAAGTTAGGGACCTTAGATTATATGCCCCTTGAAGGTTAGGGACTGATGTGAATGTACAATATATATGTAAAGCGCTGCGTAAATTGACAGCACTATATAAGTACCTCTAATAATAAGAGTTACCATTTTATACATTTAGTTTTGTTTTTGATAATCTGTATATGTAACTTTAGTGCTTCAGAGTGCAGAGTGTTAACATACATATTTCGAGGGCGAAAGGTCAACTTCGAATTTCCGCTTTTATAGTACAGGGATAAAGAAGCTAACTGACTGATCATTTATGATCCAATATGCACAGGAAATTCCCTGATTGTGCCTGCAGCCTGCCAATGCAATGCTTATGATGTTCAGTCAGTCAGAACCAGAGCGGAAAAAGATTCATCAACAGTCTGACCACTGCTGCTGTTATATGTTCATCAGAATTTAACCCTTGTATTTCTGTTATTGCAGCAAGCATTAATACCATAACACTTGGCAAAACACTAATTTGATATGGTGAAAACAAAAGTACTTTTCTTTTTTGCTTTTTTCATGTAATGTCCTTGATGTCTCATTGTATTGATTTTCAGTAATTTCACTTTTGTGCAGCAGAGTTTGGAGGAAAAAGAATTGATTGATTTAGACATCGCTTCTGGCTTCTTAAGACCCATGTACACAAGGATGCACTGTGTGGGTCTGACATTGAATTCATTCTGTTGTTATTATCAAACTATAGTCCATTGATTGCACCCTTCATATAGTCTACAACAAATTTGTCAAAGACTGTTTTTACTATTTGTATTTGACAGTTTGCCAGTTTCTAAAAATAAAACTTTATAGGATATAGTATAGTAAATATAGAAAAATCAGGCTATGCAGTACTATACATAGAATATCTAAATTCTATATTATAAGATTTAAAAGAAGTATGGGGTTATTGAAAAAAAAACAAATTATCGTCACCTAGGTGTGTGCAGCATCGATCCTATGCTTCACCTGTCCCCCGCTGCTTCAAAAAAAATCACAAAACCAAAATGGATGTTAAGCCAATATTAATTTTTTTTTTAAATATAAAATTGTGAAAAAGCTATATCAAAATCCAATAAATAATATAAAAATCTAATGAAACAGAAGAAGATATTCAACTATAACAAATAAAAAAACAGATTGTGTTTGAAATTTGATAAACTAAAAATTATTCTTTATAAAAAAATAGACATAATAAAGGAATGACAAAGAAATTGGAAATTAGGGAAGCCTTTCCTTCATTTGCCCTGAAAGCTGATGACAACAGAGGCTAGGGCTCTCCCTGACTGGTCCCCACAGGAGTTAAATTGTCTAACTTAACACTGGGCCTTCTTTCTGCAAGGTTACCCAGTCAGGGTACAGTAAGATATTGGCTACATAGACCATAAGGGGACACTAGAAGCCAGGCTGCCCTAAGAGAAACGGCTCTTCGCTGTTCAGATCCCTTTAGTGGACAATTGGCACATGGACTACCTAAGCTACCAATGCCTACACTTGGAGGAGTGGCCTCTGCCTCCAGAGCTCTTTTAAAATCTCTTGTCAAAGGTGGGGAAAACTAGATGTGTGCCTCCTGGCCTCAAGGTTCCACAACTAGCTGAACAATCATGTAGCCAGGACCAAGTATCCTCCAGCCTTTTCAGTAGTTGCTCTGGTGATTCCTTGGACTTAATTCAAGCTGGTTTATGCCTTCCCTCTGACAAAGATCTTCACTCAGCTGCTGTGAAAGATAAAAGAGAAAAGGGTTCCAGTGATTCTTATTGTACCAAATTTGTCAAGAAGAACATGGTCTGCAGACATACTCAGATTTCTGGTGGATGACCCTTGACAGAGAAACAGAGGGGGTCAGTAAATATAGAGAATATTTTAGGCCAGATGATTTGGTTGTCAGAAAAGGTGATTTTTAGGGTGCAGTTGATTGCTGTGGAAGGAGGTCCTTTGGTGGTGGAGCAGGCACAAGAGAATTCCTGAAGGGCAGATTATGAAGAGGTAACTATCAATGAAAATCATAAGCAATGTAGAGTTTGCGTTTGATGTAACTCATCAAAATGAATAAAATATACTGTATGGACAAGACAGGTTGGAAACACCTATGTAGGTTAGATTTAGAATTGTTTTCTTTGTGTAATTGTCAATCTGGAGAGATACCAACAAACAAGTGTGGTTTTAGATAGGACTGGTGCCAATCTATGCAATGGCCAGTCAGTGGTGAAGGCCAAGCATCATTAGTGGGGAACAGACGGATGCAGGAAATGTTTTAGGTACAGAAGTATTACAACAGTATCTCCACCTCCACACCAGTATACACATCAGGTATGTCAGCCTCAACAGCTCAGGTTTCTGTAGACCACCAAATGGAAAAATTCGAAGAGATAGCTGGAGTCTAAAACAATCCTTATAATGCTTTATTTGGTAAAAGAGAAATGATCTCGGACACATTTTGAGCCGAAGCTTTAGTCATCGCTGTGACTAAGGCTTCAGTTGAAATGTGTTAGCGTTCTGCTGGGTTTGTTTAAATGTCTCAGATCTTTTAGCTTTTACCAAATAAAGTATTATAAGAATTGGTATTGGATTCCAGCTTTATCTTCAAATAGTATGCTCAGGAAATTCTTTAGCTGAAGATTAGCTAAAGTTGAAGCAGTTTTTAGTGCATGTTAAATTTCTAAATTTCAATAAGCAGAATCATATTTTTCCCCTAAGCAATTAGCTTGTGGCTCTGGAGTTATTGGGGTGTAACTGAAATTAATTGTTATTTTAGGTTAGCAGATTGAGATGGGAAACTAGATAGGTTCTGTCTTATCCATATTAAGTTTTTTCTTTAAAAAAAAAAAAAAAAAAAAGGACAAAAATATGAGACAGCTTCAAGACTGTTGGAAACAGAAGGGAGGGGGTCAAACCATGTTAGAACCAAAGAGGGGGCAAGTTGATCAGTGAAAGGATTCTTTCCTTTTAAAAAATAAAATTGTTTTTATTTTCAATTTATTAACATTCATAATTATTTTCTAATCCTTAAAGCAGTACTGAACCCAAGAGTAAACATTCACTATTTTGCAATTTACCAATTGAGGTGATTTATTCTTACAAAGCACATATACGTTTGCACACTAGTACTTATTGGTATTCCGTTATTTTCTATTTTCCATTATAGCTCTAATGCAGGCCATAGATGGGTCGAAAATCGGCCGATTTTTCGGTCGAAAATAAAATCGGCCGATTTTTCGGTCGAAAATAAAATCGGCCGATTTTCGGATCGTTAGTGGGCTAAATGTTCGGCCGTTTTTCGGTATTTTGGCAGATTTTTTTTATCGGTAAAGTTGGAAAAAAAATCGGCCGATTTTCGCGGCAATGATGGGCAAATCGGCCGATCTTTTACCGATAAAAAAATCTGAGCAGTGACCTGCAAGAGGAAGACAAAAAGAAGAAAAAAGAGGAAGAGGATGAAGAAGAGGATGAAGAAGAAGAGAAAGAAGGAGAAGGAGAAGGGGAAGAGAAGAAGAGGAAGAAGGAGAAGGGGAAGAGAAGAAGACGATGGAGAAGAAGAAGAGGATGAAGAAGAGGATGGAGAAGAAGAGGATGAAGAGGAAGAAGAGGATGAAGAAGAAGAGGAAGAAGAAGAGGAAGAAGACGAAGAGGATGAAGAAGAGGAAGAAGTAGAAGAAGCAGAAGAGGAAGAAGAAGAGGATGAAGAAGAGGAAGAAGTAGAAGAGGATGAAGAGGATGAAGAAGTAGAAGAGGATGAAGAAGAAGAAGAGGATGAAGAAGAGGATAAAGAAGAGGAAGAAGAAGAGGATGAAGAAGAGGATGAAGAAGAGGATGAAGAAGAAGTAGAAGAAGAGGATGAAGAAGAGGAAGAAGAAGAAGAAGAGGATGAAGAAGAAGAGGAATTCCAGTCCGGCAAAAAGTGTCCCTGGAGAGAGCTCCGCTATTTCTTTGACAGTTCCTTGACATTTATAGCTGCTGCAACAATGTATCTATTTGCTTCCGAATAAAAACATCTGTATCCTAAATGGATACAAATAGATACAATGTTGCAACCGCTATAAATGTCAAGGAACTGTCAAAGAAATAGCGGAGCTCTCTGCAGGGACACTTTTTGCCAGCTCTAGACGGGATGAAAATCGGCTGATTTTTTTTTTTTAACCGTTGCTGGTAACGTCGGCCGCTTGAACGACCGATTTTTTGTTTTTTTAAAGAAAAATCGGCCGATTTTTGACCCATCTATGGCCTGCATAATTTTCTCTCTCCATCTAACATGACCCCATTGCTAAAAGAGAGGGGGGGGAGGGTATCAAACAAAGTGACCGTCACCTGATGACCTCCTTATCAGCCAATGACTTCAGCAGTTGTTAGGATACTGAAGGCTGGGATCCTTGGAACCCAGGATTGTAATGTTGCACAATGAAAACCTGTGACTTTGTGTAACAGAAAGGCCTGATCCATCCGCTGGCTTGTACACAACTTTTGGGTAAATTGGGCCAATTTTTAGGCATTTTGCCAAGGCACCCCTAAAGAACCCAGAAGGCACCCTGGGTGAAAAAGACTGCTGTAGATAATGTGTACAATATAAAAGCCATCACACAAGTTCATTATAAAGTAACTATTGCTTTGTAGTTTTTAATGTAAACCTGTTACACATTTCGGCAAGCTAAACTGAACACATGATGACTAAGGTGTACGTTTATTAAGCAGAGATAATTTATCTCATTTCATTTCTCAGGGGAAAATCTTCTCTTCTGTCCCCGTTTATGAAGCGGAGAACATTTGTTCTCAGAAGGAGAAGAAAGGAGAAGTTTTTCCTCTGAGAACAGCTGAGATCTGTGTAGAAGGGGGAGAGGCTGCATGTGATCTCCTGAGATAATTGTGTGATTACAGATCACCTGAGTTTAAACCAAAGTTAAGACCGTGTAATTACATGAAAATAAGAAGCACTGACCACTGGCACTTTTTAACACACAATTTTGGCACAGTCTTTAAATGTGTATTTTGGCTCCTTTTTATTGCACATTTTAGCTTTATTTACGTGCATTTTGCTGCTTTTTAAAATACTGTATTTTTTTAACACGCATTTTGCTGTGGGGTTTTTTTCATGTGCATTTTGGCGCTTTTCTAAACACACATTTAGGCGCTTTAGCGCACATTTTGGCACATGTTATTTTAACATGCATTTTGATGTGGTTTGTAACGCAGATTTTGGCACTTTTTTCAAGTGCATTTTGATTTGGTTTTTAGCATATTTTGTCAAACTGCACATCTGCTAGCCACTTTTGGGTGCCATTAACAAATAATGGCACCAAAAACAAGACATGCTTTTTGCATGTGTTTCCAGAACACACACAAAAAAGCAGGTAAAAGATTTGCCAAAATACATGTTAAAAAAGCACCAAAATTCACATACACATTTCAACTCACATTTTTGTATACAATGTGTGTTGAAAAAAGCAGCAAAATGTTTGTTAAAGCTGAACCAAAATGTGTATTAAAAAGGCCCAAAAAAGCGAAACTGAACCTTTTTTGGGCATGGAGTGTTGTGTGTTTTTTCAATGCACATTTTGGTGCGTTGATGGCGTATTTGTAAAATGACAAAATGTGTGGCAAAATGCATGTCCGCTACCAGCATTTGGGGTGCCATTAACAATGAATGGCACCCAAAAGCACACGGCATCTTTTAACACAATTTTAGCACAATTTGGAATTGCAGCAAGAATCGTGCAATTCTGCCAACAATTCTGCATTGCTCAGGTATGAATGCATTCTAAACGACAATACACTGTAACTATACTGTATATATGTGTATGTGTGTATATATATATATATTTATATATATACACTATATATAAAACACAAATATACATATAAACGTATATAGTTATACTTTATATTAATGTTTAACCCCGCAGGTGCTGATATTAGGAAGAAAGAAGCCTTCTTCCTCACATCACAGCAGCTTCTCACCAAGATTCTCCAGCTCTGGGCTGGAGAATCTGGGAGGGAGATATTTTAAAGTGATGGCCAGTGAGATCTTCAGATCTCACCTTCATAAACTAGCCATCCCTGTAAGGGCCAGTTCACACTACATGCATTTCAGTTGCTTTTTGTCTGCATCCAAAACTCATAGAAAGTAGTTATATGGTTGTCAATGTCATAGTTCACATCTGTGCTTGCAGTTCCTGTGGATTCCAGTTGCAGAAAAAGGTAGAACATGCTGTATTTTTTCTGCACAGAACTGTACTGGAATGCAGTAAAATGCATCAAAATGCTCCGGAATGCACCAAAACGCACTGGAACGCACATGTTCCTCTCTTAGATTGTAAGCTCCAAGGAGCAGGGCCGTCCTAACCCTCTTGTATTGAACTGTATTGTTGCTGTATTGTCTCCCTTTATATTGTAAAGCTCTGAGCAAACTGTTGGTGCTATATAAATCCTGTATAATAATAATAATATTTAAATTGAAGAAAAAGAGAGGGGGAAAAATTAACTGGAATGCAAAAAACCTGCACTGGAACGCATCAAAAACGCACTGGAATGCGCCAAAAAGTGTAAAAAATGTGAATGCAAGAACGCATCTGGACTGCGTTTCTATAGCGTGAACCAGGCCTAAAAGTTAATGACAGAAAGGTATGTCTTTTGATGAGAAGTGAAGAAACTGTTCTCCGCTCCTTGCCTCAGCTTCATAAACTGGCACACCTGGGAGATCAGCTGTGATCATCAGGATCTCAGCTTTTCTCTCTTTCATAAACAGAAACCTTAATCCAGATCCATCTTGCTACTCTTTATATGATATATCTTTCACTTTCTCTTTGTCATTCTGATTAAATAATTCATTGTGAAATGCTTCAGTAGTTATCTGGGCTCGAACTGTCAAACGAAGCCTCCGCCATATTGGTAATGTGTTGTTTGCCAAAATGCACATTAAAAAAGTGTCAAATGTGTGCTAAAAGAAGTGCCAAAACACCAAAATGCGTGTGCCAAAATGTGCCTTAAAGCGCCAAAATGTGTGTTTAAAAAAACACCAAAATACACATTAAAAACCCACACCAAAAAAAAGCAGCAAAATGCGTCTACATAATGCCAAAATGTGAAATAAAAAGGGGCCAAAATACCCATTCAAGGAATGTCTCAAAATGTGATTAAAAAACTGCAAGTTAAAATAAGCGGTCAATGCATTTTGCAGTGTATTTATACCAGGGGTCCTCAAACTTTTTAAACGGGGCCAGTTCACTGTCCCTCAGACCATTGGAGGGCCAGACTATAGTTTAAAAAAAAAAAACTATGAACAAATGCGGACACAGTACAGGGGATGACCAGAGACCGCGGACATAGTACAGGAGATGACCAGAGACTGCGGACACAGTACAGGAGATGACCAGAGACTGCGGGCAGAGTACAGGAGATGACCAGAGACTGCGGACATAGTACAGGATATGACCAGAGACTGCGGACACAGTACAGGAGATGACCAGAGACTGCGGACACAGTACAGGAGATGACCAGAGACTGCGGACACAGTACAGGATATGACCAGAGACTGCGGATATAGTACAGGAGATGATCAGAGACTGCGGACACAGTACAGGAGATGACCAGAGACTGCAGACATAGTACAAGAGATGAGCAGAGACTGCGGACACAGTACAGGAGATGACCAGAGACTGCGGACACAGTACAGGAGATGACCAGAGACTGCGGACACAGTACAGGAGATGACCAGAGACTGCGGACATAGAACATGAGATGACCAGAGACTGCAGACATACAATGGCGGCGGGAATACTGGACCCACCGCTCCATAAGATGCACAGACATTTCCCCCCAAGTGTGTCTTATGGAGCGAAATATACGGTAAATGCAGGACACCTTGTTGGGTCAGATCTGTGTACAATGTAAAGAGAGAGAGAGAGAGAGGAGGGGAGATAAGGAGGGGAGAGAGAGGAGGGGGAGTGAGAGGAGAGGGGGAGAGAGATAGAGACAGGATGGGGGGGGAGAGAGAGGAGGGGGGGAGAGAGAGGAGGGGGGGGAGAGAGGATGGGGTCGAGAGAGAGAGGAGGGGGGGGAGAGAGAGAGGAGAGGGGGGGAGAGAGGGGGAGGAGGGGCGGGGAAAGGAAAGAGAGGGGGGAAAGAGAGAGTGAGGAGATTGATCATCTATTGCACTTATCTAGGGTCTGTAGCCGTGATACCCGACATGCAGCGATGGAGTCTCCTCTCTTTCTCCCCCTCTTCATGGTCAGCTCTAGGCTCCGCCCTCCGGCCGTGACTGTTGCATGCACTGATCAGAATAGATGGCCGGCTGGCTGCAGAGAGGCCAGGTGAGTGGTGCGTGTTCATAAGCCGAGCCCACCTTCCCCTGATCCCGCCCGAGCCCTGCCAAGCTCTCCCGACCGCTGCAGATACGCTCCGGCCCGGATAAATGTCCTCGGCGGGCCGCAGTTTGAGGACCCCTGATTTACACAGTCTTTTTAACTTTGGTTTCACTTTTTAAACTCGACTGCTGTGTAATCACACAATCTCTCATGAGACAACAAGCAGCCCTTCCCCTCCTACACAGATCTCAGCTGTTCTCAGAGGAAAGACTTCTCCTCTCTCCTTCTGACGACAGAAGTTCCCCACTTCATAAACAGGGTGCCAGAGGAGATGCTTTTTCCCTGAGAACTGAAATGATATAAATTATCTCTGTTCAATAAATGTACACCTAAATAAGTTGAAAGCAAAGGTTACCTTCTGCAAAAAATAGCACAGTAAACCCAGTTGGCAGATTGACAACTAAAAGCAGCTGAATGAGAATTTTCCTGTAAAAGCTGAGCCTCTCAAGCCTCATTGTTGGTCATTGATGATGTCCATCACTAGTATGATCCATTAGGTACTTTGGGGGGGAAGTAACATAAAGGGGTGGTGCCAAGCTTTTTTGCAAAAGTCGGGGTTTACATTGAAATTCACCTGTCATTACCTCTAGATTTAAAGATTGCTTTGACATGCGGTTTACATTGAACATAACTATTGGTTTTGAATTTTTTATCAAATGTGTTTGAATTACCCAGGTTTTTGACAGATTTATTTTAAAAGCCACAGAGAGAATGCAATTTCTTTCTTTTTTAACGTAGCTATGTTTCTGCAGTGTTTTTTGTAGCTATGTTTCTGCAGTGCTTTTTGTAGCTATGTTTCTGCAGTGCTTTTTGTAGCTATGTTTCTGCAGTGCTTTTTGTAGCTATGTTTCTGCAGTGTTTTTTGTAGCTATGTTTCTGCAGTGCTTTTTGTAGCTATGTTTCTGCAGTGCTTTTTGTAGCTATGTTTCTGCAGTGCTTTTTGTAGCTATTTTTCTACATTCCTTTTATTTAGTTATGTTTCTGAAGTGTTTTTTTGTAGCTATGTTTCTGCAGTGCTTTTTTAGGTATGTTTCTGAAGTGTTTTTTGTAGCTACGTTTCTGCAGTGCTTTTTGTAGCTACGTTTGTGCAGTGCTTTTTGTAGCTACGTTTGTGCAGTGCTTTTTGTAGCTATGTTTCTGCAGTGCTTTTTTTAGCTATGTTTCTGCATTGTTTTTTGTAGTTTTGTTTCTGCAGTGCTTTTTTTTTAGCTATGTTTCTGCAGTGTTTTTTTAGCTATGTTTCTGCAGTGCTTTTTTTTTAGTTATGTTTCTGAAGTGTTTTTTGTAGCTATGTTTCTGCAGTGTTTTTTGTAGCTATGTTTCTGCAGTGTTTTTTGTAGCTATGTTTCTGCAGTGCTTTTTTAGAATGTTTTTGCAGTACAGTGCAATTCACATGCAATTCTGTGTGGTGTGATTTGAGCCCATTCATATTGAATGGGCTCAGATTGCACCACAGAGCACCTTTTTTTTGTTAGCTGCACTGGAACTGGATTGCATGCTCGTTTTGTATCATACAATCAGGTGCAGGCAAATGCACTGCGTTTGTGACCTACTTTTTGGTTGTCCTTAACTTTGAATTAATGTGGTGCGGGAAATGCACAGGGATCACATTGTTTCCTGCACTGCATATGTGTGAACTGTGGCTAAGAGCCAGTTCACATATATGCGAATTGGATGCGGGTTCCAAACCGCATGACATGTGAAATAACATTGCTTCCTATGATGACTGTTCACATTTGTCCAGGGCACTGGCAGCGCGGATTCAGTGTGGATTAAAAAAGAGTCATTTATGATTTCTGAGCAGTGTGGTCCAGTTCAGATGCAGATTACAGGCTCATTGACTTCAATGGGAACTGCTTCAGAATCACAAGTTATGAGTTTGTGAACATGATTGCTCTCCTGATCCTGATCTAAACCTGACCTGAACCGCTGAAGAACTACTGTGTCAATTAGCTGTGAAAACGGAGCTTTAGTTCGCACCACGTGTGTGAATCCACAGTATGAGTTTCTTTGCAAAAAGTAACTAAACTTACAAGGTACTGCTTTAACGGCTTCCCATCCGCCCTATAGCAGAAATACTGCTAAAGGGTGGCTACGGGTGCACAAAATCATGTGTATATGATTCTGCATTTCTGGGTAGGGGGCGTGCATGCTCCCTACCCACGCCGCCATTCGCGGCCACGGCTGTCAATCACTGAGCCCCGGCCAGTAATTACTCGCCAGTGCCCAGTGATTTTCGATGATCACTGACGGAGAGGAGGACTGTTTTGTTTACTAACAGTACTCTTCCTTGTAAGCTGAGGCAAACTGCTCTGGATGGCTGTGCACAGTACAGCCATCCCAATCAGTGTGCTTACAGTGAAACACACAGACACCTCTCTCGGCACACAGTTAACCCTTTGCTCGCCCCTCATGTTAACTCCTTCCTGCCCAATGCTATTAGTACACTGTCCGTGCTTTTTCTTAGCATTGATCACTGTATTGGTATCACTAGGGATGTCAGTGACACCAATTCAGTTTCCCCCCCAGTGTCAGAATGTCTGCCATAGTCCCGCTATAAGTCACTGATTGCTGCTATTACTAGAAAAATGAAAAAAAAAAAATCCCAGTATATATACCGCCATTTGTAAAATGCTATAACTTTCACATAAACCAATGAATTTACTTATTGGGATTTTTTAGCAAAACATGTTGCAGAATACATTTTGGCGTAAATTTATGCCGAAATTTAATTGTTATTAAATTTTTTACTGGACATGTTTAATAGTAAAAAATTTTTTTTTC
Organism: Staurois parvus; assembly: GCF_062004578.1. NCBI lineage: Eukaryota > Metazoa > Chordata > Amphibia > Anura > Ranidae > Staurois > Staurois parvus. The sequence goes on from NW_028318546.1 coordinate 3,620,366, forward strand.
AAAATTGACAGTCTTTTTTTTTTTAAAGCGCAAAAAATAAAAATGCATAGGTGATCAAATACCACCGAAAAAAAGCTCAATTCATGGGAAAAAAAAGGATGTAAATTACATTTGGGTGCAGCATTGCATGACCGCGCAATTGTCAGTTAAAGTAACGCAATGCCGCAACGCAAAAAATGGCCTGGTCAGGAAGTGGGGCAAATCCTCAGGAGGGCAAGTGGTTAAACTGGACAAGAGGATACTTTTATGTATAGTCTGAGATATTTGTATTGATGTCAGTGTACTTCAAAAACAATTTTCAGTAACAAATCTTGCAGGGGTGTATTGAAAGACTTATTCTTTTTAGTTAGGTCACCAGTATTAATATCCATTTAGGGTTTGAAGGAGCCCCATAATGAGAAAACATTCTAACATAATTATTATTTTGGTCAATTGAACTGTAAATTTTAACTTAGTACTCATCAAATAATTCCCTTCAAAGTGGTGTACAGTATAATTTCAGTAGAACATATTTTGAGCTATTTTTGTAGTTTTTACCTTGTCACCTTGAGACCTTTACATTTTTACATGCTTGCTCTTACTGTGGTTATTGTAATAATATATATAAACTTGTAGATTAGCTGCTGCATCATTCTACCTCCCTGCTTAATAACTGTGGAGATATAATTTATCCTATAAAGAGAGCGTGTTGTTTTCAGTGGTTTGACATAAATGTCCATTGTGAGTAGAAGCAGTAGAACTACAAAGCAGAAAGTAATGCCCGTAGCGTAAAAGAAGGAAAGAAGTAGCGCAGGGCAGGCATGACTAGGCCTAGAGTGGGAAGGAAGGCTAGAAAGGGTTAAGTCAGTGCCAGGGGGTTTGAAAAATATATAGGTGGGAGTTGGTTGGTAGAGGGAGAACGTGGGTGGTCTCTTTGGCACCTTTGGGTGGGGTGTCCTGGGTGGGGGGCGGTCAGTCGGAGCTGGACGTTGGTGAGTGAGCTTCAGTGAGCTTCCCTCCCACCCTACCTACACCAGCGTACTATTAGGGCCTTTTCCCTGAGAGACAGTGGGGCTGTCATGGATGGTCTGGTGGCCCAGCTGCGTGAGGCGGCAGCCTCACGGGGAATAGAATGGCTGCAGAGCCGGGTCTCTGCCTTTCTGCAGGACCCGGGCTTGTCACAGGACCCGGGCTTATCACAGGGCCCGGGCTTATCACCAGAGGAAGGGGGGCGGGAGCGCCCACGTGCTCGGAGGTCTCGGCCTCCGGAGTGCTTTAGCCCGGACTCCCCCTCCCCCAGAGCTCAGCACCGCATCGGGAGCCCCGCTCGGGACCCTCCGGCCCCTTGGGCAAGGCACTCTCTGGCCTCTGCTCGCGGGGGAGCCGGGAGGAATCCCCATCTTTGGTGGAGTTCGGTGGGCGGGGTTTCGTATGGAGGTAGCCTCTCCCCCCCGCCCGCACGGCAACGGAGACGGGAGGGCAACGGCTCCTCCACTGACGAGGTGCCTGTCAGGGAGGGAGCCCAACATGGGAGAAGGAGCTCTGCGGCTGCCGGGCTGTCCCCTGCGGCAGTAGGCGGGCCCTCTGGGACGCATGGAGCGGCGGCTCTGAAGAGGCACAAGCAGAAGGGCAGCATTGGGCAGAGTGCTGAGGAGTGTGTGACGGGACAGAGACCAGGGACGTCGAGGGGCGTGGCTGGTGCCAGGAGGAAGAGTCAGCAGCGGCACGGCCCGGAGGGACCCGTGGCTCCTGGGACGGGGAGGCCATGCAGCCGTCAGGAAGAGGACGGAAGATCAGAGGGCGAGCTGTCGGAACCCGATGCGGGGGCGACAGCTGGCCCCTCTGCGTCGATGGAGTCGGGACGCGCGGCTGATGGGACATCTCCTGGGCAGCCTGGTGAGTTCCCTGTTTTATTTTCTTCTGCACTTCGGGACCTGTTGGGGGGAGGCGGGGGCGCGGCCCGGGCGGAGAGGGATGCAGGCGTTCCCGAGTCAGGTTTAGGGGGGGTCTCGGCGATTTGATGTCTGGTTTGAGGGATTTGTTGCGGCGCTTTGAGCGGGGGGAAGGTAGGGCCCCTGGGCCTGCTTCAGCGTGGCTTCCGCCGCCTGGTGGGGAAGGGTTCGGGGTCCTAGAGCAGGAGGGAGGGGACGTGCGGAGCTCGTGGGTTTCTCCTCCTCCTGGTTCTGCGCCAGGGGTGGTTACAGCGGAAACAGGTGCTCTGGTTTCCGGGGTTGTAGATGGGGGTGCTGGGGTCTCCGGGACGGTAGGCGTGGCGGACTCGACCAAGGGCGAGGTATACGTATGTTTTGAGGGCCCTTTGGGTGCGCACTTACCGTCGGAGGTTCGAGAGCGGATTTGGAGAGGGGAGTATGTGGAAATTTTCACGCTCTTGCCTTTGGAGCGTTTTCCGTTAGATGGGTCGCGGGTAGACGAGGGTAGGCGAGAGGACGCTGAGAAGCGACGCTTTCGTTTTATCCCGCGTACATTTGCGAATTGGATGCAGGCATTTGCGATCATGGCCAGTGTCATTGGGGAGAAGACTCCTGAGCATTGCTCAGCTCTCTTTTGTTACCTGGATGCCATTAGCGAGGCTCACAGGGTTTACGGTGGGACCGCATGGCTTTGATACGACGAGCAGTTTCGGCAGCGGTGGGCTGTTCGCCCTTCATTGCGTTGGGACCATAAGGACATTGGCCTTTGGATGCGCCTCATGACTCCCGTGCGGGCTCCTGGTCCGTTTTTTCAGGGCGGGGTCTGTGGTTCATTCTCCCCAGGACAATCGGCCTCAAAGCGTAGGGGTGTATGTTGGCAGTTCCAAGAGGGCGCGTGTCGTTTCGGGGGGTCCTGCCGTTTTAAACATGAGTGTTCAGGTTGCGGCGGCTCCCATCCTTTGTCGCGCTGTTTCAAGCGGGGTAGAGGCCTGCCCAGAGAGCATGCCAGTAAGAGGGACGACTCCGGTGAAAGTGGAAAGGATGCGGCCTTTCCTAAATAGATATCCGGATCGAGCAGCCGCCGGGCTGCTGTTGGCTGGGTTTTCGGAGGGTTTTCGTATCCCGTGTAGTTTGACTTCGATCCCCCCTTTAGCTCGTAACTTACGGTCGGCAGTGCAGCATGCTGAGGTGGTTTTGGTGAAGTTGAGTAAGGAAGTGGGGTTGGGACGTATGGGCGGGCCGTTTTCTTGCGCTCCGTTTTCAGACCTGGTGGTTTCCCCCTTGGGGGTGGTGCCCAAGAAGGAGCCGAATTTGTTCAGGTTGATTCACCACCTGTCTTTCCCCAAAGGGGGGTCGGTTAATGACGCCATCGATCCGCAGTCCTGTTCGGTGTCTTACACATCGTTTGATGCGGCGGTTTTCTGGGTTCGTCGTTAATGGGCGCCGTTCGCTTATGGCGAAGTCGGATATTGAGTCCGCATTTCGATTGTTGCCGGTACATCCGGATAGTGTTCGTTTTCTAGGGTGCCATTGGCAGGGCTTGTTTTACGTTGATAAGTGCCTTGCCATGGGGTGTTCGATTTCTTGCGCATTGTTTGAGCGGTTCAGTTCGTTCTTGGAGTGGGTGGTGCGGGATGTCTCCGGGATAAATTCGGTCATCCACTATTTGGATGATTTTCTTTGCGTGGGTCCGCCCGCTTCCAGAGTATGCGCGGTTTTGCTGGCCACATTGCAACACGTTGCTGAACGTTTCGGGATTCTATTGGCTTTGGACAAGACAGAGGGCCCGGCTTCAGTGATGACTTTTCTGGGCATCGTTTTGGACTCGGATGCCATGGAGTGCCGGCTGCCAGGGGACAAGCTGTTGGCCCTACAAGGGGAAATTCGTGGGGTGCTGGGCAAGCGGAAAATTCAGCTACGGGCCTTACAGTCGTTGCTGGGTAAGCTGAACTTCGCTTGTCGCATCCTGCCGATGGGGCGAGTATTTTGCCGACGGCTGGTGGCGGCGACGGCGGGAATTACTTCCCCTTTGCATTTTATTCGTTTAACTAGGGAACATCGGGAGGACTTGCGGATTTGGCATACCTTTTTGGATGACTTTAATGGACGGGCGCTGTGGATGTCTGGACCAGTCAGTAATTTTGACTTGGAATTGTTCACGGATGCGGCGGCTTCCGGGGGATATGGGGCCTTTTTTAGGGGGCGGTGGAGTGCGGCTCCGTGGCCTTCTTCTTGGGTCGTGGCGGGTTTCCTTAGTAACCTGGTGCTGTTGGAACTTTTTCCGGTGGTATTGGCGGTTGAAGTTTGGGGTGCGACAACTTGGGGGTGGTTCAGGTCATCAACCAGGTCTCGGCTTCCTCGCAACCAGTGGTTGGCTTGCTTCACCATTTAGTGTTGCGTTGCCTGCAGCTGAACGTTTTTCTCCATGCTGTGCATCTCCCTGGGGTTGATAACATCTTGGCTGACGCTTTGTCTCGTTTTCAGTGGGACAAATTCCGAGAGTTGGCGCCGGCGGCGGAGCGACACGGGGTTCCTTGTCCTGACTGGCTGTGGGAGATTGCCTTGGGGTCGTTGCAGGTTGGATCCGGAGGTCGGTGAGTGAGGCGACATGGTCTGCATACTCGAAGGTCTGGCGGGAGTGGCGGGACTTTTTACAACAGGTCGATATAGATCCGTGGGGGCCGGAGGTAGGGGTGGCTGTGTTGTATTATTTGGCAAGGAACTTGGAATGGGGGGTGTTGGCTGCTGCAGTGGATCGGCGGTTGGCTGGCTTGGCCTTCCTCTTTAAGCTTCAAGGGTGTCGGGACTTCACAAAAGAATTTTGGGTACGACAGGCTCTTCGAGGTTACCGTAGGGCTTGTCGCAGTAGGGATTCTCGTCGTCCGGTGTCCTTTGAGTTGTTAGGATCGTTGTTTGAGCATCTGCGCTTTGTTTGCTTTTCGGACTTTGAGGTGTGCTTATTTCGGGCGGCCTTTGCGGTGGCCTTCTTTGGGGCATTGCGTATTGGGGAGCTTGTCAGTCCATCCATATTCGTTCTTGGGGGGTTGTTGGGGGATGATGTCAGGGTCTCTAGTGACTGGGTGGAGGTGTTCGCCCGTCGGTCCAAGACGGACCAATTGGGTCGTGGTGCGCGGGTGCGGTTTTTTGCCCTTCCAACATCATTGGTGTGCCCGGTGCGGGCGGTTCATGAATTTTTGTCCCGTCGTCCGGTGGAGCGTGGCTCTTTTTTCATGCATGAAGATGGGGCCCCATTAACTCGTTTTCAATTTGTGTCGGTTTTTCGACGATGTTTGAAGGTTGTGGGTTTGGATGCATCTTTGTATGCCTCTCACTCGTTTCGGATTGGGGCGGCTACTGAGGCCGCCCGGTGGGGTTTGTCGGATGCGGCGGTAAAACGTATTGGTAGATGGGATTCCCAGAGGTTTCGCTTGTACATTCGTCCGCATCTGTTGGGTGATTAAGGTTGGATCCCGGGTTGTTGTCCCTGGGTTGGGGGGAGTTTGTCCTGTCTCTGTGCCGTTTTGTTCTGGTGGTAGTTATTGTTCTTTTATTTCAGATGGAGCGGTGCGCCTGGTGTGGATCCTGGGGCACTCCTACGTTTTTTGGGGGGCCAGGCGGGCGGATGTAAGGCCTAATGGGCGGCAGTTGGGGTTGACTAGACAAGAGGCTTGTGTGCAATGGATAGGTGTGCCGGGGATGTTGTGGGGTCGTGTGGTGCCTGAAGTTCGGCGTTTTGCTAGTCTGGATAGGCCACCGGATGTTCTGGTATTGCATGATGGGGGTAATGATTTGGGAGTTCGGTCCATGCGGGAGTTGGTGAGGGATGTAAAGATGGACTTTCTGCTATTGCGGAGGGATTATCCGGAAATGGTGTTGGTATGGTCGGATATGGTAGCCCGCGCCTCTTGGCGTTTGGCACGGTCGGTGGAGCGGCTCAATAAAGCGCGGATAAAGGTCAACAAGGAGGTGGGGCGCTTTTTCATTCGTAATGGGGGGTTGGTGGTCCGGCATTTGGAGTTGGAGGTAGATACCTGGCGGTATCTGCAGAATGATGGGGTACATCTCAATGCGGTTGGGACGGATTTGTGGTCTCTGGGTTTACAGGATGGTGTGCAGAGAGCAGTCCGTTTGTGGTGGGGCACGCATGGGTAAGGGCTTACCCAGCGTGTTGTGGTGGTTTGTTGGTCTTTGGAGGCGGGTATTATCTTGAAGGTACAGAGAATGGTGTGGGACCCATCGGTGGTATGGTGTGCCCGGGGAACATTCCAGTTAACCAAGGTTTAACTGGAATGTGGTGGTGCTGCACTGCGGACGGTAAGGTTGTCTCCGAGCTGGTTGGATGCGGCTGGAGGCCTGGTGGTATATGGGGTCCGCAGGTGCATTTCAGATAATTTGTGGATGGGGGCCTTCGAAGACCAACAACAAATTGGTATGTTTTTTCTGTTATAAGGAATGGTTTGGTGTTTAAATTGTGTGGTTAATAAAAGGCCACGTTGGCCATTTTACTCCAAATCGGTTTCATGTTTTTATTTAAGTAAGAGTTATAGGTAGGGGGATCTGGATGAACCGATCTCTGGTGCACTAGTCAAGTAATGCCCGTAGCGTAAAAGAAGGAAAGAAGTAGCGCAGGGCAGGCATGACTAGGCCTAGAGTGGGAAGGAAGGCTAGAAAGGGTTAAGTCAGTGCCAGGGGGTTTGAAAAATATATAGGTGGGAGCTGGTTGGTAGAGGGAGAACGTGGGTGGTCTCTTTGGCACCTTTGGGTGGGGTGTCCTGGGTGGGGGGCGGTCAGTCGGAGCTGGACGTTGGTGAGTGAGCTTCCCTCCCGCCCTCCCTATTTAGTGAGTATTGGGTTCCTCTACGAGGACTGGGGGTTATGCGGTTCATGGGCGGTTTGTTGGTCTTTGGAGGCGGGTATTATCTTGAAGGTACAGAGAATGGTGTGGGACCCATCGGTGGTATGGTGTGCCCGGGGAACATTCCAGTTAACCAAGGTTTAACTGGAATGTGGTGGTGCTGCACTGCGGACGGTAAGGTTGTCTCCGAGCTGGTTGGATGCGGCTGGAGGCCTGGTGGTATATGGGGTCCGCAGGTGCATTTCAGATAATTTGTGGATGGGGGCCTTCGAAGACCAGCAACAAATTGGTATGTTTTTTCTGTTATAAGGAATGGTTTGGTGTTTAAATCGTGTGGTTAATAAAAGGCCACGTTGGCCATTTTACTTCAAATCGGTGTCATGTTTTTATTTAAGTAAGAGTTATAGGTAGGGGGATCTGGATGAACCGATCTCTGGTGCACTAGTCAAGCACATTCTGCATATGTAATTAACAAACATGGCTGCCTCTGTTTCCTTCACACAATATTATAGTTTGTCTTGAATTTAGCTTGCATAAGCTATGGTTGTTGTGCAATTAAATTTTTTTACAGTTTATCTGCATGAATGTTTATTTTGACAAATATAGGAGGCCAGTGTTGGCAGTACAAGGGATCTGGCAGGGTCCTTTTAAATTTACTGTCTCATAAACTTTACTGGGGGAGTGAGTAATTATTATTATATTATTATACAGGATTTATATAGTGCCAACAGTGTGCTCAGTGCTTTACAAAATAAATTATGCCTTTTATAGAGGGTCTGCTTGTCTAAATAAGGGGCGATCAGCTTGGAAATATAATTCTTGTAGTCTGGCTTTTCAATATATGGCTAGCTCTACTTTGGTTAACTTAGTTATATAGTGGTCCAGCAATTAAACTTGAATTTATTTAATCCTGACCTGTGAATGTGTGTTTTTGTTCTCTTCTTTCCATGAGTATACTGAGTGATAGCATTTCCACAGGAAAAAAATAGTCATGCTTTCTTCTTGCTATCACAGTTACTTAGAAATAAGGTTGTCAGCAGATCCTTTATAAACGTAGATTCCAGTGAATGTGCAAAGTCTCACTAACGGTTGATAATAAGGAAAGCAAATCCCTAAGCGTTTCAGTGATTCTGCAGATTAACAAGCTTTGGTGACCACTTGGGAACATCCTCAGTGCTGTATGAAATTTTACTGTGGAAAGAATTGGTAGAATTGCTTGTTAATAGTAATAATGTGCACAGGATCTGGCGTAGGGAAAGCAGACTCAGCATCTTTTACACACAAACTTCACAGATAACCCAAAGTGGGCCTTGAAAGGTAATGAACTTGTTTGCAATGATACTTCCTTGTAGAATTACAGTTGTTCGAAAAAGTTTGTGAACCATAGGAATGTCTGAATTTCTGCCTAACTTAAAACATTGAGAATAAGAAAAACTATGTAATCTCTTTATAATTAGTAACTAGAGTGACCTTCTTTTTTGGCAGTAATCTCACCTTTTTTTCCTGGCTGCTCACCCCTACTCCAGTAGTCGAGAGTTATTGTGGTCCATCTTTGTATAAATAAAATTGGTATAGTATATATTTACATATATTGTGCTATACTTGAATTGTCTGCTTCAGACTTTACCGCATCATTTTAATGGGATTGAAGTCAAGGCTCTATCTGAGCACTATAGCATTTCTTAAGCTGGCTGTACACTTTGAGTATTTTATCCATTTTCCTGATGAAACGGGACAAATTCACTACAGGGGTAGCCCTGTCACCACCCTCCTGAAAAATATCCTTCGACTGATGAATCGAAGTAGCCAGGCAGAATATTGCAGCTACATCCAATCCAGCTACATCCATCCCTAAGTCAAAGAATGAGCCCCTGTACTATGTAGGAATAAGATTTTGGTGTTTGTATGCAGTTTTTACTGTTTATGTATGTATTTGTTAAAAAAAACAGTTTAATCATTTGTCTATTATTTCTATCAAACATGTCAAGTACCACTAGTCACTTGTGCCTATTATAAGGAAATATTTAATCCAGAGTATAATATGAAACAAAGCGAATCACTAGTCTTACCTATTTCCGTTCCATATCCTCCTCCCCACTGTATGTCTCTGTATTTTCACTTTAGGGAATTTTTGCAGACGTACTTTCTATCTGTCTGATGCCCATCCTCATGACAAATCAAGACATACAGTTAGGTCAATATATATTTGGACACAGGCACAATTTTCATACTTTTGACTCTGTATGCCACCAGAATAAATTAAAGCGAAATAATCCAAATGGATTTGAAGTGCATACTTTCAGCTTTAATTCAAGGGGTTGAACATAAATATCAAATACAAATTTTAGGAACTGCAACCATTTTTATACACAGTATAAAATTTCAGGGCCTTAAATGTAATTGGACAAATTAATATAATCATAAATAAAATGTTCATTGTTAATATTTTTTTTGAGAATCCTTTACTGGCAATGACTTCCTGAAGTCTGGAACCCATGGACATTACCAAAGACTGGGTTTCCTGCTTTCTGATGCTTTGCCAGACTTAACTGCAAGCTGTCTTCAGTTGTTCTTTGTTTGTGGGTCTTTCTGCCTTTAGTTTTGCCTTCAGCAAGTGAAATGCATGCTCAATTAGGTTGAGATCAGGTGATTGACTTGGCCATTGCAGAATATTCCACTTTTCTTTCAAAAGCTTGTGCGTTGCTTTTGCAGTGTGTTTTGGATCATTGTCCATCTGTACTGTGAAGCGCCGTCCAATCAACTTTGTTGCATTTGGCTGAATCTGGGCTGACAGTATATCTCTAAACACTGCAGAATTCATCCGGCTGCTTCTCTCTTCTGTCACATCATCAATAAACACCAATGACCCAGTGCCAATGGAAGCCATGCATGCTCTTGCCATCACACTGCCTCCACCATGTTTTACAGATGACGTTGTGTGCTTTGGATCATAAACTGTTCCAAGCCTTCTCCACACTTTTTCTTCCCGTCGTTTTGGTACAGATTAATCTTAAGTTTCATCTGTCCAAAGAATGCTTTTCCAGAACTGGTCTGGCTTTTTTAGATGTTTTTTTGACAAAGTTTAATCTGGATTTTCTATTCTTCAGGCTTATGAATGGTTTGCACCTTGTGGTGAACCTTCTGTATTTGCTCTCATGAAGTTTTCTCTTGATTTTAGACTTTGACAATGATACGCCCACTTCCTGCAGAGTGTCTTTCACTGGTCTGGATGTTGTGAATGGGTTTTTCTTTACCATAGAGAGGATCCTGTGATCATCCACCACTGTTGTCTTCCATGGACCTCAATGACTTTTTATGTTGCTGAGCTCACCAGTGTATTCTTCTTTCCTCAGAATGTACCAAACGGTTGATTTGGCTACTCCTATTGTTGCTGCTATCTCTCTGATGGATTTGTTTCATTTTTAAAGCCTTACAATGGTCTGTTTCACTTGCATGGACAGCTCCTTTGAACGCATCGTATAGGTTCACAACAATAGATTCCAAATGCAAATGCAAATTTGGAATCTACTTAGAATCAACTCCAGACCTTTTACCTGCTTAATTGATGAAGAAATAATGGAGTAGCCCACACCTGGTCATGAAACAACTTGAAAAAGGGGGATGGCTACTCTTATGAGCTGTAATTCCTAAACCCTTCCTCCAATTTGGATGAACATACCCTCAAATTAAACCTGAGAGTGTGCACTTTCAGCCCATAATCATTATATAACTATAGCTTGAATAGGTTTTGGCAAATACCTGAAAAAACTAAAATTGTGCCTGTGTCCAAATATATATGGACCTAACTGTATGTACACATGTACAGCTTCAGGAGGTGTCATTCACTGCTTAGTCCTCTGCCGTGCATACTACTTCTATAGAGCCAGTTTCACCTGGATGTGAAAGCGTTAGTTGCAGAGTATATCCCACCATGTGCACACTGAATCATGGGGCTCAGGAATTTCTCTGCAGCAGTTAGTATGTTGCTCAGACTAGTGTTTTATGCAGTGCAGTGTGATCTGGACTGCAAACAGTATGCAGTCACTTTTCACATTAGGCAGAGCTGTCTGCATTAGCTGTGAATAGGCATTATGTTTAAACACACTCCACCTCACTCACATCAGAAAAATGTTAAATTAAAGGCAGAAATCTGCAGGGCAGGCAGGGGAGGGAATGGGATGTATAAAAATATAGATTGCTGCAGACTGGAGTTCTGCTTTCACTCAACCGCCTACATTTAAATATTAAGCTCATACCTTCACCTATCTTCTAGCTCTTAAGCTAAGCCTAAAACCAATTCTTAACAATTATCCACTCCTGATTATAACCTTGTCCCTAACTTGAATCCTAAACTGAATAGTTGATTATTTGTCAGGGCATAATAAAATAATTATATACATTCAGTACAAATCTGAAATATATTATATGCAAATTTTCCAATGGTATATCCCTTCTAAAACAATGTAAGTGCAAAAAAATAAATATTGATCTGTCCAAAATTCAGTGTGCTTTTGTCTTCTTTGTAGCTTACAACACAAGGTCATTGCTCAGCTGAAATCCAAAGCACTGATTTAAGCCTGCCTCCTGGGTTACAGAACTGTGCCTTCTCTGTCTCGGTCCACATTGGTAAATTAATTTCTTTACCAACAACAATGATGTTGCCTTGACTTTCAGGAGCATGCATAGCAAATCACACTGTATGTAGGGAAAGGTCTCTTGGGGGATAAAGTCTATGTCAACAGGTGCTGAGTTCCCAGCAGCAGTTACCCCTGAAAGAATTTAACAAGCAGGGAGTATTAAAAGCTCTTTGTAGAGGAACAAGATAAAAGGAAAAAAAAATAGCATGGAACATGAATGGTTTGGGGATAAATTTGGGTCCTGCCTATACAAATTCTTAAATAACGCTCTTTGACCCCAAACTGAAAACAAAATAAAACTTAATTTTTAGTGAAAAGTGTGCTATCATATTAATAATATTGGCAGAAATACTGTACATTGAAAACCTTAGTACAACAAAGCTTATAACCCAGTTAAAAAAAACTCTTGTCTAGTTATTGCAGCCAATAGTGATAATCCTAGTAGGCAGCAGTTATTTAATTTGTAGCAATAGATGAGTTAAACACGACCACAGTCATTTAGTATAAACTCTCCATTTTTTATGAAACATGAATTGCATATGTATTATGGAGTGTTTTTATGGTCGTTAGGGTAAGACTTCCACAGGTCGATATTAAATACGTTTGTTGTATCTGAATAATCAGATAACAATTTAGTCAAAAGATTAGCCTTTTGAAAATACTGTTCTGTAAGCTAAGTCCTTCTGAGGGAATGTTCACAATGTATTTCAAAAAGCATTTATTTTATGATGCATTTTTATTATGTATATGCCCATGTTAATTTTTCAAATTATGCAAAGTACTAGATTCACCTCTTACATTTATATGTTTCTTGCTTCTTTTTGTTGCTCAGGTATACACTCCACTGTCCACTGCCATATGTTCCACATCCATCAAATCAACCGACTGTATCTTCTGTACAAATACATCATCTTCTCCCCAACATAATACATCTGCACCAGAGATTGTTAAAATGTTCCACACTACAACAGCGGTTTATATTGCCTTAGGTGAAATGTCACTGTTGGGGAACCTCAGCGACAGCACATAAGAATTTGGTTGACCGTTAGTTAGCCTTCATGAGAGTATTATTTTTATACTGAATAGTGCAACAGCTCAGAACAGAAGTATGATGCTTATTTAGCTGATTAGTTATTAGCAAACAATAATTAAACATTTTGCAGCACTAGTCAGATGATAATGTGGGTCGGGCTGCATGTACATAACCTATGGTGCCCTTAGGCTGAGATGCATTCTTCTGGTTTCCAGTGTAATATATATACTTTTAGTAACCGACAATACATTAATTTTGGAAAGATATCAAAACAGACACACACAGCCCTAATCCATAAGAGCCCTTAAAATTAAGTATAATATCAAACATGTCACCCTCCAATTAGGATATAATCAATTTCAATATGATATTTATTTATTTTATTATTGGCCCCGTGTGTATAATGGCAGATCGAATTGGAATCTTTGCTACAGTAGGTTAGGGCTAATGCACACTTGGCATTTGAAATTTTCCTCTGAACACCTTTTACTCCTGTTTTGAAAAAGCAGCTTAAAAATGTGCCTAACGCCCCATTTTGCACATGCATTTATTTTATTTATTTATGCATGTTTATATGCATTCTCATGTTTGGCATTAGAGCATTCTGCTTGCCAGAATAATAATTTATTCTGGCATCTAGAATACATTCAGGTGCAAATACACCTAATGATTATATGCATTTTGGGTTACATGCTGGTGATAGTGTTTTTTCTTTCCAGACTCTAAACATTTCTCTTCTAATATGCCTGTAAACGCAAGTGCATGGACAGATAGGCTAACATAGAGGTGCTTTTATAGGCTGAAAACATCCAGTGCCAAATGCCTGTAAAAGAGATGCTGTGCATTAGAGAATTCCTGTGTGCATGAGTCCTTAAAGGATAAGTTCACCGTTTGGACAAAAATAATAAATGCACGTTTTTTTTGCAGGTAAAAAAATGTGCATTAATTATTTTTGTCCAAAGGAGCCTGTAAATCATTGCACCAGTGATCAGTAGATCACTGATACTATGCAGGTCAACCTGCAGACCTGTCAGAATATGTGCTTGCCTTATGGAATGTATGGTCAAGCAGATATTCTGACAGGAAGCTTCAATGGACTAAAATGGAGCTCCACAGCACCATGGTATTTCTTTGAAAACTACAAGCTGACAGCCGCTAAGGCTGTCAGGATTTGTAGGCACTTGTAACGCGGCTATGTGGGCAGCGCTTCATGGCCACACTGATTTCAAATCTGAAAGATATTATGAGGAGACCTCTCCCCGTACTATCTGTCGGAGGGGGCGTCTGCGGCTATGGGAACATGTTACATGATGCACCCAGACATCAAATTCCTATTCAGCATTAAAACTAAACTCCAGGCACATAACTGAATATACAGTTGAAATTAGTATAGAAGAACTGTCATAACTACATGATGTAGTTTTGTTCAATTGATCTTGTTATCCAGTTAGCCCTACCAGAAAGCATGGACATATTTTTACTTTATTTTGTAGACCTCTGGGATTGACTTACTAAAGGCAAATAGACTTTTAACTTTGCAAGGGAATTTTCCCTCAACTTAGTGCATGAGGCGAAAATTCACTTGGAAGGCAGCAGAGCTTTGCCTTATTCACCAAGCTAAGGGAACATTAGTGAATAGTGAAAAGTGAATAGCCTATTTGCCTTTAGTAAATCAACCCCTATGCATCTAGGCAAGCCATGCTACAGTGATATTCTGCTTTGTTTACATGTCAGTGAGGCTCCACTGTTATACTGAAAAGCAGTACTTATTGTAAGGATCAACAGCAAACAGAGATCCAGCCCACATGTCTTTGTAAGGATCAATTGCAAATAAAGATCCAGCCCACATGTCATAGTGCATTTTGGGGCTTCTTGTCCACATTTATTTGTCAAAAGTATGTAGAAGGGTTTACCCACAAAAGGGATTGTTTTCCACTTGATACAGCAACACCAAGATTCAGCCTCTGGGCTATATTATAAAAAAAAAAGCAAAAAAAAGAAATGGATAGGGAAATCCTCATCCTTTCTGGGAAATTGTATTCTAACAGTGGGACCCAAAATGCACTGATCAGTGGCTGCATTCAATTTGCTGATCGAGAAAAACTTTCCAATGAGCCAGTTTGGCAAAAGTCAATGTAACGATCGATTTCTGTTGAACAGGCACTGCCACAAATGGATCAAAATAAGGCCAATTCCTGTTGAACCAACGGAATTGTGATTCATCTATGGCCAGCTTGATTCACACTAGTGTAGTCACACATGGAACACTGAGTCTGCAGAGCAGAGTTGGCATGGGCATTGATCTACAGGGTGCCCACTTCATTTGCTACCCTTGCAGCACCGGTTCCACACAGGAGTTCCTACCTTTTTTCTTTATAACCTATTTGTTCACAAAGAAAAAAACAAGAATTTCTCCATAATCTGAGATGTTTTAGAGCAATATAGTAATCTTTTTTTCAAAGGTTCTACCTTTCAATGTCTCTGTTTTGTGCTGATGACCTCTCTTGTATCCAGTAGCTTAGTATCTCTGTGCTAAGCATTAATATCACCTAGCTATTCTGAATGCTGGCTGTTGTGGTTTTGTTATGTGGGGGCAATATTTATTTATGTTATCTATTTATTTTTAATTATTAGGCAAATGGCACTATTGTTATGGCTATTGTACATCTTGCATAATCTAAAATATTAATTATGATACATCTGTGTAGCGGAGCTCTGAAATGATGCATTGCTGGAGGCTGTGAATTCATAGATCATTGCCTTGCACATTTGTGTGGATCGACTTAACACCCATGTTGTATTCAGGCGATTGTTTCCAAATGATGGATGGGGAGCTGTTTTATTTATTCCGGTCTAACTTTCACAAACTCACTGGCACAAAATGATAACAGCATGACAATTAAAGAGTTGCTATTGCTGCTTAGGGATTTCCGCAGATTAATAATGGACATATAAATAACAGGGAATAGTCACAGTGAAACAAGGCATCTCTGATTTTCAATTTATGAGGGCTGGAGCCATTTGTTAATTTTGTGATTTATTAAGTAGGCTGACAGCAACAAATAGTTTGTTTTCTTTCTTTCAGTTGAATGTGGGTTTGGTTTAAGTTACAGTTTTTGAGTGTTTGTTATACCAAATATATACAGGCTGCAGTTCATTGGAAGTACTTGTAGTGAAATAAAATGAGTGCTATTCTATGATATTTGCAAACTCATTGTATAAAGCAAGAACCCTAAATAAAAAAAATATTGTTCAATAAATATACCATATTATACGTATACGTAATATACGTATATTACATTTTGGTTTTAAAAGCAGGGAAAAAATACTATTGCGCTTTTTGATTCAGGCATTGACAACTTAAAAAGAACAGATTCAAAGAATTATGGAAATCCAAAATAATATACCAAAATAAGTTGTTAACCATAGCAAATAGAAATAAACTACTGAAAGTTTTGATCAGTTGTGATTCAACCAAACATTTTAAAAACTCAAAGAAAATATTTGTAAACTGATCTGTGAAGTCAATGTAAATCTGAACCAGTCTTAAAAAAAATAGCGTGTAATACAGAGCAGCACACGATACAAAATTGAGCAGAATGGCTTGTGAAACAGCTTGCAGCATTGCCTGTCAACATTAATTTCCTTTTAAAATTTTGAAATAAGGGTTGGGCCTGGTGGCACGTGTAATCAAACTAAGGATGGCCAGGCAACAAAAGAATCAGATAAGAGAGAGTCAGCCTCTGGTCACTTTCCTATAGAAGGCGTTGGAAATCAAGTCAGCCTAAATTTCAGATTTGGATGTGGTCATCTGAATAGTTGAAATTTAACAATTTAAAATATGGGATTAACTCTAATAGCAACGAACACCCACAACCTAAGCATTATTGTGGCATTATGTGTAGTCTCTCTCTCTCTGGTTACAATCTGCAGAATACTTCATAACAGTTTCATGTGTGAGGATCCTTGACTGTGTTTGCATTGGAGTAGTTGCATTGTTCAAGTTATACTAGAATTGTGCAATATAGTTTTCTACTTTTCCTGTAATCGAAGTTATGCTTGGCATTTTGCATTCTATTTGCTTAGTGTGTCCTAATATATTGACTAATATTTTCTCTGTAATTTTATTCATTCTTATGAATTCCCTTTTAATGCTTTTTTTTTTTTTACTCCTTTCTTAGTTATGCAGATAATGCACAGCTGGTTCAGATGCTCAGACTTGTGTTTGAGACACCAAAACCCTTATATTGTGATACAGGGCATAATCATGACAGCGTCCAGCTACTTTTTTTTTGTTTAAAGCAAGGTTCTTCCTTGCTTAATTAGACTGTAAATTAGCATTTTCTTCTTGTTCTTTGTTTCTGTTTTTTTTCTTACATTTTTTAGATTTTTAGATTTCACTCTTCCTTTTTAGGCTGTTTAGTTCCTTCCTTCCACTGATTTAAAGCATAAACTATAGACTGTGAACTAGATACTTAATTGAAATATATATGTATGAACTACTGTTTCCCAGAGCGGTTGTAATTCTAACCAGCTATTCTTGAGATGCACTCAACTATGCCATATATATCTAGCCAAGTCACTTTTCTTCTACGCAGTTTTTTCTTTTTGTAAATTTCTGTTTATTGATTTTGCATAAAAAACAACATATACAAAACAATTGACCTCACAGGACCAAAAATGCTCTAACAATATCCTTCCTACCCCCACCCTGTTCAAAGCAACTCCACCTAAAAGGAAAACAGGATTCTGACCACCCAATGGAGTATAAGGGCATGGACATGACATAATATTCCCCATTCAACAAAAAGAAAAAGGAAAAAACTTCTTACACAGGCCCAAAATGTAAACACAAATGAACTTGATTACCTCTCGGGTCTACTGGCTAGTCCAAAGACTAATCCAGGAATCTTGATCAGGCCGTGAGAGCGCGCACCATGTATGTACATGTGTATGACCATACACAGTAGACAACTAAAGATGGAAATGGTAAAATAGAGCAATGGGTAACCGTCCCTAGGCGGTAGAGGAGGGATTTTACAGCCAGGACTGCCAGATTTTCTCAAATGTTGTGGGACACCCCCTACTCTTATATGTAGATTTATAAAATGAGACCATTTTGTTCACTGGCTCTTTCCAATAGGCCAGTGAGGGCTTCACTGGCTTTTTCCAGTACAGAATCAGTGCCTTTTGAGCATAGAATAATAAAAGACTGAGCAGGGTACGTTGAGCCCTAGTAAATGCCAGGCCCTCCACTAGGTCCAAAAGACAAACCGTGACAGTCATGGGCAAAGGCAACCTGGTAACCCCAATAACGAAACGTAGAATACCCTTACAAAAGTCCGCAGACACCTGTGGATAAATACACGCCAGTCTCGCAAGTGTATTGTATATTCTGTGTAGAAATTTAACATGGATTGACCTATCCCTGGCTGACTTCTCCTCCACAGTTAAAGCCTTACAGCTTGGTCAAGGACCTGGCCCATTCTGTAATTTGTTAGTGAAGGATTAGCAGCACACTGAGCATGCTGAAAGATTGCCTATTTGTGTTAAACTAGCATGACTGTGCAGTAGAGTCTGGTTGGCTTACTATGCTGGCCTTCTCCTATTCAAAATATATCTGTGCAAAAAAATTAGTTGGTTGATATGAAAACATGTTTAGATGCTATCTATGATTACTTGTAAGGGATTTTAATGGAACAATAAATTGAATGAATGTTAATGTAAACTCCCTACATTGCAATATTCTTTTCATTGTTTTTTTATCGTGCTCGTCATTTAAAATATATAACCTTTCATCATAAATGTTTTTCTTTTTATGGGTATGCATCCTTGGTGTACCTTAGAGATAGGGATTTGTCTGCATGGTGCTAAATTATATATAGGGTCCTTGTCTAAAATGAGGGTATCCATTGCAGGCAATGTGATTTCATTCAAGGGCAGACTTGCCTATATTGTGTTCACTTTTAAATGAGAGGGCCAGGGGGAATTGCTTTTTGTCCATTTATTGAAGCAGAATTTTTTTTACATATAAAAATGTGCTGATTTAAAAGGCAAGATGCTGAGCTATGAGGATTACACTTAGCAAGATAATTATGAATGTCTTGTACTATGTAAACATAATTAAATTAAAAGGTCTAATATCAATGCTCAGGGATAGATTAGGTAAGTGCAAATATTTGATCACTTTTCAAATAGCAAGCCGCATTTTGGTTTTTATCATTTCATAGATGTTCCTTGAAAGTCATCACTCTGCATGAGCCTAAAATGTCCACTGTCATTGCTGCATTGGCACTGCTATTTTATTTGGAAGTATACGAGAACATTTATGACTGTTATAGTGTAAAAGCATTTCATCATGCTAAGACTTGACAGTACAATAAAGAACAGATCATAGCAGCTTATAATAAAGAAATTGGATAGCACAATTGCCAATATACTATTTTAAAGTGGGCCTGTCAATTACAGATGCAATCTTGTTGTGCTACACAAAGATTGCTTAACAATACAAGTGAGGGAATTAGAGGGAACAAAACATACCTCTTAATAATCAAGCTCTGTTCCCTTGTCTTTGACTGGTTCAGTGCCTACAGTGGTTTACTCGCCACTGTCAGACTACTGAGTAGACTACTAGATTTTTTTTTGCTTCAATTGGTTTTTATTAACGTTTTCAGCATAAGTAATAGCACATTACAGTGACAATAGTTTGGAACCAGAGAATAACAGTAACCAGAGAATATCCAGAAATGAAAATATGTAAGATGACATGTATCTAACATACAGAATCTATCGTAGTGTGGTAGTTATATAGTTACACATGCCAAGTTGTCAAACTGAACGGGGCTATGGCAAGATATCATACAAAACACAAGTGTATTTCAGGCACTATTAAGTAAGGACAATTAACAATGGTACTGGTGGAGAGGAAAAAAAAGAAAAACAAGAGGAACTTTGACAGGCTTCAAAGGGAAATGAGTATGATCAAGGGCTTCATAAGGAAGCTAATGGATCATATGTTGCAATGACTACTAGATTTCTGAATCTTGTAACTTGTGGTTGTTTTTCATCCCATGAAAGAGTTAAAGCAGTTGTCCAGTCACTTTTTTCATTTTGGATGGAGATGGAAAGGGTTGGAACCACTGTCAACTTGCTATTGCCGTCCATGTACCTATTGGAGGAATATCCCTCTTGAATTTTTGCCCCAATGACTGTGGTCACTGAAATACATTTAGTAATAAAACTGAGCTTTTTAAATACTGCAGGGAAAGGTTATAACCTTTATTTGTTTTTTATTGTTATTACAAGAAAGATGGGGGGTAGCCAACCAGAAAACAAGCACAAATGAAGGTGAAGTCTGTGTTCTAATAGCTGATCGTAAAAAATTTAATTAAAATTAAATTATATCAATGATGTTTGCAGACTGCATGGGGACTCATTTATTTTGGTGAGCAGAAAAGGCCCCCATGTTACCACAAAATGTCGTTGGTAAAATGCCGATCAAGTAAATCAATGTTGTTTACCCAATACTTTCAGTGTGCTGACTTCACCTTAATTTATGCTTGTTTTCTGGTTGGCTATGTCTTTCTACACTTTAGTAACAATAAAAAACATATAAATAGTTAAACCTGGAAGGGTCCCCATGCAACCAAAAAAACATTGTTGGTAAAATACCGTTTAAGTAAATAAAGGTTGCTTTCCTATTTGTATTGGTGTGCTGACTCCACCTTCATTTATGCTTGGATCTGCAGTACATCAGTTGCCTTGCACCTAAACTGCATCCTATTAGCCCTGGGGTTTTTGCAGTAAGCATTCAATTTATGGATTAGTCTAATAGGAAACAAGATACAGCAGGTAAAATAAATACTGAACACGTCACCATTTATCTCAGTAAATATATTTCTAAAGGTGCTACCACATGTCGGTAACAACTCATGCAATCCATACATACAAAGAAACCAAAACAAATAAGTTCAGCAATTAAGTTATGTGTAATGAAATGGAATAACACAGGGAAAAATATTGAACACATGAAGAAAGGAAGGTGCAAAAAGGCATAGAAAGCCAAGATATCAGCTGAAATCTATCAGTAATTAGAAAGCAAGCCTACCCCTTGTCAGTGCAAATTAATATCAGCTGGTTCAGCAGTCTCAACTGATGGCCTATAAAAAAAATGTCTCATTACCAAGTTGTCACACAACAAGCAAAGAACTCTCTCAAGACCTTTACCAACTTATTGTTTCAAAACGTACTAATGGCATTGGTTACAGAAGGATTTCTAAACTTCTGAATGTTCCAGTAAGCATTGTTGGGGCTATAATCCGGAAGTGGAAAGAACATAACTTCACCATAATCCGTTCACAATCAGGTGCTCCTCGCATGATTTCTGATAGAGGAGTGAAATTAATGATCAAAAGAGTTGTCCAAAAGCCAAGAACCACTTGTGGAGAGCTTCAGAAAGACCTGGAATTAGCAGGTACAATTGTTTAAAAGAAAACAATAAGTAATACACTCAACCACCATGTCCTGTATGTACGCTCACCATGCAAGACACCATTGTTGAAGAAAAAGCATGTTGATGCTAGTTTAAAGTTTGCTGCATAACATTTAGATAAGCCTGTGAAATACTGGGAGAATATAGTCTGGTCAGATGAGATCAAAATTGAACTCTTTTTATGCCATAATACACACCATGTTTGGAGGTCAAATGGCACTGCACATCACCCCAAAAACACCATACCAACAGTGAAGTTTTGAGGTGGGAACATCATGGTGTGGGGCTGTTTCTCCATACAGTAGGCATCTTGAAGCTGTCATTACCAACAAAACGAAAGATTTTGTCTGAAGTATTAAATAATTTTCAGTTAGCGTGTTCAATACTTTTTTCCTATGTCATTCCATTTTATTACATATAACAATTTCTGAATTTATTTGTTTTGGTTTCTTTGTATTTATGGATTACATGGGTTGTTACCGACATGTGGTGAACATTTTATGTCAATAGCACCTTTAGAAATGCATTTACCTAGAAAAATGGTGATGTGTTCAATACTTATTTTACCCGCTGTATACCACTTATAAAAATATAAATGGATTTAACTTTTATTATATCCAGAAAAAACTTAATATACACAAACACAGGCACTCCCCTAGCACTTAATAATATTTAAAAACCATGACATTCTCAAACTCATATGTCTCTCACATATAATATGGATAAATGCCGAAACTTAAAGATCTATTAACTCGAACAAGGATCACTCAAGCCAGGAGACCTTGACCTCCAGAGAACAAACCACATATAAGCACCCCCACCATTTTATTTAAATACAGTATGTGCAGCTACACAAAGACCACTAACACAACATTGGTGGCTCTGAAGGTTTGGGTTTCCTGGCTGGGGTGATTCTTGTTGATCTCCTGCAGGAGTTAGTACATTTCTGAAGGTTGGCATTCATTTAAATTGAGTGGGATAGAAACGTATGGTTTTTGAGTGTCACATCTGAAAAGCTTTTAATGGTTAGGGATTTCCTTGTGTTTGTATATATATTAGTGGTTTATTGATTTGACATATCTGTTAATTCATTTTCACATGAATCGGGTGGCTTGATTTCTGTTACATTTCCTTTTGGTCTCTCTAATATTGCAACAAGTTGTTTGGGACCTAATCTGCACGCAAGCAGTGGTTTTTTACACCTATTTTCTAGGTATTTAATTGTCTAGCTTTCCATTGAGGAAATTCCTCTTATGTCCTATAGCAGAGACTGTGGTGAAGAAAGGAAGTAAGGAGAAGTCTCCTCAACAGAGAGCCACACACAACAGTACATCTGTCTTTTTTTTTTGTTCCAAATGAATTTTATTCAAGTTTTATAGAACAAGACAAGAGGGTAAACATTAAAACGATATATATATAGCGGTCTCCCACATTGGTAGCATACTCACAGTCACATTCCTTGCAAAGTTTGCCTTCATGATACATAATGGTAAGGTTATAGTTCACAGTCTAGAGCAGAGTTTCTCAAAGGGATTCCAGAGAAGTGTCTCTATGGGTTTTGCAGCTGGTCACCATAGCATCAGATTTACATCTGCCCACTTTTCTTCCACTGTTTACTGAATACCGCCAGGTAGATTAAAATTAGCTTGACAGTACATTTAAAATTTCAGCCCCTGAGATCAATATACTATTCAGTGTTACATAAGAGGAGCAGCTCACATTGAGCCAGCATTGCAAGATGAAAGTAGCCGCTTATGTCTAGATAAGTAGGGTTTGTGTGAAATCTTTATCATTACCATTATATGGATAGAAATCCATAAACATCTATTTCTGCTGGATTCTTAAAAGCTCTGGCTAGTGAAGTTTTTATTCTAGTTTGAGCTGGTTTTATGAATACAAATCCTAAAAGTTTGCAATTTCTAATTGATATAACCTACTCAAACCAGAGTAACAACCGATGTATATTTTGACGTCAAATTTCAATTTAGTTTTAGTCATATTTTGGTCATCTGAATTTTTAGTTTTAGTTGTACTTTAGTCAGATATAATCTCCAGTACATTTTAGTCAATGAAAATCTCCTATATTTTATTTCACTGGGACTGTAGGCCTACTCCAGACTGTCCAAGATGTCAGGGTAACCCAGCCAACTTTTTTCACATGGTTTGGAAGTGTCCCAAGCTAATTCGATATTGGAGGGTGATCTGCCTGTTGGCAGACATAGATGAGGAATATATTCCACCCACAGTTAGAATTCCAACTTTGCAGTTATTATTTACGGCCCATAAAACTATTTCTACAAAGTAGTTATTGCTTTGCCCCCCCCCCCCATGTTCGAAGATTGGAGACAATATGTTAACACTACCCTGTTAAGAGAACACAAGATATATAAATGTAGGAAAATCCCATTAAATATTTTAAGCTTTGGGACTCCTGGCTGGCAGTACCCGGTTTAGCCCCTTTTTCCCGATAACATTTTGACTATTATAATGTTAATTAGACCTGTGCCAAAAGTAGTATTACTGGGGATTAAACTTAAATTTAAATATACTTTCTATTCCTATTACATAACTACCATGGAGTGAGGCTAATACCATGTGTCCTTTGCATAATGTCACATATGTCTTCTGTTCATGAGATACAACATGGCTATGTTATTTCTATAGCCAGTTTTATTAGAATTCTGCTGTCTCATATTTTAAAAGGCAAACCGGGAATTTGTAGACTAGAATTTCCAAACTATTATATACTGTTGGAGTAAAAATCTAATAACCTGTTATTATTTATAGTATTAAGGTTTGAACATGCACTACAGACACAGATTTAGCTCTTGTGATATTTAACCAGTGTTTAGTTTGACATTAAATTTCAATTTAGTTTTAGTCAGTCTTTTGACTAAAATGCCAATTTAGTTTGTCATATTTTAGTCATTTGAATTGTTTTAGTTGTATTTTAGTCGACTAAAATAGTGTTAATTTAATCGACGAAAATATTTTTGTAGGCAAAATTTAACACTGGTAAAAATTTACTAGACAAAGCTTTTTTTTCAGGAATCCAGCCCAGAGAACGTATTAATAAAAATAAAGAATCACTTAATTATGATACTAGTCCTAAAAACCACGATTAAGGCAATTTGACTGTGTAATCATGTGTATTAAGAGAAAGAGAGATTATGTGTTTTTTCTTCACATGGAATATTATACATAAAATATGCATATTTTAGTTGATATGTACAAATCCCTGATCACACTAAGCTGTAGATCTTAATTTTTCTTCAGGTGTTTCCTGATGTTTTCATTTTTTTCAAGGGTTCTACCAGTGTAAAAAGGTTGAGAAAATCCAGGCTAGAGCATCATTGTTATGCTTTGCTCAACACCCAGTCAAGGTCATGGGGGATTTATGATGTAATGAGCACATTTCCTGTAATATGAACCTGTGTGTAATTTCATTTGCCTTTGCATTTGCCTTTCTACAGTACATTATCACAACTCTCAGGAAGGGGGGGATTTTGTCTAAAATGAGTTCTGCATCTGCTTTTGTGTTTATCAGTGTGCATTATACACCTTTTTGGAGGTAACTTAAAAGGTGAAAGGCTACCTTCTCTTGGTTTTAGGTACAGTGCTCAGCATAAATGAGTACATCCCTTTTTGAAAAGTAAAATTTTATTCAATGTCCCAATGAACAATTTCAAAAATTTTGACAAAACTGAGTTTTTTAGAACATTGTTTAGCTCATTACATGATAGTAAGGTTAATACTATAACTTATATTACAAAAATCTTCAGTTTTACTCAAATTAGTTGATGCAAAAATGAATACACCCCACAACAAAAACTACTACATCTAGTATTTTGTATGAGCTCCATGATTTGTAAGGACAGCACCAAGTCTTCTGAGCATGGAATGAGCAAGTTGGTGACATTTTGCAGCATCTATCTTTTTTCCATTCTTCATGAATGACGTCTTTGATGCTGAAATGCCTGGATGCTGAATGGAGATTGATGCTCAACTTGTCTCTTAAGAATTCCACAAAGGTGTTAGATTGGGTTCAGATCAGGAGACATACTTGGCCACTGAATTATTTTCACCCTGTTCTTCAGAAATGCAACAGTGGCCTTAGATATATGTTTTGGATCATTGTCATGTTGGAAAAGTGCATGACAACCAAGGACATGGAGTGATGGTAGCATCTTCTCTTGCAATATAGAACAGTACATCTGTTTATTCATGCTACCATCAAATAAATGCTGCTCCCTAACATCAGCAGCACTTTCTTTGTTAAGTAACACCCTTTTATAATCAACTGTCTGCTGGACACCTGTTTAACCATTAGCCGCCCGGCCAATAGCCGTTTGGCGGCTTGAAAAGCGCTGCAGCTTTCCGGGTCCACGCCATTTGGCGTGCTCCCGCACATGCGCCGTTTGCGCTATTGCAGAGCGGCGCAGCAGCGGGATCTGTCACCGCCCGTGCACCTCGGACACGGCCGATGACAGATCCGAGTACCGGCTCCCGTTGCCGGTACCATGTGACCTGCCGCGACCAATCACAGCAGGTCACATGACAGTTGTATACAATGGATGGCTTCATTCATGATGCCATCCATTGTATACTAGTGCCTAGCTGTGAATGGTCACAGCTAATCACATGCACATGTCATGTGATTAGCTGTGACCAAATCACAGCTAAGCACAAAAAAAAAAAAAAAAAAAAAAAAAAAAAAGCTGAATGAATCGATTTCATTCAGCTAAATGCTTGCTTATAGCAAAGTAATTCTTTGCTATAAGCAAATTGTGTAAAAAAAAAAAAAAAATACTGATCACTTCCCCAAAGTAGTACAATGTTACTATGGTAACATTGTACTATTTTGGTCATAGTAAAATATGAAAAAAAATCTTAAAAAAAATAAAAAAAAAATGTAATAAAAAATTAAATATAATAAAAAAATAAAAAAAAATTAAAAAAAAATATAATTTTTTTTTTTTTTCATACTGTCACCAGTCAGTGTCCCTGTTCACCGCCATGCCAGTTATATGATGACGCTGTACTGCACTGGTGACAGTATGTAAAAAAAAAAATAGTGAAAATAATATTTTTCATTTTTTCATTTTCGGAAAAATTATGACAAAAAAATACAACTTCAAAAAACTCGCCATGCCTCTTATGAAGTACGTCCGACTGTCTACTCAGCAAAAAGGGGTCATTTGGGGATATCTGTACTATTCTGACATTCTTGGACCTCAAGAAATTAGATTGGCTGTCAGTACTTCAGGATTGATCAATATTCAGATCTATACCATAGTTTGTGAACTCTATAACTGTCCTACAAACTAAATAATACATCCTAATTTGGGTTATTTTCACCAAAGACATGTAGCAGAATACATCTCGGCCTAAATTTATGAAGAACAATTATTTATTTGTAAACTTTTATAACAGAAACAAAGAAAAATGTGTTTTTTTTTCAAAATTTTTGGTCTTTTTTTGTTAATTTAGCAAAAAATAAAAACCCCAGCGGTGATTAAATACCACCAAAAGAAAGCTCTAGTTGTGTGAAGAAAATGATAAAATTTTAGTTTGGGTACAATGTTGTATGACTGCGCAATTGTCATTCAAAGTGTGAGAGCGCTGAAACCTGAAAAATGGCCTGGGCAGGAAGGTGTAAAATTGCACGGTATTGAAACGGTTAATAAATAATTAGACTCACCTGGAGTTGAATTCTCGTTAAGTAGGAACTTGCTGTAAATTGTAACTTTGCTCCTAAGATTTTATTTAGAGTGTATTCATTTTTGCAACATGGTCTTGAGTGAATTTGTTAGGATAAATACATTTTTGTATGTGCAAATTAACAAATCTTGTTTGCAATCAATGGCCCACTTTTGTGGGAATATTTTATAGTATAGTGTCCCATAGAAAATGTTGATTTTGAAAGGAAAGTAAAGGTTTTCTGACAAGTCGCTTGGGGTGTTCTCATTTATGCTGAGCACTGTATATCACTTAAGGACTAACAAGCCCTGGTGTGTGAAAATGGGCTAAAAAGGATATTTCTTGGTACACATATTAACAATTGAGCTCCCAACTGTTAATTTTACTTTGTTTGAAAATGGTAAAAAATGAAGCAAGGATTCTGATTGGTTGCTATAAGCAAGACAAATGTCTCCTAATATCAATTGCTGTGACAGATAACACATGTTTTTTGCAGAATATTATTTTGTTGTATTTGTTACCATATTTTTTTACTTTCTTCTACTAGAGATCTAAAGGCCAATTGCAGCAAGTGCTGATCTGTGTATTGTGACAGGGGGCAATCCCCTCTGTCAGAATACAATTGAACAGCTGGAGAGATCAACACAAGCCATGTTGATGCAGGGATCTGAACATAAGTCTGTACGTTTATAGAATGTCAACCCAAAATTTTATATTCCTGCTAAGTGCCTGCTGTACCATGTACTGTACTTGTTTGAAAAAGTATCCTGTTATCTTTGTATTGCCTCCTTTGTGTGAAATATCTAGTGTCCCTGCCAGTCCCTTTGCTTTCCTATTAAACTGACCACACTAGGCAAGAGAGCACAGCGTAGTCAGTTTCTGGCTGTGCTGGAAAAGAAGAAAAGGGAAAAGGTGCCTCTAAGTGCAGTATTCCAGTAGCATTTATTAGGCTACAGTAGGGATACAGAGGTATCAGTGCCCATCAACCACAATATGGAGAGAAGCTGAGGTGTAGCGCCTCTAGGCCATTAGAAGAAGCAGTAAGCTCCGATTGCTTAGCCTCTCTCTTGGTGCTGTGTCTCTCCCCACCTGTGGCATCACTTCTGCCTGGCAAGCGTGTTCCACGCTGGTTCCAGGAACTTCCGGTTTTCAGCTGCACCCCCTGATGCTCCTTTTCCGTCTACTAGTGGTTACATCCATTGGTTGGTGGATTCTGCAGGCAGTGGAACATGGCAATACACCTCAGCTTCTCTCCATATTGTGGTTGATGGGCACTGATACCTCTTTCATCCTGTGTTTTTAACTGTAGTCTAATTAATGTTACTGGAATACTGCACTTAGAGGTGCCTTTTCCATTTTCTTATGTTTCTTTATTAGTATAGAGCTGGCTCACTCTGGGATTTCTGCCATTTGTGCATAATAGGACTCTATAGAGTTTACATGGACTGTCACACTATATACCATGGTCTATTAGAATGATCACAAGTCCTGTTTTGTGTGCTGATCATACCCTCTTCATTGGCTGTGCTGAAAGGTAATCCAATTATCAAATTTGTACTAACATGCCATTTCTGCACAGCCATTCACTGGGAAGATCAGTGTCTGCTGTTTTTCCTCTCCTAGCTTTTTAAGATCTTTGTGTAGCTGAGAGCAAAGGATATATGATCACTTATAAAAAGGAGAAAAACAGGTATTTATAATGTTTTTTTAAATGTAGATACAAATGTGTTGCCTTTTATTTATATGTTCTACTGAATAGGTTGTTTTACACGGTGAGGATTTAAATATACTTATTTGAACTATCATGACAAAAATGTGTAGACAGTTGGGTTCTTCGATGTAGTCTTTGACAAGTCTATATTTATATAATACTCAGAGCTTAACATCTTCAGTTAGATATTGCACAACACTGGCATATTTTGAATTTGGGCTTCTCCATATCAGAGGTTCTCCTAGATGTGGTACAACTTATGTGTCTAGATTAATATCTGCCCTAGAATCTCTTTTTTGACACATATCCCATAAGCTGCCATAATTACTGGAACCCAAACAACTGATCTGCTGCCCTAATAGCTTGGTGTGCTGTCAGTACTGCTGGATCCAGTCCAAAGCTCCTGAACAGTTCAGCTTGAATTATTTCCCATTCTTTATCTTCACTTACTGTTTACTTGCTGAACAGGGAACTGAATAATAGTTACCTGAATGCTGGAATGTAGTCTGGATGCTGAATTATCTGTTCCCACTCAATAAATTGTATCCTATGAGCAGCTTATGTATGTTAAACACGGTTACCCAAAGTTTTGTGTTTATCTTTGCTGTAACACTGAGGTACAGTAGTATGTTAGCTCAGTGAAGTAGTGGTCAGCTTGCTTGATATAGGGGGCCTCAATTATGGCCCTTGTCATTAGGATTGCACTAATACCATTTTTTTACCGGCGAGTATGAGAACCGTGTACCTTTGCTGTAGGATTTGAGCCCATAATGTATGTTGTATAGATCAAATTGGACTACACCCTCAGGGAAATTGCATGTGATTTGGACAGGAATTGCACCGCATTCGTGTTCAAATCACATGTGATTCTTTGCAGTGCGATTTGAGCCCATTCATTTTGTATGGGCTCTATTCGCACTGCAAAGGTATCGGTTTCAGGTATTGAAGCATTTACACAAGTACGGGTACTCATACAAGTGCTTAGTATCAGTACCAATACCTACACCAGTATTGGTATTGGTGCAACCCTACTTGTCATCACCAATGGGCCAGTAAATATAATGCTACAGGGCATCAAAGATTGCAGACATGCAACAGGAGATGATTACAGACTGCAAACCTATTTTAGGAGTGGTTAGAGACTGGGGAAAGGCTTCAGAATACAGCCAAAGACTGGAGACATGTAACATAAGACTGCTAGAGATCACAGCTATTACACATCAATGCTTACACATTTGTACTTCCTACTTGTACAACATTTAATATTTCAATCTACAAGATTTACTGTAAAGGTCAGAGGTAAAACCTCCCTGGGCCTCCATAGAGAGATTTACCCCTACTTCCTCTTCTGACAATGGTTTCACCAGATGTAAAGTAAGGGAAAACAAATCTGGAACAGGAAAACAGAGAAAAATGAAAATGCTGACAAGGGTTCTAGGCTGTTCCTTCTCTACTGAAGAAATGCATATGTACACTATATTGACAAGAGTATTGGGACACCCCTCCAAATCATTGGATTCAGGTGTTCCAAGCTCCTCCATGGCCACAGGTGCATAAAATTAAGCACCTAGGCATGCAGGCTGCTTCTACAAACATTTGAAAAGAATGGGCAGCTTTCTGGAACTCAGTGAATTCAAGCGTGGTACCGTGATAGGTTGCCACCAGGGCAATAAGGCCATCTGTGAAATTTCCTCACTAGTAAATATTTCATGGTCAATTGTTAGTGGTATTATAACAAAGTGGAAGCAACTGGGAACAACAGCAAGTCAGCCACAAAGTGGCAGGCTACATAAAATGACAGAGTGGGATCGGTGCTGAAGTTTACAGTGCGCAACTGTCTGCAGAGTCAGTAGCTAAAGACCTCCAAACTTCATGCGGCCTTCAGATTAGCACAACAACAGTGCATAGAGAGCTTCATGGAAGGGGTTTACATGGTTGATCAACTGCATCCAAGCCTTACATAACCAAGTGCAATGCAAAGATTCGGATGAAGTGGCGTAAAGCATGCCAACAATGGAATCTAGAGCAGTAGAGACGTGTTCTCTGGAGTGATGAATCACGCTTCTCTGTCTGGCAATCCAATGAACGGGTCTGGGTTTGGTGGTTACCAGGAGAATGTTACTTGCCTGACTGCATTGTGCCAAAGTTTGGTGGAGGGGGATTATGGTGTGGGGTTGTTTTTCAGGGGTTGGGCTTGGCCCCTTAATTCCAATGAAGAGAACTCTTAAGGTGTCAGCATACCAAGACATTTTGGACAATGTCATGCTCCCAACTTTGTGGGAACAGTTTGGGGATGGCCCCTTCCTGTTCCAACATGACTCCACATCAGTGCACAAAGCAAGGTCCATAAAGACATGGTTGAGCAAGTTTGGGGTGGAGGAACTTGACTGGCCTGCACAGAGTCCTGACATCAACCGGATAGAACACCTTTGGGAGGAATTAGAGCAGCGACTGTGAGCAAGGCCTTCTCGTCCGAAATCATTGCCTGATATTCCCACAGACACACTCCTAAACCTTGTGGACAGCTTTCCCAAAAGAGTTGAAGCTGTTAGAGCTGCAAAGGGTGGTCCAACTCGATATTGAACCCTATGGACTAAGACTGGGATGCCATTAAAGTTCATGTGCGTGTAAAGGTAGGCATCTCAATACTTTTTGCAATATAGCTTATTTCTTATGCATATTTGCTGTAGGGTGAGTTCCCTACTAGAGACAACTGGATTCAGATGTATTGGAATACTAAGCATCTCTTTTGTTAAAGGGTTAGTTTCTCTTTTCATAAAAAATTAAAAGGTGAACAGTGTACACCCTTCCCACTGTACTTACCATCTTAGGTGATGAACTGTCAGTGCACACGCAGCCGGTGCAATGACCTGGAGATTTGAAATTCCTGCTCTCATCCCTCTTGTCTCTGCAGCACTTCCGGGACAGATCAGAGTGATTCTCTATGCAGGCACAAACCAAGCAGAATCATTACGATCTGTCCTAAAAGCGTTGCAGTAAGAAGAGGATTGGGGATTTAAAATCACTGCGCTGGCTGTGTGAGCACTAACAGCTTTTTTTCATCCGAGGAGGTAAGTACAGCGGGGACCAGGACAGTAGAGAGGATGTATGGTGTTCACCTTTTCAATTTTTTTTCTGCATAGGTAAACTTACACTTTATTGTAACATGACTAGAGATAGGGTTGTACAAAGCATACATTCTACTTACATTTTAATTTAAAAAGTAGTCTTACATAAATTTTATAAAATACTTTTTTATTTTAAAAAGGAAATAATGTACATATTCTGTGACACCATTCCTAATTATTCTTGGGTCCCTTTTTGTTCTCATGTACTAACATTTTAAAAGAATTCCTGGGCACCTACATTACACTGCCTACAAGAAAAGCTTTACCTGGTAAAAGGAATTAGTTGTTGTATCACAAGTATTTTACTTGCCCCATAGCAAGTTTCTTTCCTGAAAATGCATTGATGAAAAGCTTGTTTGAAGATTAGTCAGAAATTTGTCTGATATCTCTTAATACTCTTCTTTTCAGTCCTGCGAACCCTGAAGGTAAAATGTTGGATGTGAAATGAAATAATCTGCAATATTTGGATGTCTGACAGTACGTTCAGCATCTTTGTAGAGCCAGAGGGAGGAAAGTGGGTAGCACAAGCAGAAAAGTTTCACAAAGTACAATGCTATTTATAAAGTATTTATGCAATCCCTGCTGTAGGTTTCCTATTTCCATGCTAATTACTAGAGGTTCAAACCTTTATTTGATATCCTCATCATATTGTCATAACCAAAGTAGGCACATGCCTGCTGCTACTTATTTTAATGCATTGCAATCAGTTTATATAAAGAACTCAATTAAAAAAAAACCTGTGCTGAAAGAAATGTGTAGGTTGCCATTGCTGAATTTCTTCAGAAATATGTAGCTGTATTATAATACTTGGGATCCTTCCATCCTTGTTCAAGGCTTTCCTTTTATACGGTGACAACTGTCTTCTATTTTGCTCCTGTGTTGTCACCCTGTCATGGAGATTACAAGCAATAGTGCCACTACACATTTCGCAGGCACTGTTGTCTCTGAGAGGAAGCCAGACCAGAGCAATCATATGTGCGACTAAGACTGGAGCAAGTGCATGTAAACAGGGAAAGGATGAAGAGGCTGAAGTAGATCCAGCAACACTAAGATTATAAAAATGGGTAAAATTTTGGGGGAATTAATGGCAGTTGTTTATGATACACAATTCTGCAGCAAGTTATATGCAGGTAAATTGGCATTCAGATCAATTGTAGAACTTGTTTGCACTATCAATAGCCCTTGCAGCCCCTCTGAAAAGCAATTTGCGGAGCACCACTTTTCAGAGAACTGTTGACAGATGTCTGGATTATGGTATATTGCCTCCTCACCACCTGTTTTAACCCCAAAAAACATTACACAACCGTATTATATGCGGTTGCAGGGTGGTTTTGGTCCGGTCATATTTACGTGAATGGGTTACATTTAGCAGTTGTACTGCCTGCATAACGTGATGGGGAGTATACTGTTTTGCATGTGTACAACCCCCTCCAGTCGCTGTGTCGGGTTAAGGGAGCAGTAAAACTGCTATTCAATGTATTATTTTTACCGCTCCTAAAAGGTTAGAGAAAAGAGGTCAGCGGAAACAGCCACAGGATTTTTCTCAGTCCAGATTTCCTTTAAGCACTGTTTTCTAAAATATGGCAGTAGCTAACCATTTTACATGTTTATTCAGTATAGTGAACAAATCTCCAGATAAAAAAAAGACAAAGGAAAAAATCTGGTTGTCCGCAACTCAAGTATTGCTTGTTTTCAGAAACTGGTGGATCAACTGATTAGTCAATTGAAAGGTAGGAAAAGACAAAACTACTGAAATCGGATCCAGTGAAATAGCAGATGATGGATGTAGCTTTAAAAAAATAACTAAGAGTACATGCTGTGCAAAAGGTAAAAATCTGCTTTTAAAATTTGCAGCCTGAGTAAAAACTAAAATACAACGAATACTTGCTGTCATGTATCATATCTTCTATCATGTCAGATGTAGCAGCCCCCACATACATTCAAAGTGCCCTTTCAGATGTTATTTTGCTTTGCTGTGGCTGTGACTATATAAAGTTATTAATCTGTACTGTATATTGGCAAAATGCTAACCTAATAAAACTTTTTTTTATTATACTTTATATACAGTCAAATGAAAACGCTTGGATGCCCCTGTAAAATTACATGTTTTGCAGATTTTTTTCACCTGTGCATGATAGAAATTAAAAAATGACATATCTGCAGATCTTAATGAGATTAGTATTGATTTACTGAATTCAACAAACTGGAAAAATAACATTAAGCAAGTGCAGATTTTTTGTTGCCCCTTAAATTGATGTAATAGTGTTATATTTGTAAGTTTCCAGAACTTCATTGATTTGATAGACCCTAATACAAGCCAGGTGGAGGCAATTTCAGAGCTTAGAAAATTACCTGAGCCTGGGAATGTCTCGGGTTGTTGTGCTTCTACTCAGCACCCAAGGGTTGAGTGAGCATCCAAAAATAAAGTGGATTCCCATTAAGGGCTCGTTCACACCTGACTGTTTTACCAACTCTTGCCAAACGCCCCTATAGTGTTTGGCAAGCGTTGGTCCAGCGTTTGCGGAGTGCTTTTTAACGCTCCGCAAACGCTCCGCAAATGCCGCATGCGCGGTTCAGCGGCGGTTGCTGAGCGTTAAAAACGTCCCACAAATGCCTATAATGAAGTTTGAATGGTGTTACCATTCCGCAAACACCCCGCAACCGCACCGCAAATGGGCGTTTGCGGAGCGGCACCATAGACTAGAATAGGAGGCTTCAACGCCTCCTAACTCGACCAGAGGAGTCCATTTTGCTGTGCCACTAACGCTCCCGTTAGAACAGCACTATGTGCTGCAATGTGCAGAATTGTCCGAGGTGTTTGGGAAGTGGTAAAAACTCTTCCCAAACGCCTTTCTGCCGCCTGCACACAACGCTAGTGTGAATGTAGCCTAACACCTTTTTTTTGAAAATGCTAGCTTTCTACTGTTTATGGCTGTGGGTCTTTTTAATTCACTGACCTTGGATAACTATGAGTAAATTCAGAATAACTGATCTTTGTATTTATTCCAAGTCAGTAACTCATGAAGTCCTGAATTTATTGGATTGGTATGACACCCAGACAGCTAGCATTTTCAACAGGTCAGCAATGGCAGCCAAAATATGTCATCCAGCACAGTTTTTTTAAATGTGAGTGCAGTTACACTTACATTATAGGAGAGCCCCCCTACTTTTAGCCCCCCTTTAAGTCAAAAACTCACCTGGCTCTCATGCAGTGAATATCAAACACTAGAGCCCAGAGCTTCTGGCCTGGCTAGCAAATGTGCCCCACTGATTCCTATGGACGTCCAAGTACTACCTCTGTTGAAGGTGCAGTTACCCTATGAGTTCAGTTGCAGCTTTTCAATCTGCATAACACTTGTAAATGTAATGTGGTCTTCAAAGGTCCCTGTAAATGGTCTGTACTCTTTGTAGTTGTTGAAAATCTTAAGTACCTACCGTACAGTTGACCTTGTTGGTGTGTTGGCAATTCCTAGCACTGGGGACTGCAGTATTGTGGGTTACAAGTTAGGTAAACTGTGCTGTAAGCACAGGTAAGGTAAAGTATAGTGAAAATTCTTTATGCGCAGTTCTTAAAGGATAAGTTTACCTTTTGACCAAAAATAATAAATGCACATTTTTTGGCAGATGAAAAATGTGCATTTATTATTTTTGGTTGAAGGAGCCTGTAAAGCAATTGGTCTCCAAACTGTGGCCTGGGGGCCAGATGTGGCTCTTTGCTTGTCTTTACCTGGCCCTTGGAGCACTATTTCACCAACTGACACCAATGATGGGGCACAGTTCCCCCTCCTGAGAACATCAATGGGTCACAATTCTTTCCACTCATACCAGCAACATGGCACTATTCCTCTCATTAAAACAAATGATGGGGCATTTTCTACTCCCACTGACCAAAGTCTGGCCCCCCTGAAGCCTGAAGGACAGTCAACTGGCCCTTTGCTTAGAATGTTTGGAGACCCCTGCTGTAAAGCATAGCAACAGCGATCAGCATATTGCTGGTGCAATGCAGGTCTCTTTCAGACCTTCCAGTATATCTGCTTGCCCGTACAGGATGTACGGGCAAGCAGATATACTGACAGGAAGAATCAATGAACTACCAGAGCGCTCCACAGCGCCGTTGTAGTTCATTGAGAACTACAAGCCGACAGTTGCTAAGGCTGCAGCCAGCAGCAACTGAAGCATTGGGAATATGTTACATGTTCCACCCTAACACGGGTGGAACATGTAACATGTTTCCAAAGGTAAACTTATCCTTTAAATCAACTCAGCTTAGAAAAACCGTTGTTCCACTGTCAGTGAGTCATTCTTCCACTTTGTTAGTGCACCTCTGTTTTATTGGATGGGGTGACAGCTTGCAGTGAAGCTCAGTGTGCTCTCTTATTCATTGATAAAGACCTTAGTCACTGCAAATTAAAGAAAATTCCAGGAAAATAGTAATTGTCATTGATTTGAAGAATTAAAATTAAAACTGTAAGCCTGCTCACCCTCATTTGAGAATGGCCCTGTAATTTAGTTCTCCATAGTTGTAAATATAGACATACAGTATTTTGTATAGTTTGTTTTAACATGAATGATTCTTGGCTCATTGCTGACAGTAAGTGACCATTTGCCTTCTGTCCTAGGCGACTCAGAAATATCGTTTGAATAGGCATGATTCTCAGCAACAGCCAACAAGTCTGCTAAATAACCTGTTAGGAGATGTCCCGTTTCCTAACTTGTACTGGCTAAAGAATAGATGCTAGTACTACAGGACAGTATCCGTTGTAGTACTAGCAGCACCTCTGCTCTTTTGGGCTGCTCTGTAGATGTCCTTCTCTGCCATAATCATGCTATCATACTTGCCAGCTCTCTTCAGCTGGCAATAGATTAATTCAATTTCAGCCACTTTCTAATTAGCTTTGTGTGGCCTTGTTGGCACCCACCCATCCAACATCCTTTGATTGAAAAATCAAAGGAGCTGGGCAGAAAATAGTCGGCTGAACAGCAGCTGCATCCGAAGAGATGCAGCCACTGTTTGGGTATTCTGACAGCCACCAACGCTGGCTGTCAGAGCACAGTAGCTGCAGCAGTAGACTTATCTATCCACACAGTATAGCGAGGATGGAGGAACCTGTTAGATTTTTTTTTTCATGCAGGCGTTATTATTACATTAATATAAATGGCAAATGAGTGCTGCAAATACGTACATTTTCATGTAAAACTGAGAAGAATTGATTTAGTGTAGAGCCTGGTAATCGAACATAGTATTATGCAATCTGGCTCAGCACCCATGTTCCTGGAAATTGATTTAATGTGCATGTGACTATTTTTTATGTACAAAATACTCATGGCAGGCTAGGGCAATAACATCACAAGCAGCATCAGTATGGTTATGGGCTGTTTAAAGCAGCATAATATTGCAGGTTCCATAATGCAGTATGGTGCTTCTTACTCCTGATGGTTCCTTTTGAGACATCACTTCTCCACATCATGTCGCTGCTTTCTGGGAAAGATACAATAATAGTTAGAAGATGGCACTGGTACATTTATATACGGTTTTGGGTCCTAAGGTATCATATATTTGCTATGGAATGCTACAATATCAATTTATTTTTATTATCTTGAATACATAAACAGTCCTCAGGAATAAATGCAGGTTTAGCTATGAAGCCATATTCCTGGCACAGACAAGCCCTTGGCACAAGCCCTTTGCACTTAATGGAATTAAAAGTGACTGTGTACATTGCTTCCCTTAGCTTCTGCATTAAGTACTGATTTAAGAAAAGCCTCTGCAGTATGCCAGTAAAATGGATCATCACCATTATCTGTATACAAGCAACTTTTAAAAGAGAACTTGTTGGCAGAAGTAGTGGTATAACATAGTAATAAATTCCTTCATTTTTGTGTGTATTTTCCTTTTAATTCATTTATATATGTCCAAGAATTGATTTTGACTCCAAGCCAAATTCTAGAGAGCTATTCGGGGTGGTTTTCTGTCTTCATTAAGAGGCGTAATGAAATGGTTGGAACAAAATGAAGCCAAGCATCAAGCTTATCTATTGCTGCTGCTTTCATCTCTCTCATGCAGTTGTCTAAAGTATTAAGAACTGGTTAAAGTCTAATGAGGGCTCTTTAATAAATGAGTAAAGGTATCTATACAATGTTTAAGAGAATGGATGAATGCTAAATTTAAGCAGAATTTAAAAACATTATACATTATTATATAGCAGTAAATCTTACCTTTCTTGTACAATCCAGAAGTATTTTTGCATGCCTAAAGAAGAAATACCTGCTGCCTTTGCAAAAAAAAGAAAAGGAAGCGCCATCTGAGTGCAGTATGTTAGAAGTGGTTTAACAAAGTAGCAGTAATAAAAACTTACAAGATAAAGATGAAAGACACTTCTCATGCATTGAAGAAGCTTCCTGTCTGATATCCTGTGTGGTCCACCTGGAGCAATGGAGCGGATGTCAGCGGCTCAACGTGGCACCGGGGACGCTGGAAGAGTCTATGCTCAGGCTGAGGTGCAGACTCGAAGGGTGGAAGTGACGTCAATCACAGGAACAGACAGGAAGATACAGCAGGCTACATGCTCAGAGCT
The DNA here is from genome assembly GCF_062004578.1 of Staurois parvus. Classification (NCBI taxonomy): domain Eukaryota; kingdom Metazoa; phylum Chordata; class Amphibia; order Anura; family Ranidae; genus Staurois; species Staurois parvus. Next base: position 3,658,406 of record NW_028318546.1, read on the forward strand.
ACAACTGCTTCTTCTACTGGCTTATAATAAAGCTTACCAGTAGGTAAAATGAGTATTTTCTAAATGTGTACTGTTTAGGAGATATTCTCTCTTTTCTAAAGCCGGCGCATACCCATGCTGTTCCTTCAGAGCTATGTGCCTGGCCCGGACTCCCACACTCATGTGCGGGAGTGACATTATTGCTGCCCGGCTTGTCAGACGGCCGGAGCTCGCAAACCGGGGAAGGAAGACCGGGTGAAGATGGAAGCATCTGCAGGGGTGACACTGAAGGGCTTTGTTTTGAGGTAAGTTTTATATAAATAGTATGCGATGCATACTAGCACATTATGGCATTACCTTGCAGGGGACTTTTGTTTTTCTTTTCTGAGGTTTACTACCGCTTTACCAGAGTTGGCAGTTTTTCTGCCAAGTGCATTGGACTTTATGGACTATTTGTCATTTGTTATTTACATACAGTCATGGCCAAAAATAGTGACGCCCTTGCATATCTGTCAGATAATGCACCACATCACCCATAAAATTGTTGCAATTGCAAAAGTTTAGGTATTCTCATGTTTATTTCTTTTGTTTGTATTGGTATGACACAAAAAAGTGGAGAAACAAAAGCCAAATCTGACATATTGCACCCAAATCTCCAAAAATGGACTGGACAAAAAATTTTGCACCCTCAATTTAATATTTGGTAGCACACCCCTTGGAAATAATAACTGAAATCAATCCCTTCCTATAACCGTCAATGAGTTTCTTACACCTCTCTACTGGAATTTTGGACCCTTCTTCTTTCGCCAACTGCTCCAGGTCTCTTAGATTGGAAGGGTTCCTTTTCCCAACTGCTGTTTTGAGATCTTTCCACAGGTGCTCTATGGAATTGAGAACTAATTGCTGGCCAGTTCAGTACTCTCCAGCACTTTATCTCAAACCATTTCTGGGTGCTTTTTGACGTGTGCTTTGGGTCATTGTCCTACTGTAAGACCCATGACCTCTGACAGAGACCCAACTTTCTGACACTGATCCCTACATTGCACCCCAGAATTCTTTGGTACTCTTCAGATTTCATAATGCCATGCACACGGTCATGACATCCAGTGCCCGAAGCAGCAAAGCAACCCCAGAATATCAGTGAACCTCCACCATGTTTGACTGTAGGGACTGTATTCTTTTCTTTAAAGGCCTCATTGCTTTTTCTGAAAACAGCAGATTGATGGACTTTACCATAAAGCTGTAACTTTGTTTCATCTGTCCACAGCACATTCTTCCAAAATGATTTTGGCTTCCTCAGATAAGTTCTGGCAAACTCCAGTCTGGCTTTTCTATGTTTCTGTGTCAGCAATGGGGTCCTCCTGGGTCTCCTACCATAGCGTTCCTTTTCATTCATTCATTCATGGTGATGTATAGTGGGAGCTGACACAGGTATACCCTGTGCCTGAATGTCCACTTGAATTTGTCTGGAAGTGGATCGAGGTAGTTTATCCAGCTTTTTACCAATCTGTGGTTGCAGTTAGAGATGAGCGAAGAAATGAAAAATTCGATTCGACTGATTCGGCGAATTCGTGGACAATATTCGATTCGAGTCGAATAAATTCGCTGTGAATTTAACTTAAAAAAGGGTGTTTCTAGGCTTCAGAGAGACTTAATATTAGTGCAGAACACTGTACCTTTAATTTAAATGCCCTTGGAGTCTGCTGGGGAAGAGAAATAATACTGTCAGTCAGTATGACATGCAGATGAGTGCCGTCGATCTTAGAATCACCGCACACTTCACTCATTTGGGCAGTCACGGGGCCAAAACCAGAGTGTGGAGCCACAGTGTGGCGGTGGAGGCAGCAGCAATGGGAGGCCATACAGCACCCTATGACAAAAATGGAAACCACCAGCAGTGTGAGGAGACCTGAAAGTGGCACATGGCAGAGTGTGGCGATAGAGACAGCAGCAATGGGAGGCCGTACAGGGACCCATGACACACTCTGGACCTGGCAGCAGCATGAGGAGGCGGTACAGGGGCCCATGACAGATTACGGGCCTGGCAGCAGCATGAGGAGTCGGTACAGGGGCCCATGGCAGATTACGGGCCTGGCAGCAGCAATGGGAGGCCGTACAGGGACCCATGACACACTCTGGACCTGGCAGCAGCATGGGGAGGCGGTACAGGGGCCCATGACAGATTACGGGCCTGGCAGCAGCATGAGGAGTCGGTACGGGGGCCCATGACACACTCTGGACCTGGCAGCAGCATGAGGAGGCGGTACAGGGGCGCATGACAGATTACGAGCCTGGCAGCAGCAACTTGGACAGGAGGACGTTCAGCTTCTGCACCGTCGGGTGCGTGCTCGCAAACTGTTGTCTCTTGGAAACGGATTCCAAGAAAGACTGCTGACGGAATCCGTGAAGAGGAGTAGCAGGAGAAGGAGCATCTGAACGAGCGGAATATGCCAACAAGCGACAACAGTGGCCCATGACAGATTACGGGCCTGGCAGCAGCATGAGGAGTCGGTACGGGGGCCCATGGCAGATTACGGGCCTGGCAGCAGCTATGGGAGGCCCGTAATCTGCCAGCACCCTATGACAAAAAATGGAACCCACCAGCAGTGTGAGGAGACCTGAAAGTGGCACATGGCAGAGTGTGGCGATGGAGACAGCAGCAATGGGAGGCCGTACAGGGACCCATGAGAGACTCTGGACCTGGCAGCAGCATGAGGAGGCGGTATAGGGGCCCATGGCAGATTAGGGGCCTGGCAGCAGCTATGGGAGGCCCGTAATCTGCCAGCACCCTATGACAAAAAATGGAACACACCAGCAGTGTGAGGAGACCTGAAAGTGGCACATGGCAGAGTGTGGCGATGGAGGCAGCAGCAATGGGAGGCCGTACAGGGACCCATGAGAGACTCTGGACTTGGCAGCAGCATGAGGAGGCGGTATAGGGGCCCATGGCAGATTAGGGGCCTGGCAGCAGCTATGGGAGGCCCGTAATCTGCCAGCACCCTATGACAAAAAATGGAACACACCAGCAGTGTGAGGAGACCTGAAAGTGGCACATGTTTGGGGCATGATTCATGGCGGATTTAGTCAGTTGTGTCAGGAACTGGTGGTTTGAAATCCAGACTAATCCACGCCTGATTCATTTTCACAAACGTCAGTCTCTCCACACTTTGGGTGGACAGTCGTGTCCTCCGCGGAGTTGCAATACCTCCTGCCGCACTAAACACGCGCTCCGATGCCACGCTACTGGCCGGGCATGACAGCCTTTCAAGGGCAAATTCAGCTAGTTGGGGCCAAAGGTCAAGTTTCGTTGCCCAGTAGTCAAGGGGATTGTCTACCTCGGTTGGCAGGGTGCTGTCCAAGTAGGCCTAAGCCTGTTGTTTGAGGTCCTGCTCCAGGTCCACCTGATGCTGCTGCTGCTGCTGCGGCTGGTTAGTAGTTTCCTCACTGCGCTGGTGAAGAAAGCTACTCATCATCGACTGCAGACTGAGGCAGCCGCTGCTGGTGGAGCTGCCACTGCTCCTACCACCCCACCCCTCCCCTGCTGCCATGGCAGCGGAACACGAGCGCACAGGGCCCACAGTGTCTGAGGATGGACGTTGGCGCAGACAGGCAGAGACCAGCTGACTACATAGGTGTTTTTTATAGTACGTTATTTTGGCCTCCCTCTCAGCAGGTGTGAAAAAGGCCACCATTTTTGAACGGTAGCGAGGGTCCAACAAGGTGGACAGCCAAAAGTCATCCCTCTGTCTGATGGTTATTATTCGGCTGTCGCTACGCAAGCAACCGAGCATGCTATGGGCCATTTGTGCCAAGGAATGCGAGGGACTCCCTGCCTCCATCTCCACAGCATACTGCCACGGTGCGTCTAGGTCCTCTGTCTCCTCTTCCTCCTCCTCTACCAGATGCTCCTGCTCCTCCACTCCTGTCCGCTGAGTGGAAAAACCACCCATTTCACTCAATAATTCCTGAGCACCAATGTCCTCCTCTACCTCCTCCTCTTCTTCCAGTCCTGCCCCCACAGGGGCCATGTGGCGTTGAGATCTGTGCGCCACGTCTACCGCACCCTGACCAGCCATTGTTAACAGCATTTGTTCCAGGACGTGCAACAGAGGAATGACGTCGTTCATCCCATAGTCCTGCCGACTCACGAATAGCGTGGCCTCCTCAAAGGGCCTGAGCAAGCGCAGGTGTCACGCATGAGCTGCCAATGGCTGACATCTAAGTTACACAGGGAGTACCTTTATCTGCTTTTAACATCAGGAAATCTGTGATGGCCTTTTGCTGTTCGTAAAGGCGGTCTAACATATGTAGGGTTGAATTCCACCTTGTTGCAACGTCACAGCATGAGGAGTCGGTATAGGGGCCCATGGCAGATTAGGGGCCTGGCAGCAGTTATGGGAGGCCCATAATCTGCCAGCACCCTATGACAAAAAATGGAACACACCAGCAGTGTGAGGAGACCTGAAAGTGGCACATGGCAGAGTGTGGCGATGGAGACAGCAGCAATGGGAGGCCGTACAGGGACCCATGAGAGACTCTGGACCTGGCAGCAGCATGAGGAGGCGGTATATAGGGGCCTACGGCAGATTAGGGGCCTGGCAGCAGCTATAGGAGGCCCGTAATCTGCCAGCACCCTATGTCAAAAAATTCAACACACCAGCAGTGTGTGAGGAGACCTGAAAGTGGCACATGGCAGAGTGTGGCGATGGAGACAGCAGCAATGGGAGGCCGTACAGGGACCCATGACAGACTCTGGACTTGGCAGCAGCATGAGGAGGCGGTATATAGGGGCTTATGGCAGATTAGGGGCCTGGCAGCAGCTATAGGAGGCCCGTAATCTGCCAGCACCCTATGTCAAAAAATTCAACACACCAGCAGTGTGAGGAGACCTGAAAGTGGCACATGGCAGAGTGTGGCGATGGAGACAGCAGCAATGGGAGGCCGTACAGGGACCCATGACAGACTCTGAACTTGGCAGCAGCATGAGGAGGCGTTATATAGGGGCCCATGGCAGATTAGGGGCCTGGCAGCAGCTATGTGAGGCCCGTAATCTGCCTGCACCCTATGTCAAAAAATTTAACACACCAGCAGTGTGAAGAGACCTGAAAGTGGCACATGGCAGCAGAGTGTGGCGATGGAGACAGCAGCAATGGGAGGCCGTACAGGGACCATGACAGACTCTGGACTTGGCAGCAGCATGAGGAGGCGGTATATAGGGGCCCATGGCAGATTAGGGGCCTGGCAGCAGCTATGTGAGGCCCGTTATCTTGCAGCACCCTATGTCAAAAAATTTAACACACCAGCAGTGTGAAGAGACCTGAAAGTGGCACATGGCAGCAGAGTGTGGCGATGGAGACAGCAGCAATGGGAGGCCGTACAGGGACCCATGAGAGACTCTGGACCTGGCAGCAGCAGGAGGAGGCGGTATATAGGGGCCCATGGCAGATTAGGGGCCTGGCAGCAGCTATGTGAGGCCCGTAATCTGCCTGCACCCTATGTCAAAAAATTAAACACACCAGCAGTGTGAAGAGACCTGAAAGTGGCACATGGCAGCAGAGTGTGGCGATGGAGACAGCAGCAATGGGAGGCCGTACAGGGACCCATGACAGACTCTGAACTTGGCAGCAGCATGAGGAGGCGGTATATAGGGGCCCATGGCAGATTAGGGGCCTGGCAGCAGCTATAGGAGGCCCGTAATCTGCCAGCACCCTATGTCAAAAAATTTAACACACCAGCAGTGTGAAGAGACCTGAAAGTGGCACATGGCAGCAGAGTGTGGCGATGGAGACAGCAGCAATGGGAGGCCGTACAGGGACCCATGAGAGACTCTAGACTTGGCAGCAGCATGAGGAGGCGGTATATAGGGGCCCATGGCAGATTAGGGGCCTGGCAGCAGCTATGTGAGGCCCGTAATCTGCCTGCACCCTATGTCAAAAAATTAAACACACCAGCAGTGTGAAGAGACCTGAAAGTGGCACATGGCATGAGAGACTCTGGACCTGGCAGCAGCAGGAGGAGGTGGTATATAGGGGCCCATGGCAGATTAGGGGCCTGGCAGCAGCTATGTGAGGCCCGTAATCTGCCTGCACCCTATGTCAAAAAATTTAACACACCAGCAGTGTGAAGAGACCTGAAAGTGGCACATGGCAGCAGAGTGTGGCGATGGAGACAGCAGCAATGGGAGGCCGTACAGGGACCATGACAGACTCTGGACTTGGCAGCAGCATGAGGAGGCGGTATATAGGGGCCCATGGCAGATTAGGGGCCTGGCAGCAGCTATGTGAGGCCCGTTATCTTGCAGCACCCTATGTCAAAAAATTTAACACACCAGCAGTGTGAAGAGACCTGAAAGTGGCACATGGCAGCAGAGTGTGGCGATGGAGACAGCAGCAATGGGAGGCCGTACAGGGACCCATGAGAGACTCTGGACCTGGCAGCAGCAGGAGGAGGCGGTATATAGGGGCCCATGGCAGATTAGGGGCCTGGCAGCAGCTATGTGAGGCCCGTAATCTGCCTGCACCCTATGTCAAAAAATTTAACACACCAGCAGTGTGAAGAGACCTGAAAGTGGCACATGGCATGAGAGACTCTGGACCTGGCAGCAGCAGGAGGAGGCGGTATAGGGGCCCATGGCTGATTAGGGGCCTGGCAGCAGCTATGTGAGGCCCGTTATCTTGCAGCACCCTATGTCAAAAAATTTAACACACCAGCAGTGTGAAGAGACCTGAAAGTGGCACATGGCAGCAGAGTGTGGCGATGGAGACAGCAGCAATGGGAGGCCGTACAGGGACCATGACAGACTCTGGACTTGGCAGCAGCATGAGGAGGCGGTATATAGGGGCCCATGGCAGATTAGGGGCCTGGCAGCAGCTATGTGAGGCCCGTTATCTTGCAGCACCCTATGTCAAAAAATTTAACACACCAGCAGTGTGAAGAGACCTGAAAGTGGCACATGGCAGCAGAGTGTGGCGATGGAGACAGCAGCAATGGGAGGCCGTACAGGGACCCATGAGAGACTCTGGACCTGGCAGCAGCAGGAGGAGGCGGTATATAGGGGCCCATGGCAGATTAGGGGCCTGGCAGCAGCTATGTGAGGCCCGTAATCTGCCTGCACCCTATGTCAAAAAATTTAACACACCAGCAGTGTGAAGAGACCTGAAAGTGGCACATGGCATGAGAGACTCTGGACCTGGCAGCAGCAGGAGGAGGCGGTATAGGGGCCCATGGCTGATTAGGGGCCTGGCAGCAGCTATGTGAGGCCCGTTATCTTGCAGCACCCTATGTCAAAAAATTTAACACACCAGCAGTGTGAAGAGACCTGAAAGTGGCACATGGCAGCAGAGTGTGGCGATGGAGACAGCAGCAATGGGAGGCCGTACAGGGACCATGACAGACTCTGGACTTGGCAGCAGCATGAGGAGGCGGTATATAGGGGCCCATGGCAGATTAGGGGCCTGGCAGCAGCTATGTGAGGCCCGTTATCTTGCAGCACCCTATGTCAAAAAATTTAACACACCAGCAGTGTGAAGAGACCTGAAAGTGGCACATGGCAGCAGAGTGTGGCGATGGAGACAGCAGCAATGGGAGGCCGTACAGGGACCCATGAGAGACTCTAGACTTGGCAGCAGCATGAGGAGGCGGTATATAGGGGCCCATGGCAGATTAGGGGCCTGGCAGCAGCTATGTGAGGCCCGTAATCTGCCTGCACCCTATGTCAAAAAATTAAACACACCAGCAGTGTGAAGAGACCTGAAAGTGGCACATGGCATGAGAGACTCTGGACCTGGCAGCAGCAGGAGGAGGTGGTATATAGGGGCCCATGGCAGATTAGGGGCCTGGCAGCAGCTATGTGAGGCCCGTAATCTGCCTGCACCCTATGTCAAAAAATTTAACACACCAGCAGTGTGAAGAGACCTGAAAGTGGCACATGGCAGCAGAGTGTGGCGATGGAGACAGCAGCAATGGGAGGCCGTACAGGGACCATGACAGACTCTGGACTTGGCAGCAGCATGAGGAGGCGGTATATAGGGGCCCATGGCAGATTAGGGGCCTGGCAGCAGCTATGTGAGGCCCGTTATCTTGCAGCACCCTATGTCAAAAAATTTAACACACCAGCAGTGTGAAGAGACCTGAAAGTGGCACATGGCATGAGAGACTCTGGACCTGGCAGCAGCAGGAGGAGGCGGTATAGGGGCCCATGGCTGATTAGGGGCCTGGCAGCAGCTATGTGAGGCCCGTTATCTTGCAGCACCCTATGTCAAAAAATTTAACACACCAGCAGTGTGAAGAGACCTGAAAGTGGCACATGGCAGCAGAGTGTGGCGATGGAGACAGCAGCAATGGGAGGCCGTACAGGGACCATGACAGACTCTGGACTTGGCAGCAGCATGAGGAGGCGGTATATAGGGGCCCATGGCAGATTAGGGGCCTGGCAGCAGCTATGTGAGGCCCGTTATCTTGCAGCACCCTATGTCAAAAAATTTAACACACCAGCAGTGTGAAGAGACCTGAAAGTGGCACATGGCAGCAGAGTGTGGCGATGGAGACAGCAGCAATGGGAGGCCGTACAGGGACCCATGAGAGACTCTAGACTTGGCAGCAGCATGAGGAGGCGGTATATAGGGGCCCATGGCAGATTAGGGGCCTGGCAGCAGCTATGTGAGGCCCGTAATCTGCCTGCACCCTATGTCAAAAAATTAAACACACCAGCAGTGTGAAGAGACCTGAAAGTGGCACATGGCATGAGAGACTCTGGACCTGGCAGCAGCAGGAGGAGGTGGTATATAGGGGCCCATGGCAGATTAGGGGCCTGGCAGCAGCTATGTGAGGCCCGTAATCTGCCTGCACCCTATGTCAAAAAATTTAACACACCAGCAGTGTGAAGAGACCTGAAAGTGGCACATGGCAGCAGAGTGTGGCGATGGAGACAGCAGCAATGGGAGGCCGTACAGGGACCATGACAGACTCTGGACTTGGCAGCAGCATGAGGAGGCGGTATATAGGGGCCCATGGCAGATTAGGGGCCTGGCAGCAGCTATGTGAGGCCCGTTATCTTGCAGCACCCTATGTCAAAAAATTTAACACACCAGCAGTGTGAAGAGACCTGAAAGTGGCACATGGCAGCAGAGTGTGGCGATGGAGACAGCAGCAATGGGAGGCCGTACAGGGACCCATGAGAGACTCTGGACCTGGCAGCAGCAGGAGGAGGCGGTATATAGGGGCCCATGGCAGATTAGGGGCCTGGCAGCAGCTATGTGAGGCCCGTAATCTGCCTGCACCCTATGTCAAAAAATTTAACACACCAGCAGTGTGAAGAGACCTGAAAGTGGCACATGGCATGAGAGACTCTGGACCTGGCAGCAGCAGGAGGAGGCGGTATAGGGGCCCATGGCTGATTAGGGGCCTGGCAGCAGCTATGTGAGGCCCGTTATCTTGCAGCACCCTATGTCAAAAAATTTAACACACCAGCAGTGTGAAGAGACCTGAAAGTGGCACATGGCAGCAGAGTGTGGCGATGGAGACAGCAGCAATGGGAGGCCGTACAGGGACCATGACAGACTCTGGACTTGGCAGCAGCATGAGGAGGCGGTATATAGGGGCCCATGGCAGATTAGGGGCCTGGCAGCAGCTATGTGAGGCCCGTTATCTTGCAGCACCCTATGTCAAAAAATTTAACACACCAGCAGTGTGAAGAGACCTGAAAGTGGCACATGGCAGCAGAGTGTGGCGATGGAGACAGCAGCAATGGGAGGCCGTACAGGGACCCATGAGAGACTCTGGACCTGGCAGCAGCAGGAGGAGGCGGTATATAGGGGCCCATGGCAGATTAGGGGCCTGGCAGCAGCTATGTGAGGCCCGTAATCTGCCTGCACCCTATGTCAAAAAATTTAACACACCAGCAGTGTGAAGAGACCTGAAAGTGGCACATGGCATGAGAGACTCTGGACCTGGCAGCAGCAGGAGGAGGCGGTATAGGGGCCCATGGCTGATTAGGGGCCTGGCAGCAGCTATGTGAGGCCCGTTATCTTGCAGCACCCTATGTCAAAAAATTTAACACACCAGCAGTGTGAAGAGACCTGAAAGTGGCACATGGCAGCAGAGTGTGGCGATGGAGACAGCAGCAATGGGAGGCCGTACAGGGACCATGACAGACTCTGGACTTGGCAGCAGCATGAGGAGGCGGTATATAGGGGCCCATGGCAGATTAGGGGCCTGGCAGCAGCTATGTGAGGCCCGTTATCTTGCAGCACCCTATGTCAAAAAATTTAACACACCAGCAGTGTGAAGAGACCTGAAAGTGGCACATGGCAGCAGAGTGTGGCGATGGAGACAGCAGCAATGGGAGGCCGTACAGGGACCCATGAGAGACTCTAGACTTGGCAGCAGCATGAGGAGGCGGTATATAGGGGCCCATGGCAGATTAGGGGCCTGGCAGCAGCTATGTGAGGCCCGTAATCTGCCTGCACCCTATGTCAAAAAATTAAACACACCAGCAGTGTGAAGAGACCTGAAAGTGGCACATGGCATGAGAGACTCTGGACCTGGCAGCAGCAGGAGGAGGTGGTATATAGGGGCCCATGGCAGATTAGGGGCCTGGCAGCAGCTATGTGAGGCCCGTAATCTGCCTGCACCCTATGTCAAAAAATTTAACACACCAGCAGTGTGAAGAGACCTGAAAGTGGCACATGGCAGCAGAGTGTGGCGATGGAGACAGCAGCAATGGGAGGCCGTACAGGGACCATGACAGACTCTGGACTTGGCAGCAGCATGAGGAGGCGGTATATAGGGGCCCATGGCAGATTAGGGGCCTGGCAGCAGCTATGTGAGGCCCGTTATCTTGCAGCACCCTATGTCAAAAAATTTAACACACCAGCAGTGTGAAGAGACCTGAAAGTGGCACATGGCAGCAGAGTGTGGCGATGGAGACAGCAGCAATGGGAGGCCGTACAGGGACCCATGAGAGACTCTGGACCTGGCAGCAGCAGGAGGAGGCGGTATATAGGGGCCCATGGCAGATTAGGGGCCTGGCAGCAGCTATGTGAGGCCCGTAATCTGCCTGCACCCTATGTCAAAAAATTTAACACACCAGCAGTGTGAAGAGACCTGAAAGTGGCACATGGCATGAGAGACTCTGGACCTGGCAGCAGCAGGAGGAGGCGGTATAGGGGCCCATGGCTGATTAGGGGCCTGGCAGCAGCTATGTGAGGCCCGTTATCTTGCAGCACCCTATGTCAAAAAATTTAACACACCAGCAGTGTGAAGAGACCTGAAAGTGGCACATGGCAGCAGAGTGTGGCGATGGAGACAGCAGCAATGGGAGGCCGTACAGGGACCATGACAGACTCTGGACTTGGCAGCAGCATGAGGAGGCGGTATATAGGGGCCCATGGCAGATTAGGGGCCTGGCAGCAGCTATGTGAGGCCCGTTATCTTGCAGCACCCTATGTCAAAAAATTTAACACACCAGCAGTGTGAAGAGACCTGAAAGTGGCACATGGCAGCAGAGTGTGGCGATGGAGACAGCAGCAATGGGAGGCCGTACAGGGACCCATGAGAGACTCTGGACCTGGCAGCAGCAGGAGGAGGCGGTATATAGGGGCCCATGGCAGATTAGGGGCCTGGCAGCAGCTATGTGAGGCCCGTAATCTGCCTGCACCCTATGTCAAAAAATTTAACACACCAGCAGTGTGAAGAGACCTGAAAGTGGCACATGGCATGAGAGACTCTGGACCTGGCAGCAGCAGGAGGAGGCGGTATAGGGGCCCATGGCTGATTAGGGGCCTGGCAGCAGCTATGTGAGGCCCGTTATCTTGCAGCACCCTATGTCAAAAAATTTAACACACCAGCAGTGTGAAGAGACCTGAAAGTGGCACATGGCAGCAGAGTGTGGCGATGGAGACAGCAGCAATGGGAGGCCGTACAGGGACCATGACAGACTCTGGACTTGGCAGCAGCATGAGGAGGCGGTATATAGGGGCCCATGGCAGATTAGGGGCCTGGCAGCAGCTATGTGAGGCCCGTTATCTTGCAGCACCCTATGTCAAAAAATTTAACACACCAGCAGTGTGAAGAGACCTGAAAGTGGCACATGGCAGCAGAGTGTGGCGATGGAGACAGCAGCAATGGGAGGCCGTACAGGGACCCATGAGAGACTCTAGACTTGGCAGCAGCATGAGGAGGCGGTATATAGGGGCCCATGGCAGATTAGGGGCCTGGCAGCAGCTATGTGAGGCCCGTAATCTGCCTGCACCCTATGTCAAAAAATTAAACACACCAGCAGTGTGAAGAGACCTGAAAGTGGCACATGGCATGAGAGACTCTGGACCTGGCAGCAGCAGGAGGAGGTGGTATATAGGGGCCCATGGCAGATTAGGGGCCTGGCAGCAGCTATGTGAGGCCCGTAATCTGCCTGCACCCTATGTCAAAAAATTTAACACACCAGCAGTGTGAAGAGACCTGAAAGTGGCACATGGCAGCAGAGTGTGGCGATGGAGACAGCAGCAATGGGAGGCCGTACAGGGACCATGACAGACTCTGGACTTGGCAGCAGCATGAGGAGGCGGTATATAGGGGCCCATGGCAGATTAGGGGCCTGGCAGCAGCTATGTGAGGCCCGTTATCTTGCAGCACCCTATGTCAAAAAATTTAACACACCAGCAGTGTGAAGAGACCTGAAAGTGGCACATGGCAGCAGAGTGTGGCGATGGAGACAGCAGCAATGGGAGGCCGTACAGGGACCCATGAGAGACTCTGGACCTGGCAGCAGCAGGAGGAGGCGGTATATAGGGGCCCATGGCAGATTAGGGGCCTGGCAGCAGCTATGTGAGGCCCGTAATCTGCCTGCACCCTATGTCAAAAAATTTAACACACCAGCAGTGTGAAGAGACCTGAAAGTGGCACATGGCATGAGAGACTCTGGACCTGGCAGCAGCAGGAGGAGGCGGTATAGGGGCCCATGGCTGATTAGGGGCCTGGCAGCAGCTATGTGAGGCCCGTTATCTTGCAGCACCCTATGTCAAAAAATTTAACACACCAGCAGTGTGAAGAGACCTGAAAGTGGCACATGGCAGCAGAGTGTGGCGATGGAGACAGCAGCAATGGGAGGCCGTACAGGGACCATGACAGACTCTGGACTTGGCAGCAGCATGAGGAGGCGGTATATAGGGGCCCATGGCAGATTAGGGGCCTGGCAGCAGCTATGTGAGGCCCGTTATCTTGCAGCACCCTATGTCAAAAAATTTAACACACCAGCAGTGTGAAGAGACCTGAAAGTGGCACATGGCAGCAGAGTGTGGCGATGGAGACAGCAGCAATGGGAGGCCGTACAGGGACCCATGAGAGACTCTGGACCTGGCAGCAGCAGGAGGAGGCGGTATATAGGGGCCCATGGCAGATTAGGGGCCTGGCAGCAGCTATGTGAGGCCCGTAATCTGCCTGCACCCTATGTCAAAAAATTTAACACACCAGCAGTGTGAAGAGACCTGAAAGTGGCACATGGCAGCAGAGTGTGGCGATGGAGACAGCAGCAATGGGAGGCCGTACAGGGACCATGACAGACTCTGGACTTGGCAGCAGCATGAGGAGGCGGTATATAGGGGCCCATGGCAGATTAGGGGCCTGGCAGCAGCTATAGGAGGCCCGTAATCTGCCAGCACCCTATGTCAAAAAATTCAACACACCAGCAGTGTGAGGAGACCTGAAAGTGGCACATGTTTGAGGCATGATTCATGGCGGATTTAGTCAGTTGTGTCAGGAACTGGTGGTTTGAAATCCAGACTAATCCACGCCTGATTCATTTTCACAAACGTGAGTCTCTCCACACTTTGGGTGGACAGTCGTGTCCTCCGCGGAGTTACAATACCTCCTGCCGCACTAAACACGCGCTCCGATGCCACGCTACTGGCCGGGCATGACAGCCTTTCAAGGGCAAATTCAGCTAGTTGGGGCCAAAGGTCAAGTTTCGTTGCCCAGTAGTCAAGGGGATTGTCTACCTCGGTTGGCAGGGTGCTGTCCAAGTAGGCCCAAGCCTGTTGTTTGAGCTCCTGCTCCAGGTCCACCTGATGCTGCTGCTGCTGCTGCGGCTGGTTAGTAGTTTCCTCACTGCGCTGGTGAAGAAAGCTACTCATCATCGACTGCAGACTGAGGCAGCCGCTGCTGGTGGAGCTGCCACTGCTCCTACCACCCCACCCCTCCCCTGCTGCCATGCCAGCGGAACGCGAGCGCACAGGGCCCACAGTGTCTGAGGATGGACGTTGGCGCACAAAGGCAGAGACCAACTGACTACATAGGTGGTTTTTATAGTACGTAATTTTGGCCTCCCTCTCAGCAGGTGTGAAAAAGGCCACCATTTTGGACCGGTAGCGAGGGTCCAACAAGGTGGACAGCCAAAAGTCATCCCTCTGTCTGATGGTTATTATTCGGCTGTCGCTACGCAAGCAACCGAGCATGCTATGGGCCATTTGTGCCAAGGAATGCGAGGGACTCCCTGCCTCCATCTCCACAGCATACTGCCACGGTGCGTCTGGGTCCTCTGTCTCCTCCTCCTCCTCCTCTACCAGATGCTCCTGCTCCTCCACTCCTGTCCGCTGAGTGGAAAAACCACCCATTTCACTCAATAATTCCTGAGCACAAATGTCCTCCTCTACCTCCTCCTCTTCTTCCTGTCCTGCCCCCACAGGGGTCATGTGGCGTTGAGATCTGTGCGCCACGTCTACCGCACCCTGACCAGCCATTGTTAACAGCATTTGTTCCAGGACGTGCAACAGAGGAATGACGTCGTTCATCCCATAGTCCTGCCGACTCACGAATAGCGTGGCCTCCTCAAAGGGCCTGAGCAAGCGGCAGGTGTCACGCATGAGCTGCCAATGGCTGACATCTAAGTTACACAGGGGAGTACCTTTATCCGCTTGTAACATCAGGAAATCGGTGATGGCCTTTCGCTGCTCGTAAAGGCGGTCTAACATGTGTAGGGTTGAATTCCACCTTGTTGCAACGTCGCAGATCAGGCGATGCTGTGGAATTCCGTTCTGACGCTGCAGCTCAATGAGGGTGTTCTTTGCGGTGTAGGAATGGCTGAAATGCATGCACAGTTTACGTGACATTTTAAGGATGTCTTGCAGTGGGATGGTGGATTTTAGGAACCGCTTGACAACCAGATTGAACACGTGAGCCATGCATGGCGCATGGCACAACCTTCCTTGACGCAGAGCAGACACCATGTTCTTTCCGTTGTCAGTCAACATGGTTCCGATTTTTAGTTTGCGCGGAGACAGCCATCTGTCGATTTCTCTGTTCATTACACTCAGCAGTTCCTCCCCTGTGTGACTACGTTCGCCAAGGCATACCAGGTGCAGCACAGCGTGACACCGTTGCGCCCTGCACATGTGATATGCCGGTCGGGTAATGGGACTTGGCACGGGGGTGGCGGCTGAGGACACGGCGGAAAAAGAGGTGGTAGAGGCGGACATGCTTGCTGGACCAAGGACGTGCAAACGTGGAGGCAAAAGCGTCGTGACCTGTCCAAGTTGCTGGTGCGGCTGTGCCGGCACCACGTTCACCCAGTGGGCCGTAAATGACATGTACTGTCCCTGACCGTAGTTACAGCTCCACACGTCGGCGCTGCCGTGCACTTTGGCAGAGACCGACATGCTCAAAGACTGGCCCACCATCTCTTCTACATGTGAATGCAGGGCTGGCACTGCCTTTTGGGCAAAGAAATGACGGCTTGGCACTCTCCACCGCGGCGCGGCACAAGCCATCATTTCTCGGAAAGGTGCTGAGTCCACCAGTTGGAAAGGGAGGGACTGCAGCACCAGCAACTTGGACAGGAGGACGTTCAGCTTTTGCACCGTCGGGTGCGTGCTCGCAAACTGTTGTCTCTTGGATACGGATTCCAAGAAAGACTGTTGACGGAATCCGAGAAGAGGAGTAGCAGGAGAAGGAGCATCTGAACGAGCGGAAGATGCCAATGAGCGACAACTCCCCTCAGCAGAGGTGTTGGAGCCTTGACTGGCTGATAGAGGGCGATTGACGACGTCGGGTGACGGAGCAAGTAACGGAGCGGGTGATGGAGCGGGGGCTGGGGCAGGCAGAACCGCCGTATGTTTATCACGGTTTTCCCAGGCCACCGAATGGTGACGCTGCATATGCTGACGCAACGCTGTAGTCCCAACATGGGCCCCCTGGCCACGCTTGCATTTCTGGCCACATAGTCGACATACGGCTACGTTTACTTCCTCGGGCGGCTTGAGGAAAAATTGCCACACCACCGAGTAGGAAACTTTGCCCCCGCTACTCTTCACTGGCTGACTGCTACTTCCTCCGTGCGCACCGGCACCACTACTGGCCGTGGTGGTAGGCTGCAGTGGAGCTGGTGCTCTACTCCGTGGACGTTTGGCTCCACTGACACTGATGCGACCCTGCTGCTGTCTCCTGGGCAACCCACCGACTGTTTTGCTCGCTGCCAAGCTGCCACCCTCTTCTCCTGATGATGCGGAAGAAATTGCCTGATGACGACGAGGCTGCCAAGTGCGATCAACCTCCTCATCATCAAGTAGGGTCTCCGCCTCACTACTAGCCCCCTCGGCTGCGTCTGGGTCAGGAGACAGACCTGTCTCTAGACCGGCTACCGAGCCACTCTCCTCGCCAGTACTTGTTCGCTTGGCTGCTGAAAAGGCCGATGTCTCCCCCCGTTCCTGACCGCCCTCTGTTAGCTCTTCCTCACTGTACAGTGGGGCTGAGCCCACAGCATGCGATACTTCGCTTGGTGAGGGAACAGCAAAGGACAGGGGCAGGTAGAGGACACGTGATTTCAGTGGGCTTGGTCCCGGGCCATGCCAACTAACGGTTGTGTCTGACGTACCCACCGACCGTTGGCTGTAGGTGTCAGAGGTGACCTGGGAAGAGGAAGACGACCGAGCCAACCAATCAATGACGGCAGGGTTGTCGGTGGAGACACGACCGCTGGATGACACCGGGAGCACTGGCCTCTGGCTGCGAATACTGCTGCCTCGACCCCTTCCTCTGCTGCCACGTCTGCTCGCTCCTAAAACATTGCCTCCTCTGCCACTCCTCTGCATGTTGTCTGACATACTATTTAATTCAACGATTAGGTGTCCCTGAGTAACAATTCTCTGGCACTCAGTAACAATTCTGTCTGTCCCTGAGTATGAATTCTGTGGCCCTGAGTAACAATTGTGTGTCTGTGCAAGTAACAATTCTGTGTCTGTGCAAGTAACAATTTTGTGTCTGTGAGAGTAACAATTCTCTGGCACTCTGTAACAATTCTGTCTGTCCCTGAGTAACAATTCTCTGGCACTCAGTAACAATTCTGTCTGTCCCTGAGTAACAATTCTGTCTGTCCCTGAGTATGAATTCTGTGGCCCTGAGTAAGAATTCTCTGGCACTCAGTAACAATTCTGTCTGTCCCTGAGTATGAATTCTGTGGCCCTGAGTAACAATTGTGTGTCTGTGCAAGTAACAATTCTGTGTCTGTGCAAGTAACAATTTTGTGTCTGTGAGAGTAACAATTCTCTGGCACTCAGTAACAATTCTGTCTGTCCCTGAGTAACAATTCTCTGGCACTCAGTAACAATTCTGTCTGTCCCTGAGTATGAATTCTGTGGCCCTGAGTAACAATTCTGTCTCTGTGCGAGTAACAATTCTGTGTCTGTGCAAGTAACAATTTTGTGTCTGTGAGAGTAACAATTCTCTGGCACTCAGTAACAATTCTGTCTGTCCCTGAGTAACAATTCTCTGGCACTCAGTAACAATTCTGTCTGTCCCTGAGTAACAATTCTCTGGCACTCAGTAACAATTCTGTCTGTCCCTGAGTAACAATTCTCTGGCACTCAGTAACAATTGTGTGTCTGTGCAAGTAACAATTCTGTGTCTGTGCAAGTAACAATTTTGTGTCTGTGAGAGTAACAATTCTCTGGCACTCAGTAACAATTCTGTCTGTCCCTGAGTAACAATTCTCTGGCACTCAGTAACAATTCTGTCTGTCCCTGAGTATGAATTCTGTGGCCCTGAGTAACAATTCTGTCTCTGTGCGAGTAACAATTCTGTGTCTGTGCAAGTAACAATTTTGTGTCTGTGAGAGTAACAATTCTCTGGCACTCAGTAACAATTCTGTCTGTCCCTGAGTAACAATTCTCTGGCACTCAGTAACAATTCTGTCTGTCCCTGAGTAACAATTCTCTGGCACTCAGTAACAATTCTGTCTGTCCCTGAGTAACAATTCTCTGGCACTCAGTAACAATTGTGTGTCTGTGCAAGTAACAATTCTGTGTCTGTGCAAGTAACAATTTTGTGTCTGTGAGAGTAACAATTCTCTGGCACTCAGTAACAATTCTGTCTGTCCCTGAGTAACAATTCTCTGGCACTCAGTAACAATTCTGTCTGTCCCTGAGTATGAATTCTGTGGCCCTGAGTAACAATTCTGTCTCTGTGCGAGTAACAATTCTGTGTCTGTGCAAGTAACAATTTTGTGTCTGTGAGAGTAACAATTCTCTGGCACTCAGTAACAATTCTGTCTGTCCCTGAGTAACAATTCTATGGCACTCAGTAACAATTCTGTCTTCCCTGAGTAACAATTCTCTGGCACTCAGTAACAATTCTGTCTGTCCCTGAGTATGAATTCTGTGGCCCTGAGTAACAATTCTGTCTCTGTGCGAGTAACAATTCTGTGTCTGTGCAAGTAACAATTTTGTGTCTGTGAGAGTAACAATTCTCTGGCACTCAGTAACAATTCTGTCTGTCCCTGAGTAACAATTCTCTGGCACTCAGTAACAATTCTGTCTGTCCCTGAGTAACAATTCTCTGGCACTCAGTAACAATTGTGTGTCTGTGCAAGTAACAATTCTGTGTCTGTGCAAGTAACAATTTTGTGTCTGTGAGAGTAACAATTCTCTGGCACTCAGTAACAATTCTGTCTGTCCCTGAGTAACAATTCTCTGGCACTCAGTAACAATTCTGTCTGTCCCTGAGTATGAATTCTGTGGCCCTGAGTAACAATTCTGTCTCTGTGCGAGTAACAATTCTGTGTCTGTGCAAGTAACAATTTTGTGTCTGTGAGAGTAACAATTCTCTGGCACTCAGTAACAATTCTGTCTGTCCCTGAGTAACAATTCTCTGGCACTCAGTAACAATTCTGTCTGTCCCTGAGTATGAATTCTGTGGCCCTGAGTAACAATTCTGTCTCTGTGCGAGTAACAATTCTGTGTCTGTGCAAGTAACAATTTTGTGTCTGTGAGAGTAACAATTCTCTGGCACTCAGTAACAATTCTGTCTGTCCCTGAGTAACAATTCTCTGGCACTCAGTAACAATTCTGTCTGTCCCTGAGTAACAATTCTCTGGCACTCAGTAACAATTCTGTCTGTCCCTGAGTAACAATTCTCTGGCACTCAGTAACAATTGTGTGTCTGTGCAAGTAACAATTCTGTGTCTGTGCAAGTAACAATTTTGTGTCTGTGAGAGTAACAATTCTCTGGCACTCAGTAACAATTCTGTCTGTCCCTGAGTAACAATTCTCTGGCACTCAGTAACAATTCTGTCTGTCCCTGAGTATGAATTCTGTGGCCCTGAGTAACAATTCTGTCTCTGTGCGAGTAACAATTCTGTGTCTGTGCAAGTAACAATTTTGTGTCTGTGAGAGTAACAATTCTCTGGCACTCAGTAACAATTCTGTCTGTCCCTGAGTAACAATTCTATGGCACTCAGTAACAATTCTGTCTTCCCTGAGTAACAATTCTCTGGCACTCAGTAACAATTCTGTCTGTCCCTGAGTATGAATTCTGTGGCCCTGAGTAACAATTCTGTCTCTGTGCGAGTAACAATTCTGTGTCTGTGCAAGTAACAATTTTGTGTCTGTGAGAGTAACAATTCTCTGGCACTCAGTAACAATTCTGTCTGTCCCTGAGTAACAATTCTCTGGCACTCAGTAACAATTCTGTCTGTCCCTGAGTATGAATTCTGTGGCCCTGAGTAACAATTGTGTGTCTGTGCAAGTAACAATTCTGTGTCTGTGCAAGTAACAATTTTGTGTCTGTGAGAGTAACAATTCTCTGGCACTCAGTAACAATTCTGTCTGTCCCTGAGTAACAATTCTCTGGCACTCAGTAACAATTCTGTCTGTCCCTGAGTAACAATTCTGTCTGTCCCTGAGTATGAATTCTGTGGCCCTGAGTAAGAATTCTCTGGCACTCAGTAACAATTCTGTCTGTCCCTGAGTATGAATTCTGTGGCCCTGAGTAACAATTGTGTGTCTGTGCAAGTAACAATTCTGTGTCTGTGCAAGTAACAATTTTGTGTCTGTGAGAGTAACAATTCTCTGGCACTCAGTAACAATTCTGTCTGTCCCTGAGTAACAATTCTCTGGCACTCAGTAACAATTCTGTCTGTCCCTGAGTAACAATTCTCTGGCACTCAGTAACAATTCTGTCTGTCCCTGAGTAACAATTCTGTCTGTCCCTGAGAATGAATTCTGTGGCCCTGAGTAAGAATTCTCTGGCACTCAGTAACAATTCTGTCTGTCCCTGAGTAACAATTCTCTGGCACTCAGTAACAATTCTGTCTGTCCCTGAGTAAAAATTCTGTGGCCCTAATAACGTTTCTGTGGCCCTAAGTAACAATTCTCTGGCACTGAGTAACAATTCTGTCTGTCCCTGAGTATGAATTCTGTGGCCCTAACTAGCGTTTCTTTGTCCCTAAATAACGATTCTGTGGCCCTCATTAACAAGTCTGTGTCCCTGAGTAATGGTTCTCTGTCCCTAAGTAACTTCTCTCTGTCCCCAATTCTCGTTTCTGTGGCCCTAACTCTGTCCCTGTCCCTAGTACAGAGCGGTCTGCCTCTGTTCAATGACTGCAGGCAAATGAAGATTTCCAAAATGGCCGCTATATATACCTCGACCATTACACAGTGCTGGCTGGCTGGCTGCTGATTGGCTGATGCGATCACATGTCGTTGAGGAATGCATTATGGGGCAGCGCGCCTTGTCTGCGCGCCTTCCCCGACATCCCCGCTCCGTCGCCGCACATGTCAGCCGCCATTTTCGGAAAAATTTCGATTCGCGCGTCCGAATTAGGCTGTTTTTCGGATTCGGCACGAATCGAAATTTTTCCGAAATTCGACTCGAATTCCACTTCGGATACTTCGATTCGCTCATCTCTAGTTGCAGTCTTTGATCAATTTTTTTCTTTCTCTCACATCCAGGGAGATTTAGCTACAGTGTAATGTACTGTAAACTTCTTGACAATGTTGTGCACAGTGGACACAAGAACATTGTTGGAGATGGACTTGTATCCTTGAGATTGTCCATGCTTTTCCACAATTTTTGTTCTCAAATCCTCAAACAATTCTTTGCTGCTCTGGTTGCCTGGGTGATTTCTATATTGTCAGCACCTGTTAATTGATACAAGAGAATTTAATTACCACAGGAGCATTATAAACTTGTAATGCAATTTTTTCTTACAATTTTGAGAAGGTCCCAATAATTTTGTCCAGTCTGTTTTTGGGGTTTTGTGTGGAATGTGTCAGATTTGGCTTTTTGTTTATCCACTTTTTTGTGTCATGCCAATACAAACAAAAGAAATAAACATGAGAATGCCTAAACATTTGTAATTGCAACAATTTTCTGGACAAAGTGGTCCATTATCTGACAGAAATGCAGGGGTGCCAATATTTTTGGCCATGACTGTATATGGACTTTGATTCATCTCTCCTAACCAACCATTACTCTCTAGTTCCTTTCAGTAGGCAGCTTGGCTAGGTGGCTTGGAAAGGTAGGTGTGGCATCGTGAGGAATATATACAAAGTCTAAATTGCAGAGGTCTTGGGGGGAGAAAACACAGTTGCCAGGCTATTCCAAAGTAACTAATCCCATATGGGCTGTATGAATTGCCATAGCTGTTGTAGATGGGTATCCAGATACTTCAACACCTGTATGTAGGCCACACAAACTGTATATTGTTTGTATATATACGGCCATGTGGCCAAAACCATAGAACACTCATAGGGCCACTGACCATCAGTATGTCCAAAAGTGTCCTCTTTATTAAAAAGCTTAAAATAACATATAATCTTCTGAAAGGGTCAAAACAATACACACGCATTTACATGTCTCCTGAGTCCTACGTGGTGTGTGGTATGGAACTTGGTGGTTGCAACACAAGGCAAAGTACCCATAAGATGACCAATCCGATTGGGACAGCCACTGTCTGATCTGGATGGGAAAGCTCCAAGAATCAGGTGGCCTTCAGTGCACTCAACAGGTGCCATGTCACCAGAAGTAACTCATCAAAACAATATCACCTGTTACTGTGTCACCAAAAGTGATGCACTCCTGGACTCCAGAGTATCATCAGGGGAGATAGAAAGCGTTTCTAGTCTCCAAGACAACACATTTCAAGGTGTGGCCTCATTCTCAAGTCTCATGGAATCATATCAGCATCTGCTTTTCCCAAGAGCAGTTGTGGCACTGTAGGAAAGGGAGGCAGGGTCCTGTACAACGCCACAGCCACTTTTAAATAAAGCTGCAGAAGGACAGGACTGGGCAATACTCAGTTATAAGAGGTAGAGTAGAGAGTGAAAATGGCTGGACATTCTGATTTAGCTTGTGCAGAGAAGTCACTTTGTGGTGCCTTTTAGTTTTTTTGTTTTTTTTACTGTGTGGTGGGTATCAACTTAGGGGGAGTTCAGGAGCTATGTTTTAGCATTGCCATCAATCCAAGGAAAGTATGGCTATTTCAGGCAACCTGGCAGAATCATCAAGTAAGTTTCATGTGAAAGGAGGGGACACAAAGAATACCAGAGTGCTCATTTATGTAATGTAGACTCTGCATGCATCATCTTACATTTTGAATTACTACTGAAGTTCTATTTTGTCAGGGTGTAAAAGTATGGAAACTCCTTTTGTGCAGTTATTGCTGCATCCCTGCTGTAGGATGCAACATCTCTAGTTGTCCTCTTGATGTCCAGTTTTCCAATGACTGGCTCTTACATGGAAGTGTATACTATTGGGCTTTTGCCCAGGTGCCCACACGCCTAGACTAGCAATGGAAAACCATAAACCTGGCTGTAGCTCACATGTGCAGGTGCAGTCTTTCTGAAGCAGGCAAACATATATCTCTTTGGTCTGTCCAAAAGTCCAGGGGATTTTGGGAACCCAAGGGATTCTGGGGAGAGGAGTTAAACTATAGGTAAAATGTTTCTTTTTCATTTTGGATAGGGTAAGAGAGGGTTATACCCCTGCAAGGTTTATTTTTGCCATCTTTGTCTTATTTGAAAGATTTACCTACACTTCCTGTCCCACAGCCAAACACAAAGTGAGAGGAAATCCTGGTAAACTAAAGGAATCTATTGTGGACCCCTGAGTCATCAGAACTAGTGTCCACATTGGAAGATTTTCTCTCTATTACCGTATTTGCCGGCGTATAAGACGACTGGGCGTATAAGACGACCCCCCTACTTTTCCTGCTAAAATGTAGTGTTTGGGCTATACTCGCCGTATAAGACTACCCCTCTTCCAATGCACACCAGTGGGAGGAATAGTGCCCCATCATTGATGTCAGTGGGAGGAATAGTGCCCCATCATTGATGTCAGTGGGAGGAATAGTGCCCCATCATTGGTATCAGTGGGAGGAATAGTGCCCCATCATTGGTATCAGTGGCAGGAATGGTGCCCCATCATTGGCATCAGTGGGAGGAATAGTGCCCCATCATTGGTATCAGTGGGGGGAATAGGTGCCCCATCATTGGTATCAGTGGCAGGAATAGTGCCCCATCATTGGTGTCAGTGGGAGGAATGGTGTCCCATCATTGGTGTCAGTGGGAGGAATGGTGTCCCATCATTGGTGTCAGTGAGGGGTGGAATAGTGCCCCATCATTGGTGTCAGTGGGGGGAGGAATAGTGCCCCATCGTTGGTGTCAGTGGGGGGGGGAATAGTGCCCCATCGTTGGTGTCAGTGGGGGGGAGGAATAGTGCCCCATCGTTGGTGTCAGTGGGAGGAATAGTGCCCCATCGTTGGTATCAGTGGGGGGGAATAGTGCCCCATCGTTGGTGTCAGTGGGGGGGAGGAATAGTGCCCCATTGTTGGTGTCAGTGGGAGGAATAGTGCCCCATCGTTGGTATCAGTGGGAGGAATAGTGCCCCATCATTGGTATCAGTGACACCAATGATGGGGCACTATTCCTCCCACTGAGACTTGCTGACCCTGTTGTCGTATGGTGCTGCTGCAGCCAGCATATGTGGTTGCAGCAGCACCTCTACACAGAGCACTTACCTGCTGCTCCGGCACTCAATTTTCGCGGGGCCGCTCGGCTCCGCCCCCTCGCCGGTGATTGGCCGCCTGTGTGCCTTTCCTGAGCTTCAGTTCTGGCGGCCAATCACCGGTGAGGAGGCGGAGCCGCGCAGCCGCACGAACATCCAGTGGCCGAACTGAAGGAGACGCCGCGCCTCCTGGTCCGGATCGTCGTGGGACTGGATCCAGGTAAGAGACGTCAGCCCCTGCAAACCCCTGTACTTAATGCCGCAGCCCCCCTAACATGTGTACCGGCGTATAAGACGACCCCCGACTTTTGAGAAGATTTTCAAGGGTCAAAAAGTCGTCTTATACGCCGGCAAATACGGTATTTTTCTGGGGACAACCCAAAATTTGGGATTTTCTTTTACTTTTGCTTTCAATGATAATGGTAAACCGGACTAATATAGAGGGTTGTCTTGTTACAATTTTGGGGATGTATTCGATATGTGCAAAGAGAGATCACACAAATACTTATAAGTATAACATTTATTAAAAGTAATGACAAATACAGGTAAAAAATACGTATTAAAAAATATAACAAGAATACTTATATAAAGATGCTGTTTCGCCACGGAGTCCCCCCATGATAGTGTGGCATATGTGGCCACAGACACATGCATGATTGTAAGCTCTGAAGACGAAACAAAATATTTTTATATTACTGGACTTGTATACAGGCAATGGTCAATTCCCCATGCAAGCAATATGACCTTTTAAGGACTTGGTCAGTTTGTAATTACACATTCCTGAAAGTAGATTAATGGGCTGCCTTGGCCATATAGTCGGCTTACAATGAAATTTCCATAGTCAGGTAAAGTAGTTACTATTTAGTTAGAATAACCAGGATATTAGACGCTTTCTTAGATATTTGTGAGGCCAACATTAATAAGGAATATGAAATATGCAGTTTCCCCATCAAGGGTAAATCCCCCTAATGGGAGCACAGACAGCAATAAAATCCAACAGGTGTTCTAATACATCATCCCTCTTTCCAAAACTTAAAAGTTTTGCCTTTAGTTATATTTTAAAGAAGCCTGTGCCTGCCTTTTGTGTATGGTGAGTAGAGGGGCTCTTTGCTACAGTAAAATTTGCAACATACAGTAGCTGGAAATAATAAATTAGGATGGAATGTTATTTCCATTAAGATCTGCTTTGAGTTCCTATGTCAGGTCCATATTAACAGTGTTCTCCAGTGCATAAATAAGTTACAACAAAATGTAGCTAATGTTAGTGGAAATAGAGCAAATGCTGATGTTGGACTTCCATGTGTTTTGAGCATTTATATTCTGCTTTACTGGTGATCTGATTTCCAGAATTGTTCTTCTAATGTTATTTAATGTGCATCCTAACGTTAATATGCATTTGGCCTTTTTTCAGTCTTCTAAGCCATGACGATAAAACAAACTGATCAATCAATAATAACATAGTATAATAAGTGAGCACACTACTTATTTGAGAGATAGGGAACATTCCTCGCTAAGCAGTCTTAGCTTTATCTGCAAGGCATGATTGATTGCATAATATGCATCTCAGCCCTTTGCTAGAGTGAAAATATTTTCTTGTTTTTATGGCATTTATCAAGTAAACATAAAGTAGTATTGTAACAGAATTTAGCAAATCATCTCTAAAAGGGTTAGGCAGGTAAAGACTATTTTCTTACATAATTTTGTGTTTCTCATTTCTTCCTTCTGTCTCCGTTACCTCTGCTTCTGTCTAATAACACTCTAGCCTTGCAATGGGGAATGTTTTCTAGGATAACATAATGCAATTCTTGGTGTTTTTCAACTAGCTATGTAACAGTGGATAAATAAGTATGCTGCTACACCAGTAAGGACAATTGTGTTTTGTTTTATTTTTCCATGGTGTTTAATGTAATTTACTGCATACTCAATAACATTCCTGGCTGTACAAAATAGTCAACATTACCAAGAAAACTAAAGCATGGACATTAAAGTGTCTAACACAAAGAAGTATAATACACCAAGGAAATTTCTTAATCCTCAATACCATTTCAATTGACTTTTGTAGTAGTCACGTGATGGCTACCTTCTTTTTTTCTAATCTCCTGAGCAAGGGTTGTGGGCAGATAGAAACATTAGCATTTCCATTTAGGGATGCAGAACTATATCGGCGGCTGAAACATATCATCCGGAAATAAGTGCAGATAATGGTGCGCATACATGCAAAGTCACGTCTCACAGACTTTCATGCATAAACACCCCCTAGTGACTTCAATGCAAAATCGCGTCTCATATACTTTCATGCAAAGTCACGTCCTCATTGACTTCAATGCCTAAAGGTCACCTAGTGACTTCAATGAAAAATCGCATTTCATAGAATTTAATGCAAAAACGCTCCCTAGTGACTTAACATCGTGTCTCATTGACTTCCATGCAAAGTCATGTTCCCATTTACTTAAATGCAGAAATGCCCCCTAGTGACTTCAATGCAAAATCGCATCTCATAGACTTTCATGCAAAGTGGCGCCTCCATTGACTTCAATGCAAAAACGCCCCCTAGTGACTTCAGTGCAAAATCACATCCTATAGACTTTCATGCAAAATTGTGTCCCCATTGACTTCAATGCAAAAAACGCCCCCTAGTGACTTCAGTGCAAAACCACATCTCATAGACTTTCATGCAGTGTCGTGTCCCATAGATTCTAATGCAAAATTGTCCCTTAATGACTTCAATACAAAATCACCAACCACATTAATTAAAATTAAAAAAAGATTTTAAAAGCTGTATGTTTTGGTTTTTGGCCAAGTGCATCCTCAATTTTCGGTTTTAGCACCAGAATTTTCATTTCAGTGCACTACTACTTCCATTGATGTCATTAACCACTCCAGTAATATCATTCACCAAGGAGGAGCCAGGATGGGGCATGATACCTAGTTGGGAGTAACTGGAATCTTTTTCCAAGCTGACAATGTAGTAGTGGGCAAAGAGGCTGCATAATCACATAGCTGACACAAGCTTTTAGGTTGCCAGCAGCATTGCAGAGGAAAGGGAAACAATGCTGTTAGCAATTTAAAAGGCTGCATAAAATGTTGTCACCCTAAACGAGGAAGCAATGTCTGCTCAGTGAAACTGGAAGAATCAAAAGGTATTTAATTTTACATTATAGCAAATACCACAACTTAGCACTAAATGAAGAAAGAGCTTA
Organism: Staurois parvus; assembly: GCF_062004578.1. Classification (NCBI taxonomy): domain Eukaryota; kingdom Metazoa; phylum Chordata; class Amphibia; order Anura; family Ranidae; genus Staurois; species Staurois parvus. Next base: position 3,685,852 of record NW_028318546.1, read on the forward strand.
AAAATGTAGCTGTTAAAGGTACTAAGCTTTTTTTCCAGCCTGTAAAAGCACCTCTATGTAAGTCAGTGGGGGAGATTTACTTAAACTTGTACACACAGAATCTGGTGCAGCTGTGCATTGCAATCAATCAGCTTCTAGCTTCACCTTGTTCAGTAAAGCTTGGGCGGTATAACCTAGAAGCTGATTGGTTACTATGCACATCCAAGCTCTGATGAAGAAGGTTCATCCTTCGAAACGCGTCAGCTGTTCCCTGAGTGTCCACTCCTCTGATCGTACTCGCGCAGGCTGCTTTTATCCTTAGTCCCTTTGAGGACTGACATGCATGATCTACTTCAGTGTTTGTGAGTATTATTCTGTAATTAATACATTTTGGCTTACTGAGGTAATGCGCAAGGTTGGTGCGCTCTTTGTTTGTTTTCGCTTCACAGTATTGGTCGTGCTTCCCCAGACTTGTTTGGAGCTGCACAACCCCATCAGCACTGGTGTTAGAAACTTCCAAGTCCTGACTCCATCTACCTACCTCGTGTTGGGTCAAAGAGCGCAAGAGAGTTTGTTTTCTTACTATGCACATCTGCACCAGATTCTGTGTGCACCAGTTTCAGTAATCTTCCCCTATGTGTCCATGCACACATACATGTTTACAGGCATTTTAGAGGAAGCATGATTACAGGTTGAAAAACAAAAACACCAAAGGCTGAAGAGCAGAAAAAAATGCGGAACGCGCCCAAACGCTAGATATGTTTAGCGCACGAGTGTTATTGCATCTCAATGGCCAGAATAAATAAAATGCTCGAAATCTAGACACCTAAATATGTGTGCAATAGGTGGCCTTTACCGTGTTTTTTAAGCAGCTTTTTTTCTGGCAGGAGTTCTGGCATTCAGAGGGGCTAAATGGATGCCCTTGGAACTTGATACCTTAAAGGTCTCATGCAGAACCGATGTCTATCTTTCTATGTGCTTTCTATTTATTAAAGAAGTGTCTTAAATTGTTCCTCAAGGAAAATATAAGAAACATGCATGCACAGGGTAATGCACAAAAAAATCAAGTCTGGGTCATAAAGTGCATGCGTTCACACACAAATATGCACATATACGTACATACAAAATCTTCTAGCTTCCAGAATGCCAAATAAAATAATATACTATTCAAGGAGAGTGGTGTGGTTTATGAATGGTCACATGTAAAATAGTGACCAGTAATGCAGATTTTGTATTTTTGTTACTGATCTAAACATAGCACTAGATAATTGATGCAATATTTACATGCCTGTATGTACAGACTGATTGAAAGCAATGGGATGCATTCAGAATAAAACACACCTGAATGTCTAAAAACAAAACATTTTTGGAGACCATGTGCAAGAGCCCATAGTTTTAAGTGCCTGTATGACACTGTATTACATCCAGCTGTCTTCTCTTCTCCAACCATGGGGAAGGAATTATTATGATATATTATATTATTATACAAGGTGTATATAGTACCATCAGTTTGCATAGGGCTTTACAATATAAAGGGAGACATTACAATTACAATACAATTAAATTCAGAAGGAATAGGAGGGCCCTGCCCATGGAGCTTACAATCTAATGATGGGGAGGTGGTACAAAAGGTATTAGCTGCAGGGAATGATCTGATGGAGGTGACCCAAGTACAGTTTTTAGGTGGAGGTGGGGTAGGTTTCCCTGAAAAAATGCATTTTTAAGGATCACAAGGTAGGAGCTGACTGAACATATTAGGGTAGGGAGTTCCAGAGGATGGGAGATGTTCTGGAAATGTTCTACAGGTGAGCATAGGTGGAGGTAATAAGGAAGGTAGAGAGTGAGATGTCTTGGGAGGAGCAGAGAGGATGATTTGGACAATATCTGTGGTTGGTGATGTAGCTGGATAAAGTGTTGTAGATGACTCTGTATGTTGTGCTTAGTATTCTGAGTTTTACATGTTGGGCTATAGGAAGCCAGAGAGGGGCAGTAGTTGCGCTTTGGTTAGTAAGGTGTATGAGTCTAGCATCAGCATTCAAGATAGTCTGAAGGGGGTAGCCTGTGTAAAGGCAGGCCAGTGAGGAGGGAAATGCAGTAGTCAAGGCGGGAGATAACCAGGGAAGAGGACATATTGTTTTGTGGTGTCATTAGTCAGGAAGAGGCAAATACTGTAAATGTTGCGGAGGTTAAAGTGGCAAGATTTCTCTGGTGTTTGTATGTGGGGACCACAGGATAGGTCAAAGTCTAGGATTCCACCTAGCACCCTGGCATGTGTGAAGAGATCAAAAATTGTGCTGTCAATCTCAATGGTAAAGTCATGGGGGAGGAAAGTTCAGTTTTACACAATCGAAATGGCCTATATCAGTTGCCTAGATGGAGCTAATAACATTTCCCAACACATTTCCCAACGAGCAATGCAGAGCAAACACTTTACAAAGCATTTGTGTATACTGAGCCACTTAGTATAGCGTTTCAGTGCACATTTTTCTAACAAACTCTTTTGATGCCCATGTGAGCCTAGCACTGAATTGCACACTAACTTGTATTATATTCTGTTTGTATTATATTCTGAACAGAGTGCTATCCAGTACTGGCATATAACGGGATCAACTCCATTCTGATACAATGTATTTTGCTGCTAAAATGACAAAAAGGATAAGCAATTCATTTATGGACAATGAGGTATTCATCAGAAATGCTTTGGCATTCACATTTTAATAGACATTTGAAGGAGGATTTTGAATCTGCATACAGTTATTCTAAATAATTGTTTGGTACAGGCAAATGAAATAAAGAAAAGAAAGACCACATCCTTCGTACAGAGCCTTGTGAGCCAAGGTGAAATGGGACACTAATATGGATTTTATAGAAACTTGGCAGAATGTATAAGAAGGTGGATTTATCTGTCGGACAATGGAATGATTGCTTGAAAGGATTTTGGGAAATGGCACAGCCAGTGTATTGAAAGTTTCAGGGGCTTTACTATCAAACAGAATGATTTAAGTATGTTAACAGACCATGGCCCTTCTGTACAGTATTTTAATTTAGGGATAATTTCCGTGGAGCTGTTAATCACAATTAGGGGTCAATGCATTTGTTAGTACTGTATTGAATACTCTTTTTAAATGTTAATGGGATGGAGAGTGGTACATTAATTAGAACACATTCTATACACTTGTTATCTGCAAAATGAACAACAGATGGAATATGAGATAGAAACACAACCATACAGTATACCTTTTATTCCAAAACAGGTTGTTACAAAAACATATTTTTAGTTCTTTTATATTTTTGTAAACCTGGTATTTTACATAAATTAACTTATTAATATTAAAGGAGCGTGTTTTTACAGACCAATTCCTGTTTTGCACATAGTCATCTACCTCTAGAACCCCTTGCGTGTATTTTTTTTATAATTTTCTGTATATATATTTTTATTTAAACTTGTCTTTTGGCTGGTCATGTGACACCTGGGATACTCTTTGCTTCTTCTCTGGTGGTGGTTGTCTTCAATGATGCAAAGAACTGTGCTGCTGCTGTAACATCATCGCAGCCTCTGCAGCACTCAGTGCTATAGTTCTAGGGGGATGTGATGATGTACCCCTCAAGGGGCATGTCCATGACACCCTGAGCCCACAGGAAGCAGCTTAGGACTCCGGTCAAACCGATGGTGCCATATGACTTGCAAATCGCATGGTAAGTTGCACCCTATTGTCCGCAATTACAACGGTCATATCAGTGCGGTTCCGACTTGGTCAGAGCTGCACCGATTTCTAAAGTAGCTCATGCACTACTTTTGGTGCGATTTGCATAGACATCTGTGTCAGATGTCTTGCAAATCGCACCTCAAATCAGCATGTCATCCGACTTTAACATTGTGCAACTTCACTGTAAGTCGCACGCTTTCAAAGTCTGGATCGGTGTGACCGGGATGTAAATGTCACTTCAACCTAGAAGAAGACTAGCATAGGACCATGATATGGTGAGTTTTTTGGGGGGGCTTCACTTCAAAAAGTTGAGTTTGCAGTGAAAGCTTTTTGTTTTTAATTGGGCTATGTATTAAAAAAATACATGGTTTAGGCTTTAAACATCAAATACCAGAGAAAAAATGCTTGATAGGAAAATCTTTATTTTTAAGCACTCTGAGCCTTGTGTATGCTATTACTTGGCTGCTATACACAAAAGATTTTTGCCATTTCATGTGTGAAATTCAGTGCTTTTCAGCTCTAATATTTAAACGAAGTCTATGGTCAGGTCATACACTTTCATTTTACAACATCAGCATAGTAATAACGATAGTTATTTTTGACAATCCAATATAAGCTTCCTTGAAAAATCTCCTTTCCCATTGTGAGTGCTGTCTGCTGCCCACCTCTTTCCACAATTTCTTGAATTCTCAATATGCTGTGCAGCTTCTCCTCTGCTGTTTACTTTCAATTTCCAAGGACTACATATCCCATAGTACTTGCTGCCTGCAAGCTGTGATTCCTGTACTGACTCCGCCTCCTGAAACTCCTCCTCTCAGCAACTCTATAGCTCAGAAGACAGGCTCTGTGAAATGTGTGACACAGCAGTGCCTACTCACAGGACATAGTGAATACGTTTCACAGAATTCAAGGAATAAATGTTTGGGGATCTTCACAAAGTAAATTTACAAATTTCAAGATAGTTTATATTAATAGGAGTGGGCTAGAAATAATTGGAATACAATGTGAGTTTTAATATTTGATTTTACATTTGGATCATAGATAGCTTCAAGCAGCACTAATTGGCATTTTTTTTTTCAAAATAGTGTGCGCCGTAAGCATAATAAAAAAAGCTGTATAATTACAGCATACACTTTCATTTTATACCATCAGCATTGTAATACCAATGCAAACTATAATTATTTCTGACAAATTCAATACAAGCTTATCTGAAAAATGTCTTTTCCGGTTGCAAGTTCTGCCTGTTTGCTGACCATGACTTTTCACAACTTCCTGGATTCCCTGCATGCTTTGCAGCTTCTCTTCTGTTCATTTCTTTGATTTTCTTTTGATTCCTAAAGACTACATATCCCATGGCACCTTGCTGCCTGCAAACAGTAATTCCTGAACTGACACTGCCTTCTGAAACTCCTCCTCTCAGCACCTCTGTAGTTTAAAAGGCAGGCTCTGTGACATGTAGGACAATGCAGTACATATTCACAGGGCATAGTGAATGTGCCACTGAATTTAAGGAAGATCATTCAAATTAATTGAGTAGGTTAGACATATTTGAAAATTAAACAGGTAAATGAATATATGATTTTTAAATTTCTGGAATTAAAGGGAACGGAAATGCAAACCATGATTTATTAGCTGCTCTTGCAGGATGGTTTAGGAATGATTTGCAGTAATTTAAGTGCGGAAATGTTTACGTATAGTAGGAGTAGCTGTTAGTGTAGTATAAGTAATATATAGCAAATTAACACGGTAATAAACCGCAAAACAAATATTCATTATATTACAGATTACCAATTCTTAGATGTGAAAACAGCTCAAAAAAGGAAACTAATGCAACAACTACATCGAATGATTGGTAAACTGAAAAATATTACATTTTTGGTTTTGGATTTAATACCGATTTAAGAACGCCTTTCTCAAAAAAGAAGGGAACAGTGGGGATTTCAAATCCCCAAACCACTGCACAAGCTGCATGGGCACTGACAGCTCAGCAACCACAGAGGTAAGTACAGTGGGAACCGGGGGAGGGGGGTGTACAATGTTGATTCACCTTTTCATTTTTATCTGAAAAGATGAGCTAACCCTTTAAAGGCAAGATTTATTTAATAAGAGTGGTGTGAAAAATATAGAAAACCATAATTTACTGATCTGAGAGACTGGTATAGTTAACTGACAGGTCTAAAAATAAACCAGAGAAGATATTATGTAAAAGTAACATAAAATGCTTCCTGATGTGCTAACTCAATGGTACCTTAATTCATTGTACTCAATGAACTGTGCACTTGAAGAGAACTAAATGAAAATGTGTCCATCACATAAAAACCAAGTGTGTAAATAACAGACCATACTGATACTGATCAGGTACAGTTATTGGCCTGGCCGCTGTTACTTATATGTTATAAAGTATGACAGGATAGGAGGGTACTGGAGACATTTCTCATATTTCTCATATTAAGGCAGGGTACAGGTTCAGTCATTTTTAGAAATTACCCACTGCTAGTGAATTAAGGTTCAGATATTGATATGTTGAAATATCTGCAGAAAGTCGCCTAGGCGATCACATCATCAGCCCAGCCCCGTTGACTCCTGGGATATCTATACCATCGATCCCAGGACTCTTCCGGTATCCTAATGCAGGTACACAAAGCGCGCCTTGCAGTGTCATTACTATGCAGGTGCATGCTGGGTAGCCAGCTGTAGCAAATCCAGGAAATTAAGTCAGGCCAGCTTCAGCTGCCCAAATCCTGTGTGATCACAGCCGAAATTCAGGAGGACAAAGGCAAAATTAGCAGTTTGTTAGTAGTTACAATGTGTACATGGTCATCACCTATTATGCTTATGAGGAATTACAATGATCTCTGCAATGCTATTAATGGAATGTTGGCTAGGAGACTGGAACGCCACTTTAAGGACCTAGAAGAACTAAAAAGGTTTGTTGAAACTTTTTTACATATAATATACATACTACAGTATAGCTATTGAATATATTAAAAATAGAAATAATAGAAAAGGTTTTAAAACATGGGAGAATACATGGTGCACGGACTGTGGATATACATGGAAAATCTAGTATAGTATAGTTTTTATGATGTAGTTGTAAGGCTTTTTGCTCTTTGTTTTTACCTTGGGATTAATAAAACAGAAGTGGAGTGTGCATTCCCCCATATATTAAACCCTTTTGTATGTTGTGATCTGTTTGGAGCACCTCAAAAGTCCATTTATACTTGCACAATTGAGAACTTGCTATAACTATTATATGTGGTGTCCACACTACCCCTGAACTCCCCAACCATAATCCCACTTGTTCTTATACTATACATGCCAGAATCCACCTTTGATGTGTGGAGACTAGAAAACGTGTCATGAAATGGCTTTGGACTTATGAAATAAAGTCAAATCTATAAGGCAGAACTTGGAAACCTCTATGAAACATTTAGTTTCAGCACCAGTGTGTGTACACACCCTAGAGTCATGTTACTGAAGGACATTTCTTTCCAATGTTTCATAACGAAGTGTTGTTAATCTCAGCATTATATATTTTCATAATGGACATCAAAATATATTGTTTATCCTGCATTATTCAGGAAATATGTTGTGCTTTAATTATGAATGTTAATTGTTTAAAGCCACTCACTCTGGGGGCTGCCCATTTTGGATTTACATTGGTTATAACCATTTATCTTGCTAGAACTAGGCAGGTTCTAAAGAAGACAAGCTATTTATTCTTAGATATTCTGTAGATAGTGCTACATAACCAAGTGGTCACCTGTTCTAAGGGTTATATGTTTCTACCTCCTTGGAGAACTGACTTGGAAATCTTCCTAGGAATCATTTATCAAAATTTCCTTCCAGCAGAGCCAACAAGAGTGATCAAAAACCATTAAATCACAGTAAAGGCTACTCGTATCTGTAGCTCATTTTGTTTAATGCTCACTAAATTATGTGGAGCAAATGTTTCTTAAATTGTTGTAACAGTGAAAGTGTAGAAAATTTTGGGACCAAATGTAAAAGGTGTATATTGCAAGACTGAATTTGAAATGTGAATTGGGATTGTATGAGATATCTACAATTATTAACATAACAATATCAATAAAAAATAATCAAATACCAGGTCTTACAGGATTAGTGACAACCAACCAGATTGAAATTCACTTGCACAGCACCCAAAATATATTGGTACAGCCATGTTTTTTTTTCCCCCAAAATAAAGTTTTGTTGAATATATAAGATAGGAGGAATACAGAGAATGGGGGTAGTGGATATAACAATCGGGCGAACAAAAACCAAAACAACCCCTATAACAATCAAATGTAGTTATTTCCACAGTTAACATCAAGTAAATACAATAATAGCACCATGTGTTAAATGGCAATTCAGTATCCAACATTCAGGATGGCAGACATTTCCTTTCCTTTCTCTTCCCTTCCCTCTCCCCCCCCCCTTTGAAAGTGAGGGGGGCCTAATTCCACGAATCAAAGTCTTTCCAAAGTATGTATCAGTCCAATGTTTGCAAGTCAGCTGTAATGACTAACACATGGCTAGGAGTATAAATGTAGTCAAGTTTACATGACAGTGAGTTTAATTTGTTGAGTCAAGAAACATCTCTGTATTCGGTTTGTCAGGGTGTAGGGCAATAATGCATTGAAGTGTAGTGTGGCAGAGTCGATATAGATGTATTGTTCGGGGACCAGTATACTGCGTGCAGTAACTGGTTGCAGGGGTCTCAGCAAAGAGAGGAGGGGAATGAAAAGTCAAAAGAGAGAGAAAAAGAAGAAGAAAGAAATAGAGAGAAAAGAAGGAAAAAAAGTAAAAGAAATGGATGGGTGGGGGAGAGGTGTGGGAGGGTTAGAGGGTTGGGGTACCCTGACTGTATTAGTAGCAGTCTGTGTGTATCATTCCATCACATCATACTTTAATTGGGCATGGATGCATGTAGGAAAGGTATGGCTGTGGGTAACATGGACTCATGTAGAACTGTAGTGTGTGCAGTACGTTTACTATCTTTTCAAAAGTGAGTAAAGGACAGTATTCAGTCAGAGACTCAGAGAGCATATACTGTATATCTGGGCATCCACCTGATGCCCTATTCATTCATGGGGGGGATTTTCATTTCCTGGATGTAGTCCTCAGAGGTTTGAAAATGGACCCAGCATGCCCAGGTTGAGGTAAATTTCGTATGTGCGTCTTTTGACACGGAGATTAATTCTTCGATTTTCACTATTTTGTTTATCCTACTGTACCAGTCGGGTATAGTTGGGGTTTTAGAGGTTCCCCAAAGTATTGGTATGCACAGTTTGGCTGCATTTACCATCATCATGGCAAGAGATTTGAAGTAGGGGGGTGAAGGGGTAGGGGTGTAGTGCAGAAGGTATTGTGCAGGGGAAAATTCCAGTGGGTGGGTAGTAATCTGGGTCGTTTGTTTATGTACTTCTTTCCAGAAAGGCTGGATGAATGGACATTCCCACCAAATGTGTAAAATAGTTCCTATTTCTTGGTGGCATCTCCAGCATTGGTCTGATATAGTCACATCAAATTTATGAAGAAGTGAGGGTGTACGGTACCACCGTGATAGGATTTTGTAATTATTTTCCTGAATGGAGACATTGATGGATCCTTTGTGAATGTACAAAAAACTGGTCACCTACCCAGGTCTATAACTGGCTATTTAAACAGTGAACATGGAAGGCGTCACAAAGTAAAAAATAGGGCTATCCAGTTCAACTTGCCAGCCTACCCCAGTCTAATAATGGCTATTGTCGGCAAGGAACATGGATAAGTATAACTTATCAAAAGAGGGGGATAAGAAAGCCAGTTCAAACTGCCAGTCAGGTAGCCAACTATCAAAAACCAAATTAAGCTGTCTAAGAACATGAGTTTAAAACTGGGTTTAGTTAGCACACATTTGCAAATACATACATAAGCCACAGAGCCACATCACGGCACCCTGAGTATCTGTGGTCCTAACTCTATAAAACTTGAGAGTCCTCACAATGGAGGCACATGCATTTAAATGGATAGAAACAAGGGCAGGTGAACCTGAGGAGCCCACCCCTCATTAAGGTAATGGGAGTGCACCTGACACCCAGCATGTAGCACAACGGCAGCCAGGGTGTCCAATGCACCCACTGAACCTCCAAAATTAACATACAAAGAAACAACTGGTCACCTACCCAGGTCTATAACTGGCTTTTTAAACAGTGAACATGGAAGGCGTCACAAAGTAAAAAATGTGTCTGTATATTTGTTCCCAGTTTTCTTCAGTAAGGTCTAGATGTAAATCGTGAGCCCAATATGTGCATGTTCTTCCTGTGGCAGCCGATTCATGCGACCATAGCAGATTATGTAAAATAGAGATACCATGTTGTAGGGGTTTATTAAAGGCCCACAATTTGTCAAAGGGTGTAAGGGAAAATGAAGTGTGCCTAGAGCCTTGTATAGATTTAGCAAAGTGTCTAAGTTGCAGGTATTTCCAGGATGATATTTGAGAGTCAGGTCATTTCGCTTGGATGTGATTAAGTTCAAGGAAAGATTCATTCGCAAAAAGGTGATGAAGCCGCAGCCCCATATCCGGTTTTTCGCCTAAAAAAAAGCGATCATTTATTCCTGGAGGGAAATCTGGGTTCATTAGAATGGGAGACATTGGACCAGGTACTTCTGAGATTCCTAAGCTGGCGTAGGTCTTTTTAAAACATTGTAGGGTTAGGCCTATCAATGGATGGTCTTTCAAATCTGTATTGGCATGACGATGGTGTAGCCAGGGAATGGAGCTTATGGGTATCTTGGAAAAGGAACTCTCTAGACTGACCCAGTCCTTAGTCTGAAAGTGGGTATAACAGTCTATTACACGGGCTAGGTGGGATGCCCAGTAGTAGGTCTGGATGTTCAGCAGACCTAATCCACCTTTGTTTGTAGGTGTGGTGAGGTGATGATAGCTAACTCTGGGACGGTGTTGTTTCCACAGGAAGTGAGATCAGGCCCGTTTACATGTTAGAAAGATGCTGGTAGGTAAATCGGTAAAGTTTGGAAGGCGGGGTATGATATTCATTTTGATAATGGCAGCACGTCCAAACCAGGAGAAAAGGGGTTTGGACCAACGCTCCATGTCTGCTAATATCGTGCGAAGGATCGGTATGTAATTCTGAGAGTAGAGGTTTTTGAGCTTGGAGGGTAGTTTAATTCACAGATAGGTGATTGTGTCTGTTTGCCATGTGAAGGGGAAATTTTGTTGGCATTGTTTGACCTGTGTTGTTGGCAATGTAATATTTAGGGCATGGGACTTGGAGAAATTAATTTTAAAGTGCGCTATATACTGGAATAATTGGATGTCACGCAACAAATTAGGTAGAGATATGAGGGGTTCTGTTAGGAAGAGTAAGATATCATCAGCAAAGGCAGCAAGTTTATATTGTCTGTTGTTAATTCTTATACCCTGGATATCCATATTTGCACATAAGGAAGGGCTCAAGAGTTAGAATAAATAGGATAGGGGATAACGGGCAGCCTTGGCAGGTGCCGTTGTGGATATTAAAGGCGTGAGATAGAAAGCCATTAACCCATACTTTTGCAGAGGGTGCAGAATATAGAGATATAATGAAGTGGATCAAGTTGGTGCCAAGTCCTAAGGCGTTTAAGGCAGCTTCAAGATAGTCCCATGCCAGCACTAAAAATTACAGTTTTAAGTGCAAATTTCAGTAGTTAAGCTACAAACAAGTACAATATTCAATTAGCAATATGATTTAAGGCAGATATTAAGGTAAAAAACATATTTCTTATGTTATTTTTGATGTAGTAGGGTATTCTAATCCATCAGTTTTTGTCACCTATGCCCAGAGAGAGAGAGAGACTGCTTTGCCCCCACAGCAAGAGCCAAGAGAGCCCCTCAGCCAGTCTGCAGTGCCCAGAAAACAGACTGCTGCCCCCCCCCCCTTTCCCACCTCAGGAAGGACATGATATGTGGCCCCCTGGCTACAATATGAAATTGACTGCCTGCCTGGATGCTGGACCTCTCAGTGTCAGTGACAGTCTCCAATTCTGGCAGGCAGACATCCTCCCCCCTTCCCGGCTCACAGACAAACGGGAGGGCAAGAAATTAGAATGGTTAGGCAGGCGAGGCACACATGAAACTGACTCTCAGTGACACTGGCAACAATATGTGTCTCTTCTCTAAACGGATGACACAGAGTGGAGTGATTTGGAGTTTACAGTATAGCATACAGTAGAGTTATAGTATGTAGCTTTAAAGTATATAAAGTAAAGTTCAATGTACAGAGTGTAGTGGTTAGCAGTAAACAATGTACAGGATAAAGATTACATAATGCACAATATGCAGAAGGGAGCAATGTGAAGTGCAAAATATACAGCACTGTAAATTGAGTGGAGCGGTGGTGTTCTGTATAAAAAGTACAGTATAAAGAAGTGATTGCATATCCAGTATACTGTACATTGTATAATTATAGTGGAGATGTCAGAGAACAGACCATGCAGCATAATCTGCAGAGTGGAGCCATCTGAGTATTGAATGCACAGAAGCCAAACCATGTGGGGTATAGAACAGATGGGTCCTTATCCAGAGCAGGGTGAATAGTAGAGAACATATCATTCCTTTTAGTGTGGCACTGATCGGGGTTATGGGACAAGATTTCCAGGAACAAATCTCCAGAACATGGGTCAACTGCTAATTATGTACATCTCAGCTGATACTATTTGCACAACATTATTCTGGCATGATGAATTAATGATATCTAAATGTGAGCCAATTCCACTATAACTCTCTGCCATCTCCAGAAGTCTTAATGTCGTACCTTGCTTGTATCATCCCTGGGTATATCCAAGTCCAGTCTCCCATACCAGGACAGGTGGTCACTGGTCCCTCCAAACAGTGTCCAGACTCCAGTCCAGAACAGCACTCCGTTCTGCTACTGAGTCACTGACTGACTGACCCAGTGTTTTGTTGAGCTTCCGAGTTCCAACTCCTGTCCGGTCTGTCTCATATGCACAAGGCTGCGCTCGGCTCCTTAGTCTTTGGGTTTCTTAGTGGCTAGTGTTGTTGGCAGCCTGGTAGGAAATGCACCCTGATTTTGTCGACATTACGCTTGCACTCTCAGGCACCCATCTCACCATGAAGGTAAAAAAATCTTTTGTTTGCAGCAGCCGTACATCCACCCTAATACTTACCTGAGCCCTAACATGATCCAGCGATGTGCACAATATAATCAGGTCTCTGGGGACTTTCCCTCCTCATTGGCTCCTGCTGCTGTCAATCACAGCCAGTGAGCCAATGAGGAGAGAGAGGAGTCAGGGTCAGGCCACAACTCTGTGTGTGAATGGACACGCAGAGCAGAGGTTTGGGTTTGAGTCTGCTTGGGTGACCCCATAGCAAGCTGCTTGAGGGAGGAGCCAGGAGTGCCAGCGGGGAATCAGAGAAGAGGAGGATTGGGGCTGATGTGTGCAATACCACTGCACGGAGCAGGTAAGTATGACATGTTCGTTATTTATTTTAATTGCCTTTAATATCACTTTAAGGCTTTGATCCTAGTTATTGCCTTTTTTTAAAGATTTGGATAGAGTGAGGAAAGATTAGATCCTCTGCTTGGACTTTAATGCAATGCATAGAGGTTGCAATAACAAGAGGAACTAGGTGTGGTCTGGGTGCCAACTGATCATTAAACACTTTACAACTTTACAAAAAGATTACTGTATTTCCATTAAAAGTAAGAGTATGTTTGCAAATTAGTCAGCCTTAAAATGGATTATATGTAATCCCTAACAATAAACTTCTCTTCTTTGCTTCTTTGGGGTCTGTACACTTTGTGTTATCTCAGGGTCTTTTCACGCTCTCCTATCTTATTATGGGACTACTAGTCTATTAAAGACTATGGGATGAAGCGAGTAGGTGGGACTAAGTAGTTTATCAAAGGAAAAAAGGGCAGGGCTGGCACCACACTGTATGATTTATAACATATGGCATATCAACAGGTATGTTTCTTTAAATTTTAAAAATTATAGGGAATTGTGCATGCTATGTAGAGATGTACTGAATGTTTTTTTTTTTTAATTTTGCCTTGAAATAGACTTTAAAGGGGGAGTCATACTTTTTACCGAATGCAACAAGCTCCCTCTACTGCTTGGATGTACAAGCACACTGCATTGTCAACAAACCACTGAACAATTAAGACATTAATATTGCCATAGAATAGTATGTGTAAACTGTACCTGGTCAGGAATTATTTATAATATTGGACCTTTTTAATAACTTTATGCAGTGAGGAAAAAAATGCAAGTTACCATTAACAGCTAATCAAAGCTTTTTAGCTTCTTATTCATTTTCATGTAAACTAATAAACAATAGCAGAAAGGAAAAGCACCATAACACACTGGATCAATCACTCATATCCACATTTGTTGTGTGTCATGTCCACAGGCTTAGAAATGACAGCCCCCTCCCTAGGACTGCCAGTAGGACTTAAGCTGGCCATAGATGGATCAAATCTATGGAAGCAGACGAAATTTGATCCATAACAATTTTTTTTTATCTTTACATTAGGATTAGGCACCAAAGTTAAACCACAATCAAAATTAATATAAAAACATCAAGATTTTATTAATATGCAATCATTATAAAAAGAAGAAAAATATGATGATCACTATACGAAATTACATATACAAAGCAAACTTATCATGAATTGAAACCACCACCCAATAAAAAAACCTTCACAACAAAAAAAGTGCCTATCTTGTAAAATAAGCCCAAACATGTTTCAACTCTCAGACAATGTAAGTCTTCTTCAGGGATATTTGTACAATGCTGAATTCTGCAATATAAATGTATATAAATACCAGGGACCAAGAAAAAACAACTGGTCATGGACAAACAAGAAACAGTATTGTATACATCAATACACTCACACAATACCATATTATGAAACAGGATGCGTGCGTTCACCAGAGGTAACCTCAAGATGTAAACTAAGTACAGCATAAAGAATGCCCATATAGCCACATCAAGCCCATCAGCCCTAATGATAAATAACAAAAGTACACATACAGCAAATATAGTGGCCATAATATTGATTTTTTAAATTAAATGAACTAAATGCTCAATGGTGGCACTTACAGGACTTAGCATTATGACCAGGATATAATAAAGATCAAAACCTTAAAGGTCTGGTCAGGTGGTGTTGAACTGAATTATGGTGGCAAGACTGCAGCCACAGAATTAATGATGGAATAGTAAAAGATGGGCCCGTGAGGAATTTACAACATTTTCCCATGTGGAGCCTAAAAATTAAAAAAAGCCCATATTGAGATACCAAAATATTAAATTAAGACCAGAACCACCGTCATCAGTGAGATACCAAAGGATAGGCTTACCATCTGATGTTAAATGTAAGAAAAGCAGTATACTCCATGCCACAATAAAGACCAGTCAGCAGGAAGATGCAAAACTAACAAGCTAAACATATATATGGAAAGGTTTGAATCAGCTAACCAAGTATCACCAGTCAACTAAAAGAGCACCAATTGAACTGCAGAAAATCTCATGCACTGGGGCAGACCGGCACAAGGAGAGCTAACGCCTCCTATTCTTCATCCCCTGCCTGCTCGGACCCAGACAACACACTTCCACCTGTTCACAGCCTCTCTTCAGGCACCATGTGACTAGCGGTCAAAGGCCATCTTGGAATAGAGAAGGTGCAGACACACATGAAAACCTCAAAGAAACTGCAAAAATATGCAGAAACTGGGAAACAACCCGGAGAAAGATATGCACAGCCATACAAAGCAGTGTGCTGGAGCTGACAGGAGAGAGAACAGTCTTTTTTTACATACAGTTCTCTCCCCCGTCATTAATGCTCGGAGATCACCGGGTGCTACGAGTAATCATCAGCTGGCACCTGGTGATTGACAGCCGAGGCCGCGAATAGCGGCGCTGGTAGGGCACGTGCCCGGCTCATGTGCGCCCCCTACCCGGAAGTGCTAAATCATATATATATATATATATATATGTGTGATTTTGTGCAGCCCTGCCGCCCTGTAGCAGTATGTCTGCTATAGGGCGGCGGGAAAGAGGTTAAATCAATAAAATGACAAAATGGAAAATGGGAGCTGTCAAAAACCCAGTCAAGAATAAAAACCAAAAAAACTAAAAGTACCAATATACACCAAAAGATAAAAAAAACAAAAACATGAAATTCAATCTATCTATGGGGCTGGCTGGTTGTACTGAAGTTCATCTATCTATCGACTTTAGAACAACTAGCCTGTCAGATTTTTTTATGCAGTCACTGCTTGTGGCTATATCTGCCAGCACTGGTCATTGATCCTTCCCTGCCAGCAGATCACAATCTAGCAAATTGTGGTGGAAGGGAAGAAAATAGCATAATCTATGGGCTGCTTAAGTGTCGAATTTTCTGAGATGCATATAATAATTTTTAGTGTCTTTAGGCGCTTTAAGATAATTCAAGAGCCGGTGAAATAAAAATAAAGTGTGATTTTATTGTATCACACAATGGATTGAAAATACAATGTAAAACGTATCATGAATAACAGTTCAGTGTAGGTAAAACAAAAATAAAAGAACATAAGTTATAAAGATGTATCAAGTTTATAGTCATGGCTGTCCTGCCATGTGCTTGTCTGTTCAATGCAGCATGAGTCGGAGCAAGAAGGAAGTGACGTGATCTTAGGTCTGTAAGAGAATGCCCCTTTTTCAGTTTATCAGTATGTGAATAATCGTAGTCTTCATGCTTTGCTTGTGAGTGTCTGTGTGTCAGTATGTGTGTGTGTGCATGTGCATGTGTTTTGTGACCTTTGCATCTCTTAGGATGTCTTTTAATGCTACATGTAGACGTCATAATTCTCATAGCTCATAACCTTGTATGACAAACAATTCGCTTAGTAAAGCGATTTCATTGAAGGGAGGGGATACTACATATATGGTCTTTTGATTGACAAGCCCATATGTAACGCTATTCTTGATCTGAAACATGGCTTCATAAGTTAAAGATGACAATGTTGCTGTTGCATCAGCCTACTCATGTGACCAGTTTCTCTGTTTGAAGGATAGAATAACTAAAGAATCTACCTTAACAACATAATATTTCAATAATGTTGTATAACCACATATCTACTTATGTAACACATATTACCAATTTATAAAATATAAATTAAATACACACAGATACTATTAGAATATATTCTTTCATACTAATTCTATTTTGGTTCACTTCTGACTCCCATGACATCCTACACCAGAGATCTTCTAACCAGCTATGCCCATCTATAGAAATGTCCTAAATACTCAGTTTTCAGATAGCTAACTTAACGACAAATATGCTGACATTTTTCTGGCTCTGCTATAACTGAAGAATTCAACACTATCACTTGTTCAAGGCCAACCACACATTTTAATATTAATTATGATTAATCATTAAAACCAAATATTTTGCAAGCTTGCCATAAATATAATATAATTCCTATAAGTACCAAATTATAAATTTGGAATTACTATTTAACATTAAGTATTTTTCTTTCTACACTGAGGCTTGCCTACGGTACCTGGGGCTCAAGTTACAGTGGGAAGGAATAAATTGTTGGAAGCTGCCTATTATGCTGATAAACAATTGCCCTTATTTAGGTTAACTTATTTCTTTTAATCCCTTTGCCTTGAAAGTATTAGCAAAAAAAATCCAGAACACAATTTGCTTAAGTATTGAAGCCTGCATATCATACCCTGACTACCTGCTGATGTTTACTTTTCTTTTCCCAGAATTGACTGCAACTAAAAAGTCAGCTCAACCTATTTGAAAGTAGATAAGTGATAGAAGTGACTTAAAACTGGACCTTAATAAATAGAAAATTAACATAGACCTGTCAATTAGATTAAACTTACTATAACTGGTTAATTTCACCTGACTGATTCATGGATAAAGTTTGGTGTCATCAGAAGCTTTCAGACATCTTAAGCATTCAAATGTTTGTCCTTCATTTGTGCCAAGACATTTTAATTGGGTCGCCAGTGACTAAAGATCTCAGGTGATTACAGCTAAGAAAAACTTCTTGCATTTTGCTAAGCCTCCATCTGGTACTTTGTAATTGATCCATTCACAGCACAAGGGAAAGCTGCTGGCTTTAATTAGTCAGCCTCAAACCTAGAGCAACTGATGCAACCCATGCACCTTAAATGATCCTTCTTTGCTTGTGTTGTTTTAAGCACAATAAATTACAACAAACATACTGTATGTGTGTGTATATATATATATATATATATATATATATATATATATAGGACTAGACTGGGCTGTGGGGTGTCAGTACTCATGGCTTATGTTGGGCTGGTAACCCTGAGTGGAGACAGCTCAACATTCAGACATCAATCCAAGCAGGACATGTAGCTATATAGTTTCCAGTATGTATCACTGACTGCATGTTCCTCATTTAAACCTCAAATTACAACATATGAAATCTTCCAGCACCAAATCACCTACTTTCCTTGCACCTCTGGGATAACGAAATGCTTAGAGATTCAAAGAAAGCAGATAATGGAAGATGTGAAAAGGTATGTAACATTAAATCAGTAAATCATCAACTCCCAACACTTCACTATGCCCACCAAATAATGAGGCACCATGGCACATTTTTTATATATATATATATATATATATATATTTATAAAATATTTTTTATCATATGCATCTATTTTGGGTTATCTTACTTCAAGATAAGTAACTGAGCTTGTTATGGCTAAACAATGGGACCGTTTTCTGAATATTCGCATAGTTTTTTATATTACATAAGTGGGTCTGGCTTGTATTAAAGTGGTTGTAAATCCTGTATATTTTTACCTTAATGCATTCTATGCAAAAAGGTAAAAAATGTTTAGGTATCACTCCTTCACCCACCCAAAGCTTACCTGACTCCTCACTCGCTCCAGTGATGTGCCCATCTGTTGTGGCTCTCCCCGCTCTCAAAGTCTTAGCTGATCAGAATGATCAGAATTCATTGAACAGAGTACAAGATTCCAGCTTTGGGAAAAAGATATTCTGAAATATGTTTTTCAGAACCCAGTCTATTTTTTGTAGATATTGTGTAGGCTCTGTAGTAGGCAATAAACCTACCAAAACAAAGAGCTTTTAGTACTCATGGGTGTCACTAGTGCAAGGCACTGGGGCACATGCCCTCCTGCTCTGTATTCTGGGTAAGTGACACCCCACATTTTCCTGCTTAGCAGGAGTCCCTGCACAGACAAAATTAGGTAAAATGATCTTAGATCAGAACAGCAGGGCAGAGCTGAGGGAATTCCTAGGCTTCTCCTCAGCTCTGACACAACCAGGTGGAAGCTTCTCTTACTCTGCATGGGCTCTACTCTGCATAAGTACTGGTACATACTTGGCTGGGGATTGCTGGAGAAGTAAGATATCTGTGCTGGGTAGTGAAGAGTTTGATGCTAAGGAGTGGGGATTGTGTTGTTGAGGAATGTGATTTTTGTTTGGAAGAGGAGAAATTTTTTGCTGGGCAAAAATGTCTATGCTAGGGGATCATTCTGCTGCAGGGGAGATGTTTGCTTCATAGGTGGGTAATTTTTGCAGAACAGAGTGAGGAGGAGTTTTTTTTAGTGGGTGGGGGATGTTTGCTGGTAAGACTATGAAGGGGTTTTCATGGATGGTCTTTCTTGGAGGGGTGGGTATGTTGCTAATGAAGGTAAGCAGGGGTGTTCTTGAGGAGGAGGGGTTTTCTTGAAAGTAAAAAGAGTTGTACCGGGAGCAAGTTATTTGTTTGGAGAACTGAGGGGATAAGTTTTGTTAAGGGTGAGGAAATAGTGCTTGGGGGTAAATACATACAGTACTTCTGACACCTGCACACTGCACATCCCATACTGCTGACCACTGTACACTGTACATTACATTCTCCTGACCCCTGAATGTTGTGCATTACATATTAATGACCCTTTTATTCTGTATGTTACACACTCCTGACCCCTGCTCTCTGCAAATTACATACTGCTGATACCTGCACTCTTTGCTTTATATACTACTGACTCTTGCATTTTGTGCATTACAACTACTGACTTCTGCACTGTGTGCACTTTATAGTACTGAGCCCTGCACTCTGTAAATTACATATGCCTGACTCCTGCAAGCTGTGTGTTTCATACGCCCAACCCTTCTACTTTGAGCATTACATCAAGTAGTCTTGCTCCTTCATCCTATACTTTAAATACTCCAGACCCTGCATGCTGTTCATTACATACTCCTGACCCTTGGACTCATTATGTATGGACTGTTTTATGTACTCCTGACCTCTGCATACTGGATTGTGCATTACATACTCCTGACCCCTGCGCTCTAGATGATATATTTTATGAGTACAAGGTCTGTGATATATGTGCAAGTAGATTTAGGTTCTATTTAACAATGCATCTTTAAGCCCCTCCAACACCCACCATTAGTTGCAGCGTGCTGGGCATGCTGCAACATTGCTTCCTTCAGGGTGCCCCTGCACTTGCTTGTTTAATTTTATCTTATATGATTTTATAAAATGTTGACTGTAATTTTATACAGTATAGTTATATATTGTATGTGAAGTTATATGAAATATTGCCTTTCTGACATTTCCTTAGAACATATCTATCATATGTAACCGAGCACATACTGTAAATCTATATCAAGGTTATATATCTCTTAAATAAGTGAAAAAATTATCTGTTTCCTAACTTCCTCCTAACTTCCTGTAGTGAGCTGACGATACAATGCATTTTGCATTTGCTGCATTGAAATCCCTAGCAGTGTAGCTACAGTACCAGTGTTGTACTTATTCTTAAATCATTTTCACCTTCTTTTAAAATTGAAAGCTAAAGTACACATCAATTCATATTCCTGGCATTTCATTTCTTTTTATAATCTTTTTTTTTCTTAATGTCACAGATATGAAGAGCTTACTTTTTAATTTTCTAGGAAACATCTGGTTTGATAATAAAGCTATTAATTGCAATCATAAAATCTTCCTTGTGATTTTGTATGTGTGGAACGTTTCAGGTGGAAGGAGAAAAAATGCACACAAAGCTCCAGAAAGACATCAACCAACTTGCCCTGGATTCAGACATTTAATTTCCTTTAAGATCATAAACCTGCAAAGACTTCTGTATACTGAACGTTTTATCCCTTTCAAGCATGAAAAAAAATCTAATGGATTTACAGTACGTTTATTTCGGCAGATCTCCGTGTACTAAAGTAAATGGATGCGTTGGGTACAGAAATAAAGCATAACTCTTCAAAGCCCAGCCAAGACGATGAGCTAATGTGCAGTGCTAAATACATTTCATGTTTATCTCTTTGTAACAATATGATATATAGAATATTCCAGATTGTGGGATAACATGATTGTTTTGGTTAGCAGGCATGGTTTACTGGCTTGTAGAACTTGTAATCTAAAAGAAGTCTGCTTACAGTCAGTGGTAAAACTTACTTCCATTGGCCTGAAGTTTCCACATGTGTTACTATGCCCAACACATACTCGTCTATTCCCCAGTAATGTTCCACTGAGCTGCAGGCAAGAAGAGGAGCCTCAGCAGATAAATATTATAAAGCAAGGCAACGTGCTTTGCAGTGGTGTAGGAGAAATAAGGCTTGCCGGACAGGCACATTGTCTCTTCTAATGCTGATTGTTGCTTTATTTGTTTTACTATCCGTTTTTACATGGCACTGCACGCTGAAAGGTGCATTGTGAATCACTCACCTTGTGGGCTAATTTACAGATCCACACAAGACTCTTTCATAATTGCTACAGTAGATAGGAGGAACTCTGGAGCATATATCTTGTCTTCAGAGTCTTCAAAGTCTGTAAGAGATATAAGAGGTTGATGCTCCTGACAGCTACCCAGCACTAAATTATCTATTGTGAATGAATTCAATGATGTGAAGTGCACGCCAGCCTTACCATAACATTTATGCCATCTGATGATAAGAGCTGAATTCAGGGTAAACCTAAAAACTAACACCACCACCTCAACACATAAACACACACATGCTTTAAGTGTTAAATATTCATTTTCTCTTGGGAGATTGGAATAGACAACAGAAATTACCTTATTCCCCACTACCTAACAACCAGTGCTTTCTTTTGCTCTCTAATGCACAAGGGATGTGGCCAGCCTTCAGTATCTTTACATACAATGCAAGATGAACAATGTGGCAAGTCAAGCTGCTTCAGAGAACCAGTCATACAGAGAGGAGGAAGCAGCATCCCCTTTAACATTCAAAATAAAGAGAAAAAAGGCTTAAGAACATTTGTGTCAGGACCTGGACCTGCTGGTGGCGCTATGTTTCCCAAAGTGGAAGGTTGCAGTTCTGGTGTCCACCAGCGGGTGTCTCCCAGCAGCCAGCAGTTTCTAGTATACAGTCTCCACCTGATGCTGGCTGCTGGAAATGTATTTAGACTCTCCTCTGCTAGTATATAAGTACCTCTAATAAATAGTAGTTTGTGTCAATGTGTTTCTTTGTTGTGCTAAGTAAGATGCTGCTTTCCATTTATCCTGCTCATGTCTTATATCTGTTCCCCTTGTTCCTGTTTATCTGTGTACCCAATTTGGTTCATATTGAATATAGTTAGTTTGTAGAGTTAGAGGTAGTTTGTTAGACTTCCTATTACTTAGTTAGACATTTTGGTTATCTGCTGGTTCACTTGTTTTATGCTTGTGGTGTGCCAGTGTTTGAATGTTTTTTTGTCTTACTAATAATACATTTACTTTACTATATATAGACTGGTCTCAGTTTTCTAAGTGTAGCCACACAGATCTACCCATCCCTGCTGCAGATGCCTAATGATAGGGGCTAAAGACTGGACCAAAAGAGGAAATAATATGATTGAAACATCTGCACTGTGTACAAAGTGTATGGAGATTCCTGTGCTCACCACCGACAGTGTAATGAATCAGCTACTGTGGAGAGTGAACTGCAATGCAGAATTGATACAATGTGGCAAACACAGAGCTCTGTTTTTTACCTTAGGTGTCTGTTGCTAAACTGTGAACTGTGAAGTATAGTAAGCTTGTCAAACAATGGAGCTCCATGCATGAATCTCTGTACGCTTTGTACACTGTGCAGAATACTTCCTCAGATATTTCCCCTTCTGGCTGAATGTTTTTAATATACAGTATCTCAAAGAAGTGAATACACCCCTCACATTTCTGTAAATATTTTTTTCTATCTTTTCATGTGACAACACTGAAGAAATTACACTTTGCTACAATGTAAAGTAGCGAATATACAGCTTGTATAACAGTGTAAATTTGCTGTCCCCTCAAAATAACTCAACACACAGTCATTAATGTCTAAACTGCTGGCAACAAAAGTGAGTACACCCCTAAGTGAAAATGTCCAAATTGGGCCCAATTAGCCAATGTTCCCTCCCCGGTGTCATGTGACTCCTTAGTGCTACAAGGTCTCAGGTGTGAATGGGGAGCAGGTGTGTTAAATTTGGTGTTATCACTCTCACTCTCTCATACTGGTCACTGGAAGTTCAACGTTGCACCTCTGGGTAAAGAACTCTCTGAGGATCTGAAAAAAGAATTGTTGCTCTACATAAAGATTGCCTAGGCCAGGGGTGGCTAACCTGTGGCTCTCCAGCTGTTGTGGAACTACATTTCCCATGAGGCATTGCAAAGATGGGAAGTTACTGACTTGCAGAGGCATGATGGAACTTGTAGTCCTGCAGCAGCTGGAGAGCCGCAGGTTGGCCACCCCTGGCCTAGGCTATAAGAAGATTGCCAAGACCCGTAAACTGAGCTGCAGCACGGTGGCCAAGACCATACAGTGGTTTAACAGGACAGGTTCCACTCAGAACAGGCCTCGCCATGGTCGACCAAAGAAGTTGAGTGCACGTGCTCAGCGTCATATCCAGAGCTTGTCCTTGAGAAATAGACATATGAGTGCTGCCAGCATTGCTGCAGATGTTAAAGGGGTGGGGGTTCAGCCTATCAGTGCTCAGACCATACACTGCACACTGCATCAAATTGGTCTGCATGGCTGTCATCCCAGAAGGAAGCCTCTTCTAAAGATGATGTGCAAGAAAGCCCGCAAACAGTTTTCTGAAGACAAGCAGACTAAGTGCATGGATTACTAGAACCATGTCCTGTGGTCTGATGAGACCAAGATAAACTGATTTGGTTCAGATGGTGTCAGGCGTGTGTGGCGGCAACCAGGTGTGGAGTACAAAGACAAGTGTGTCTTGCCTACAGTCAAGCATGGTAGTGGGAGTGTCATGGTCTGGGGCTGAATGAGTGCTGCCAGCACTGGGGAGCTACAGTTCATTGAGGGAACCATGAATGCCAACATGCACTGAGACGTACTGAAGCAGAGCATGATCCCCTCCCTTCGGAGACTGGGCTGCAGGGCAGTATTCCAACATAATGACCCCAAACACACCTCCAAGACAACCACTGCCTTGCTACAGAAACTGGGGGTAAAGGTGATGGGCTGGCCAAGCATGTCTCCAGACCTAAACCCTATTGAGCATCTGTGGGGCATCATATTTCAGTGGGAGGATACAATTAATTGCAAGTTATAGTATGTTTTCTTAGGATTTTTTGTTTTATTTTAATACTTTTTTTTTTCAAAAACCTTTAAGAATGATTACAAATGTCTAACAGTTACAAATATAGAAAATATTGTGCAGTGGCAGTAAATCCTACACCAATAGACTGAAACCAATTTAAAAAAAAGGCAAGATAAAAATGCTGCATCATGATATTTTTCAAGCTTGTGGGTCACAATTCCTGTTTCTGACTTTGCAAAAATAGCTTTTAATCACGTAAAGGCATTCTATAGTCACAGCATACACTTGTATGTTATAACATCAACATTGTAATAGTAATATAAACAATAGTTATTTTTGACAAACCTAAATAAGGTTATTTGAAAATTATTTTCATGCTGTGTGTTCTACCTGCATGCTTTGCTGCTTCTCCTCTGCTTAATCCTTTGGTTTAATTTTGATTTCTAATGACTATGTGTCCCATGGTACCTTGCTTCCTGCAGTCAGGGATTCCTGTTCTCATGTACTCTTGTAGGCTCCTGAAACTCTTCCTTTCGGCACTTCCTGCAGTTCAGAAGGCAGGCTCTGTGAAATATGTGACACAACAGTACATATTCTCAGGGCCTAGTGATAATGTGTCACAGAATTCCAGGAAGTAAACGTGTGGAATTCTTCAAAAAGTACATAAAGGCTAAAAATAATTGAAATACAGTGAGGAAACAAATACAATTTTAAAATTCTGACCATAGATACACTTGAACAATTGCATATAATTGTGCAAACATAAAATTGCATTACTGCGCAGCTAAAATCGTATGTATGCACCAAGCATAGGCACCAAGATTTTCATGCCTGCATCATCCCTGGGTCCTACTTTTGACCTTGGATTGTGCTTGAACAAAGATGACATTTATTTTATATTCCTTCTTAACCAATGACAAGACTAAGTTACTATTTTAGTCCCTTGTTATCTCTCACTACAGCTATTGCAACTCTCTTCTCACTGGCTTACCTTTACACAGATTATCCACCTTTCAGTCTATCATGAATGCAGCTGCCAGATGCATCAATCTTACCAACTGCTCACTGTCTGCCAATGCCTTCACTGGCTTCTGCTTTCCCGGGGAAAAAAATTCAAAATACTAACAACAACATACAGAGCCATCCATAACTTCCCCAAGCTACATCACCAGTATTGTATCAAAATATCACCCAAATCATCCTCTTTACTTCTCCTAAGACCTCCTGCTCTCTAGGTCCTTCATCGCCTCCTCCCATACTTTTCTTTAGGATTTTTCTAAGGCCTCTCCCATTCTCTGGAACTGCCTATCACAATTTGTCTAGCTGTCTCATATTCTGTCTACTTTTAGGCAATCCCTGAAAACTCATCTCTTCAGTACTTCAGTACTTTACCAAAGTACTGAAAATATACTTTCTTTATCAACCCATCCCTACACAGTTATTACCTTTTTTGTATCACTTTCCCTCAGTTTGGTATTGTAGGATTTCTTGAGTAGGGCACTCTCATTGCTCTTTTCTTAGATTGTATTGTAAAATTTTGTGCTAGCAGTTATATAAATCTTGGATAATATAAGGAGAAATATGGATGAAGGCATTTTCAAAGAGTAGTGTGATCTGTGTGAGAGGTAATAAATACTTGTAACCGATTCACATTACATAGTAGGCATGCATGTAACATACACACAAAAATCTGACACCATGATTTGAGTTATTATAAACTTGTCTGAGTATCACACGTAAACTGTAGCATCAGGAGTCAGAGATCACATCAAGTCTGACAATTGCTAGCGTGCCAGTTCCTAACCCCTCACACACATGAACATTTGCTGTATTCTTGCTTGCCATCGTCTGCGTTTTAATGCTTCATTACGATTTTTACAATTGTGGATATTTGTCTATGGCTAGTGATTAGCCTCCATTGTATAAATGGTTAGCACTTCCACCTGGCAGTACTAGGGTCGATGGTTCGAATCCCAGCCACGGCACCACCTGCTTGGAGTTTGCATGTTCTCCCTGTGCCTGCATGGGTTTTCTCTGTGCACTCCAAAGGCATTCCGGTAGGTTAATTGGATCCTTTCTAAATTGGCCCTAGTATGTGTATGTATGGATGTAAGTTAGGGACTTTAGATCATACGCCCCTTGAGGGTTAGGGACTGATGTGAATAAATAATATACGTGTAAAGCGCTGCGTAAATTGACAGTGCTATATAAGTACCTGTGATAAATCAATAAAAATAAAGTCTAAGATCTGAGACTATTTTCAACTTTACTTACATGGAATTAAAGCTCCAGTGTAAAACCTACTTTTAAATAGTATGTAAAGTTAGTTAGCCTATACTTTACAGTGGCAATGAAAAACAAATAAATGTTCTCAAACCACTTAGTACTTATGTAAAAACTACAATACAGTTTTAACTTAGACTTTACACCAGAGATATTTTTCCGTTACAAAAGTGTGGCATCTTGTACAGTGAGCAGTAAATTCTACTAAACCAGTCAAAAAAAAAAAAGATTGGATGATCTAATCATTTGCTTTATGTTCTTCTGAAATAACACTTGCTTCATTGTACTTCACTGATGTATTTTTTTTTTCTATAAAGGTGAAAATATAATTTCAGTGCAGCCATTCATAAATCATTAAGTGATATGTCCATGTAACCTGAAACAAAGAAAATGAACATATCTTGCTCTCAGACTCACCATGTGCATCCACCTTTTATTTTTTTTAGCAGAGGTTGTGCAATTTCACTACATTGCAGTACAATAGTTTCATTTATTTAGGAGGATGCCAAGATCTACTCATATACAGTGTGTTTTTATCTATAGATTATCATGTTTCTTGACCTCTAAGGGATGGGATTCTTCAGTGTTCATTAAAAGAAAAAAAGAAATCTATCTATCTAAGAAACTATCTTGCAGCCTGTGAAAATGGGTAAAGTAAAGTGACAACGTTCTTCACAATATTCCTCTGTATCAATAAATAAACTTACAGATGTATCTGTTGATTCCTATAAACATAATATTACAACTGCCATGGTAAATTATTAGTGTAGTATTAAAGTATATGTGACACCTTAACTTGTAAAGCTTGACTTTCAGTTTAAAATAGAAAAGAAAAACATTTGGGTATGTGTATATATATATATACACATACGTATGTGTATATGTGTGTATGTGTATATATATATATACACACACACACACACACACACACACTATATTGCCAAAAAATTACCTTTACACACACATGATCTTTAATGGCATCCCAATCTTAGTCCGTAGGGTTCAGTATTGAGTTGGCCCACCCT
Source organism: Staurois parvus (assembly GCF_062004578.1). NCBI lineage: Eukaryota > Metazoa > Chordata > Amphibia > Anura > Ranidae > Staurois > Staurois parvus. The sequence continues at coordinate 3,713,393 of NW_028318546.1, forward strand.
TTGCAGCTATAACAGCTTCAACTCTTCTGGGAAGGCTGTCCACAAGGTTTAGGAGTGTGTCTATGGGAATGTTTGACCGTTCTTCCAGAAGCGCATTTGTGAGATCAAGCACTGATGTCAGACGAGAGGCCTGGCTCGCAGTCTCTGCTCTAATTCATCCCAAAGGTGTTCTATCGGGTTGAAGTCAGTCAATTTCCTCCACCCCAAACTCGCTCATTCATGTCTTTGTGGACCTTGCTTTGTGCACTGGTGCGCAGTAATGTTGGAACAGGAAGAGGCCATCCCCAAACTGTTCCCACAAAGTTGCGAGCATGAAATTGTCAAAAATGTCTTGGTATGCTGATGCCTTTAGAGTTCCCTTCACTGGAACGGGAAGGGGCCAAACCCAACCTCTGAAAAACAACCCCCTACACCAAACTTTACACTTGGTACAATGCAGTCAGGCAAGTACCGTTGTCCTGGCACTGCCAAACCCAGACACGTCCATCGGACTGCCAGAGAGAGAAGCGTGATTCGTTACTCCAGAGAACACGTCTCCACTGCTCTAGAATTTAGTGGTGGCATGCTTTACACCAGGGGCGTATCTACTGTGAGGCAAACAAGGCGTTTGCCTAGGGCAGCAATTTTTAGGGGGGCGGCACCGCCCCCCGGAAGAAGGGACCTTGAGAGCAGTGGTGGACAGAGCCATGCAGGGCTGCCAGCAGAGGGGTACCTTAGGTACCCTTGCAGTGGCCCAAAGGACAGCAGGAGGATCAATGTAGGGGAGGGCAGTTGCAGAGCGATGCTCCTGTACCTCTCCCTTCAGCAGCTGACGAGCCGGGACCAGGGGACAGTCTGGAGCAGGGAGAGGAGAGGCGCTGAAGGAGGTGAGCTGTGCTGTGGCCTTGGGATCTCCCTGTCTCCCTCCCTGCACTGACAGATCATATGGGACTGCACCCCCCCCTCCTCCTTCCTGCTGCACGGAGATCAGCAGCCCTTGGAGGAGGTGTGTGAGAAACACGGAGAGGGAAGAGGGGTGGAAAGAGAGGGGGGAGAAGAGAGAGGGAAGAGAGAAAGAGAAGAGAGAGAGGGAAGAGAGAGAGGGGGAAGAGAGAGAAAAGAGAGAGGGAAGATAGAGAGGTGGGGGAGAAGAGAGAGAGGTGGGGGAGAAGAGAGAGACGGGGGGAAGAGAGAGAGAGGAGAGAGAGAGAGAGGGAATGAAGAGAGAGAAAGAGGGTGAAGAGAGAGGGAATGAAGAGAGAGAGTGGGAGGAGGAAGAGAGAGGGGGAGAGAGGAGAGAGAGAAGAGAGGGGGGAGAGAGGGAAGAGAGAGACGAGGGAAGAGAGAGATGGGGGAGAGAGAGAGAGAAGAGAGAGAGCAGGAGGAGACAGAGGGGGGGAAGACAGAGGGGGGAAGAGACAGAGAGGAGAGAGAGAGAATGAGAAGAGAGAGAGGGAAGAGAGAAAGAGAAGAGAGTGAGGGGAGAGGGAAGAGAGGGGGGCGAGAGAAAAGAGAGAGGGAAGATAGAGAGGTGGGGGAGAAGATAGAGAGGGGGGAAGAGAGAGAGAAGGGGGAAGAGAGATGAGGGAGAGGGAATGAAGAGAGAGAGGGAATGAAGAGAGAGAGAGAAAGAGGGGGAAGAGAGAGAGTGGGAGGAGAAAGAGAGGGGGAAGAGAGAGGGAAGAGAGAGAGCAGGAGGAGAGGGGGGAAGAGACAGAGAGGAGAGAGAGAGTGAGGAGAGAGAGAGTGGGATAAGAGAGAGATGGAAGAGAGAGAGGGAAAATAGAGAGAGGGGGAGGGGGGCAAGAGAGAGGGGGAGAGAGAGAGATGGGGGAAGAGAGAGAGAAAGAAGAGAGGGGATCAGCAGCTCTTGGAGGAGGTGTGTGAGAAACACGGAGAGGGAAGAGGGGGGGAGAGGGGAGAGAGACAGGGGGAGAAGAGTGAGGGGAGAGAGAAGAGAGAGGGAAGATAGAGAGAAAGAGGGGGGAGAGCGAGAAAGGAGGAGAGAGATGGTGAAGAGAGAGAGAGAGGGTGGAGAGAAAGGGGGAAGAGAGAGAGTGGGAGGAGAGAGAGGGGGGGGTGAGAAAGAGAGAGGGGGGAAGAGACAGAGAGGGGGGGAGGGAAGAGAGAGAGAGGGAGAGAGGGGGGTGAGACAGAGAGGAGAGGGAGAGAGGGAAGAGAGAGAGACGGAGGTAAGAGAGATTGAGGGAAGAGGGAGGGAGGAGAGTGAGGGGAGAGAGAGAAGGAAGAGGGGGGAGGGGGGAGAGAGAGGGAAGAGAGAGAATCATATATATATATATATATATATACACACATACATACACACTTATTCACTCTCTCGCTCTCTCACTGGGGGGGGGGGCGCAAAATTTTTGTGTTGCCTAGGGCAGCACAAAGTCTAAATACATCGCTGCTTTACACCACTGCATCCGACGCTTTGAATTCCCCTCTGATGTACAGTGGGGATCGAAGGTTTGGGCACCCCAGCTAAAAATTTGTATTAATGTGCATAAAGAAGCCAAGGAAAGATGGAAAAATCTCCAAAAGGCATCAAATTACAGATTAGACATTTTTATAATATGTCAACAAAAATTTGATTTAATTTCCATCATTTACACTTTCAAAATAACAGAAAACAAAAAAATGGCGTCTGCAAAAGTTTGGGCACCCTGCAGAATTTATAGCATGCACTGCCCCCTTTGCCAAGCTGAGACCTGCCAGTGTCATGGATTGTTTTCAATCATTGTCTGGGAAGACCAGGTGATGTCAATCTCAAAGGTTTTAAATGCCCAGACTCATCTGACCTTGCCCCAACAATCAGCACCATGGGTTCTTCTAAGCAGTTGTCTAGAAAACTGAAACTGAAAATAGTTGACGCTCACAAAGCTGGAGAAGGCTATAAGAAGATAGCAAAGCATTTTCAGATGTCAATATCCTCTGTTCGGAATGCAATTAAGAAATGGCAGTCATCAGGAACAGTGGAAGTTAAAGCAAGATCTGGAAGACCAAGAAAAATATCAGACAGAACAGCTCGCAGGATTGTGAGAAAAACAATTGAAAACCCACGTTTGACTGCACGATCCCTCCAGAAAGATCTGGCAGACACTGGAGTTGTGGTACACTATTCCACTATAAAGAGATACTTGTACAAATATGGTCTTCATGGAAGAGTCATCAGAAGAAAACCTCTTCTACGTCCTCACCACAAAAATCATCGTTTGAACTTTGCAAATGAACATATAGACAAGCCTGATGCATTTTGGAAACAAGTTCTGTGGACCGATAAGGTTAAAATTGAACTTTTTGGCAGGAATGAGCAAAGGTACGTTTGGAGAAGAAGGGGCACAGAATTTAATGAAAAGAACCTCTGTCCAACTGTTAAGCATGGGGTTGGATCAATCATGCTTTGGGGTTGTGTTGCAGCCAGTGCCACAGGGAACATCTCACGAGTAGAAGGAAAAATGGATTCAATAAAATTTCAGCAAATTTTGGATGGTAACTTGATGCCATCTGTGAAAAAGCTGAAGTTAAAGAGAGGATGGCTTCTACAAATGGATAATGATCCTAAACACACCTCGAAATCCACGGGGGATTACATCAAGAGGCGTAAACTGAAGGTTTTGCCATGGCCTTCACAATCTCCTGACCTCAACATAATTGAAAATCTATGGATAGACCTTAAAAGAGCAGTGCGTGACAGACAGCCCAGAGATCTCAAAGAACTGGAAGACTTTTGTAAGGAAGAATGGGCAAAGATACCTCAAACAAGAATTGAAAGACTCTTGGCTGGCTACAAAAAGCAATTACAAGCTGTGATACTTGCCAAAGGGGGCATTACAAGATATTAACTCTGCAGGGTGCCCAAACTTTTTCAGACGCCATTTTTTTGTTTTCTGTTATTTTGAAAGTGTAAATGATGGAAATAAAATCGAACTTTTGTTGACATATTATAAGAATGTCTAATCTGTAATTTGATGCCTTTTGGAGATTTTTCCATCTTTCCTTGGCTTCTTTATGCACATTAATACAAATTTTTAGCTGGGGTGCCCAAACTTTCGATCCCCACTGTAAGGCTTGGATGCAGCTGCTCAGCCATGGAAATCCATTCCATAAAGCTTTCTACACACTGTTGTTGTCCTAATCTGAAGGCCACACAAAGTTTGGAAGTCTTTAGCTCTTGACTCTGCACACAGTTGGCGACTTCTGTGCATTTCAGCATATGCTGACCCCCCTCTGTCATTTTACATGACCTACCACTTCGTAGCTGAGTTGCCGTTGTTGTTCCCAGTTGCTTCCACTTTGTTATAATACCACTAACAGTTGACTGGAATATTTAGTAGCAAGAAAATTTACAGATGGTCTTATTGCACAGGTGGCAACCACACTTGTATTCACTGAGCTCCTGAGAGTAACCCATTCTTTCACAAATGTTTGTAGAAGCAGTCTGCATGCCTAGTTGCTTGATTTTATACCTCTGCGGCCATGGAGGTGATTGGAACACCTGAATCCAATGTTTGGAGGGGTGTCCCAACCAATACTTTAGGCAATATAGTATGTGAATATATATATACATACTAGAAAAGCTACAATGTCTGGGGAAATTGTGTGAAGTGTTCTTGCCTCCACCAGTAGTCTACAACTCACACTCTAGCTTTTGTCACTCTGCTGCCTGCTCACACACCTGGGTTCCTATGGCAACTCATTCTACAGCAAGGGCAGAGAAGATTCTACACTGAAGAGCTTTATATTGTGAGAATCACAAGACCAAGACCTACATTTTGATGCATAGTATGTCTCTGAAATATTAAAAATGAAGACAAAGTTGCAGTTTAGAAATTGCCTTTCAAATTTGTGGTGGCTAGAGTGGAGTTTCAATGAATGTCAATGGGCGGCGTGAGTTGCAAACAAATGGTCATATTGTGAAAACTATCAGGACTATGGCTTAGCCGTGGACATTTTTAGTGACAGCAGGGATAGCTGAATGTTTTGATATGAGATTTGTGTAGGTGGGCTTGAAAATAAGGGAGTGATGGCAGTTTAGAAATCATGTCCTGATTTTTCAGCTCACACTCTAGCTTTTGTCAGCTCCCACTCTAGTTTTGAACTTTCCACCATTCATTCCTATGGGAACAATTTCACCACAAAAACGCCGATATTTCGTGAACTATTCGCGAAACATTCCACAAAGTAATAGCACACCAATCGGGAACAATCCGCACGTTTCTGTATATTACTGTCTATGTAGTGTAAAAACTGTGGGAGGAGTTAGGATGGTAAATTTGGCTATAATAAGAATATATATGTGAGATAACAGTAAGTGGTCTTGCCATGCATATATTATATGTATATATATATTTAAAAAAATATATATATATACATACAGTGGGGCAAAAAAGTATTTAGTCAGCCACCAATTGTGCAAGTTCTCCCACTTAAAAAGATGAGAGAGGCCTGTAATTGGCATCATAGGTAGACCTCAACTATGAGAGACAAAATGAGAAAAAAAATCCAGACAATCACATTGGCTGATTTGGAAATAATTTATATGCAAATTATGGTGGAAAATAAATATTTGGTCAATATCAAAAGTTCATCTCAATACTTTGTTATATATCCTTTGTTGGCAATGACAGAGGTCAAACGTTTCCTGTAAGTCTTCACAAGGTTGGCACACATTGTTGCTGGTATGTTGGTCCATTCCTCCATGCAGATCTCCTCTTTCAACTCCCTCCAAAGGTTTTCTATGGGGTTGAGATCTGGAGACTGGCTAGGCCACTCCAGGACCTTGAAATGCTTCTTATGAAGCCACTCCTTCATTGCCCGGGCAGTATGTTTGGGATCATTGTGTTGGAAGACCCAACCACGTTTCATCTTCAGTGCCCTTGCTGATGGAAAGAGGTTTGCACTCAAAATCTCACGATACATGGCCCCATTCATTCTGTCCTGTACATGGATCAGTCGTCCTTGTCCCTTTGTGGAGAAACAGCCCCAAAGCATGATGTTGCCACCCCCATGCTTCACAGTAGGTATGGTGTTCTTTGGATGCAACTCAGCATTCTCTCTCCTCCAAACACGACGAGTTGTGTTTCTACCAAACAGTTCTATTTTGGTTTCATCTGACCATATGACATTCTCCCAATCCTCTTCTGGATCATCCAAATGCTCTCTAGCAAACTTCATACGGGCCCGGACATGTACTGGCTTAAGCAGGGGGACACATCTGGCACTGCAGGATCTGAGTCCCTGGCGGCGTAGTGTGTTTCTGATGGTAGCCTTTGTTATGTTGGTCCCAGCTCTCTGCAGGTCATTCACTAGGTCCCCCCGTGTGGTCCTGGGATTTTTGCTCACCGTTCTTGTGATCATTTTGACCCCACGGGGTGAGATCTTGCGTGGAGCCCCAGATCGAGGGAGATTATCAATGGTCTTGTATGTCTTCCATTTTCTAAATATTGCTCCCACAGTTGATTTGTTCACACCAAGCTGCTTACCTATTGCAGATTCAGTCTTCCCAGCCTGGTGCAGGTCTACAATTTTGTTTCTGGTGTCCTTCGACAGCTCTTAGGTCTTCACCATAGTGGAGTTTGGAGTGTGACTGTTTGAGGTTGTGGACAGGTGTCTTTTATACTGATAACAAGTTCAAACAGGTGCCATCGATACAGGTAATGAGTGCAGGACAGAGGAGCCTCGTAAAGAAGAAGGTACAGGTCTGTGAGAGCCAGAAATCTTGCTTGTTTGTAGGTGACCAAATACTTATTTTCCACCATAATTTGCAAATAAATTCTTTCCAAATCAGCCAATGTGATTGTCTGGATTTTTTTTCTCATTTTGTCTCTCATAGTTGAGGTCTACCTATGATGCCAATTACAGGCCTCTCTCATCTTTTTAAGTGGGAGAACTTGCACAATTGGTGGCTGACTAAGTACTTTTTTGCCCCACTGTATATATGTATATATATATTTTTTTTTTTTTTTCTAAGTGATCACATACTCTCTGTTCATAGATACATAAGGGGCGGGGGGTGGAGACTGCAGGGGGGTTTAGCAATACACTGATCTTCCAAGTGAAGGGCTGTGCAAGGGGATGTGTCTGCACAAGTCTTGTCCATTGCAGGACAGGCAGGCTGTGCTCCCTGCACAGCCAGAAAATGTACCATGTTGAGATGGATATGTTCTCATGCCTAGCGTGGTAAGTTTGAAATAGAAAGCAAGATGGACTGGCAGGCTCACTAGATATTTCACATAAAGGAATCAATACAAAGAGAACAGAATATTTTTTAACTTATCGTACTTTAACTTTTTGCATTTTTTAAGTTCATGGTATAACAGACACATATCAGGAATATGAAATGTAGGTTTACCATACACTTTAAGGTAAGATCAAGATGTGCAAGTGTGATTTCACACATATTGAAAATGCAAAGCCACACAAACCTGTGTCAGTTTTAGACATGTACTTGGTTAGTGCCAATATCAGTCTAGCACATGATTCAAAAGATAAGGTTTTTTTATTTTAATTTGATTTATTCTGTATTTTTTCTACCTTCTTATTACAGGGTGGCAGCTTGAGCCATCCACCTTTTCATACAAAATAAAATCTTTTTTGTTGGTCATGACCCCCAGCCAGTCACCTTATAGATTTACTATGCTTGTGTATTGACTACAGTTACATTGTACTTCTGTATCCTTGCTTTTGTAATTCTGTGGTTTATCAGGACTGTATACTCTGTACCTATTTTATGGCTGTTACTGTACCTTATTTTTACAAAAAAAATTTGCAGGACAGTATCACCAAAAGCAAGCTTTGTTTGTAAAAAAAAAATTGCAAGTATCAGTTAGCAGCTTTGGCCGCCCATGACCCTCTCACTGGGTCTTGGGCTTTCCTTCCTTAGACCACTTTTGGTAGGTCCGGACCACTGCAGTGGGAATATCACACAAGAGCTGCAGTTTTGGAGTTGGTGTGACCCGTCATCTAGCCATTACAGTCTGCCCTTGTAAAAGTCTAATCCTTACATTTGCCCACATCAACACCAGGGAAAAAATGTTCACTTGCTGCCTAATATATCCCACCCATTTTCAGATGCCATTGTAAAGAGATAATCAATGTTATTCACTTTACCTGTCAGTGATCATAATGTTATTGCTGATCTGTGTATATATCGCTTTGTTATTGTTATTGATGAAATGTTATTGCCCACTGCAGAAATCTATAAATTGCACAGGACTGTGGGGGGTGGGGGGGATTGTACAATTGTGAGAGCTGAACTAGTTAAACAGATTTATTCAAAGTGTATGATATTTGTAGTCAGCATGATAAAATATCAGATTTATTGTCAGACTAATACAAATACATGTAACTGCAGCAATTTCAGATATTTGTGATAACCTTGCTGTCCTGTAAATGGAGATTACGTTTCGGCATAATAATATATCAAGTGGGCATTGGATTCTTAGAAAGATTTGACTACTATCTACAATGGACAATTTAAATCTGTATCAGGGATATTCAATGTATACAAATGCTATTGTTCTGGGCCAATTTGAGTTTAAAGTGAATGTCTGTCTTAAAAAAACCACTAGCGTAATATTAGCATAATAAATTATCATTATCTGTAGTATCCACGATATTAATAAAATAATTCCCATACTGCATTCAAAACTCACTGCATTTGTGATCTGTAGCAGGTGTCAATATTAAGCTAATGACACCCCAAACATAAAAGTGAATTTGCCTACATCAGATCGGAAATACCATAAAAAGAGGTTGCAGTGAGTTTTCAAAAGTAGTGCCTGCAGTGCTGTGTGATTTCAACCTCTTCACAATGAATGGGCTAAAATCGCACCACACAGAACTGCAAGGGAATTGCACAGAAGCACACAGCATGTTCCTGTGTGATTCCCAGTGTGAACTGGCCCTTAGCATTGTTTGCTATGATTCTTAAGGTAGCAACATTTTATGTACAATAATATTAGGTTGTAAATAAAAATGTAAAAAAAAAGACAAACATAGGAGAAGAGGAAAGCCCTGCTCATGGTATGACACAGTCTTAAAGGTGGCCATGGATGGATCAACAATACAACAATAATCCTGGTTCAGCAGTTACAAATTTCAATCAATATGTGGCTACAGCAGTTGAACCGAAGTTATTCTACTGATCGACTTCTGTTTAACAGCCCTGTCAAACAAAGCTGCTTGATCAGCGGCTGCAGCCAATGGCTACAGCGTGATCTGTGTATACTGACTGCAGTCGAGGCTCTCCACTGTCAGAATACAATATTGCAGCAGAGAGGATTCCTCCTTCCACAGGTTTAGAGATAGGAAAATATTAATAACAATAGGCAAGGGTAATTGGTGGGGAAGGTAGTAAAGTGGAACAAATAAAAAAAAGTGCTATGCAAGTGCAGACTGCATAATGTACTGTATATATATATATTTTTTTTAAGTGCTACATGTAGCAAAATTTTGTTAACTGCTGATCCTGCAAGTAGATGTGTTATTTTTCTGCTTCCTTTAACAGAGTGAAGAGATCAGATCAGCACTGTTTTTCTGCCGTAAAATCACTCCAGTGGTGTTACCCTTTGAATAGGATATACAGTCAGGTCCATAAATATTGGGACATCGACACAATTCTAACATTTTTGGCTCTATACACCACCACAATGGATTTGAAATGAAACGAACAAGATGTGCTTTAACTGCAGACTGTCAGCTTTAATTTGAGGGTATTTACATCCAAATCAGGTGAACGGTGTAGGTTTTACAACAGTTTGCATATGTGCCTCCCACTTGTTAAGGGACCAAAAGTAATGGGACAATTGGCTTCTCAGCTGTTCCATGGCCAGGTGTGTGTTATTCCTTCATTATCCCAATTACATTGAGCAGATAAAAGGTCCAGATTTAATTTAAAGTGTGCTTTTTGCATTTGGAATCTGTTGCTGTCAACTCTCAAGATGAGATCCAAAGAGCTGTCACTATCAGTGAAGCAAGCTATCATTAGGCTGAAAAAACAAAACAAACCCATCAGAGAGATAGCAAAAACATTAGGCGTGGCCAAAACAACTGTTTGAAACATTCTTAAAAAGAAGGAACGCACCGGTGAGCTCAGCAACACCAAAAGACCCGGAAGACCACGGAAAACAACTGTGGTGGATGACCGAAGAATTCTTTCCCTGGTGAAGAAAACACCCTTCACAACAGTTGGCCAGATCAAGAACACTCTCCAGGAGGTAGGTGTATGTGTGTCAAAGTCAACAATCAAGAGAAGACTTCACCAGAGTGAATACAGAGGGTTCACCACAAGATGGAAACCATTGGTGAGCCTCAAAAACAGAAAGGCCAGATTAGAGTTTGCCAAACAACATCTAAAAAAGCCTTCACAGTTCTGGAACAACATCCTATGGACAGATGAGACTGAGATCAACTTGTACCAGAGTGATGGGAAGAGAAGAGTATGGAGAAGGAAAGGAACTGCTCATGATCCTAAGCATACCACCTCATCAGTGAAGCATGGTGGTGGTAGTGTCATTATTATTATTATTATTATACAGTATTTATAAAGCGCCAATAGTTCGCTCAGCGCTGTACATTACAAAAGGGAGACAGAACATGTGACAGAACAATACCAATACAATGCAAAACATGAGGGGATCAAGGGCCCTGCTCTTTTGAGCTTATAATCTAGGGCGTGTCATGGCGTGGGCATGTATGGCTGCCAATGGAACTGGTTCTCTTGTATTTATTGATGATGCGACTGCTGACAAAAGCAGCAGGATGAATTCTGAAGTGTTTTGGGCAATATTATCTGCTCATATTCAGCCAAATGCTTCAGAACTCATTGGACGCCGCTTCACAGTGCAGATGGACAATGACCCAAAGCATACTGCAAAAGCAACCAAAGAGTTTTTTAAGGGAAGGAAATGGAATGTTATGCAATGGCCAAGTCAATCACCTGACCTGAATCCGATTGAGCATGCATTTCACTTGCTGAAGACAAAACTGAAGGGAAAATGCCCCAAGAACAAGCAGGAACTGAAGACAGTTGCAGTAGAGGCCTGGCAGAGCATCACCAGGGATGAAACCCAGCATCTGGTGATGTCTATGCATTCCAGACTTCAGGCTGTAATTGACTGCAAAGGATTTGCAACCAAGTATTAAAAAGTGAAAGTTTGATTTATGATTATTATTCTGTCCCATTACTTTTGGTCCCTTAACAAGTGGGAGGCACATATGCAAACTGTTGTAATTCCTTCACCGTTCACCTGATTTGGATGTAAATACCCTCAAATTAAAGCTGACAGTCTGCAGTTAAAGCACATCTTGTTCGTTTTATTTCAAATCCATTGTGGTGGTGTATAGAGCCAAAAATGTTAGATTTGTGTCGATGTCCCAATATTTATGGACCTGACTGTATATACTGTTGTGTTCAAAATAATAGCAGTGTGTTGAAAAAAGTGAACAAAGCTCAAAATCCTTCTAATAGCTTTTATTTCCATACACACAAATGCATTGGGAACACTACACATTCTATTCCAAATCAAAACATGAAGAAAAGTATATCAAATTTGTGTTGTTCCTCTAAACAAAATTGAAGAAAAGTGAATATTAGACTGTTCAAAAAAATAGCAGTGTTTGTATTCTTCTTTACAAACTCAAACATTCACTATATAAACTGAAAAATGTTTGAAGATTTTTCTTTCCTTTGAATCACTTAATTAATATTTCGTTGTATAAGCACTGTTTCTGAGAACTGCTGTACATCTGTGTTGCATGGAGTCAACCAACTTCTGGCACCTGTGAACAGGTATTCCAGCCCAGGATGATTGGACTACATTCCACAGTTCTTCTCTATTTCTTGGGTTTGCCTCAGAAACTGCATTTTTGATGTCACCCCACAAGTTTTATATTGGATTAAGATCCAGGGATTGGGCTGGCCACTCCATAAGGTCAATCTTGTTGGTCTGGAACCAAGATATTGCACGTTTACTGGTGTGTTTGGGGTCGTTGTCTTGTTGGAACACCCATTTCAAGGGCATTTCCTCTTTAGGATAAGGCAGCATGACCTCTTCAAGTATTCTGATGTATTCAAACTGATCCATGATCCCTGGTATGCGATAAATAGGCCCAACACCGTAGTATGAGAAACATTCCCATATCATGATGCTTGCACAACCATGCTTCACTGTCTTTACAGTGTACTGTGGCTTGAATTTAGTGTTTGGGGGTCGTCTGACAAACTGTCTCCGGCCAATAGACCCAAAAAGAACAATCTTACTTTCATCAGTCCACAAAATGTTGCGCCATTTCTCTTTAGGCCAGTCAATGTGCTCTTTGGCAAATTGTAACCTCTTCAGCACATCTTTTTTTCAACAGTGGGACTTTGCGGGGGCTTCTTGCAGATAGCTTGGCTTCACATAGGTGTCTTCTAATTGTAACAGTACTCACAGGTAACTTTAGACCTTCTTTCATCTTCCTGAAGCTGATTGTTGGCTGAGTCCTTGCCATTTTGGCTATTCTTCTATCCATTCAAATGGTAGTTTTTTGCTTTCTTCCATGTCTTTCAGGTTTTAGTTGCCATTTTAAAGCATTTGCGATCATTTTAGCTGAGCAGCCTATCATTTTCTGCACTTCTTTATATGTTTTCCCCTCTCCAATCAACTTTTTAATCAAGGTACACTGTTCTTCTGAACAATGTCTGGAACGACCCATTTTCCTCAGAATTTCAGAGAGAAATGCACTGTAACCAGCATGTAGAACATTTGCTGCCTTCCTTCCTTAAATAAGGGCAATAATTGCCACCTGTTTTTTGAAGAATGAATGACCTCACTAATAGACCTCCACACTGCTATTATTTTGAACATGCCCCTTTCAATTAGTGATTCAATTACACAAAATCAGCAGCATGCATGTCATGACTGTTGGGTCTGTTGGATTTCTATTACACTACTACACCTGCTAGTAAATTATTTACCATGTAGAAATATCATTTCTACCAAAAACAGTGATTGATCAGGTTAGTGATGTCTGACTGATATTATTTTGAACACTACTGTGTATATATATATATATATATATATATATATATGATATAAAAAGTCTACACACCCCTGTTAAAATGTCAGGTTTATGTGATGTAAGTCGATGAGACAAAGATTTCAGACCTTTTTCCACCTTTTAATGTAACCAATAAACTGTACAACTCAGTTGAGAAAACAAACTGAAATCTTTCAGGTGGAGGGAAGTAAAAATAAAAAAATAAAATATGATTGCATAAGTGTGCACACCCTTAAACTAATACTTTGTTGAAGCACCTTTTGATTTTATTCCAGCACTCAGTCTTTTTGGGTATGAGTCTATCAGCATGGCACATCTTGACTTGGCAACATTTGCCCACTCTTCCTTGCAAAACCACTCCAAATCTTTCAGATCACGAGGGCATCTCCTGTGCACAGCCCTCTTTAGATCACCCCACAGATTTTTGATTGGATTCAGGTCTGGGCTCTGGCTGGGCCATTCCAAAACTTTAATCTTCTTCTGTTGAAGTCATTCCTTTGTTGATTTGGATGTATGCTTTGGGTTGTGGCCATGCTGAAAGATGAAGTTCCTTTTCATGTTCAGCTTTCTAGCAGAAGCCTGAAGGTTTTGTGCCAATATTTGGAACTGTTCATAATTCCCTCTCCCTTGACTAAGGCCCCAGTTCCAGCTGAAGAAAAACATCTCCAAAGCATGATACTGGCACAACCATGCTTCATTGTGGGTATGGTGTTCTTTTGGTGATGTGCAGTGTTGTTTCTGCGCCAAATATGTCTTTTGGAATTATTTCCAAAAAGTTCAACCTTGGTTTCTGCACACCATAACACATTTTCCCACATGCTTTTGGGAGACTTCAGATTTTTCCAAGATTTATCCGGGTTTGGATGTTTTTCTTACTAAGAAAAGGCTTCTGTCTTGCCACTCTACCCCATAGCTTAGATATATAAAGAATATTGTCACATGTACCACACAGCCAGTACTTGTCAGATATTCCTGCAGCTCATTTAATGTTGCTGTAGGCCTCTTGGCAACCTCCCAGACCAGTTGTCTTCTCATCTTTTCATCAATTTTGGAGGGATGACAAGTTCTTGGTAATGTCACTGTTGCGCCACAATTTCTCCACTTGATGACTGTCTTCACTGTGTTCCACGAAGCCTTGGAAATTCTTTTGTACCCTTCTCCTGACTGATACCTTTTAACATTGAGTTCCCACTGATGCTTTGAAAGCTCTCTGTGGACCATGGCTTTTGCTGTAGGATTTGACTAAGAAAATATCAGGAAAGTCTTTATATCCACTGTGTATATGTGTGTGTGTGTGTATGTATATATATATATATATATATATCATTCAATGTACAGTGGGGCAAAAAAGTATTTAGTCAGCCACCAATTGTGCAAGTTCTCCCACTTAAAAAGATGAGAGAGGCCTGTAATTGGCATCATAGGTAGACCTCAACTATGAGAGACAAAATGAGAAAAAAAATCCAGACAATCACATTGGCTGATTTGGAAAGAATTTATTTTCAAATTATGGTGGAAAATCAGTATTTGGTCACCTACAAACAAGCAAGATTTCTGTCTCTCACAGACCTGTACCTTCTTCTTTAAGAGGCTCCTCTGTCCTGCACTCATTACCTGTATCAATAGCACCTGTTTGAATTTATCAGTATAAAAGACACCTGTCCACAACCTCAAACAGTCAAACTCCATTATGGTGAAGACCAAAGAGCTGTCGAAGGACACCAGAAACAAAATTGTAGACCTGCACCAGGCTGGGAAGACTGAATCTGCAATAGGCAAGCAGCTTGGTGTGAACAAATCAACTTTGAGAGCAATAATTAGAAAATGGAAGACATACAAGACCATTGATAATCTCCCTCGATCTGGGGCGCCACGCAAGATCTCACCCCGTGGGGTCAAAATGATCACAAGAACGGTGAGCAAAAATCCTAGGACCACATGGGGGGACCTAGTGAATGACCTGCAGAGAGCTGGGACCAACGTAATAAAGGCTACCATCAGTAACACACTACACCACCAGGGACTCAGATCCTGCAGTGCCAGACGTGTCCCCCTGCTTAAGCCAGTACATGTCCGGGCCCTTCTGAAGTTTGCTAGAGAGCATTTGGATGATCCAGAAGAGGATTGGGAGAATGTCTTATGGTCAGATGAAACCAAAATAGAACTGTTTGGTAGAAACACAACTCGTCGTGTTTGGAGGAGAGAGAATGCTGAGTTGCATCCAAAGAACACCATACCTACTGTGAAGCATGGGGGTGGCAACATCATGCTTTGGGGCTGTTTCTCCACAAAGGGACATGGACGTCTGATCCATGTACAGGACAGAATGAATGGGGCCATGTATCGTGAGATTTTGAGTGCAAACCTCCTTTCATCAGCAAGGGCATTGAAGATGAAACGTGGCTGGGTCTTCAACATGACAATGATCTTAAACATACCGCCTGGGCAACGAAGGAGTGGCTTCATAAGAAGCATTTCCAGTTCCTGGAGTGGCCTAGCCAGTCTCCAGATCTCAACCCCATAGAAAACCTTTGGAGGGAGTTGAAAGTCCGTGTTGCCCAGCGACAGCCCCAAAACATCACTGCTCTAGAGGAGATCTGCATGGAGAAATGGGCCAACATACCAGCAACAGTGTGTGCCAAACTTGTGAAGACTTACAGGAAACATTTGACCTCTGTCATTGCCAACAAAGGATATATAACAAAGTATTGAGATGAACTTTTGATATTGACCAAACACGTATTTTCCACCATAATTTGCATGTCAATTCTTTCCAAATCAGCCAATGTGATTGTCTGGATTTTTTTTCTCATTTTGTCTCTCATAGTTGAGGTCTACCTATGATGCCAATTACAGGCCTCTCTCATCTTTTTAAGTGGGAGAACTTGCACAATTGGTGGCTGACTAAATACTTTTTTGCCCCACTGTATATGTAGTAGTGTGTGTGACTCCTTCACAGCTGCTGGGTACTGCCCTGAGCAGCTGTCTTGCTGCATAGTGATGGTTAACAGCAGCCTCTCAAGTTGAGCCGCCTGTCCCCTTCTGCTGGTTAAACCTGTTCCCTGCTCCGGCCCCCTGTGGGTCTTGGTCACCCAGGTGGAGATGTGGGTTCCTCAGTTACATTTTTGACTTACTAGACAATGTTAATGGTCTGTATACTTCTACTGATAATTGTAAGCTGTTTTTATATACTTTTTTCATTGTGTTTGTTACGTCTATTTATGAAGTTTTGATTTTGTTTTATATTTGCATGTATTTTTTTTGTGTGTATACATGCAGGCATTCCTCCACTTTCTCCTGATGAAGACTTGTTTATAGTCAAAATGCGTTGGGAAAGTCATACTGGGGAAAGTCATGTTGCACTGTAATTTCAAATGTTGTTTCTTTTAATGCAAAATGCTATGGAAATCAGACAAAACAGATGACACATTATAATGGCATAATGAAGAAGCTGTACATAATATCTTAGTCTTGTAGACAAAGACCAGAGTATTTTGTTTTGAATCAACAAAATACTTTTATATGGAGTCATAATAAAATCTGATTTTTACTGACACATTGTAGATATATATATTTTTTTCTTTTTGCTGCATGAAAGTCCCAGGAGAGATTTTTTTGTTGTCTAGAGATGAAGCAGCGGTATATTCACAATCACAACACCCCCTCTTCTCATTTTACCTTCTGCTCTCTCTTCCATTCACATTGCTCATATTACTATGATCCCACTATGCATCATGTTCTGTAAATGGGCAGAGAAGATCTTATCATTCAGCTTCTCCTCCATTCACAGAATGTGATGCATTGTGTGAGAGTAGTAATACAAGTTCTGTGAATGACAGGGAGGGTAGAAAGGGGTGGACTGGCAGTGAAGCTTTTCTTATTAGCAGCAGCTTCTGTTACCCTTCACAGTGCTGGAAATCAGTTAATCAGGGCAGTATCCAGCAGCTGTGAAAGATCCACTACAAGGATGATTTTTACCTGAAGCAGCTGCCTGCAGGTAATGGATATATACCTAATGTATTTGGTGCTGTACCCCAAAAATATAATAAACTTTAGCTTTAAGTGGCAAATAAATTATCTCAATCGCTATCACTTTTTAAACAATTACAGCAACTGAATTTATATACTGTACTGAATGCTATCATTAGAGGTACTGGCTACCTACAGCTACCAGTATATTTTTATTTATTTATTTATTTTTTGCACTAGTCAGCTTTTAATATGATGAATACTAAGAACTTGGAAGAAAATAGAAATGCAGCCTTGAGGGAGGAGATGGGTTTTTTGGCCTGTTTAAAGATTTTAAAGGTAGAGAACAGCTCAATAGGATGGAAATTGCAGAGAATATGTCCTTCTCTGGAAAAATCTCATAATCATTTATTGAATAAAGTTGAAAGGACTTTTTGGGATGAGTACTAGAGGTGGGGGTGTGTTGTAATGCGTTCTGAAGAGCAACAGTTTCTTGGATTTTATTTTCAGGTTGATTGTTTTAGGGCAGCAGATTAGAAGTGGTGTGAGAGATTAATATGTCTTGCATCAGTATTCACTATAGGTTTTAGAGGTGAGAATCCTGATAGTGGAGTACCAAACAGAAGGATATTACTGCAGTCAAAGTGACTGATTACAAGGGCAAGACTTTCATGGCCTTTCGAGCTTAGAGATGTTGCGCAAATGGAAGCAGTAAGGCTGGGACATGTTCTGGATTTGAAAATAGAAAGAGATGCAGCACTGATCGAACTGAAATTTTCCAGGAATCCCGCTTGTGAGAAGTTGATCGATAGATTGACTTCTCAAGAGCAGGAACGGCCATACATGGATTGAAATTCATCAAGTTCCTTCTGAACTGGCTGAATATTTTATCCATGCATGATCAGCTTAACAGTGTGTCCCTCCAGGGAAGTACGGGACATTCCAGAGATGTATGCTTCCTAGCAAGGAAAAGGAGGGGTGCTTCTATGCAGAGCTTTAAGTGGGTTCATCAGAAGTGGCAATACAATAGACAATATCTTGACATTAGGAAAGACGGTATGGTCATGCAGGACTCAATCAACAATGTCCAGCCTAGGGCCTACATCACCCATTCTTATACAAGGGGAGATCTCAAACCTTTTCAGAGGTGAACATTTTGCAGCCTCCGGATGAAGTCCAGTGGTGGTCCAGTCAAAAGACCAATCAACAGAAAGAATCCCACATTGGCTTGTACTCCCTGACTTTTTAGGAGTAGGCAATAGGATACAATCTTCAGGGTAGTCCTCCCAGGATGGGAGGAAGCAACCATCCCCTCCCTGGTGAGTGTCCAGTGAATACCATAAGGGACTTGATGTCTTGCCTAAATTCCAGTTGAATGGGATTTATACAGATCACCTACAAGTTACTATTGCAGGGTGGGGTTTCTCCACCTTATCCACCGATCTTCTGCTTTGAATCTGGTGAATGGCCACCTGTGGTATCAAGAATGACATTGTCAGGTCCAAAGACACCTTCCCTTAAAAGACAAGTGAATCAGAAGCTCCTAAGGTAAATCATAATCATTCCAGTCATGTAACCAAAGTGCCCTGTGCCCAACAGACCTCATTACTCCAATATGAAACACAAGCATGGATGCTTGCATAAGGCCATGAAAGTTAAAGCATAGGGATCTAGATATTTATACCAAAACATTACAGAACACAAGTGTTTGACCTTTTACAGGAGGGTTTACCTTTATGGATATGAGCCATAGTGACATGGTTTCACAAATTAAAGTTACTTACAATAGAGTACAAAGAGTTAATCCAGTTCATTCAAACTGGAAATTAAAAGAGAGTCCAAACTTCTGTCAGTAAAATGCTAAGAATACCCTCAACCTTTAGGCTGTTTAAGATGGATTATTGGAGTGTCAATAGTGGACAGAGACCCCTTTTCAGTATAATCCCTTTCAAAACAAAAGCTCCTTCATATTGTCAAAAGTAGCCCATGACTCCATAGGTTGTTTCCAGTTCTGTAGATCAGTGGTTCTCCACCTTTTTTTCAGTCATAGCACCCTTTAAAAGCATGCAATATCGTAGGGCACCATAAAGTGAATAATACCTTGTTTTTTCAGGACAAACTTTGCCTTCATTTGGTGGTGAATGTTAAATGGATATCTCTGGATTTTAAAAGTAAAGTATTTTATTTAATTTGAGTTGTATATTGTTAGGCCTTTACTATGATCCACTACCAAAAAATAGCCCACAATAAGGTCTCTTACTTCTGACATGAATATAACATACAGTATGTGTGCATGGAACATGCATACATGTATACCTGGAACAGTAGTGCCAGGAATGAGTTTGCTTGCTGGTGGCACTATGGCCCCTGGACCTATAATCTTCAGTTCTGGTTTTCACCAATGGGTGTCTCCCAGCAGACTGAGACTCATGGTAATCATTAATCATCACCTGAGGCTAGTTACAGAAAGAGTATTCAAGCCTTTCCTGTGCTACTCTTCAGTGCCTTGGTGTTTGTCCATGTGCCTCTGACCTGTGAACCGTGTTCTTGCATCCTGATCCCTCACCTGCCTGCTTGTTCCTGCTCTCCTGCTCTAACCTCTCCCTGTCCTGGCTTGCTCCCTGCTCTCTTCGACCTGACCTTCCGTGTATGACCCTGGCTCTGATACTGACTACTCCTTTAGTCTCACCCTGCTATCTGTATATAGTTAGCTTGGTTATCTGGTTTTTGATCATTCTCACCCATTAGGCTTCACTGGTTTAGGTTTTGGGGTTTTGATTATCTTGGTGTATGTGTGTTATGTTGTTGTTTTACTGGCATTATCCTTTAATAACAAACACTTTTATATCATATTAATGCCTAGTGTTCTCTGTGTAGGTCCACACATTTCTGTTCACACCTGTTTCACAGGATACCAACACTTGGTATTCCTGACCTGTAGGCTGGTCCTCCAACTGCATGGTATAACATAGTTAGGCTCCTTTCAAACCATATGGAATTTGCTGAAATATAGTCTCTTCTGGAGTAGACTAAATTGAGTCGGAGCACTGCTTAAAGCTTGTAGGAGGAGTTTTCATTCTCCTCTGACTGTCCTATGAGGCTGCATAATCTCTGACCTTCTGTCTGGCCAGTGCTGATTGGTCCTGTGCTGATCATGTGCATCCTTCTAAATAAGAAAAAAAAACTCCATATCAATACACACTAAACTGAGCATGTGCAGAGTGAGTCCTAGAGGTGTGTACTATCAGCAGATGGTTTAGGGGCAGTAGAGGAAGGGGAGGTTCAGAGAAGACAGAATCAAACAGCCTTTTTATACAAGGCAAGTGATTAACCCCTTAGGTTCCACAGCGAGTATAACAAGCATGCTTTACAGCACCTACAGACTGATTTTACTGTTGTGGGTTTAGTAACACTTTAGGTAAACACGCACTGCAAAAAAATCTGAAGCGGATATAAGGATCCTTGTGGGCACAGAGAAGGTCTCAACTATTGAAGACACTGATGAGAATTAGCCTATATAAAGCAGGGTCCTAGGATCTAGGTTACAGAAATTGCACCTAGAGGTAGTGGTGAAGCATGACCTGAGGTTAGCTGTTGCAGTGGGAATGTCCTCTGTGTTTTGGGTATTAGGCACAGACTGAAAAGTTCTTGCTGATCATAAACCAATCCTGATAGCTGCTGTGTAGAGACTAGCTCAGTCAGTAAAACTGAGATCTTAATTGAAGCACCTCATTAAAATATACAGTAAATGGTGTACCGGTTATCTTGTTTAAACAAAACATAAAACAAAAAATTAAGAATAAAAAGGCTAGCAAACAAATAGTGTTTTTCTCAGTAAAGCTGAGGAAGGACCCTTTCACACGGGCAGACCGATGGGGTCCTTCTGTTCATTTTTCAGGTGGACCAGATTGGACCATGTATTGATCTCTATGGACTGGCAGATGTAAACAGATGTGTCCAATTAAACGTACCTGCATCTGATCCTATCCACTAAAAACAGATGAATGGGTATCCGTTCCTCATCCGTCTGGCACATCAGATTGGATGGCAGTCAGATATAAAACGCCACATAGAGAACAACGGGCAGTGTCTGCACAAGCGGAGCAGACACAGACCTGTATCATCCGCTTGCTTAACAGGGATCAGTGAGCAGATCCCCTGCTTAGCAGGCGGATCAGCTTGGTGGAGTCCGCCAGGGTGAAAGGGCCCGAAGATGTGTCAGACCTCCTAGGACATTAGCAAAAAACTGAGGAATGGCATTATGTAAAAATGTAGAGAAGTCAATAAATTGATTGTTGACTGCTGACTGCATTCATATATCTAACAGATATTTTTTAACAAGTAAGTTTACATTTACAAAATTCAGGCTATAGTTATCTGCATTTTGTTCTGTGTTTTTGTGTTTCATTAGTTAATTTTCTCTTTATGACTATTCCTACTTACACAGATTTTGTTGATGGCCGTGGGTTAAATTGAGCCTTTAAACACAGATTGAGGGCAGAGAGGCTGGAGCCACATTAGCATCAGTGAGTGGCTGTAGGTCAGCCATCTCTGTGAGCAGTGAATGAGCCCTGGGGAAGCCCAGTCTGGAACTGAAGGGACACTGCATAGGTTATATGGAAATCTGTAAGGCTCTGCTGATGCCCTTCCTAACATGTCTTTCACGGTACAAAGCATGCTGTGGTGCACTGGGCTAATGGGATAAGCAGGTGTTCTACAGCATGTGGGGACTACAAGTCCCAGCAAGCCTTTGGATTGCAGGATAGCCAAAGCATAGCAGGGTATCATGCACAGTATGCCATCATCCTTATGCCACATTTATTGAAATCTGAATCTGAAAATGATGTATGAGAAGTGTGCTGTGAGAGAAAATATTGCTGCTAGCAAACAGTCAACTTCCAGCTGTCAGTGCTGCACCATTGTCTGAAAATAAAACAAGAATTCTGCTTGTTTGCTATGGGCAACAAAGCATGTTCCTCTTATCATACTTGTCATACAATCTATTTTATATCTATTTATGTAGATTTTTTCAAATCCAGTATAATTTTAGGAGCTGAGGCACCAAAAGAAAAGAGGTGAGGAGGGAGCAGAGATAAGGGTGTCCTGGGGGTGGGTGGGGGGTTAGGAGCATCGGGGTTTGAAGGTATGAGTACCTGCACCTACAAAAAAGCCCTGCTGTCATGTCTTCATCACAGCTTTTTTGGTTTTTGGTTGTAATTAAGAAAGAAAATTTGCAAAGAATATCTGTTTAGTGAGTATGCTCATTTTCCTCCTTTTTCTTTTTCAATAATAGGATATTTTTACACCAGAATGCAAATTTAAGGAGTCTGTGTTTGAGAACTACTATGTCATCTATTCCTCGACACTCTATAGACAACAGGAATCTGGCCGTCAGTGGTTCTTGGGACTCAGTAAAGAGGGTCAGATCATGAAAGGCAACCGAGTGAAAAAGACCAAACCATCATCACATTTTGTACCAAAACCTATAGAAGGTAAGAATTTGTTATCTTACAGTACATTAATATAAATTATATTATTTTATTCTTTTAAAATGGATATACAGTGTAACTAAAAATTTTCAATTGATAAAATAAAGACAAACTGGTTAGCAAGATATGGGTAGTAAAAGTTACATGCCCGTGGCCTGGCTCAAGCTAAGAGTAAGAAATACTTACTCCATTTCCCCTATTTTCATGATATGTTAAATATTTTGTCTATACTGAAAGGATTTAAAAGCCAGAAGAAGGGAGCCCAGGTTCACATTTTGCATTAGGGCCCTCTGTAGTTGAGCTATGCTCTTAGCCACCATCAAACATATCCTTCATGAGAAATGTTGTTGCAAAGTTGTCTCCTTCATAGTATTCGAAATAACATAATAGGAGGCTAGGAGTTATGGCATTGAGCTGTATGTGACCATTTGGAGCCCAACAGGGCATTGTGATACATATGGGCTTGCCAGTAACATTTCAAGAATGAGAGCACAAGATCTGTGCCATTGTCAGGGCTGTCTACACTCTACTGAATATGTGTATCTGATAAGATAATAGAATCTTCACAAAAACAAATGATTAAAAATGGAATAAAAAGAAACCTATGCACATGTAACATGGAGCCAATAAAGAACATACTGAGTTATATGTTGTGCCTGTTCAGTTATGATTAATGTGCTGTTTTTTTTAGGCAATGAAATTGTTTTAATACCCCTGACAACCCGCCGAGCCTAAGTATAAGCACACATGACATCTCAAATCTTTACCAAATGGTTGCAGTTCTTTGCCATAAATTGTTCCCCTTATAGCTGTTGTTAAATGGATAGATTTAGCTTTTCAGTCCAGGGTGCTTTATGTGTGTCTAGATGGGGGTAATGGGCTTGTAATGAACACTGACATAGGAATGAAATCTTTGTGAACCTTTAAAGCTTTCATTACCTGTAGAAAGTCATGTTGTTTGACATAAGTCATAGTGATAGCCAGCATTTAGTTATTCATACAGTCTATGACAGATTGCCTTTCATTCTGCCTGTTACAGTGTTGCTGTTTGTAATTCCCAGGACAGCCATTTGAGAGTATAAAACGGGTGACTAACTTGTCACGTGCTGTTTCTTTCTTTTCTATCACACATTTTATTGTACAGATGTTATTATGTTTCTACTGCTACAGAGATGACGATTTTAATAACCAATTTATGTATGTCATTTAAGATATACTGTATATTATAGCTCTTTTTTTCACTATAGACAGGAATGAATGTGTATGCATTTTATAAACCACAGCAATTAATCAGAAATGATCTTTCACATATCTGATATAAAGTGGTTGTAAACCTCATACTGAATACTAAGTGTCATTTCTGTTGGCTGCTTTATTCCTCTGCTATCAGCATGAGTCACTTCTGACAAGTTTTCCTGACACCAAGAGCTAAAAATGGTGACATGGGAGAAGTCTCCAGCTGATTGACAGTCTCTACTCTGTTCCTGTGAGCTGTGTGAAAAGGGGGGGGGATATTTCTTCCCTCCAGTCAGCTCTCAGTGCTCTCTTCACTTAGCTCTGCATTGTTTCATCTCCCTGTCCCCTTTTTCTGAACTTTCAGACAAGCTTTATTAATTCAGCACTTTGAATGTATGTATAGAAGAGAACACTGCAGATTAACAGGTACAACTTATGTAGGAGGATTTATTTTCATCTCTGTGTATCAGCTGATACCAGTCACTTCCCTGGGCATATATAAGGGTTTACAACTACTTTAAATAAACTGAAATCTGTTTTGTTGCTCTTGGTTATGTATTCCTTATATTCTCCTTATTTCAATGAGCTTATGCTGTAAATTGTATGGTGGCCTTTCCCAATGCCAGTATTTACATGTAATTATTATAGGACCCTTAAAAGAGAAGTATGGGAATGTTCAATAAATCAAAAAGTCATACTCACCTAGGTGGATGCAAAGTTGGCAGCCACCCTCTCTCTGTTCAGCCCCTCCAGCGTTCACTGTGGACAGAGTGGGAGCGGCTGGTGCAGGCTCTCAGCGGCTCACTAAGCAGCTGAGCTAGCTACTGGTCCAAGTATCTGAGTGGATCCCGAGACTAAAGTCAGGATCTCTCCAGAGTCTGGACCAGTTTATTGACATCATTGGACAGCAGACTGGCTGAAAATGGGTCACGGGAGGGCAGAATGAAGTGCTTTGACCCTACCTCTCCTTTAAATATTAATGTGATCTTTTACTTTGCCCATGTAAAAAGCCACTTTCATCACTCCCATGCCACCTGTTTGGCCACCAAGAGCAAAGTGAGCATGTGATTCACTTCACTTCTCCCATGTTACAGTGCTAGATGCTTAGTGATTGGCCCAGCTCTGTCAAATAGGGGCAGATAAGAAGTCCATAGCTCTGTGTGAATGCAGTTCTGAGACAAGTCAGTTTGGAGGTCACACAGGACTTTCCCCTACCCTGGCAGAAAAACAGAGAGGAGCTAGAGTGAAGAAATGGGATAGGCTGCTAGAGAGCTAAATGGGCAAAAAAGGTCACTTAAAGGGAAACCTGTGCTTAATACAATATGCACACAACCATTGCTGAGCTCTTTCTGAAATTGCTAGCTTCTTGGCTTGCATGCTGAGCCTCTGATGTCAAAACATTCTCAATCTATGACACAAAACAAGCATTCAGTCAAGACACTCAGAAAACCTTTTATCCATGCTTGTTCCTGGTCAGTGAGTGAGTCACTCAAAGTATTGAAGCCAGAATATTAGCATTAGAGCCAGAGAACTGGCATTCTTTTTTTTTAACCATTTGCCCTCCTGAGGTTTTACCTCCCTTCCTGACCAGACCATGTTTTTGCGTTACAGCACTGCGTTATTTTAACTGACAATTGCGCGGTCATGCAACGCTGCACCCAAATGAAATTTATGTCCTTTTTTTCCCACAAATTGAGCTCTCTTTTGGTGGAATTTGATCGTCTGTGCGATTTTTATTTTTTGCACTATGAAAAAAAAAAGACCAACAATTTTAAGAAAAAAACAATATTTTTTACTTTTTGCTATTAAACATGTCCAGTAAAAAAAATTAAAAACATCAAATTTTGTCATAAATTTACACCAAAATGTAAAAAAATCCCAATACCTGTAAATTAATTGGTTTACGTGAAAGTTTTAGCGTTTACAAATGGCGGTATATATACTGCTTCTTTTTTTTTACATTTGTATTTTTACTAGGGGGGAACTGACAATCCCAGTGACACCAATACAGTGATCAGTGCTAAAAAAAAAAGCACTGACACTGTACCAATGGCACTGGGCAGGAAGGGGTTAACATGACGGGTGATCAAAGGGTTAACTGTGTGCTGGGAGTGTTTTACTAGGGGGCAGTGCCAGTGTGCTTCACTGTAATCACACTGCTTTGGTGCCTTTGCTGTGCACAGCCATCCAAAGGAGTGTGCCCGAGCTGACAGGGAGGAGAACTGTTAGTAAACAAAACAGTTCTCCTCCCCATTGGAGATCCTTGGAAATCACTGGGCGCCGGCGAGTAATCACCGTCTGGGATCCAGTGATTGACAGCCACTGCCGCAAACAGCGGCGGTCAGGAAGCAGTTAAAGAAGTTTTTTATTTTGGTAAAGGGTACACAAGAACATAGAAAATATTATATCCAATTATGAAATGATAACTATACAGCTGAATGATTGCTCACGGTAAGAGTGAATAGTGACAAATGCAGCAGAGGGTTTAAACAAAGTCATGTAGGAACCAGCATTCTTGGAAGAAGGGACCAGCAATGGCAGTCCATGTATTTCTCTCATCGCTGGTTTCTTTTGGGGAAGTCTGGAATACATGGCCTGCTGTGGGAAACAGTAAGAATGGAATGGGTATGCACAGCCAGGTTAGTAGTCACAGAGTTTGTTGCACAAACTTGAAGTGACTGATGGGGTTTTGGGGTCTTTCCTTCTTGACACTTCTCAGTACCAGTCAACACTACTCACTGTAAGTTACTGGAGCCTAAAGTTTTTTTTTTTTTAACAAACGTTATACTTACCTGTAATGGTTTTCCCTTCCGGTGCTCCTTGCCCTTCCCCCCTGCCAAGTGGCTCCAATAATAAGCCTTTTTCTATGGGCGCACTCAAGCAGGCTCGTTCACGAGCTGTGCTCCTGTGAATGGACATTGTCCATTCACACACAGAGTGTGGCTCGGCATTCCCCCACTTTCTCCTCATTACTTCCCTGGCTGTTATTGAAAGCAGCAGGACAGCAGCCTAGCTTCCAAGAAGGATGACTGGTGGTAAAAACCCAGGAAAAGTGCTTTTGAGCATGTCCAGCAGTTTTTCTTATTACACCTCTTGGAAAATAAGACAGCATCAAAAGGCATTATCTTCTACTTGCCTACTGGCTAGTTTTCATGACTGTGCACTATACCTGCTTTAATATTACATTTTCCTTTGGCCATGTAAAGCACAGTAAAAGGGATAATTAATGCTGCCCCCCCCCCCCAACACAATATACTTACTTTCACACTTCCATGCCACACCACTCCTCTCTGCTGCATTACTGAATTTTTGGGGTTTACATAGGCCTTTGGACCCCTTCCAATTTGATAGCACTAGACTAATCACAAGGCACTGGGGCTTATCACATGATGGGAGTAAATCATGGTCTTTAGAGTACTTCTAGAAAATTAACAGAGCAATGTGTGCTGTTGGACCTGGGGATAGGAAAGTGACCATATTCCTTCGATGTACATGCCCATTTTCATTTGACCTGCTTGTGTAAAGAAAATAGTGATGTCAATTTAAGCTCTGTCTGCACTGTACAGTATTGTCAACATATTAATTTAGGCTGACTTCTTCTGCACTCTCCCTCTTGTTTCCAGCAATGGGCAATGTTGGTGGTTGAATCTCTATCCATCTTCATCAAATTTTTACTATGATGATGGTTATGTCTTTAAGGTAACACTAGGTAAAAAGACGAAAACTTAAAATAGTCTATGGTCTGAAAATACAGTATATAGAATTCTTCTCAGCCCTGAAGTAGGAGATAACAGCTTGGCCAGGTCATTTACTGTCCTTTGCCAGCACTCTCTGCATTCTAGCAGTGTTAAAATGCTTGTAAAGTTTTTTTTGTTAAAATAAGAAACATGATATACCTACCTGCCCTGTGCAATGGTATTGCACAGAGCAGCCCTGAGCCTCCTCTTCTAGGGTCCTCCACTGGAGCTCTTGCTGCCTCCTCTTCTCAGAAATCGTAATACAATCACATTTAATTGTGGATGTTGCATTTTGGTGACCTGCAAACGTTGTCCATAGTTCTCATTTTTATTAGTATATTATTTTTTTTTGGCTTAGCTGATAATTTTTTATCCTCAGCCTCACAATCTTTTTGAATAATACTGCCAAGGTTGGGAAGTATTTGAAAATATGGGTCTCGGATTGTTAACCTTTATGGCTACCATATATCCTGTTTAAGATCATATTCCATTTCCTTTTGAAGTACTTGATTTTAAACACCGAAATATGCACAATTAGATGTCTTCTCCTCCATATGATTGTGATCATGTTAGAGTAAATCTATATAATCTGAAACATTCAGGTCCACTATCAAAAAGCTCAGATTACCTGCTTCTTTTCAGTTGTAAAAAGATATATCTGCTTTTTTCTGACCAGGACAGAAGACACAGTCCCACATTATTTATCATCACTAACTTAGATTGCATGTGGAAGCTGATCTCTGCTTCAACTCCAAAAGCACACGTGGCATAGTACAATGGCTAGGTTGGTTAGTTATTAGTGTGTCTGTATTCTACCATGCCTGCCTCAATAGGGGGAGCAAACATCTTTAAGTTGAGGGTAGAAGAGGTACTAAGTCTATCTTCATAGTACTGCTTTTATATTAGTGTTGTCCCTCTGGGTAGCTCTTACTCTTTGGCAGTACACTCCTCAAAATGATCTCAGGATGGCTGAAAGAGTCCTACCTCTACTACTCCCACTATTTTTTAACAAGGATGGGTGATCCAAACCTTAAGTACATTACCAAGAAATTGTATTTGCAGTCACCTTTGGACAAGTTAGGCTCACTAGGTTGAAGAGATCTACCATTCCTACATTAATCTTGATGTGTTGGAGTCAGTATGCCATTTGATTTTATGTATAATTTCCATTAAATGTTACAATCCACAAACATCCACTGACAGTCATTAACTCAGCAGTTCTGCTACGAAGCACTCATGGCCCAACTAGTGGTTTAAAGAAAATTGTAAAAAGGCTGTAAAGTTTGCTTTGTTTTCCCCCTCTTTCTCTACAACTTACCACTGTGCATGACTGATGGACATGCAGAATATCAAGGCTATACCCTTATACCATAAAACCACCACCACCCTTCAACCCTCCCCACCTAAATAAACATGCAACTCTTTTGGTGTAAAGCAGCCGTTTATTTAACATAACTCTAACATAACACTTCTTACAGTACACTCAAATAATAACTGACAGTAATAATCCAAACCGGGTCAAAGGTCTTCGAAGGCACCGTTACTCACATCCACAACTCGGCTCTATCTGACACCCAATGAAAAGGCCTCCAGCCGCTACTACACCGCTTCGGGGACAATACTACAGTTACATAGTCCTAGATTCAGCCTATGAACTCCCACATTACCAACGTGACCTTATAATTGGGAAGGAACACCCATACCTACGATGGCTCAGCCCATAATCCACCAAATTGTCACTCCAGCACCGCCTTCAAAGACCCATCGACCCCTGCCACAGCATATGAGTGTGAACCCTTACACTCGTGTAGCCCGCCAAACCTGTAACGCCCGCTGTAGGCCATCCCGGAGGCCCAATAACCACAAGTCAATGCCGACAGCATTGAGATACACGCCATCCGCACGCAAATACCGCCAGGACTCCAACTCACGATGACAGACTGCTAGGACACCATTCCACACAAAAAACCGTGCCACCTCCCTATTCACCTTTTTCTGAGCCTTGTTCAAGCCAACAAAGCCTGACCACCCCCCTATCAAAAACCCAATTGCCAAACATCCGCCCGCTTAGCCCCCCAAAAGACATAAGAATGGCCCAGGATCCACACCAAACAGACATCAGAACCAGCAAAGAAAAACAAAGAAGGGAGGGAGGAGATAGAACACCCTCCACAACGGCCCCACAACACAAAACAAAACACAAGAATGGACACTGACAGGTACCTTGTAGACAAAACCAACACCACCAAAAGATCACCCACCCTTCACAAGAGCTGAGGACGCACGTATAACCGGAACCTAGATGAATCCCAACGCCCAATACGTTGAGCGTCGTGATCACCCAAACCCAACCGGGCGGCCTCCGTAACCGTCCCAATGCGAAAAGAATGGGACGAGTAGTGCTCCGCACCCAATCCGGCAGATTGCAAACACCTTTTAAACACCGCCCCAAATTGGAAATGAGACAGTGCCATCCCATTCGCATGCATAAAGAAAACCCCAGGAAGATCGTGTCTCAACTCGAGAAATTCCCACATTGGAATCTCGGACAGCTCAACCCAGGTGCCCCGACCCAAGCGATCCGTTTTCGACCTGCACATAAAAATACACAACCCACCACCCCGCAAGACCACCTCATCCACTGCCAAACCATCCTCACCCCACTTGTTCCGACTAACCAACTCCCCAACTCGAAAAGCACCAAAAAATGCTAGCACAAATGCCGCCCGGAACAAAGTCGCCTCATACAACGAGGAACCCACTGGCCCACCACCGCATGGAGAACCTCAAAAGAAACTGGCTGCCTAGAATCGTGAATTGAACAGCCTTTGCGGTACCACCGCATAGCCTGTCGAACAAGTAAATCTTTGGTAACATCACAGCGCCCCGCCAATTTCAAGAGGAAAGCCAGCCCCGCCAGCTTCTGGGACATAAAAGATGCCGAAACACCAGTTTCAAAATTCCTATCGATGAAATAAAGCAGTAGGCACCGGGCATCATCCACCCCGAACCCACCCCCCTACCTCACTTACCAGCTCCAGCCATTCCCGCCAAACCTTTTCATAGAAGGCCCAACTGAACACACAAACCGATGTTTGAATCACGGCCACAGAAGAGGCAAGGCGAGGCTCAAACAAATGATCTGGGCAAGAGATTTTGCGCTGCTCTGCGTCCGGCACCAGCCGACGGAATCTGTCCCACTGAAAACGAGACAGCGCATCAGTAACCAAGTTATCCACACCCGGAACATGAACAGCTGAAACAAAACAATTAAGACGAAAAAACAGTCCAGAACCAAATGCTGAAGCAAACGAACCACCGGCCTAGAGGAGACCGAAACACTGTTAATGGCATGGACCACACTCAAATTGTCACAACGAAAACGAATCCGTTTATTCCGAAAAACGGCACCCCACAAAGAAATAGCCAAAACGATCGGGAAAAGCTCCAATAAGGTCAGTTTGCGCAACAAACCCGCCTCCCTCCATTGCAACGGCCAAGGACCCGCGCACCACTGAACCTGAAAATATGGCCCCAAAACCGGTAGAGCGCGCCGTATCCGTAAATAGTTCCAGATCAAAATTAGACATGGCCCCATCCAACCAAAGTGATCTGCCATTGTAAGAAATGAGAAACGTCTTCCACACCCCCAAGTCATCCCGTAGCCCACTATTCACCAGCCGTGGCAGCCGCCAAGTGCCTGGAAAATATACGCCCCATGGGCATGATGCGGCAAGCAAAATTCAGCTTACCTAATAACGACTGTAAATCACGAAGTCGAATTTTTCTGCACTGACCCACCGCAGTCACCAACCCCCGGAGCTCCTCCAATTTATCCAAAGGCAAACGACATTCCATGGCCTCCATATCAAAAACCATGCCCAAAAAACACAATTCTGTGTGCGGACCCACCGTCTTATCCGGAGCCAAGGGAACGCCAAAATACTCAAACACGTGCTCCACTGTGCTCAGTAGCAATGCACAGATGGAACTTCCCGGGGGCCAGTGCACAAGAAATCATCCAAATAATGGATGACAGAGCGAGCCCAGAAACATCCCTAACCGCCCATTCCAGAAAAGAACTAAATGTCCCAAATAGGGAACAAGAAATGCCGCAGCCCATAGGCAAACAATGATCGACAAAAATGCGCCTGTCCCATTTGCACCCAGCAGAAGGAGACAACTAAGATGAACCGGCAAGAGGCAAAACACAGCCTCAATATCAGTTTTTGCTAACAAGGAACCCTGACCATACCATCACACCCACGAGACCGCTGCATCGAAAGAAGTGTACGAAACAGTACACACAACCGGGTCAATAGTGTCATTGACCGAACCCCCCCCCCCACCCCCCTGCGGATGTGACAGGTGAGGATGAGTCTAAATTTATTGGGCTCTTTTTTAGGAACAACACCCAACGGCAAAATTACCAGATCAGGCATTGGCGGGTCAACAAACAGGCCAGCCATGCGACCCTCTTTGTCAAGTTTAGCAAGGACAACGTCCGGATGCAGCCACGACGATCTTAAATTATCCGCTGCAGGAGGAACAACTGCCAATGCACATGGGATCAAAAAACCCTCTGCAAAACCCCGCCACAACAGGCAAGCCAAAGCCTGATCTGGGTACCACTTTAAAAACGGCAACATCCTTCCTACTCTCACCGGCATCATCCCTTTTTCCAGCGTCACCACCTCTCCCCCTTCTCTGTTTAAAACACCGAAACAATGGATGGGACCCCTCATAACCCGAGCACTCGTGACGGAATCAGCATCCAGATCCAAACTTGCACGATCCCTTGTTGAATTGCCAGCAGTATCCTTTTCTAAGTGCGGCCGGTTGTGCAACAGAGGCTGCACCTCCGCCCCCCCCCCCCCCAGAAAAGGATGAGCTGTGGTCCACACGGGCGTCTTCAGCTTCATCCACAACCCAATATCCTTGTGGTCCCACCGCAAAGACGGCTGAACCACCATACGTTGACGAAACTGCTTGTCATAACGCAACCACATGATGCCCCAGTAAACCCTCTGCGCTTCGCTGATAGCATCTAAGTAACAAAAGAGGGGCGAACAATGTTCCAGCAACCTCTCTCCAATAACGCTCGCCAGAATGGCAAATACCTGAAGCCAATTAGAGAAAGTGCAGGGGATCAAACAATACCGCCGTTTTTCCTCCTCCTCCCTCTTACTCTCGTCTGGCCGAACTTTGTCCGAGATGAATTTCTCCAACTGCAAGAAAGAAAATATCTCCACATATTCAACCTTCCAAATGCGCTCCTTCACCTCCGGCTTTAGATGAGCCCCCAAGGGCCCCTCAAAGCACACATAAACTTTGCATTTGGCCGCATCCGCCAAACGCACCCCATCAAACCCCGGCACCCCCTTTTCCCCACTGTCGGCCCCAGGACCATCAACAGCCGCATCCCCCCTTGGCCTCAGAGGCAGCGCTGGAAGAACCACCCACCGCCGACCTAACAGCAGAAGAGGCTCCAGAAAACTGTGGCACAGTTACTGGAACCACCCGCAGGGGCACCCCCACAGCAGCGTCTCTACCTCCCATGGAGACAACACTGCCCCCAGATGCCGCAGCCTGAACCGCCGACCATGCGGCCAAAGATGGCGCTGAAGCCCGGGCCACCACCCCCGCCTCACAACGCGCCAGTACATCCCTAAAACCGCCAGCAGCATACCAACAACCCCATCAGTGCCCAAGGAACCCCCCCAGCAACAACGCATCAACCCCAGTAACCCCAGACCAGCTCGCCGCCTCCAACCCCGAAGTGCTACTCCCCAAGTCCTCTTCTCCCGGGGGGGGGGGGTGTGGTCCTTGCAGCCTGTCTGACAGCCTCTCACGCAGCCACCCTGAGCCATTTGCTTTCGTCACTGCCTGCAATTGGGATAGCATCCCATCTAAGTCACTCATGGCCTAGGTTTTCTGTGCAGGTATCAGAGAAGGATGAGAAACCACCCCTGTGCTGACACAAGCTCCGACTGACCTCCGACAATACCCATCCCACCTCCTAATCCTGGCAAGACCACCCCTCAAGGTGGCGTACTCCAATCAGTTGAGTAACCACCCCCTTACCTCCTGCATATACTCCCACCCAAATACACACTCCGCCTGGTCTGCACGCCCCACTCATGCTGGCCCTCCCTTTTAGCTTTGCTCAGTCCAGGCCCTGACTTTATATTTAACATTATGACATCTGTGCAGGAAGGTACTGGTCACATTATAAAACATATTAGGTTCTTTTATGTTGAAAACATACATTTTAATACACCCTCTGACATGAGCAAACCAGTGTGAGAGATAACAAGAACATATGCAGGCTGTGTAAATCCTTTTTAATTTTGTGTTTCTGAATGTTATTTGGCTTTCATTTATATGGAAAGATGTAGTAGTATGTTTTTCCTCTAGTTGGGATGAGGAAAGGTAATTTTAACAGACTGGTATGAAGCATGCTGTATATGATACTGGTTGTAAAAAGAAAGGTAAAAGATGTGTGACTTATGTATAGCATCATGCATGGTCACATCCTCATAGACAGTGCAGAAATACCAGAATGCCTGCTCAATATTCAGTGTAATTGCTTTTTTTTTTTTTTAAAGCTCCCTGGTATCTAACAGCATGTAATGCAAAGAAGCAAATGTATTCATTGAATTTACCCTTACAACAGCACATGTCCTGCACTGCCGTCCTGTTTTTATGTGAAAGCAAGATAGTAGGGAAACCTTACCTCCTTTGTTACAGTGTAATTATTCATCCTGGGTGCAATAAATTCTCTTGTATAAACCATTACACTTTCTCATGTCTGCCCTATCTTTCCTGTGCAGTAAGTCCTTACTTTTTACTTATTAACTTTTCTGTGATGTACGGATATGTGAGCAAGTCTCCTGGGGCTCTGTATGAGACTCTGTTCTCTTGTTGGATCTGTCTTTTGGGGTAAAGCGCTTTTAACTTAACATTTGAACATTGTATTTTACCTCTCAGTCATGCAGGGAAACATACTTTTGATTCACAGCTCACAAAATATGCTGTGCCCTGCACTGAGCGGTGGTGTCAGCCATGGTCCTCCCTAAATGCATACTGGCTTCACCATAGTAATAAGTATAGAAAGAGCTAAGACACAGTGATGCTCAGTAAAAAAGAGAGGATTTTTGCTATTCTGCCGAGCAGTTTGTGAAACCATGTGAATGGGATCTGGTAATCTTCTGTCTGCAAGTATTTCCATCAGGTAAATTTTTCCAATTTTTGTAAATAACTTGGATAGAACTGATTTTAGCTGGATTTATACCACTTGAATTATACATGATACTTTATATTTTGACAGCACAAAATATTTTAAGACACAACATTTAAAGTATAGATTGGGGGATACTTAAATCTCTTTCCAGCATTTTATGTGTCTGTGTCCTTTTGAGGGGATTTTCATAATTTTCTGTACCAAGAAAATAACAGGAAATTAAATAAAATACCCTCTTAGAAATCCGCTATTGCAATAAATATCACAAGTGAAAGATTTGCCCACTGTTCCTGTTCCAGCAGCAACTGTAACATTTTGGATCTCCCATCACTCTTTGTCACAATGACAATGTCTGATACAACAGTTGCTAGGACAAACGGAGACGGTGAATCTTCAGTGCAGAGGCATAGACAAAAAAAACACTTTTACCCCCTTCCTGTCCAGGTCAATTTTCAACTTTCAACACTGGCACACTTTGAATGACAATTGCGCGGTCATGCAACACTGTACCAATATGAATTGTTTTAGCATTTTTTTGAGACAGATAAAACTTTATTTTGGTGGTATTTATTCACCACTGGGATTTTTACTTTTTTTTCTACAGTGAGGAACAGAAGTATTTGAACACCCTGTGATTTTGCAAGTTCTCCCACTTAGAAATCATGGAGGGGTCTGAAATTACATTGTAGGTGCATTCCTGCTCTGAGAGACAGGAAATTTTGCAAATAAATAATATTTTTTCATAAATCTTGGCCAAAATGTATTCAGCTATCTTTTTAGTAAAACAAAAATAACCCAAATTAGTTTATAACCAAAAATTTAAATTTTTCAAAAATAGTTTTTACATTTTTATTTTACTTTTTATATTATTATTTGTTTTTTTTTTTAACATACTGTCACTGTTATCATAGTGACACTGTACTAGTGGGGGGTGATGAACATTTTTTTTTCTTTTTTTACACTGGTTGCTTTTACACCCATAAAGCCTGTAGAAGCAATCATTTCTCCTTCTCTCTGACTGCATTCCTGCAGCCATTGAGAAATACTGTGAGAGCTGTGATTGGTCACAGCTTGTCACATGGTACAAGGCTGTCGTGAATAGCCTTGTACCATGTGACCTCTGTGATCATTCACAGATTTCACTAGTAGTAAGCAATGATGTCAGGAAGTGACATCTTGCTTACTACTATTCATGTGATCACTGATTGGCCAATCAGTGATTACATGATCGGGACCTCACACAGAAGTCCTGTACAGCGATCGGTGTTCCGCTGTGTCCTGTAAATGGAATTTACAGACAAGTCAAATTCCTGTACAATGAATGCATGGCAGTTCATCAGCAGTACCTTGGTGGGCCCCTGGCCTGTGTGCTGCATAAAATTAAAAGTTTTGCAGAGCCATAAATTACCTTGTGACTCTTACATTGTTCCCCTAGTTCTGGGTCATTCACTGTAGTGGAGACAAGCCAGTAAACAAATGAAACTGTCTACTCAGAAGATAATATATCACCAAATAAAGTGTCTACTTTATGGTCAGACACATTCTTTCCACTATTGAATATTTCTTCTCTGTAGAGGTTTGCTGCTGGATGGTGTTTATCATTAATTACCTAGGGCAAGACTGCTCCCAGGTTAACATCAGAGGCATCTGTTTGTATAAGAAATTCTTGACTGAAGGTAGGGTGGCTAACACTGGTCCGTTACACAATACTGCCTTCAGCTCTTGGGAAACTTTCATTGCCTATTCCTTTTATTTTACAATGGTGGACCTAGTCCTTTTGATGAGATCAGTAAATGGAGATTAGTATAATAATAGAATAGTAGCAAAGTTAGGCACACACCTCCCCTGAAACCTAGAAAGGATAGTACCCAACAATTCCTAGAGAGGCTCTAACCTGTTTTTTTTTCCCTGGCTGGGATTAGTTATAATTGCTTTTATCTTGTCCATAGAAATATGGAAATGTTTTATGACCCCCTGCCTAATGCTGTAGCCCAAATACTAGGCTTTTCCCAGGCCTATTGCACATTTTTTTTTATATTTGCTGTTAACCCAGCCTTATGGATGACATCCAGGCTGTCTTCTTTAGGTTTTGATCTCAGTCTAGACTGAAAATTAAAACACTTAGTTATGCCAAAAAATATGCTTTGTGGGGCTTAAGACTGTGGTCCACCATTTTTTTGGAATGGCAAAAGGGAGGACCTCATGCTGATACAGCCTATTTGGTGTCGCAAAAGCTGAAATGGCTTTTTTGTCAGACTCAGATAACCAGTAAGGTTTTTACTCAATGTGAGGCTCTGCTACAATGCCAGGATATTCTGAAAACACCCTCAGGTTGTTGCATTAACTCTCTTACCTCCTGAATATGAGTAGAAGACAGAGACTCTGAGAATCTAACCTCCTTTATTCCTTTTACTAAGGGTATTTTAGGGATGCTGTCTCCTGAGAGAGTCTCCTGATTTTCTTAGATATCTTTTATATTGATATGGTATATTTGGAGGGGCTTTCTCTTTAAGGTGATGCCTGCAAGAATCAAGTTGTAAGGAGGACATGCTCGAATGGTAGTGGTAGCAGTAAATCATGCATGGAACAGGGACACCCAGGAACAATCTTGGCAGGTTTGCCCTTCAGTTTTATTAAGCAATACAGCAGCCAAATGGTCGGTTCTGACTAGCGTCCATTTCTCTCATCCCAGAAGCCAAACACAGTGAAATGCAGGAGGGTTTATACAGCAAGTCCTAAGCATCAATCAAACAAATGAAACAAATCATCTGCTCATCTGAGCCACTAACTAAATGTATGTCAGTCCCTGACTAATAGGGTGCCTCCTAATAGATTCACTAAAACAGGCAGGCAGCAGAAAGAGAGCACTGAGCATCAGTCAGCTTACATAAAGGTCTGTGGACAGCTGAGACTAATTAATGGGAACTAGATAACCAGTAGGATGTGGACCTAGGAATTGAGCCTTTATCCCACCCAATGCTTCAGGACCCAGACCAGAATTTATTAAGATATGAGAAACAATTTGTTTTCTCCATATCAGGCACAAACCCTGGAGTCCCTCGCCATGTGCAGGTGACACATATACACTGTCTGCAATACTGCTAGCCAGTACCTCACTTTATATAAATTTCCACAACTATGTATTAATTTGATAGTTTAAATTATCATCTGTTTTTTAGATCATGTATTGGTACAACATTTAATGTTTTCATTAGGAATTAGGCAAAAGCAAACAAGCAAGTATGTTGGTTTGACAGCCTTACTTACAAGGTTTTTAAAAACACAAAAGAATTTAATAGGAAACCATAAGCAGAGCTATCCACTGTGTTCAGTGGGAAGTTGAGCTCAGTTTGATACAGCAACCACGTAATTTGGAGCACTTAAAACTATGTGTTTGAAAAAACAAAATCTATAAATAGGACAATTAAGGCAGCATGGTGTCCTCTTTCTTAAAGAAGTAAGGTAATTGCTGAAAGAGAGAGTGAAACAAATGGTCCATTTGAATATACTGAAAATTAATGTTAATTATGCAAATGTTCCACAAGGAAGGTGAGCTGTTGCATATCATATTTTTTGAAATGGTAAGAAAAAGGTCATGGTGATGCCCAGTAGTAACCCAGGAACCAAAAGCGTAGTTGTGTTTGTTCCTTTCAGGAGGTATTTGGGATGGGTTCAAACTGAGTGTATTAATACTGATATACCCCCTCATCACCAAATTACAGTAGGGTTATGAAGAAGAATAGTTAGTGATTGCATTAGTACTGCTGGGCTACACAATAGTAGATGGTACTGCAGGGATGTAAAGCAGGGAGTGACAAGACTTTGAAGTTCATAGATAAGATACTGACAGTTAAAAAAAACTATGCCTAACACTGGCCTATATTTTGTTATGTTTCATGTTCTTGCATGGTACAATAGAACTATATGGGGCAGCGCTGTGGCCAAATAGTTAGCACTTCCGCCTGGCAGCACCAGGGTCTTTGGTTCGAATCCCATCCACTGCACCTCCTGCCTGGAGTTTGCATGTTCTCCCTCTGCCTGCGTGGGTTTCCTCTGGGTACTCCAGCCTTCTCTCACACTCCAAAGACATGCTGGTAGGTTAATTGGATCCTGTCTAAATTGGCCCTAGTATGTGTATGTATGAATGTAAGATAGAGACCTTAGATTGTACACCCCTTGAGGGTTAGGGACTGATGTGAATGTACAATATACATGTAAAGCACAGCATAAATTGACAGCACTATATAAGTACCTGAAATAAATAAACTATAGGCAAAACTGTTTTTTTTTGTCATTTTGGATAGAGTAAGGGAGGGTTATAACACCTTTCAGTTTATTGTTATCATCTGTGTCCCATTGAGGGGATTTTCCTTCACTTCCGGTCCCATAGCCAAGACAGGAGGGAGAATGTCTCCGCAAATTAAGGGAATTCCATATATATATATATGTATATATATATATACTTTTTTCCCAGAAAAATATACTATAAGTGACAGTTTAAGACCATGTAATAAAAAAATCAAATCATAATACATAGAGAACCTAGTACACAGTAAAGAAAAAATACTCCTTTTGTAACATATTACTTCATTAACCCCTTGGCGCCGGCGCCTCCTGGCCCTTTATGGGTTTCGGGAGGCGGGGCGGGGTTTAGGGTCATGTGACCGCTGTGACACGCCGTCACAGCGGTTACATGATCGGGAAAGGTACCGATCGAAAGAGGGGATTGGGAACTTTCTGTGAATAACGGACATATGAGCTGGGAGCATGCAGGGCGCGCGCTCTCAGCACATATGGTTTTTTATAATAGAACGCAAATGTGCAGCCACTCGGTGTCTAGGCCCAGATGCCGGGAAGCCGCACATTTGTGTTCAGCCGGCGCCAAGAGGTTAAAGTAGTAGTAAACTCCTGAATTTGATTTTATATATAGGAAAGCTTTTAATAATGCTTACCTGTAGGTTAAACAAATATCTCCTAAACATGCCCCATTTAAGAGACATTTGCTTGGTTGGCAGCCAGTGACATCATCAGCGCATTTGCTCTGAAGGAACAGCATTCCCGTGTTTTTTCTCCAGAGCTCTGTACTGTGGCTGTGACTCCCATGCGAACCTGCAGGAGTGACATCACTGCGGCTCGGCCATTCAAGCAGCCACAGCCCGCGAACCTGGAAGGAGGAGGAGTTTGAAGATAGAAGTCTCTGCAGTGGTGACAGTGTGCCGCTGGAGGGCTTCATTTCAAGGTAAATGTTTCAGAATGTTCTAGTATGTGATGCATACTAGAACATTATGCATTTACCTTGCAGAGAGAAAGTTAAAAAAATTTTTATTTGTCTACTACCACTTTAAGGCCTCATGCACACAGGACATTTTGAAAACACTTTTCCTCCTTAGCAGAAATAATGCCTGATGATTGTATAAGTGTCTAACGCTTTTACAAGCTTTTAGATGCGTTTACAGACGTCAAGTACTTGGGCGTTAATTCATTTTACTGACCAGAATAATAATTTATTCTGGCCAATAAAATGAATTCTGAAGCACTAAATGCACCTAACATTAACATGCGTTTAGACATGTTTACACTTCTTTACAAGCGTCAAGCGTTTTTTCTGTCAAAATGCTGCTGCTCCTGGACAAACTGGCAGTGAATTTTTTATCCTGCCTCTAAACTCTCCTGCCACTAAACATCTATGTATGCATGGACACATAGGCTAACATGGAGGGGCATTTGTAAGCAGAAAAAAATGCCTGATGCTCCCAAAAACTTCCTGTTTGCATGAGGCCTAAGAATTCCAAAAAAACTTCAGCTATACAGCCTAAACTGGAGGGAGCAAGTAATTTACACATGTCAGAGCCTTCTGCGTGACTGGCTATTTTTAGTTTGCATTTTTACCTTTCGTGCAATATTGTATTAATATTCTCATTCTACAGGATTTATATAGTGCCAACAGTTTATGCAGAGCTTTATTGTACTGTATGTATTATATTAGATATGATATACCTATTCAAACCAAATGTTTATTTACATTTTGGATAAAATTGAGAATCGTTTACATTTATGTCAGGTTTCTATTTCTGTCTGTAACCCAAATTGGGAGAAATTCCTTTATTTCATACCCATAGAAAAAAACTGGGAGAGCAGTTGTCTGGGGGACAGGAAAGCAAAAAGAACAATAAAAACATTGTCAGAAATTCTAACTCCTCCCCACTCCACTGAAAAAA
Source organism: Staurois parvus (assembly GCF_062004578.1). Classification (NCBI taxonomy): domain Eukaryota; kingdom Metazoa; phylum Chordata; class Amphibia; order Anura; family Ranidae; genus Staurois; species Staurois parvus. Next base: position 3,754,311 of record NW_028318546.1, read on the forward strand.
CATTTTTTTTGCATGTGCCTAGGCTGGAGTTCACTAGCCCACACGATAAAATGTAGTATTCAGTATGTGGCTAGTGTCTGTATAATAGAGTTTCAAGTAACTTTATTCATGTTTCCACAGAGCACTGTGGTGTGATTTATTTTATTTATTTCAGGTACTTTTATAGTGCCATCAATTTACACAGCACTTTACATATATGTATTGTACATTCACATCAGTCCCTAACCCTCAAGGGGTGTACAATCTAAGGTCCCTAACTCACATTCATACATACACATACTAGGGCCAATTTAGACAGGATCCAATTAACCTTCCAGCATGTCTTTGGAGTGTGGGAGGAAACCAGAGTACCCAGAGGAAACCCACACAGACACAGGGAGAACATGCAAACTCTAGGCAGGTGGTGCCGTAGCTGGGATTCAAACCAACAACCCTAGTACTGCCAGGTGGAAGTGCTAACCATTTAGCCATGACAAACTATGCCATCTAGTGTGCTTCAGAAAAATTCAGCTTCTCTGTGAGCAGGCACATAGAACATAATTGTTTTCTCTGTGCCCTAGCATTGATCTGCATTTTTCTTGTGCACAAAAATGTAGGTTATTGCATATAGCGTAAACATAATATAAAAGTTACATATACACTATAGTGCCAAAAGTATTGGGACACCCCTCAAAATCATTGGATTCAGTGTTCCAGTCACCTCCATGGCCATAGGTGTACATAATCAAGCACCTAGGAATGCAGACTTTTTCTACAAACATCTGTGAAAGAATGGATCGATCTCAGGAGCTCAATGAATTCAAGCGTGGTACCATGATGAGTTGCCACCTGTGCAATATGTCCATCCGTGAAATTTCCTTGCTACTAAATATTCCACAGTCAACTGTTAGTGGTATTATAACAAAGTGGAAGCAACTGGGAACAACAGCAACTCAGCCACGAAGTGGTAGGTCATGTAAAATGACAGGTCATGCTGAAGTGCACAGTCTGCAGAGGCAACAGCTAAAGACCTCCATACTTCATGTGGCCTTCACATTAGCACAACAGTGCGTGGAGAGCTTCATCATATGGGTTTCCATGGCCAAGTAGCTGCATCCAAGCCTTACATAACCAAGTGCAATGCAAAGCGTTGGATGCATTGGTGTAAAGCATGCTGCCACTGAACTCCAGAGCAGTGGAGAGGTGTTCTCTGGAGTGATGAATCACGCTTCTCTATCTGACAATCCAATGGACCTGTCTGGGTTTGACGGTTGCCAGGAGAAAGGTACTTGCCTGACTGCATTGTGCCAAGTGTAAAGTTTGGTGGAGGGGGGATTATGGTGTGGGGTTGCTTTTCAGGTGTTGGGCTTGGCCCCTTAGTTCCAGTGAAGGAAACTCTATGTGTCAGCATACCAAGACATTTTGGACAATTTCATGCTTCCAACTTTGTGGGAACAGTTTGGTGATGGCCCATTCCTGTTCCAACATGACTGCGCACCAGTGAAAAAAAGAAAGGTCCATAAAGACTTGGATGAGCGAGTTTGAGGTGGAGGAACTTGACTCCTGACCTCAACCCGATAGAACATCTTTGGGATGAATTAGTGCAGAGACTGGGAGCCAGACCTTCTTGTCCGACATCAGTGCCTGACCTCACAAATGTGCTTCTGGAAGACACACTCCTAAACTTTGTGGACAGCCTTCCCAGAAGAGTTGAAGCTGTTATAGCTGCAAAGGGTGGGCCAACTCAATATTGAACCCTACGGACTAAAACTGGGATGCCATTGAAGTTCATGTGCGTGTAAAAGCAGGCATCCCAATACTTTTGGCAATATAGTGTATGTATATTTGGATAGATTACAGTCTTACGCTACCTGGGTAGGGACCCACAGTGATGCCATTATATTTTTAGATTGTTGATTCTCTGTGGCTTCTCTGTGGCTTCTGGTGCCCTTCTTTGATTTCCCACCATGGAGGCACTTAACTATTTCAGATTGTTCCCCTCCAGTTTGTGCCTTGATAGTAGCAATGTCTCCAAGATAAAAGATTTTGCACAGTAAGAACTATATTACTCCTGCTATGGATTCTGTGGATTTGCCTCCAATGATTGTTGAGATGCCTCTGCTGGCTTATTGTGATGATGCATTGTAAGGGCTCCTTCACACCAGTGGTCATGCATTAAGGTCCATTGTTACTACACATTGGTGTGAAGAAATAGCCTTTAAGGCACCTCTGCACAACTTAGCCAAATGGAGCTGCTGTGAATGAGCTGTAAATGTTTTCAAAAGCTGTTATCACTTTCACTTACATTGCTCTTATTTGTTAAATAACATAACTGAGATAAATCAGAATTTTATTCTATCTGCCAACATTTATCCCTTTACCCCTTGATGCCGACCATATGCAAATATGCGGCCTCTCGGCAGCTGGGCCTTGACGCCGATCTCCCCTTGTGATCGGGACCTTTTCCATTCATGTGACCGCCATGACAGCACATCACGGCGGTCACATAACCGTAAAACCTCGCCCCGCCTCCCAGCGTCTGAAACCCCTTAAAGGGCTGGGAGGCGTTAGATGTTTTGTTCCTCAGATGGATTGATCTGGTTGTTGAATCAACCTTTAAACTGATTTAAGTCTTCTAATACAGTGAGCCGTTCTCATTTTTTCATTTTGGAGCATTTTCAGATTCTTCTCTAGTAGCCGACATCTACAGGGAACCGACTCCTGTCATTGGTGGGGGTGTGGAAATAGGAGCCTGCAAAAGAGTATATAGCACTGACCAAAAGTTTTGAGCATGGCACAAATATTCATTTTCACAAAGTCTGCTGCTTCAGTGTTTTTGGATCTTTTTGTCAGATGTTACTATGGTATACTGGAGTGTAATTACATGCATTTCGCCTACCTATGTAATTCTCCCTGCATGCTGTCAATCAACTTCTTGGCCATATCTTGACTGATGGCAGCCCATTCTTGCATAAACAATGCTTGGAGTTTCTCTGAATTTTTTTTTTTTTTTTGTTCACCCACCTCAATGGGATTGAAATGTTACTAAACCCACAACAGTAAAATCAGTCTGTATATGCAAAAAAGCAGGGGTAGGCAACCTGCGGCTCTCCAGCTGTTGCAGGACTACAAGTTCCATCATGCCTCTGCCAGTCATAGCTGTAACTGTCAGCTTTGTGATGTTGCAATGTCTCATGGGAAATGTAGTTCCACAACAGCTAGAGAGACGCAGGTTGCCCACCCCTGCAATAAAGCATGCTTGTTATACTCACTGTGGAACTTAAGGAGTTACTCCTCTGCATTGTGTAAAAACGCTGTTTGATCCTGACTTCTCTGACCCTCCCCTTCTTCCAGTATCTCCCTCTTATCTCCTGATAAGACATATTGTGTGAAATCACTTTGCACATGCTCAGTTTGGTGTGTATTGCTAGAGTGGTGTTTATTTTCTTGGGAGAGTGCATGTGATCAGCACAGGGCCAATCAGCACTGTCCAGACAGTTGTAAGGGGTTCTGCATCCTCCTAGAGCAGAATGAAAAAATTCCTCCTACAAGCTTTGACATGTGCTCTACTGGACACTGATAAAAGTCACAAGACACAAGGTATTTAGCAGTTTATATTTACTAAAATAATTACACTTCCATGTTCTGTGTACTGTGGAAGACCAGATATAATGGATGCAGGGTCCTGGGTTTACTAACACGTTAAGGTCTGGGGAGTTTCCCAGACATGCTTTACTGTTGGCATGACACAGGACTGATGGTAGCGCTCAGCTTTTTCTCCAGGTTTTTTCCAGATGCCCCAAACAATTGGAAAGGGGATTCATCAGAGAGAATGACTTTAGACCAGTCATCAGCAGTCCAATCCCTGTACCTTTTCCAGAATATCAGTCTGTCCCTGATGTTTTTCCTGGAGAGAAGTGGCTTCTTTGCTGCCCTTCTTGAAATGAAGCCATTCTCCAAAAAGCCTGCTTCCATTCCTGAGCATGCTCCGATCCTGCAACTGATTTAAACTATTAGGAGACAGTCCTGGTGCTTGCTAGGTTTTCTTGGGTGCCCTGAAGCCTTTTTCACAACAATTGAACCTTTCTCCTTAAAGTTCTTAATGATCCGATAAATGGTTGATTTAGGTGCAATCTTAGTAGTAGCGATATCTTTGCCTGTGAATCCCTATTTGTGCAAAGCAATGATGACTGCACATGTTTCCTGTGCAGGTAAATTAATATTTGTGTCATTCTCAAAACTTTTGGCCAGGGCTGTATATTATTCTCTTACTGCTGTATATCAACTTTGAGCTTTTTAAAGATATATGTCTGGGAAAATTGAAAAAACAAACAAACAAAAAAACCAAAAACATATTCAGTATATTACCTCCATACATGTACATTTTGCTATGTTTTATTCATTTACAAACTTTGTAAATTCAGAATCTATTTGATGAAGATGTGCCATAAATTCAGTGTGCTCCTAATTCTGATACGGTGAAATCTCAGGCAGTGTTGTTAATATAGCTAAAGTGTCTAAACCAGGGTTTCTCAACCAGGGTTCCTCCAGAGGTTGCTAGGGGTTCCTTGAGCAATTAGCAATATCTGCCTGTCAGATAAGCTGACACAATTGATATTTTTAGCTATCTGTAAGGGGGTAATTCTTCTTAATGACCACAAGTGTAAGGAACATTCTTCCCACTGACCATCACACGAATGTATCATGAGCTGTAGATACGGGAATTCTTAGCAGGGGTTCCCCGAGACCAAAAAGTCACTTCAGGGGTTCCTCTGTGTTTGAAAAGGTGTGAAAGGCTGGTCTAAACCATCAAACAACAATTTAAATTATACATAGGTAATTGAAATAACAATCATAATTTGCGAAAAAACAAATATAAGTGCAAATGAAACTGTGCATGTCATAAAAATTAGTCCACTCTAAAGCAATTCCTCATTTTCCAGGACCATGGCCTTGGAAATAATATGCTCGGTGCAAAACAGTTTCCCATGACTCCTCTGTGTCTTCTACCATTTTTGCTCACTACGTGCACACCCCATGAGATAAGCACTCACTAGATATTGTTGAACACATATCTCTAAGCTGGTTGAAATTTGCATCCATTTTCCTCCTCCAATGTGCAGGCTTTCTTAAAACTGTATTAAAAAAACAATATAAAAATAACTCATATTTCCACTGTTGAGCGATTATAATTGTTATCATCTCAGTTATTATTTGATGGTTTAGACACTATGGGGTTTATTTACTAAAGCTGGAGAGTCCAAAATCAGACTCCCTTCTGCATAGAAACCAATCACCTTCCAGGTTTCATTGCCAAAGCTTCATTGAACAAGCTGAGGTTAGAAGCTGATTGGTTTCTATGAAGAAGGGAGTCTGATTTTGGACTCCCCAGCTTTAGTAAATAAACCCCTATATATTGCTAGTATTTACAAAAATTTAGAACACTAGGATAGCTGGGCTATTCTCTTACAGCATAGCTTCAAATTTGGTTTAATGTCATTAGAATTTTATTTGATTTGGTATACAGTTCTTACACTCCAGGTTTGTTGAGAACAAAAAAATCCCAAGGTGAACTAACAAACTTTTTTTCATAGATTTTTACTCTAGTCTCCTTTTCTTATGATATTCATTTAGACCTTGTCATGTATTTTCAAACTGATTGCTAAGTGGGAAGGTCTGCCTTTATTATCGCCATATGAGCAGTTTCAGTGTTGGATTTAGAAAATTAATAATTTCACAGATTCAGACATTTAATAGACCAATTCAGGTTTTCTGAAGTTTTCTTGTAAAGCTTTCCCATCTCCTTTAGTGTAAGCTACATGGTAAAATACTTAACTTGCAGACCTTCGCTGAGTGGTCCCACACAGGCTATGCATGAAAGAAGTCCTGCAACTATTGCACATATATACTGTGGCCTCATTTGTTCCTATAGATAGTTTGTACAAATGGGAAACACAGCCTTCCAGAAATGTATTGACCTTCCTTGTAAATTAATTAGGTTGTGTGTAATTGTCAGGGCGTGGACTTGAACCTGGGACCTCTTCTCACTGAGCTACCTGGGATGCTAGACAACACTCTGCCTGATCTATTGGACAATCCTGGCTTGTTCCTTGTTTTCTGATGAACCTTGAACTTCTTGCTCCTCCCAGGAACTTCCTGATTTAAGCCATTTCTCTGCACTTCCTGTTTGCCAGATTATTGTGCCTTCTCCAGCTAGTATCTCACTTTGTTTCTCCTGCGTCCGTCCATACCTTCGCTACCGACCTTTGGCTTGTTTCTTGACTACGATTCTGCCTCATCCCAACCTGCTACCGCTTGTTACCGACCCTTGCTTGTTTACTGACTACGCTGCTGCTAGATCCCTACCTGCCATATCAGTTACTGGATCCTGGCTTGCTCACTTCCTGGTGGGGTGATCCTGAGAACTGTGACCTGGTACTAACACGCAGCAAAATCCATCTCCACCATCAGGAGCTCTGGTGAATACCGGTTAGTGCTTAGACCCCGCACCTCAGGTGAGCCTGCGTCATTTCCCAGGTTGACCTGCTTGTTTACCTATCCTGTTGGTTGGTCTGCTGCTATAGCTACTGGCCTCTGAACCTGACCTCACACCGTGAGAGAATAATCTGGCCTAAACATGGAGGCGGCCGAAGCAGATGCCATGGCCCCTTTTAGGCAGCGAATTTCAGAGCTGCAAGAGTTTGGTGTTACCTATAAAGAAAAATTTTCCGAACTGCAAAGTGTAGTAAAGGGGCAACAGGAAGAAATCCATGCTCTGCAGAGACGATTGCTGGACTTGTGTTCCCGCGATATTGCTAATACATGGATGCCTCTGCCACTCAAGTTCAATGGGGACTGCCGCCATTACAGAGGTTTCCTTAACCAATGCCGCATTTTTTTCCAGATGCAACCTGCTGCATTAAATTCTGAGAAACAGAAGGTATTGTTTGTTATAAACCTCCTGACTGAGGAAGCCCTAGCTTGGGCCTATCATATAGAACAATACAGCGCACCTTTAAACAATTTTGAGACTTTTGTGACTGCAATGAACCAGGTATTTGATGATCCCAACCGCTGCGCTACCACTGAAGCAAAGCTGCATAATTTGCGGCAGGGTAGATGCTCTGTTGCTGCGTATACAGCTGAAGAGATTGGGAATATTTGGAAGTAATGGTGGCATGCGTTTCTCTGCTAATCAGTTCAGTCAGAAGGATATCAAAAAATTCTCCAGATTCTAACATACCTGAACCTGTGCAGGTAGATGCTATTAAGAAATCCATTTCTACTCAAGAGAAAGTGAAAAGAGTTACTGCCTGACATGGTAGAGGTCCCAGGTTCAAGTCCAGGCACTGACAGTAATAGGCACAGAGCAAAGACAGAACTTTTTTGTGCAAAGGCTGTGGCATGCCAGCAGGGTCACACACTGAGGAACCTCCATAACTGGGCTGTAGGTAAGCATTTTATACTGCGAATAACTTTATTAAAAGGGAAGTTTTTATTTAACTGTCCCAAGAAGTCCAGGTAGCAACATTTTAATTTTCTGCCAGTATTTTCTAAAAAATCATAGCTGGTCTCAGATTAAAATGAAAAGGTAATTTTACTAATATCAAATTAAAATAGCATGTACATTTTTTTTAAAATAGTGAAGTTTTCTTTCAGGCACATGCTTGCTGCGCTTTTGACATTTGTTTTCAAGTATCTGATATTAATATGGAAATGTTGCCGATCTCACATTGTTGTACACTTTGATGGAATTGTAATTTCTCTGATTTAGCATGTTTATTTTTGCACTGGTATATAATTTGACATGATATAATCTTATTTTTGTGCACACAATTTCAAGTATATATTCTTGAAAAGGACATACAAATTGACTTCTAGTTCCTCTTAAAAAGAGACATTTGTCCTTCAGGCAGATTATGTTTTTTTTGTCAGGCAGCTGTCATCCTGGAAAGATTAGTAGGTGATATTACCAACTCCCAGAATATGATTTTCTTATCTTTTAATATCCAGCAAATCAATTCAAAAAGCATATACTGTGACAGACTTGTTTTCTTAAATCTAGGTTAGAAATATGAAAAAAATACATTGATCCTTGAATGCAGTTTCTTTGTGAAAATCTGCAGGTGCAAAAGTAGGCCAAAAACAGTAATGTTTATTGTGATCAGAACAACTGAAAGTATAATTAAAATATACGTCAGTCCCTGGACTTCTGAACTATTGCATGTATTGGATACTCCAGCAGTGAATTCTCCCTGGCATAGTTCTTGACTCTTTCCACTTACAATTTTTGATGTTCTTGCCCACATTTGTATGTTCCAAGATCCCCTGTTGCATTCATCATAGCAAAACAATTAATAGAAATCCAACAATGAGAATGGGACCTCTAATAATGGCCACAATAGCTGTGCAGACTGAACCAAAGAAATCAATTGCAGAAATGTCACTAATTGTCCCCAAGATGTCAGGTTGTTTAACTCTCCAGCTTCTAGCAAAAAGTAAAATATATCTGTTGTCAGTGAAATGATCCTTAACCACTTCAAGTCCAGGCACTTTTACCCCCTTCCTGTTCAGGACAATTTTCAGCTTTCAGCGCTATCACACTTTGAATGACAATTACGTGATCATGCAACACTGTGCCCATATGAATTTTTTAGCATTTTTTTGAGACAGATAAAACTTTATTTTGGTGGTATTTATTCACCACTGGGATTTTTATTTTATTTGCTATATAAATGAAAATGTCCAAACATTTTTTAAAAAAAAGTGTTATTCTTATAAAATTTTGCAAATAAATAATCTTTCTTCATAAATCTTGGCCAAAATGTATTCAGTTATCTTTTTAGTAAACAAAAAAAAAATAACCCAAATTAGTTTATAACCAAAAATTATATATTTTAAAAATTTTCTTTTACATTTATTTTTTTATATTATTTATGTTTTTGTTTTTTGTACATACCATCACCCTAGCAGTACAGTGTCACCATAGTGACACTGTACTGTACTACTTGTGAGGGGTAATGAAGATTTTTTTTTTTTTTTTTTTTTTTTTTTACACTGATTGCTTTTACACCCATAAAGGCTGTAAAAGCAATTGTTTCTCCTTCTCTCTGGCTGCATTCTTGTAGCCATTGAGAAATACTGTGAGAGCTGTGATTGGTCACAGCTTGTCACATGGTACAAGGCTGTTGTGAATAGCCTTGTACCATGTGATCTCTGTGATCATCCACATATTTCACACGTAGTAAGCAATGATGTCAGAAGTGACATCTTGCTTACTACTCTTTATGTGATCACTGATTGGCCAATCAGTGATCACATGATCGGGACCTCACACAGAGGTCCCGTACAACGATTGGTGTTTGGCTGTGTCCTCAGGACACAGTGGGCACCGGATCGCGGTACTGTGTGCTCCCAGGGAGCGCACACACGCAGGGAAGCGGGGAGGACGTTTATAAATGGCCACCCGTCCCTGCACTGTTCCTGTCCGGCCATTTATATACATGGGCCGGAAGGGAAGTGGTTAAAGTTCTGATCACTGTGGTTAGAAACAAATGTTGATTTGACCCACTAGCCATTAAAAATCAAACAAATGTTCCTAAAATGAAAATGTTCAAACTGATTTCTACTAGATTATGGCAAGCTTTCATGGTAACATGTTTGTTTTTTTAAAGTTCGACCCACATAAATAATTATGGTAAGGTAAAATAAGGTAAACATTGCTATAATAACTCCTGAAATATAATTTTACAAGATCTCTGCTTTCAGAAAATATATCATGTTGAGAGAGTTAACTGAATTGTACATTTCATAATGTGTGTTTTAGGGCTAGTGTAGATGAGTGTTTGAGATGCGTTACCCTTCAAATCTGTTGCTGGATTTAACCATATTTGACTAGAAGCAGCCAAGCATGGTAAAAAACACACTTTGTAAATGTTATCCTTCTAATCTGCTTCCAAGGCAATAGCCTACAGGAGCCTTGTGATAAATGTTGCCCTAACTTGAACTGTATGTAAAACCACTTTTAATGTACAAAAAAAAAAAATTCTCGCATGTATGCCTACAAGTATGTGTATATACATACACTTATATATATATACAGTGGGGCAAAAAAGTATTTAGTCAGCCACCAATTGTGCAAGTTCTCCCATTTAAAAAAAAGAGAGAGGCCTGTAATTGGCATCATAGGTAGACCTCAACTATGAGGGACAAAATGAGAAAAAAAATCCAGACAATCACATTGGCTGATTTGGAAAGAATTTATTTTCAAATTATGGTGGAAAATAAGTATTTGGTCAATATCAAAAGTTCATCTCAATACTTTGTTATATATCCTTTGTTGGCAATGTGTCAGGGAACGAGAAGATCGCCGCGGCGATCGAATCTGCACATGCGTAGAATCCTGACAAAACATACAGGCAGGCGGGCACTAGGACCCAAGCGTGCCTGTCACCAATGATGGTGCCGGGCAAGCACCAGGACCCTGTCAGGAGTCGGGCAGGCTATTTAAACCCGGCTTTTGCAATGCTCAATTGCCGTATGGTCTTATCTGTGTTCCTGAGAGTAGATTGTTTGTTGCCGACCCTGCCTGACCCTGATTTGCTGTCCGTCTCCTGTCCTGATCCCTGGCTTTGTCTGACCATTCTCCTGCTTAACCCCGCATGTTCTGACCTCCTGTTGACGAACCTGGCTTGTGACCTGTTTATCCCTCTGCCTGCTGATTCTGTACTATACCGCCACCACTGTTACCGACCCGGCCTGCCCGACGCTGCTCTAGTTACCTTCTCACATCACATTCTTACCCGCTATACACCTTCTACGGTGCCTCTACCACAGCTGAGTGAACCCAGGGGCCGTGACCTGGTCTCGGCCTGCTCCAAGTCCATCCCCACCATCAGGGGCCCTGGTGAACAAGCAGGTCGGAGCTTAGATTCCGCGCCTTGGGGGATTCCGGTCTGTGGAGTGCTAGATTCTACCGCGGTTGGATTCCTGACACAATGACAGAGGTCAAACGTTTCCTGTAAGTCTTCACAAGGTTGGCACACACTGTTGCTGGTATGTTGGCCCATTCCTCCATGCAGATCTCCTCTAGAGCAGTGATGTTTTGGCGCTGTCACTGGGCAACACGGATTTTCAACTCCCTCCAAAGGTTTTCTATGGGGTTGAGATCTGGAGACTGGCTAGGCCACTCCAGGACCTTGAAATGCTTCTTACGAAGCCACTCCTTCGTTGCCCGGGCGGTATGTTTGGGATCATTGTCATGTTGGAAGACCCAGCCACGTTTCATCTTCGATGCCCTTGCTGATGGAAGGAGGTTTGCACTCAAAATCTCACGATACATGGTCCCATTCATTCTGTCCTGTACATGGATCAGTCGTCCCGGTCCCTTTGCGGAGAAACAGCCCCAAAGCATGATGTTGCCACAACCATGCTTCACAGTAGGTATGGTGTTCTTTGGATGCAACTCAGCATTCTCTCTCCTCCACACATGACAAGTTGTGTTTCTACCAAACAGTTCTATTTTGGTTTCATCTGACCATATGACATTCTCCCAATCCTCTTCTGGATCATCCAAATGCTCTCTAGCAAACTTCAGACGGGCCCGGACATGTACTGGCTTAAGCAGGGGGACACGTCTGGCACTGCAGGATCTGAGTCCCTGGCGGCATAATGTGTTACTGATGGTAGCCTTTGTTACGTTGGTCCCAGCTCTCTGCAGGTCATTCACTAGGTCCCCCCGTGTGGTCCCGGGATTTTTGCTTACCGTTCTTGTGATCATTTTGACCCCACGGGGTGAGATCTTGTGTGGAGCCCCAGATCGAGGGAGATTATCAGTGGTCTTGTATGTCTTCCATTTTCTAATTATTGCTCCCACAGTTGATTTGTTCACACCAAGCTGCTTGCCTATTGCAGATTCAGTCTTCCCAGCCTGGTGCAGGTCTACAATTTTGTTTCTGGTGTCCTTCGACAGCTCTTTGGTCTTCACCATAGTGGAGTTTGGAGTGTGACTGTTTGAGGTTGTGGACAGGTGTCTTTTATACTGATAACAAGTTCAAACAGGTGCCACTGATACAGGTAATGAATGCAGGACAGAGGAGCCTCTTAAAGAAGGTACAGGTCTGTGAGATCCAGAGATCTTGCTTGTTTGTCGGTGACCAAATACTTATTAAATTCTTTCCAAATCAGCCAATGTGATTGTCTGGATTTTTTTTCTCATTTTGTCTCTCATAGTTGAGGTCTACCTATGATGCCAATTACAGGCCTTTCTCATCTTTTTAAGTGGGAGAACTTACACAATTGGTGGCTGACTAAATATGTTTTTGCCCCACTGTATGTATATGTATGTATGTATGTATATATATATATATATATATATATATATATAGGGTTGTTTTATACAACTGAACCTCAGCATTATTACTTGAATTTTTTAATTTTGGTGTTCTTTTGTGTATTTCTCCCAGATCTGTGCTCTAATCCAATGTTGAAACCTTTCCTTTATGTAGGAGCTTCCTGTAATAATAAAGACCAGTCACTGCTACTCTATCTGCTTGTGCTGGGTGACTGGGCTTGTATCCACCCCTTTGTAGCTTTCTGCAGACAGCCTGTAGTGGGTGGACCTTCCCACAGCTCTGATCTCTGCACAGGCTATGTGTAGCATAGTGGTGTCACTGGGTTTGCAAAAGCATCTGGTGCACAGAAAGTGGATTTGCGTCTGTTGTGCATATTGATGAATATATTAAATTTCTGGATTTTGTGCATAGAGTTCAGCTTTAAATATAGTTCTGATTATGACTAATTCTACAATAGATAGATCGATTTTTTATTTATTTTCTCATTCTTTAAAACCCACTAAGTATGTACAATTACAGCATGTACTGTTTTTCAAGCTTTTTTTACACATCAAGGGAAAGCAAAGCACATAAAGGCTAATGGGACCAATGATGTTTGACCCTTCACTCTGCAAGAACTAATTGTTTTCATTTGTTTTGCAGTGTGCATGTACAGAGAGCCATCACTGCATGAAATTGGAGAGAAGACAGGACGTTCAAGAAAAAGTTCAGGGACACCAACCATGAATGGTGGAAAAGTTGTTAATCAAGAGTCAACATAGCCAAGATCCTGCCCTGTCCTGACAGTGAACCCGTTGGAAAGTCAGAAATGATACATATAAACTGACATGACAGGTTCCGCTGACTACGTTTTTGAACTCAAGTTTTCTTCTTTGGATAGAACAAAGAAATGGAAATTAAATTGCCTGTGCAATGTTTTAAACCAACCAGAAAAATATGAAGATAATACTTTGAATCTGGACTCCATTCATATTTTATGCAAAGTTTGCTGTGTGATCAAATTAGTTCCCATCTCTGCATAAAAAGTATACAATAAAGATATTACCTTTAAAATGACAACAAAGTTCTGGAGAAATGAATCTGAACAAATAAATCAGTCACAGCCACTAGGGTAACAATCCCTCTTTTGTGATATTCCTCTGTTTTCGATTTGTGTCTATCTATGAAGCACATCTGCTTTGTCTGTATACATGCCATCATATGTAGAAAGCACAGGCATACAAATATTTATTGTATTCACAATTGAAGACAGTTTGCAGAATTCACAGACATGATAGAGAAACTACATCCTTTACAAACCAAAGAATCTACAGTTTGTTTTTCTTTTAGAGAATGTATATCATTAAAAAACAAGTCTTATCAAGTAAATCAAGTAAAAAAACCACCACAAGAAACATGACGTACTATCAGTCCAATATGTCCCTTATGCTTCCTACTTCTCATTTTGTTAAAATCTTATTGCAATGATCCCCTCCCTGCCCCCATTGCCATCATCTTCCAGTGCTGCAAGGGTTAAAAGGGCCAAAGGACCTGTCAATTGCAGTAATCAAAATAGCAGACTATGCCCACCATTCCTAAACAACTGCTCTATACATAGAAACTGTACTATAGCTTCTATGGATGAAAAACAATCTCTGAATGGAGGAGGTGGACCTTTAATTTATCCTTGTGACCTCCATTCAGAGATTGTTTATTGTCTGTAGTACAGTTTATATAAAAGGAGGAGATAAGTGGAAAGGGTGAGCAAAGTCAGCACTGTGGAGCGTATATGACAGATCCTCTGGCTCTATTAACCCCTGCAACCCCAAAAGGTTACAAGGGTTCGAGTGAGAGGGAGGCTAATTTAAACGGAATAAGGTTAGGCATTCATCAAATTGGTAGACAGTCATGTTCCTTATGCTGATTTTTTAATTTAGCTAAACTTAGGCTTTAATGCTAAACAGCCAGAAAGAAAATCTTGAGCAACCTCCTTACCTTTGCCATCACTTCTCTGCCTCTCAGAGCACCGCTGCCACTGTATACAAATCTTGGTACTTCTTTTATATAGGAAAGTATGTGACATGTCACCTGCCTCCCCCAATGAAGCACTTAGGGTGTAACTGCTGTCAAAATTGGAGTAGGGGGTATGCCACTCACTGTGCATTTTGCTTTATAATTTTAGGTATTATCATTTTTAGTTTTGACTTTTGTAGGTTGGTGGCAAGGAATAGAGTGGTGGGAAAATGACAGTAAAGGTAAAAAAGGGAGAGACAATTGGTTTGGAATTTCTTTATTTTGGCAGGATAGCTTTAAAATGAACCTGCTCTTTTTTCCATTTCAAACTAAAACTGCTGCTTAAGGACAGCTACCCAAGTCCTCTGGCCAGAAAAGACTCCTTGTGCCCTTCTGCAATTAGTTTAACTTTACAATGGACTTTTCAATTGGCAGCATATGTCTCAGCCTCCCCTGTTGAGATTGTCTTGCTGGCCAAAAAGGCACACTCATGGTACAGATGTCATTGGGTAAATGGAATTTAGCTGAATTGAATTACTGAAATTTTCTTTCTGTCCTTACTAAATAAAGACCCATCTGTGTAAACAAAGTAACTGTATTCTATATGTAAATTTAATTCTAGCCAAAAACTTTATTTTTTTCAGTTTTGGATTAAGTGGGGCAAGGTTAGAAACTCTGTAAGTTTCAGCTGCTGTCTGGGGCCCTTTGAAGGATACCTTCCTATGTTTCCTTTACTAATGACCATCTGTACAAGGGGGGAGGGATAATTTCTACAATAGTGATACAGACATCAATTCCAACCTGAGATTCCAATCCTTGCCCATACAGTTCAAAACAAAAAAATGTTTTTTTTGGTTGGGAATCAATTTCCAATGACAATTTGGTCTCTAGCTATTTATAAAGAAAAAAAGTAAATGTATTGTAACTTACCTGTTTTTACTGAAACCATTTAAGACTTTTTGATTTCCTTCTAGGTCAAAATAACAATGTATTGTTGCTTATAATATTGTGTCTGTGAATTCCACCCATCGCCATTACTAAAAAAAACCCTGTGGGCAAGCTTATTTGGCATGTTGTGAATGCATGTAATGGTAATGATTATAAAATGTGAATGTGTCCTTAAGTTGAGCTCCATGCTCCATTTTAAAATGAGCACAATCAAAAATTAGCAGAAAAAGCCTCTATATATATATATATATTTATATATATATATATATATACATACTGAAGGGCTGGTGGTAGCTGGATTTATTTTTAAAAGGGAAAAGAACACTAAGGCCTTTATGTAAAAGAGCAATGAACACAGTGCAGTAAACAGTAGCAACCAGTTACATATAATCTGTCACTTGTCACTGGATTGCCTATAGTACCATACCTCCCAGTAACATATAGTTAGTGAAGGCTTTTAAGCTCTCCTCTGAGCTTCCTAGAGTATGACTACTTAGTTAAGCACTGCCCCTTTTGGCATCCAAAAAGTCAGTTCATAGGGATGCTTCAAACTGCCAAAATGTGATTGCTTGCTGTGGGATACTGCACGTCATTGCCTTATCACACTTTAACAGTCTGGTGTGACTTCTTAACATTAACAAGCATGCTAAAGATAGAAAATACAAATATTTTGTACATAGTTCTGGAATGCTGCTATGAAGGGCTTCCATTTGCAGATTAGCTTTTTATTTAGATACAAATCAAAATAGATATTATTATAGATATTTTTCTGTTACAAAAATGGAAATGAATTGCAATATAAAATTATAATGTTTGAATGCCAATGATTATAGCTAGAGGGATGCATGAATCCAGCTTGTTCTGTTTTGACTTGCATTTGCACATTTTATTTGCTAGATTGGGTTCAGTATAGAGTGAAGGGCAGGGAGAGAGATTTTGTAAGGGTTGAAGGGTAGGGCATTTTTTTAATGTTTTGACCACATTTTAGCTTGTTAAATAAAAAAAACAAAAACATTTATTGGATCTGTGGCAAATGACTATGTTGGTGCACTGCATTATTTAACATTTTAATTTGCTCTGTGATTTCCTTGCAGCAATTCTCCAGAATTCACTGTACATAATGCGACTCTTGAGTCATACATAACAGATGTCAACCTGTTATAGGCACAATATAAGAAGTTGTTGCGTTGGCTGACAGTTCTTGCAGTTAAAATGCAGGGTCCTTCAGTTTTCCTCTCTTTTTATCTGTTCCTTGCCCTTGGCTGAGGGTTCATACACGCAAGATCAAAACAAACAATTCTACTACACTTAAATGGGTTTTTCACATTCATACAATTAATATAAAATCTAATAGAAGTGAAAGTAAAAGCATTTCTCCTCCTCCAACTCTTCCAGACAATTGTTTTAATACGTTTCACAAACTGGACAGAGCTTCTTGCTCTTTTTGTGTTGAGACCCAGCTCTGGCATCCAAAAAACATTAATTTCATAGGGCATGAGCAGTGTGAGACAATACTATCTTTCATGACCAGATCAGTATGCATCGGTTAACTTGAAGAAAGCAAAGAATTTGCTTACCTACATTTTTTTTAAATATTTTAAGGGCATAATAGGATTTATATTTGTCACACTCTTCTAATAAATAACTTTGCTTATATTGTTTATTTAAAGCTAACCACTAGCCAAACATGTAAAAGATATACAATTTTTATTATTTTACATCGATTGCATTGTACTCTGACAGCTATAGCCTGCAGGCTTCAGCTTCACTGTACATAAATCTGTGCAAACAGCTAAAGTCAGCAGGTTTGTATTTTTCTTGTTCAAATGTTTTATTGAATGAACAAGATATCATGAACACATTACATTCAAAACATCGTAAAGAGATGAATGCAATCAATCTGGAGAGATATGAGATTGGGAATAATCAAAACAACAGTGAAACATACACTATATTGCCAAAAGCATTGAGACACCCCTCAAAATCATTGGATTCAGGTGTTCCAATAACCTCCATGGCCACAGGTGTTTAAAATCAAGCAACTAGGCATGTAGACTGCTTCTACAGACATTCGTGAAAGAATGGGTCATTCTCAGGAGCTCAGTGAATTCAAGAGTGGTACCGTGATAGGTTGCCACCTGTACAATAAGTCCATCCATGAAATTTCCTCGCTACTAAATAGTCCACGGTCAACTGTTAGTGGTATTATAACAAAGTGGAAGCAACTGGGAAGAACAGCAAATCAGCCACGAAGTGGTAGGCCATGTAAAATGACAGAGCGGGGTCAGCGTATGCTGAAGCACACAGTGCATAGAAGTCATCAACTGTCTGCAGAGTCAATAGCTAAAGACCTCCAAACTTCATTTGGCCTTCAGATTAGCACAACAACAGTGTGCAGAGAGCTTCATGGGATGGGTTTCAATGGCAAAGCAGCTGCATCCAAGCCTTACATCACCAAGTGCAATCCAAATGCAGTGGTGTAAAGCACGCTACTACTGGACTCTAGAGCAGTGGAGACGTTGTCTCCAAAGTGATGAATCATGCTTCTCTGTCTGGCAATCCAATGGATGTGTCTGGGCTTGGCGGTTGCCAGGAGAACAGTACATTGTGCCAAGTGTAAAGTTTGGTGGAGGGGGGATTATGGTGTGGGGTTGTTTTTCAGGGGTTGGGCTTGGCCCCTTCCAGTGAAGGAAACTTTTAAGGCGTCAGCATACCGAGGCATTTTGGACAATGTCATGCTCTCAACTTTGAATAGAAAGGAGCCATCCCCAAACTGTTCCCACAAACAAGATTTTGCACCAGTGCACAAAGCAAGGTCCATAAAGACATGGATGAGCGAGTTTGGGGTGGAGGAAGTTGACTGACCTGACCTCAACCCAATAGAACACCCTTGGGATAAATTAGAGCGGAGACCGCGAGCCAGGCCTTCTTGTTCAACATCAGTGCCTGACCTAACAAATGAATTTCTGGAAGAATGGTTAAACATTCCCATATACACACTCCTAAACCTTGCGGACAGCCTTCCCAGAAGAGTTGAAGCTGTTATAGCTACAAAGGGTGGGCCAACTCAATATTGAACCCTACGGACTAAGGCTGGGATGCCATTAAAATTCATGTGTGTGTAAAGGCAGGCATCCTATTACTTTTGACAATATAGTGTATTAGGATGGTCACGTCTAAGACAATGTAATTCCAGCTCAGTAGACAATTGGAGCTTAAATCATGGAATAAACAATTGTAATGGTAAATAATAATAAATTAACATGAATACACCAAATTCTAATAATAATAAGATAGAAAAATTGCCGTGAATTTCCTCAGGCCAGCAAGGGCTGGGGAGGCAGGTAGTAATAAGGTGATATCAAATTGCAGTAAGTGTAAATATGGGACATGTAGAGGCTTCAGTAAACTAGAACATAGAGTATCAGAAAAAATACATGAGGCAGACTGTTGTGATCAGAAGAGAAGAGTTTAGATAGAAAATATTGGAGAGACAGAGGGGGAAGGTAGCGGAGGAGGGATCCTCCAAAGAAGGTAGAGGGAAGGGGGCTGTCCGGGGGGGGGGGGGAACTGGGCCCTCTAGGGGGTGCTGTTGGAGTTGCATCACATGTATGCATATGCAGGTTTGTATTTTATAAAAACCTTGTGATCAGTATTATTTCTTGTTATGATTACATGATCCAAATCTATGCTGATTTGTTTCCCAAAGTAAGTGTAAACCAAAAAGTATCAATGACAGTGCTGTCTGTGTTCTCCTAAATCTATGATAGCTTACCGTTCTCTCACCACAGGGGCACAATGCTGAGGTACATTATTCTGCAGACTGTAGTCTAAAATGTTTTATTTTTCTTTTATTGCTTAGGTTTGCACATCTCACATTTGTTCTGGTGACTGTTGCCATCTGAGACAGGAACTGTAGTAAAATGTCCTAAAAGAAACAAAGACAGCAATAAAACCCCTTTTTGTAAGCAAACTAAAGAAGGGTTCGAGCTCCCAAATGGGTTTTATTGCTCTGGGGTAAAAAGAAATCTCTTACAAAGTGAACAGTCTTAGTGGCCTTTAGTAATTCAATCCTTATGTATCCTTTATCAGTTGATTTCCATTCAGTTTTTGTCTTTGTGATTTGTGAAACAGGAAGTAAGGGAAAGTCTCTCCTGGGGCTCCACCCATGTACTAACTGTCCCTGATTGGCTTTCTCGTCTCCAAAGAATAGCAGATACAGAGGATTTGATTGCAACAACACAGGATAATCCACGCAAATTTATGCACATCTGGTTTTGTTGGAACCGTTTTCAAACTACTCCAGAATATCACAGATTCATGGGAGACCTTCTGTAATTGGCTAATTGAACAAGAGTGCATGATATTGGAAGCATTAGACTGTCTACCCACTGCCTTTCTGACACCCAAGCTTTACTACCTTTCTTGTGGGGGGGAGAATTATTCCAGGAGTGGGACAACTTCTGTCTTTGGTGCCCCTCTCCTTTCCACGCCCCCCCCCCCCCCCTTCAGCCTCAGAGCCACAACTCAGTCAGCTGCATCCCAGCCCTTCATCGCACACCTCCCGTCCCTTCCCTCCTTTTTTTTTCTTTTCCCCCAATTACCCTCCTTTAGCCCTTAATATGTAATTACCCACTGTACTGTCCTCCCTATTCCCCCTTTTCTGTGTTCCCATGCCTCTGTCTTCAGTGCTCACCTCGCCAACCTCTTTTACTATTTTTCCCCCTTTTGGCCATCTGAACCCTTCCACGCAGTTTGACAGTTAATAGCCCGGCTCACTCCATGGCACTAACCCCTCAGCCCACCCTCCTATTTTTTTTCTCAATAGGGACCTTTGTGTTAATTTTGTGGCTAATATTTGGAACTTATATATTTAGTCTGAATGTGCCCTTCGATACACATATTGTAGCTGCTCCTGAGAGGCTGTACTGACTATCTCTTATGGGAATGTCTTTCTATGCAGGTCCCCAACAGGGACACATACAACATTAAGGGGATGGCTGACTTTAAGGCTTTTTGAACAATGTTAGAGTGTCTTAAGGAAAGGCTGCGTTGTCTCTCATTAACATACTGTACATTGCAAGAAGTCAAGCTTCTAAATCTTTAATCCTTTGTTAGGACAGCCAGTATCCCAATCTATATAATAAACCTTAATACTTATATAATAAAGCCATATAGTGCAAAAATGTATGAAGGTATAAAATCCACGCTTTTAATAAATCTCCTTACATTACAAACATCTCATAATCGCATTAAATTCCCCTGACTCCAACCTCTAGCAGCTTCCAGGAATGCCAGGCTGTGTTTCCCACACTAAAGATTTGTGTGATTGGTGCACTTGAAGGACCAAGCAGCACCCCACCTGGCTGCAATAAACTTGTGGCCGACCACCTGTTGCTCCTCAGGTCCTCAGGTGAGATGTTTTTAATGTAAGGAGATTTATTAAAACCGTGGATTTTATACCTTCATACATTTTTGCACTATATGGCTTTGTTCTTTCCCTCTATGACTACTATGGAGCATAAGAAGGTGGCAGTAATGAAGTGAACATTTAAGGGATCTGAAGGCATCCATGGAGATCTTGCTGGTGTATATCCCTTTCTGGATTCTTATACGTATATAAGTTGCATACGTTTGTATATGGTAAGGGTATGTAATTCAGCCACTTAGAAGTGTACACTGAATGTCATAGAGGAGTGTATATAATAATAGGGCACAAAGTGTTTCACTATAACTAGTATAGTCACAATTTGTGTGATTGGTGCACTAAATTAATAAGACATTACTTTGGGTATTATTTATGTAATTATTTTAAGGATTTTTCTTTTGCTTTGAATTGCACTTCAGTTATCGAAGTTATATGGAGTTTTTTTGGAAATTCCTTCTGCAATTTCCGAAAAAAACTCAGTATAACCTCGATAACTGACGTGCAAATTTATGAACTTTTTGGGGGATTTTTTTTATATTGTTTATGGACACAAAACAGGTTCACTGTATTGATACAGTGATTTTCAAAGGATTTGAAAAGTATTTATGGACATTTTTTGGAGGGGGATTTTTATGAACACTAGAAAGGTTTATTATATTGATTTATACTTTCAAAGGTGAAAGGAGGACTTTTGGTATTTGTTTCATGGGTTAATATAGAGCGTATTGGTTTTGGAAACCGATTTATAACTATAAAACAGTATCCAAATCTGCATTTTTAACTGATAATTAAGATCTGCCTGCAAATGTTAATTATCAGAGTACAGACAGGGTTAGCTATGATGAGCACAGACAAAGAAAACTAGAAGGATTTTACAGTGCTAGAACTTCTACAGCAGAACATCTATGAAGGGCAAGCAGCAAATTTTAAATATTTTTAAATTGTACTATGTAAATGAGAACATGTTACAAATATATAGTAGGTGTTATCACAATTTGGCTGCAAAAATGGGACTACACTTTAAGATGCATTCTGGCATGTAAAGAACACCAGTAACATATACAATAGCTACCCAACCAACCAATTAAGTGATTTCTGTATTAGCAACATGTTGAAACTGCCACAATAGTACTGTCTGGTTGCAATATGCAGAATTAGTTTCTGTTTCTCCATTATATTGAAACAGTTTATTTAATCATTTACTTTCCATGAAGCCCCTTCAACAGTTCTCATTTTTATGTGTTTTTGTTATTTCACAATATCAGTGGGTGAATATCTGGGGACCCCTTGTTTTAACCACTTGCCCTCCAGAGGATTTACCTCCCCTTCCTGACCGGGCCATTTTTTGCGATACGGTGTTGCGCTACGTTAACTGACAATTGTGCGGTCAAACAACACTGCACCCAAATGCAATTTATGTCCTTTTTTTTCCCCACAAATGGAACTTTCTTTTGGTGGTATTTGATCACCTGTGCTTTTTTTAATTTTTGTGCTATAAACAAAAAAGACTGACAATTTTGAAAAAAAAAAACAGTATTTTTGACTTTTTGCTATAAAACATATCCAGTAAAAAAATGTCATCATAAATTTAGTCCAATATGTATTCTGCTACATGTCTTTGCTAAAAAAAATCCCAATATGTGTAAATTAATTGGCTTACATGAAGGTTATAGCATCTACAAATGGCAGTATATATACTGGAATTTTTTTTTGGGGGGGTTTATACTAGTAATGGCAGCAATCAGCGCTATCGGTGATAACGGGACTGTGGCGGGCATTCTGACACTGGGTGGAAACTGACTGTTACTGACATCTCCAGTGACACTAATACAGTACAGTGATCAGTGCTAATAAAAAGCACTGATACTGTACTGACACTGGGAAGGAAGGGGTTAACATCTGGGGCGGTCAAAGGGTTAACTCTGTGCTGTGTGTGTTTCACATTATGTGCCATGTACTGTTTTACTATGTAAGCATGCTGCTTTGTATTGCTAAGCTATGTACAATCAAGCTGATTTCGCCATTTTGATTTCAGGTCTGACAATGCAGATAATTTTATTTTTAATTTTTCAAAGTTTCAATCCTAATACCCCCTTTCTCCCCATTTGTTCCCCATAAACCCATCATGTGGTAGTAATACTACTGGTTAAGAAACCCTGGGTTACACAGAAATGGTAGTCCATGAGGCGCAATACATTGCAGCCTTGATTGAACATTTCTTTATGGTTAAGCTAAACTAAACAGATAAAGTGAGGTAAATCCAGTTATTATACTGCAGTATGCACTGATTTATATCTTAGGAAAGTGCTGTAGGGATCTCAAGGGTGAGAGGAGATCCCCATTATCCTCACATGTAACACTCCATCACAAGGATAATAGAAAATAAGAAGACAGATAATCTAATTGTGCCTATATTTCTTTAGTAAAACCACACTATAAAAACATATACATGCTTACAGTCTCATATGCTATAACCCAACACTAAAGAATAGAAGCTTAGATGTGTATAGAGGAAACTATTCCACTTCCTGGTAGATTATGTGCTTGTGGCCCCATGGGTTCATAGATTTCCTCCAATGCATTTCATCCAATTCATCTTTGCATGCATGTATGTTTTACTATCTTATTTATAGAAGTGGTCAATATTGTAAAGGTGAGATTATCACCTTTCGGGTGTTCCTGGAAAAGCTGTACTGGCATCTATTCATTCTGGTCTGCTTGTCATTGATGGAGAAAACCGTACACATGCATTTTTATGAAAGGACTAATATTTTAATACCCTTTATTTTGGGGTATTAACATAGTTATCACATGTATATTTGTATACAACCTCAATTCCAAAAAAGTTGGGACACTGTGCAAAATCTATATAAAAACAAAATGCAATTATTTTCAGATCTAATAAACCCATATTTTGTTCACAATAGAAAATGGAAAAAAGATATCAAATGTTTAAGTGAGAAAATACAATTTTTTTAAAATGTTTTTATTGAAAGGCATGCAACAGATACAATAAAACATAGACGTCACATAAATTGCAACATGGTACAAAATGCTTAAGTTACATCTGAGATGCCAATAGGTCTTTTGAGGTGCACATTAAATATCCACCAAGGGGTGTGACAAAGTAGACACAGAACTGAACAACTAATACAAAATCTGCAGCTGTAGGCGATAGGAGCTTTCCAAGGTGACAAATCAGGGACAAGCCTTTTTTAATAAGAGTCCTCCATACTAACAAGGGACTACCGTGATGGGGCCAGGTCAAATGAGGTAACCTCAAGTGTTACTAAACCCAGGAACCTGCATTCACTATATCTGATCTCTCACAGTACACAGAACATGGAAGTACAATTGTTTTACTAAATATAAATGCCTAAATACATTTTATTTTCAGCAGTTAGAGCAGTCTTGTGACTTCTGTTAGTGTCCAGCAGAGCACATGCTAAAGCTTGTTGGAGGAGTTTTCATTCTGCTCTAGGAGGATGCAGGACCCCTGGTCTCTGTCTGGACAATGCTGATTGGCCCTGTGTTGATCACATACACTCTCCCAAGAAAGAAAAACCCTCTCTAGCAATACACACCAAACTGAGCATTTGCAAAGTGACTCCACACAATATGTCTTATCGGGAGATAAGAGGGGGACACTGGAAGAAGGATAGGATCAGAGAAGTCAGGATCATACAGCCTTTTTACACAATGCAGAGGATTAACCCCTTAGGTTCCACAGTGAGTATAGAAAGCATGCATTACTGCATAAACAAACTAATTTTACTGTTGTGCGTTTAGTAACACTTTAAGTATAAATAAGTGCAGGTTAAATAAAATTGGGTGTTGACCACATGTGCAACATTACCACCTAGTGTTAAAAGAAATTGAATACAATAACATTTATACAGTCAAGGCTAAAAATATTGGCACCCCTGCAATTCTGTCAGGCAATGCACCACTTTGTCCAGACAATTGTTGCAATTACAAATATTTAGGCATTCTCATGTTTAATTCTTTTGTTTGTATTGGTAGGACACAAAAAAGTGGAGATACAAAAAGCCAAATCTGACACATTCCACCCAAAACTCCAAAAATGGACTGGACAAAATTTTTTGGCACCTTCTCAAAATTGTAAGAAATAATTGCATTCAGCTTTGTGATGCTCCTGTAATTTGTAATTAAACTCTCCTGTATAAATTAACAGTGAAATTTGACTCAACCTTTCTCTTGTTTGTTTCTGTGTTCCACGTGGAGCATGGAGAAAAGCAAGAGCTGAGGATTGTCTGTAGATTTGAGAACAAAAATTGTGGAAAAGCATGGACAATCTCAAGGTTTCATGTCCATTTCCAGAGATTTTAATGTTCCTGTGTCCACTGTGTGCAACATTGTCAACAAGTTTACAGCCCATGGCACTGTAGCTTATCTCCTTGGACGTGGACGAAAGAGAAAAACTTGATCAAAGATTGCAATGAAGGGTTTTTCGAATGGTGGATTAACCTTGATCAACTTCCAGGCAAATTCAAGCAGACATTCAGGCATTCAAGCTGACATTCAGGAATAGGGTATAACTGTGTCAGCTCACACTATACGTCGCCATCTGAATGAAAAGGGACGCTATGGTAGGAGACCCAGGAGGACAACACTGCTGACACAGAAACATATAAAAGCCAGATTGGAGTTTGCCAAAACTTACCTCAGGCAGCCAAAATCCTTTTGGGAGAATGTGCTGTGGACAGACGAAACAAAATTACAGCTTTTTGGTAAAGCCCATCTACTGTTTTCAGAAAAAGAAATCAGGCCTTTAAAGAAAAGAATACAGTCCGTACAGTCAAAAATGGTGGAGGTTCACTGATATTTTGGGGTTGCTTTGTTGCTTCGGACACTAGGGCCCTGATTCACTATTGGGCGTGGGCGCATATTTATGGGCTTAAGCCCAATTTTCATGGGCGTCCGTCATTTTTTACCCTGCAACCTAATTCACTATTGAGCAGAGCCCATAAGCAGACGCCCAATCTAATTCACAAAAAGACACACGCCCGAAATCAGACTCACAAAACAGACTTGCTAAGAAGCAAGTCTAAAACCATGAAAAATCACTGTAGAGACATGTTCACTTAGAAATTTGCTTTGCCAAATATCAGGACTTCACTTTAAACAATATCTGCTATTTCCAAAAAAATTAAAAATGTGTTAAAAATCGTTTTTTTCAAGGAAATCGACACAGTAAAAATCTAGAAGCCCGTGCAGTGTCTTTGGCAGATACAACTGAGCATGTGCAGAACACATTTTAGACTTCTGCCATGGGCGTTTGCTTTTTAGCCACTGACTAATAGTGAATCTGATTGTGGATTCCTCTGAGAGCCGGCACTCGCTCGCGACTATTGTGTTTAATAAACAGCACTCGGCATATCTTCATGTAATCTAACTAGATTTCCTTAGTTCTAGTGATTCTATTTTTGTTTCTTATCCTTTATAATTATTTCTGTAATGATTTTACTTATTTCAAAGGTCTAGATAATATATATTTTGACAGCTGAATGTAAAAATAAAGGTCCACAATAAAAAAAAAAAAAAAAAAAACAGCGTGGGTCCCCCCTCTCATCCATACCAAGCCCTTCAGGTCTGGTATGGATATTAAGGGGGAACTCCACGCTGAAATTTAAAAAAAAAAACAGCGTGGGTCCCCCTCAATATCCATACCAGACCCTTATCCGAGCATGCAGCCCGGCAGGTCAGGAAAGGGGGGGGACGAGCGAGCGCCCCCCCCCCTCCTGAACCATACCAGGCCACATGCCCTCAACATGGGGGGGTGCTTTGAGGCAGGGGGGCTCCCCCCCCAAAGCACCTTGTCCCCATGTTGATGAGGACAAGGGCCTCTTCCCCACAACCCTGGCCGGTGGTTGTGGGGGTCTGCGGGCGGGGGGCTTATCAGAATCTGGAAGCCCCCTTTAACAAGGGGGCCCCCAGATCCCGGCCCCCCCCCTACGTGAACGAGTCTGCGGTAGATGCTCCCGCAGACTCCTTCACAAAAAAAAAAAGTGTGGTGTAAAAAAAACACAGTACAGGGTCTTTGACAAGTCCTTTATTAAAACAATGTCCCCCGAAGTAGATCCAACGTCAATCACGGCGGCGGCGGCAGGGACCCGAAAAAAGAAAAAAAAAAAAAGGTTCCGCTCCCGTCGGAGGCTTCCAGCCATGTGAAGAAGAGGCTAGCTGACAGTTCTTATATAGGTATGGGGCGGTGTCAGCCGGGCACATCATCCCCGCCCCTTACCTATTTGAGAAATGTCACCCTGTCTCTCCGCTGAGGCTAACTAGCTGAATGCAGGAGACAGTCTGACATTTCTTATATAGCTATGGGGCGGGGCCAGCCGGGGACATCATCCGAGTGACCCGCCCCATGTCACATGCTTGCTGTTCCTGGCTGGCCCCGCCCCATAGCTATATAAGAAATGTCAGACTGTCTCCTGCATTCAGCTAGTTAGCCTCAGCGGAGAGACAGGGTGACATTTCTCAAATAGGTAAGGGGCGGGGATGATGTGCCCGGCTGGCCCCGCCCCATACCTATATAAGAACTGTCAGCTAGCCTCTTCTTCACAAGGCTGGGAGCCTCCGACGGGAGCGGAACCTTTTTTTTTTTTCTTTTTTCGGGTCCCTGCCGCCGCCGCCGTGATTGACGTTGGATCTACTTCGGGGGACATTGTTTTAATAAAGGACTTGTCAAAGACCCTGTACTGTGTTTTTTTTACACCACACTTAGTTTTTTTGTGAAGGAGTCTGCGGGACCATGTACCGCAGACTCGTTCACGTAGGGGGGGGGGGGCCGGGATCTGGGGGCCCCCTTGTTAAAGGGGGCTTCCAGATTCTGATAAGCCCCCCGCCCGCAGACCCCCACAACCACCGGCCAGGGTTGTGGGGAAGAGGCCCTTGTCCTCATCAACATGGGGACAAGGTGCTTTGGGGGGGGAGCCCCCCCTGCCCCAAAGCACCCCCCCATGTTGGGGGCATGTGGCCTGGTATGGTTCAGGAGGGGGGGGGCGCTCGCTCGTCCCCCCCCTTTCCTGACCTGCCGGGCTGCATGCTCGGATAAGGGTCTGGTATGGATATTGAGGGGGACCCACGCTGTTTTTTTTTTAAATTTCAGCGTGGAGTTCCCCCTTAATACCCATACCAGACCTGAAGGGCTTGGTATGGATGAGAGGGGGGACCCACGCTGTTTTTTTTATTATTTATTTAATTCACGGAAATAATTTAAAATTCAGCTGTTAGTGGGAAACCCCGATGACAGCTGAAACATTCCTTCTGTCCCTGCAGAGAGCTCCGCTATTATATTTGACATTAAAAAGTATAGAGACTGCAACATTGTATCCATTTGTATCCATTCCGGATATAGATGTTTTTATTCGGATACAAATAGATACAATGTTGCAACCTTTATACTTTTTAATGTCAAATATAATAGCGCAGCTCTCTGCAGGGACAGAAGTAATTACTTCGCTATTATATTTGCAGGCCGTAGATGGGGCGAAAATCGAACAATTTTTTTGCCATTGGTGGTAACGTCGGCCCATTGAACAACCGATTTTTTTTTTTTAACACGGTCAGTTTTCGCCCCATCTAAGGCCTGCATTTTTCTTTTTCTTATTCTTTTTTTTTATTCTTTTTCTTGCAGGTCATGGCTCATGTGCAGATTATTTATCTGTTAAAAGATCAGCCAATTTGCCGATCATTGCAGCTAAAATCGGCCGATCTGCAAAATCGGCCAATTTTTATCCAAATTTACCAATTAAAAAAAGTTGCAAAATCCCCAAAAATGGCTGACCAATTAACCCACTAACGGGCTGAAAATCAGCCGATTTTTTTTGCGGACGATTTTAGACCCATGTAAAGCAGGCCATAGATGGGTCTAAAATCGGCCGATTTTTCTGCCGAAAAGAAAATCGAACGATTTTCGGGCCGTTAATGGGTTAATTGGTCAGCTGTTTTTCGGGATTTTGGCACATTTTTTTCATCAGTAAATTTGGAACAAAAAATTTTCAACTTTACTGGTAAACAAAATATGCTAAAATCCCAAAAAATGGCTGACCAATTATCCCAATAACGGAAGAGGCCCTTGTCCCCATTAACATGGGGACAAGGTGCTTTGGGGGGGAGCCCCCCTTCCCCAAAGCACCCCCCCATGTTGAGGGCAGGTGGCCTGGTATAGTTCAGGAGGGGGGGCGCTCGCTCGCCCCCCCCTTTCCTGACCTGCCGGGCTGCATGCTCGGATAAGGGTCTGGTATGGATTTTGGGGGGATCCCCAAGCTGTTTTTTTTTATTTCAGCGTGGAGTTCCCCCTTAATATCCATACCAGATCCGAAGGGCTTGGTATGGATGGGAGGGGGGACCCCACGCTTTTTTTTTTTTTTTTTACATTCAGCTGTCAGTGGGGAACCCCGCTGACAGTTGAAACATTAACACATGGCTGTCGCTCCTACAATCCCGCATGAGTTATGTTATCAACTCATGCAGCATTTTAGTAGCGAAAACCAATGCAGCGCTCATGTTTCAGCTGTCGGCGGAGTTCCCCACTGACAGTTGATGTAAAAGTATTGCAGGGAATTATAAACAATTTGTAAAAAACCCGGCGTGGGGTCCCCCCTCCCATCCATACTAAGCCCTTCGGGTCTCGTATGGATGTTAAGGGGTAACTCCACGCTGAAATTAAATAAAAAACAGCATGGGGTACCCCCCAAAATCCATAACAGATACTTATCTGAGCATGCAGCCCAGCAGGTCAGGAAAGGGGGGGGGGGACAAGCGAGCGCCTCCCCCCCTCCTGAACCATACCAGGCCACATGCCCATACCAAATTATTCAAACATTTGTAAACAGACCAATTAACTGAAATGGTTTGGCATTTGTACCCCAAATATGACGTTCCCTGAGGCATTGGTAAACCGAGGTACGCCTGTATTAGTATTGCAATCCTTTGTATTGGGATACATAGAACCATCATACATGTGAATTGGCAACATAGCACAACATTTGTGTCACATTGGAGATATCTGGTAGTTACACTGAACTTGCCCAGGGACCTAGGATTGATTCACAGCACAGAAATACAGGCTGGATTAGCAATGTAGCTCCGTGGATTAGTGGTTAGCACTACTGCCTCACAACTCTAGAGTTGTCGGTTTGAATCCCAACCACGGCAAGGAAGTAGTATGATCTCCGTGTGTGGCTGTCTTCAAATAGATGTTCTGGCAACATCTTTGCTTTCTGTCTAAGTGATCCCTAAAATGTGAATTAGAATGAGGCCTTGTCTGTTGAAACACCTTCAAAGCTGCACCTTATGTGAATGTCATACAATGGGGTAAGATAAGAGCCTGGAGCACTAATAGATTTGATAATGATGGTTTACACTCAACCCACTTTTGTGAAGGATTTGGCAAGCAAAGAGCTGACAGAGAGAGAGAAGAGCGAGCCAGTGAGATGAAGAAGAGGGAGCGAGAAAAACATACTGAAGAGTGATAAAGAGAGACATACAGAAGAGTGAGCGAGAGAGAAGAGCGAGCCAGTGAGACAAAGAAGAGTGAGCGAGAGAGAAAAGACTTGGTTGGTGAATCCACACATCAAACTTGTCACAAATACTGGTATGGATTTTTCCACCAAATGCAAAGCAGACCGCACGCCTTCAAAGATTTATTTCCTTTGTTAATTCTCCTGCTTCGCTCACACTATATGCAAATGAAAATTACTGTTTAAGTTGCCAATTTTACTGTGTTTTCTAGAGAATTACTAACTAGTTGTGTTTTCAATTGTGTGTAGCATTGCGATTTCTATTTGAGTCTAGATGTTAAATTGCTAATAAATGGCCAAAATCTTCAAATACCTTTGAACTCTCACTGCAACAAATGGCGTACGTTAATACACTCACATTCACATTCATTATATCCAATATCAGGTACCATGTCAATTCACAAATTGCACCTGAAATTGCACACCCTGGATGTGACTTGTCATGTGATTGGCATGGCCAGCAGCTTGCTCTTTGCATGGCAAATTGCACCCAATGTTACTGGGGGCCAACACCACTGTCACATCTAATCCGATGCGGCAATTGCCCAACTTACAGTGAAGTTGCACGAGTTCACAATCCAATTGGATGTGAACAGAGCCTACAGTGGCCAATAGGGTGCGACTTGGTCTACGATTTGCAAGTCGCCTGTAATGCCAATTGCATGGCAATCGCAAACAATGTTACTGGGGGCTACCCGGTCACATTAAAGCAGATTTCTAAGTGGTGTTATTGACACCACAGTCACATCATGTGACTTGCATAGAAGTTGCATGATTTCAAAGTCGGGGTACATGGTGATTTCAAATGCAATTTGCAAGACAATCGACACCGATCTCTCAGCAAATTGCATGAAAAGTAGTGTATTCATTACTCTATTATTACTTGCGGCTCCAACCAAGTTTGAACCACAACAATATGAACGCTCCAATAGTGTGCACATTGAGTGGGACTTGGCATGTGATTTGCACAACATGCAAGTTGTAAATCGTCTGCAAAGTCGCACCCTATTGTCTGCTATTAGAGTGACCACATGGGTGCATTTCAAACACTGATTTCTATAGTAGTACATGTACTACTTTAGTGGCAATTTGCATAGAGATCTGTGTCAGATGTCTTGAAAATTGCATTAAAATGGTCAACTTTACTGTAAGTCGCAGGATTTGTAAATCAGCTTTGCCCAGAGTGTAATGTTTGGTGATGTTTGATTTCTGGAGTGTTTTGCCAATTGATGGGAAATTCACCATACTAGTCAAATCGATTTGTCATTTTCAGTATTGCATACAAGATGTAGTCATGTGACTGTCTTAACTCATGCGAGAATCTGGAGGGAATTGTGACCATAGTAGCAATAACGGTTCCAATTGGGGTTCCCTTTCACATCCCTGCTCAATGTTCTGTTGTATGCTGCACACGTACATTTCACTGTATATTTCTTTCTGATTTGTGGGGCCTGTATACCAAGGGTTAATGCAGGTAGGACGCGGATTCATCAGGTGAAAACACTTTCACTGACCAAACTAAGGTCAGTGGTGGGTGTGGCTTCATTGGGTGTGGGGCCTTGTTTGGCACGCTCCAAATACAACCTAGCTTATATAAAGATGTGCAGTAGGGAGTGATTTGGCCTGTTACTAGGCCGGGTGGTTTGTGACTAAGTCCTTGCTTGTAGTGGTTTGGGGGAAGAAGAGATTTTGTGCTGAATTGCCCCAGACACCACTCAGGCTGTGTTTGGAAGTGGGCTGGAAATGTTTGCATAATTTTGGCCTTGTAAAGTGTTTGTGTGTTATTGCACAATGATTGTGTTTTTTCTCTTTGCATTGAAAGCCTCACACATGTCAATCGTTTTGTTTAAAATCTGCCCTTGTTTTAATTTTGCTTGCTTATTTAGACTCCAATGCATTTTTCTGACAAACCTGCTGACAAATGTATGTGTAGGGGATTTGTAGAGGTGGGAGGGGATTTGTAGAGGTGGGAGGGTTTTTTTTTCACATGCTTTGTTTTCTTGATATTTTGATCTGAAGACTTTTTTTTTGTGAATGGATCTTCATACTAAGTGATTGATTGTGTAAGTAAATCCTATGTGCATGAAAATGTTACTTGATTCATCTTCCCCTTTGTTTCCTGCTATAACCTGAGCACACACAGTTCACTAGAAGTATCTTTAGATTGTAAGCTCTTATGAGCAGGAGTGTTTTATTTTTGCCACATCAATCCTATTTTTGTGACTCACCAAGATATTGACTGTACCTACTTGTTCCTGCTGACCAAATAAATGACGATATATTTGATCAATAAATATTTGACCGATGTTTTTGTGTTTATTTTATGTTCAATATATGAACAACCTTAATAGTTACTTTGTATACTTATATAATCTGCTCAAATGTAGCTTGTAAGAGCGTGAATATGCAAGTAGGTGCAAACTGGCTTTTTCAAAACCAAAAAAAAAACCCACTTGCACCACAATATTGTTATGTACTAATGAATGTCACATTCACTGTGCAGCCAGCTACAGGTTTTCTACAATTCGATTTACAGTAATAAAATAGTCCACACTTTGTTGATTTTTGGCCTTTGGCAACAAATATTAGCCAAGGTTAAAAAAAACAAATCAATAAGAAACACACATTTGCGAAAGCTATCATAGCCGCACATAAAAATGCGCGATTACAAACAAATAAGCACCAAACAGGTGTCCGCATGGCGCATGAACGGCTATCCTGGAAGTCCGTCATCACGTGCGCGCGCACCCGGAATTGGTTGTGGGGAGTGTAAGTGGATGACAAGTGGTTGGAGGTTTTGTGTTGGTTGAAAATTTTGATAACCTTATTGGCATTTGGACATGGCGAGAGCACAGTTATCAACTGAGGAGATGATCCTTATATGTACAGTAAGTGTGGCCATTGCAAACATGTTTATAACATGTGAGGGACAGGTAATTGCAATTTTGTGGGTGGAGCCTAGCAGAATCTCACTTGGTGCACATGCTACTTATCTGTACATTAGCTCCTGGGTATTGATGGGTCAATGATATTAACCACTTGCCTACTGGGTACTCCTACCCCCTTCCTGTCCTGGCCAATTTTCATCTTTCTGCACTGTTACCCTTTGAATGACAACTGTGCGGTCATGCCACATTGTACCCATCTTAAATTTATATCAGTTTTTTCAGACAAATAGAGCTTTCTTTGGGTGGTATTGACTTGCTGCTGTGTGTTTTACTTTTTGCTCGATAAACCACAAAATAGCTCATAATGAATAAAAGTCTGTTTATATTATAACATTTGGTAAACTGGTAATTTAGCAACACTGATGTGCGTTGATGAGGCAGCACTGGTGGGTGGCACTGCTGGCCACAGGTGGGCGTAACTGTTGGGTGGCACTGGTGGGCACTGATCATCGGGGCCGACCCCTGCTTTGATAACTGCTGGTTCTCGGCAGTACTTTCCACACATTCTGATAGCGTGATGAAAGTGCAGCCAAGACCCGGCAAATGCATTTCCCGGTGATCAGCGTGTCATTGGACATGGCTGATCACATGGTAAAAAGCCGCTGTGATTGGCCTTTACCACATCACGTGATCAGCTGTGTCCTTAGGACACAGCAATCACGGAGAGCGCGTTCTGCCAGGATGTCATATGACACCCTCCCAGAGCTGCCTGGATGCAGTGTAGCGTTATTCGGCTATCTGCGGTCACCCAATAGGTAACCAGCTAGGCCTTCATGGCTAATCTTTGAATATCTGGACATGTATACTGCGTATAATGCATTACATTCTACAATGTGTTGGTGTACATGGTATTACAGTGTGCAATGCGTTGCTGGATTCTGCATGACAGTGGACAGCGTATCACAGTGTGCAATGCGTAGCTCCATCCTGCATGACAGTGTACAGTGCATTACAGTCTACAATGTGTGGGTGTACACGGTATTACAGTGTATTACAGTGTGCAATGCGTTGTACACTGCAGTGTGCACTAAAGCATTTTACACTCATGCACTGTACACACTAAAGCATTTTACATTCATGCACTGTACACACTAACGTATTTGACATTTTTAGTGTGCAATGCGTTAGTGTGCAATGCCTTGGACAGTACAATACATGTGCATACCCTGAAAAAGGGTCCTGCACATTTTTGGCCCGGATGCGGTGCAATTTGAGGTGTGCAAAATGTTTGTCTCTAATTGCAACGCACACAAATTGCATGTGATTTGCCCAGGAGTGCGGTGTTATACCACACTGCATGTATGTGAAGCCAGAATAAAAGGATGTGGATTTTGTCTATTTTTACTTGCGTATGTTAACATTATGGAAGTGCATTATTCTTCTGTTTAACATGCTATAGAAATGCAACATGCATTTGGATGGAGTGTTTTTGTATGTGCATTTTGGAAGTATTCTAAACACACATTGACCCTAGGGCCACACCATATCTTATGCAGGCCATAGATGGGTCGAAAATTGGCCGATTTTTCGTCCGGAAATAAAATCGGCCGATTTTCGGATCGTTAGTGGGCTATTTGTTCGGCCGTTTTTCGGTATTTTGGCAGATTTTTTTTTTCGGTAAAGTTGGAAAAAAAAACGGCCGAATTTGCCGATCGGCCGATTTTCGCGGCAATGATGGGCAAATTGGCCGATTTTTTACTGATAAAAAATCTGCACATGAGCAGTGACCTGCAAGAGGAAGACAAAAAGAAGAAAAAGAAGAAGAGGATGAAGAAGAGGATGATGATGAAGAAGAAGAAGAGGATGATGATGATGAAGAAGAAGAAGAGGATGAAGAAGAAGAAGAGGATGATGATAAAGAAGAAGAAGAAGAGGATGATGATGATGAAGAAGAAGAAGAGGATGATGATGATGAAGAAGAAGAAGAAGAGGATGATGATGATGATGAAGAAGAAGAAGATGAAGAAGAAGAAGAGGATGATGATGAAGAGGATGATGATGATGAAGAAGATGATGAAGAAGAAGAGGATGATGATGATGATGAAGAAGAAGAGGATGATGATGAAGAAGAAGAGGATGATGATGATGAAGAAGAAGAAGAAGAGGATGATGAAGAAGAAGAGGATGATGATGAAGAGGATGATGATGAAGAAGAAGAGGATGATGATGAAGAAGAAGAAGAAGAAGAAGAAGAAGATGATGATGAAGAGGAGGATGATGATGAAGAAGAATAAGAGGATGATGATGAAGAAGAAGAAGAAGAGGATGATGATGATCAAGATGATGAAGAAGAAGAGGATGAAGAAGAAGAGGATGAAGATGATGAAGAAGAAGAGGATGAAGAAGAAGAGGATGATGATGAAAAAGAAGAAGAGGATGATGATGAAGAAGAAGAAGAGGATGAAAAATGAGAGGAATTCCAGTATGGCAAAAAGTGTCCCTGCAGAGAGCTCCGCTATTTCTTTGACAGTTCCTTGACATTTACAGCGGTTGCAACATTGTATCTATTTGTTTCCGAATAAAAACATCTGTATCCTAAATGGATACAAATAGATACATTGTTGCAACCGCTGTAAATGTCAAGGAACTGTCAAAGAAATAGCGGAGCTCTCTGCAGAGACACTTTTTGCCGGCTGTAGACGGGATGAAAATCGGCCGATTTTTTTTTTACCATTGCTGGCAACGTCGGCCGCTTGAACAACCAATTTTTCATTTTTTAAAAGAAAAATCGGCCGTTTTTCTCCCCGTCTATGGCCTGCATAAGCATTAGTGTGCCTGGGGGAGGGGGGGACCTTTGGCCTTTCCAAACACAGTAGATGCTCCAAGAATGTTTCCTTGAACTCTTGAAATGGTTAAAAAGGAAAGACACTCTAGATAGCCTGCACTGAGAATTGACTGTCATGATGACGTGTCAATGATTATTTGCTCTCATTTTTCAGGAGTGGTACTGCTTGCGGTTGAAGCTGGTAGAAATCCACCTTCACGTCCTCCACTCACCTTCACTTGTGGCCAGTGGATATTTTGTGGCCGCAGGCAAGAACTGGCATCGAGGACCTGCATAATGACCCTGGCATGCCAGAGGTAGTTTGGAAGCAGCACAGCAATTTGACCATCCCTTTCCTCTATGTTGGTTTTAGGGGTGCAGAATTGCTTCTCGTTCGTGAACGGACTGTCGCCGGATATCAGAGTCCCCATATTTTCAAGATATGTTTTAGCCATGTTGGCTTATTTTTATGTTATTTTCCAAGTGTGTCGCACCTAACCGCACAGTAGTGTGGTGCCATGCGTATTTGTGGCTGTGAATGGGGCTGTTTTTAATAGACGTGTGTAGGTGCAACAACGTTTTCATCATGGTACCTGCGCACATCTACATAGGGCATTGCATTTCTTTGCTGTGCTGGAAAATGTGTGTTCTTGCATGTGTTTCTGCACCACCAATGGTGTGAACAAGTCCTAAGGGCTGGTTCACACTATAGAAACAGTCTAGATGTGTTCCTGATGGGTTTTTTTCATGCCCTTTTGGCATGCATGTTTAGTGTGTTCCAGTACATTTTGAATGCGTTTTGGACATGTTTACATTGCATTTTTATATCCCTTCCACTTATTTTTTTCTATTTTCTTTGTATTCAATGTAGTTAGGGACATGTGCGTTTTAGTACATTCAAGGACGTTTCAATGTGTTCCAGTACAGTTCTGTGCAGAAACAATGCAGCGTGGTCAACTTTGTTTACAGCACCTGCAATGCACTGAAAATGCAAGTGCTGATGTGAACTATGACATTGACAACCATATAACCTTCTTTCTGTGCGTTTGTGATGCTGAAAAAGCAACTGAAACACATGTAGTGTGAACTGGCCCTAAAGGTTATTAGAGGTCAGGGAACGGGACTGACCAGGAATTGTGAATTCAATCAGACTAGTGGTGA
Organism: Staurois parvus; assembly: GCF_062004578.1. Taxonomy (NCBI): domain Eukaryota; kingdom Metazoa; phylum Chordata; class Amphibia; order Anura; family Ranidae; genus Staurois; species Staurois parvus. The sequence continues at coordinate 3,791,435 of NW_028318546.1, forward strand.
GATACAATCAGCAATTGTATAATAATGTGAGATCTGAGCTGTAGCTGATAGAAAATGAGACACATTCACTTGATCAGTAAATAGATAGTTAAAGAGTGGGGCGGTGATCCATAGATTTGCATATGGGACAGGTGATGACGGGGTGGGGGAGGGGGTCAAGTTGTATAAGGAGACAGATTTAAAAGAGAAAAATGTTACAATGAAATATACACGGCATGAAACTTGCACATTTCCTAATTGGCAGAAGAGTACATTCATCCACTTTCTAGTCATTAGGCAAAATCATAATTGTTTGATCAATATTCCTGGCACTGACACAACCCAGAAAATTGATCTCCATTTTTTAGGATGTAGCCATGACCGGGATTAGAACCCATGACCCAAGTGCTGTAAGTTCTGAGCTCTAACCACTAAACCACTGTGGGAGACACAGTTTGAGTTATAATGTAGAATAGTTCCATTGTTTGAAAATGATAGAGCGAGCGCTGGTCACATGATATAGACTAGTAAAATGGTAATACACAAGATAAATATAACCACGAACAGTAGTGCATGAACTCGTGAAAGGTCATCCACCCCAGTGACAGTGTACTACACTATTGAGCACCTTTCTGGCTCCTGTGGCTGAGCTAATTCCTCCCCAGGACCATTTGGGCACCCACCCTGATGGATGGATGGATGGAGCTGGATGACTAACCCATAACTGCCAGCATACCGCTGCACCCCCAGATGTGTGATGTGTATAACCCATGCACATTAATACTTTTGTTCTGGTGAGTGTAGACCAGTCCCAAGGGTGGTTTACCTTTCACGAGTTCATGCACTACTGTCCGTCACGGAGAGACCACACGTGCCATTCATAGGCACTCTCTGAGTTGGTACTCTCACACCAAGGACATTCCATTATTCAGGAATGATTCTATGAACTTATTTTAGCACCATTTACAATATTACATCATTGTTGCAATTCTTTGCACTTTTTGGTTTTTACATGCGTTCATTATTGATCACATGCATTTATAGCGCTGCACTTGTCTTTACCATAGAATAGTTACGTGATTAAAGAGAATGAAGATATATAATTATATTGGGAAATTAGAAGTATATCAATTATTTGAGATATAAGTGTGTAAATGTTTAACATTTGAGTACAGAATGTTTGACATTCATTAGTAAATGCATTAGTTTCCTGATCATTTTGGAGACACAGCAAGAAAATAAATAGAAGAAAATAGAAAATTCTAATACAGGTGTACAGGTGTATTTATAACATTCTAAGAATTCTTTTGCCATCATGAAAACGCCAATGTAAATAAAGCCCGCGCTTATGCGCCATCTAGCGAACATATCCGGTATTGCACCTAAAAATGTGCCAGTGATAGCAAAGTAGTCAATAGACGCTCGTCAATGAGCTTGCTAGACGCTGGTCAGACGACTGATTGATTGACCGGAGTCTGCCTGAATGGTCAGTCTCTGCTATTACACTCACATCTTAGTGAATCAGGGCCTAGATGTCTTGACTGTGTGCATGGCATTATGAAATCTGAAGACTACCAAAGAATTCTGGGGTGCAATGTAGGGCCCAGGGTCAGAAAGTTGAGTTTTCATCAGAGGTCATGGGTCTTACAACAGGACAATGACCAAAAGCACACGTCAAAAAGCACCCAGAAATGGTTTCAGACAAAGTGCTGCAGGGTATAGAACTGGTCAGCAATGAGTCCAGATCTCAATTCCCATAGAGAACCTGTGGAGAGATCTCAAAACAGCAGTTGGTAAAAAGGAACCCTTCCAATCTGAGAGACCTGGAGCAGCTGGTGAAATAGGAAGGCTCCAAAATTCCAGTAGAGAGATGTAAAAAACCCATTGATGGTTAAAGGAAGCCATTGATTTCAGTTATTTTTTCAAAGGTGAGTGCTACCAAATATTAAATTGAGAGTGCCAATACTTTTGTCTAGTCCATTTTTGGAGTTTTGGGTGGAATGTGTCAGATTTGGCTTTTTGTTCCTCTTTTTTGTGTCATACCAATACAAACAAAAGAAATAAACATGAGAATGCCTAAACATTTGTAATTGCAACAATTTTCTGGGTAAAGTTGTGCATTATCTGAGAGAAATGCAGGGGTGCCAATATTATTGGCCATGACTATGTGTGTGTGTGTATGTGTATATACCGTATTTTTCGCTCCATAAGACGCACCTGACCATAAGACGCACCTAGGTTTTAGAGGCGAAAAACAGGGGAAAAAAAAATTCTGAACCAATGGACTGCAGACATAGTACAGGAGATGACCAGAGACTGTGGACACAGTACAGGAGATGACCAGAGACTGCGGACACAGTACAGGAGATGACCAGAGACTGCGGACACAGTACAGGAGATGACCAGAGACTGAGGACACAGTAAAGGAGATGACCAGAGACTGCGGACACACTACAGGAGATGACCAGAGACTGAGGACACACTACAGGGGATGACCAGAGACTGAGGACACAGTACAGGAGATGACCAGAGACTGAGGACACAGTACAGGAGATGACCAGAGACTGTGGACACACTACAGGAGATGACCAGAGACTGAGGACACAGTACAGGAAATGACCAGAGACTGCGGACACAGTACAGGAAATGACCAGAGACTGCGGACACAGTACAGGAGATGACCAGAGACTGCGGACATACTACAGGGGATGACCAGAGACTGCGGACACAGTACAGGGGATGACCAGAGACTGCGGACACAGTACAGGGGATGACCAGAGACTGCGGACACAGTACAGGAGATGACCAGAGACTGCGGACACAGTACAGGAGATGACCAGAGACTGCGGACACAGTACAGGAGATGACCAGAGACTGCGGACACAGTACAGGAGATGACCAGAGACTGCGGACACAGTACAGGTGATGACCAGAGACTGCGGACACAGTACAGGAGATGACCAGACACTGCGGACATAGTACAGGGAAAATACACAGTGCAGGGGATGACCAGAGACTGCTGACCTTTGGGGAGGGAGGGGGAGTGGGTACCTGAATTTGACAGGTACCCACTCCCACTTCCGCGGAGTTGTCCTTCTCTCTTCTTCCCGCGCCGGCTTCTGTGACAGCCGAGTGCCCACTGCGCATGTGCGAGAAGCGCTGCGCTTTGTGAATGGCCCGGCACCTTCTGAGACCTGTCATGTGTCCCAGAAGACACCGGACCATTCACAAAGCGAAGCGCATGCGCAGTGGGCACCCGGCTGTCACAGAAGCCAGCGCGGGAAGACTGTGCAGCGCTGGAGCGAGGAACAGGTAAGGCCCTGCAGGAGAGAACAGCTGAGCGGCCGGCCCGGTATTCTGACATGGTGGTGGTAGAAATACTGGACCGGCCGCTTTATATTCGCTCCATAAGACGCACTGACTTTTCCCCCCCTTTTTTGGGGGGAAAAAAGTGCGTCTTATGGAGCGAAAAATACGGTACATACATATACATGTATGTGTATGTGTGTATATATATATATATATATATATATATATATATACAGTTGTGTTCAAAATAATAGCAGTCAGACATCACTAACCTGATCAATCACTGTTTTTGGTAGAAATGATATTTCTACATGGCAAATAATTTATTAGCAGGTGTAGTAGAGTAATAGAAATCCAACAGACACAACAGTCATGACATGCATGCTGCTGATTCTGTGTAATTGAATCACTAATTGAAAGGGGCATGTTCAAAATAATAGCAGTGTGGAGTTCTATTAGTGAGGTCATTCATTCTTTGAAAAACAGGTGGCAATTATTGCCCTTATGTAAGGAAGGAAGGCAGCAAATGTTGTACATGCTGGTTACAGTGCATTTCTCTCTGAAATTCTGAGGAAAATGAGTCGTTCCAGACATTGTTCAGAAGAACAGCGTACCTTAATTAAAAAGTTGATTGGAGAGGGGAAAACATATAAAGAAGTGCAGAAAATGATAGGCTGCTCAGCTAAAATGATCGCAAATGCTTTAACATGGCAACTAAAACCTGAAAGACGCGGGAGAAAGCGAAAAACTACCATTAGAATGAATAGAAGAATAGCCAAAATGGCAAGGACTCAGCCAACAATCAGCTCCAGGAAGATCAAAGAAGGTCTAAAGTTACCTGTGAGTACTGTTACAATTAGAAGACGCCTATGTGAAGCCAAGCTATCTGCAAGAAGCCCCCGCAAAGTCCCACTGTTGAAAAAAAGACGTGCTGAAGAGGTTACAATTTGCTAAAGAGCACATTGACTGGCCTAAAGAGAAATGTGCAACATTTTGTGGACTGATGAAAGTAAGATTGTTCTTTTTGGGTCTAGTGGCCGGAGACAGTTTGTCAGACGACCCCCAAACACTGAATTCAAGCCACGGTACACTGTGAAGACAGTGAAGCATGGTTGTGCAAGCATCATGATATGGGGATGTTTCTCATACTACGGTGTTGGGCCTATTTATCGCATACCAGGGATCATGGATCAGTTTGAATACATCAGAATACTTGAAGAGGTCATGCTGCCTTATGCTGAAGAGGAAATGCCCTTGAAATGGGTGTTCCAACAAGACAACGACCCCAAACACACCAGTAAACGTGCAACATCTTGGTTCCAGACCAACAAGATTGACGTTATGGAGTGGCCAGCCCAATCCCCGGATCTTAATCCAATAGAAAACTTGTGGGGTGACATAAAAAATGCAGTTTCTGAGGCAAAACCAAGAAATAGAGAAGAAGTGTGGAATGTAGTCCAATCATCCTGGGCTGGAATACCTGTTCACAGGTGCCAGAAGTTGGTTGACTCCATGCAACACAGATGTACAGCAGTTCTCAGAAACAGTGCTTATACAACTAAATATTAATTAAGTGATTCAAAGGAATGCAAAATCTTCAAACATTTTTCAGTTTATATAGTGAATGTTTGAGTTTGTAAAGAAGAATACAAACACTGCTATTTTTTGAACAGTCTAATATTCACTTTTCTTCAATTTGTTTAGAGGAACAACACAAATTTGATATTTTTTTTTTCATGTTTTGATCTGGAATAGAATGTGTCGTGTTCCCAATGCATTTGTGTGTATGGAAATAAAAGCTATTAGAAGGATTTTGAGCTTTAATCACTTTTTTCAACACACTGCTAATATTTTGAACACAACTGTGTATGTATATATATATATATATATATAACAGGGATACTGAATTAAAATTCACGGAGGCCTGGTTGGTAACATTTTCTTTCCTCAGAAGTCCGAATCTAACTTTTCTTCTATGACTTGAGGCTTTCCCATCACAGTCCCCCTTACATCACAACTCCCTTTCCCATCAGAGCCTCCCAACATTAAAGGCCTGCTTACATCACAGTTCTTGCAATCACAACCCCCACATCACAGCACCCCCCCCCTCCTGACATCACAACCTCCTTTCAATCACAGCCCTCCTCCTCACACCACAGACCCTTCATATCATATCTCCCCCCTCTCACATCCCAGCCCCTCATATCATAGGCACCCCCTCTCATATCACAGTTCCCCCTTAAATCACAGCCCCCCTATCACAGCTCCCCCTTACATCACAGCCCCCTATATCACAGCTCCCACTTACATCACAGCCCCCCACATCACAGCTTCCGCCTCACATCACAGTTCCCTCATATTACATCTCCCCTGTACATTACATCCCCCATAATTACAGCTCCCCCCTCACATCACAGCCCCCTCTTACATCACAGCCCCCCATATCCCAACTCCCTCTTACATCACAGCCTCCCCATATCAGAGCTCCCACTCTCAAATCACAGCCCCCCCTTACATCAGAGACCCCCATATCAGAGCTGCCCCCTCTCACATCACAGCCCCCCTCACATCACCGCCCATCCAACTCACAGCTCCCTCTCTCACATCACAGCCCTCCCCCTTCTCACATCACAGCTTCCCGCATCACAGCCCCCTATCTCCCCCTTATCATATCACAGCCCCCCATATCATATCACAGCCTCCCCATATCAGAGCTTCTCCCTCACATCACAGCCCCCAGTATTACAGCTTCCTCCAATTACACCCCATTTCATAGCTCCCCTCTCACGGCCCCCCATCTTACAGCCCCCTCACTTCACAGCTCCCCAAATCACAGCTCTACCCTCTGACATCAAGGCCCTCCCCTAATCTTCCCCCTACCTTACCTCAATAGTGTGCAGAGCAGGAGGAATGGCAGAGTGCAATCCTCTTCTGAATGTACTTGTTGCCGTTGAACTCACTGCAGGGAGGAGGGTGGGAGGAATGGCAGGGTGGACTCCTCTTCTATGTGACCTTTCCTGCCGCCACTGCTGTTGAAGTCACAGTATGGAAGAAAGCGGGAGTAATGGCAAGGTGGACTCCTCTTCTGAGTGTACTCATCGCTGCCGCCGCTGAACTCACTACCGGGAGGAGGGCAGGGGGCACAGAGGTCTGCACTGAGGGCAGGAGCTCCCCAACTATTCTTGGTAAAAGGCGAGTGACCCGTTTGTTAATATTAAAGGTTGGGCAGCTGCCGTTCCCCCTGTAGACCTCCCATGCCTTCCGCCCTCCTCCCTGCAGTGAGTCCAGCGGCTGCAGCGATGAGCACACTCAGAAGAAGAGTCCACCCTGCCATTCCTCCCGCTTTCTTCCCTACAGTGACTTCAACAGCAGTGGCAGCAGGACAGGTCACACAGAAGAGGAGTCCACCCTGCCATTCCTCCCACCCTTTTTCCTGCTCTGAGTTCAGTGGCAGTACAGGTCACAAAGAAGAGGAGTCCACCCTGCCATTGCTCCCGCCCTCCACAATGCTGGTATTTTTAACAGCTGCAGCGGCAGGAGAGGAGCCAATTCAGGCTGCTAAGAGGTACAGTCACAGTCCAGACAGGATCACATCTGCTAACAGGGTAGCCAGCAAGCATGTAAGACCAAGTCTTGTGTAAATAAGGTGGGATGCCCCATTCTGCAGTCTCCTTCTACCCTGTCCACTTATGCAACATTACACAATCTCCTCCATTCCCAGAACAAGTATCAGGAAAAAGCTCAGAAAAGTCATCATAGTGCCATTTTTATTAAAAAGGTGTAAATATAAGGAAACAAACGTTATGCATTCTCATAATCTATGTGCTAATGGGGGCACCATCCCAAACAGCTCACTTGTGGGATCCCTCTCCTCACGCCACTGCTCTTTCCATGGCCGGCGTGTTTTCCAGCAACTGGATGTGACGTCAGATGTAGACTGGAAGCGACTTTCTGATGATGTACACAGCGCAAAATGCATTGAGGTTTGAGCCCCACATGTCACTATTCACAAACCACGTGCCCCAGAATGCCCTACGCTCTTGCAGTTCATTGTGAGAGCCATGATTAGCCAAAGCAATGCACCTGACCACAGGTCAGATGCAATGCTTTGGCCAATCACAGCACAAAGCACTGTGAGAGCCATGATTGGCCAAAGTCATGGTGACTTTGGCCAATCATGGCTCACGGCTAAGTCCACGCCCCACACTATATAAGGGTGCTTATACAGAAGCCTTGTGTAGTGTGTAGCTGGAGTTTAGTGGAGTTTAGTGGAGTGTTAAGAGTGTAGCGTAGTGTAGTGTGGTGTTGTAAAGAGCAGTGTAGTGGTGTCAGTGAAGTGTCAGTATGTTTTACAGCACTTCGGTGTCACCGCTGTTCCCATTTTTTTTTCCTTGTTAAATTTGTACACACACACACACACTTACACTTTCCTTTTTTTCTTTTGGCTTTCTGAATTTTTTTTAAATTTAATGTAATATTTTTTAGCCACAGCAGCAGTATAAATATTTAGGGCATAATTACTGTTCCCCCTTCTGCATCGTAGGGGGGATCTGCATTAGCAGTGGTTCCCTTTTTTTTTTTTCTCCATATTTGCTGTTCCTTTCCGAGTCACAGGTATTCTTTCATCTGCATCACCAGTGCTTTGGGGTTCTTTTTGGCTTTCTTAATCTTTTAACATTTATTTTATTTATGTATTTATTTATTTATTGCAGCAGCACTAAAAAGTTCTCTATAATTGCTGTACTCCTATTTTCTTTATAAAAAAAACCGTAATAAAACGGTTTATAGTGCAGCAAGCACAAAAGTATTGTACCCAAGCACCAAATTCCTATCCCACACTCTAAAGTAAAAAGTTATAAATATCCCCGAAAATAAAAACCATCATGTCCAAAAGGCCAACAAGGAGAGGCAGATGCTCACTGGCACCTAAAAGAGGGCAAGCAGCCTCTGTGTTCACAGTGAAAAGTGGTGGTCATGGACATGGTGCATCCTCTGCAGTCAGGGCACTCTTGTCCGTTTTTTCAAGTGCTGGCCATGTTATTGAGCCACAACTTGCAGAAGAGGTGGTGGAGTGGATAACTAAGCCATCCTCATCCTCTGTCACCCAGGCTCATACTAGTTCACCTACCACATACTAGTTCTTCCACCACAGCTGCCAAAATGACCTAAACCTCAGGCTCTTTGTCTACACCTACTCCTTCCATAGCCCCACTATCATGCACGGAGGAGTCAGCTAAATTATTTAAACATAGTGTCAGTCCCAAGCTGCTGGAGGATGCGAAGCAATTTCAATGCTCCAATGTTGGTTCCCAGGTTGAAGGGAGTGATGTGAGCCTAGAGATAGGGGGTGCCAATGACGGACAAAAAATTGGCAGTCAAGTTCCCCCAGCTGCAGCATACTGCTAAGTTGGCTCCAGTGATGAGGAGGGAGGGGATGACGAGGTCACTGACTGTACTTGGGCGCCTAAGAGAACAGAGGAGGAAAGTGAGTAGGAGGCACAACTTCAACAAGGCAGGATGTCCTCCAGGGGCAGGCGCAAGGGCAGCCACCCTATTACATCACACGACAGAGCTCCACAGGTGTTGACTCCCTGCTGACTTCCAAAAGTTCATCGGTGTGGGCTTTTTTCAACTAGTGCAGCACACAGCAGCGTTGCTGTTTGCAGTCTCTGTCTGAAGCGGATCAAGCGTTGCTAGAACACCAACCGCTTGGGCACCAAATGCTTGACAAGACATATGACCTGCCATGGAGGCTGTTGCAACAGCACCTGAAAGACCCACATCATAAAAGAGTGCAGACTTCTTGCTCCTCATCTGGGATCTCTACCCCTACTATACCTTAATTTTTCTCCACAGCCTCCACTGAGAGGGATGAAGATATAGCAATACCCTGCATATACCAAAGGTCCTTGCACTCAATCTGCTAGCAGTACACCATCTGTTGATTTCACCAGGCCCATTTCGCTATGCCAGTTGCTGAACTATAACAAAACACTGGCCCACCCATCCACATGTTCAGCGTCTAAATGCTAGCTTGGCCAGATTGCCAGCATTACAACTGCTGCCCTTCTATCTGGTGGACTCTGCCCCTGCTCTACCACAGTAGCAGGTTCTGAAAAGAAATATCTTTTTACGTAAGGCCATTCCAGCTCTGTACCATCATGTGGAAGGCAATGTTTTTGGCCGCGTTGGACTGGGCGGTCAGCAGCAAGGTCCACATTACTGCTGACATGTGGTTCAGCAGGCATGGTCAGGGAAGTTCTTGGCGCACTGGGCAATTCTGCTGGCAGCTGAGAAGGATGCAGGACAGGGTTCAGTGCTGGAGCTTGTTCTGCCACCACACCTCCAAAAAGCTGATGGTGATTCTGCCACATCTGTCTGATCCACCCCCTTCTCTTTCTCTTCCTCTATGGCCTATTCTGCTATATTGTCCTCTGAAGCAGCAGTGATCCCTAAGTGTTCAAGGGGATACCCAAGCAGTCAGTTTTAAAGATGCCATGCAGTGCTTCAGACGGTCTGTCTAAGGGACAAGAGCCACGCCAGGGCAGAGATTCTGTCAGCTCTGCAGAGGCAGGCTCAGAGGTGGTTGACACCACTGCAGCTTGAGCCAGGAATGGTTGTATGCAACAATGGCACCAACCTTTTCTCCGCCCTCCGACAGGGACTGTGGCAGTGCGGTGTCCTGCCACGGTCAAAATAAAGCTGAAAACCCTGGATTCTCAACCAGGCAGGTTGAGGGGCTCCAGAAAGTTGATGTATTGCAGAGGAAACTGGCTTTTCGGTTTCCTCATTTATTCATGAAGTCTGTTTTGGGATCTGGAGCCAGGAGATTTCAAAGAGATCTGGGAGGGATGAAATCTCCAATCCGGGGTCCGTGTTTTGAGAACCCCCAGCACACTGATTGCACAGGTGTGTGCAGGCCTTTTTATAGAGGCCTAACCATGGTTCTGGGCTCCACCCCAGCAGTTAGGAGGGCTCCACCCCGGCAGACGGGAGGTCTCTGCCTTGGAGTCAGGTGGAAGCCAGACTAGCGGTGTGCTAGTGACATATTTTGGGAAGAGTCTGCAGGAGGCAGACTTAAAACTGCGTACAAGCCAGGAGGCTGAATATTGTTTTGCTTGATGGTGGATACCCCTGCGTGGGAAGCATTTTTGTTGTTTGAACTTTCTTAAATAAAAGTGGGCAAAAAAGCCCTGAAAAGAAAGCGAGTTGCTGTGTGTTAAAGAAGAGCTCTACCACTTAAAGCGAGTTCCCACAGGACACTTGACACATGTTCCATGCTTAGCACATGTCCTGAATTTGGTGGTGCAGCATTTCTTGATCAGTTACCCAGGCTTACAAGATCTTCTACGACAGGCCAGAAAAGTCTGTTGCCATTTCCGTCAATCATACATGGCTGTTGTTCGGCTGGCTGATATTCAATAGGAATTCAACTTGCCCACCAATCACCATATTTGTGACATGCCCACCAGGTGGAACTCAACATTGGCAATGCTGCAGCAGCTGCAGAGGGCCATCAATGAGTACCTGTGTCAGTATGGCACAAGGACAGGCTCAGGGGAGCTTGGCTTCTTTTCGCCACACCAGTGGCTACAGATAAAGGATATATGCACTGTCCTGTCACCATTTGAGGAGGCCACAAGGATGGTGGGCTGTGACAATGCATGCATCAGTGACTCTATCCCTCTAGTCTTCATGCTGGAGCAGACTCTGCTTGGAATCATGGACAGGGCACTTGAGGCAAAACAGTGGATGGAAGAGGAGGACTTCCTTTCCTCCCAAGGCCCTCTTTATGCAGATGCCATTCCTGTGAGGATGCAGATCACACAGGAGGAGGAGGAGGATTGTGACAGTATTGAAGTAGAGGATAGCACATAGCAGTCTTCAAGGAATGGTTTTCAGTCCCCAGAAACTCCAGTAGTAGTAAGTAGCTGTGGGAGGTGGTTCTTAACAGTGTCATCCTTTGTGACCCAGAGGACTAGAATTTCATGCCTCCTCAAACTTGCGCTGCATGGGCTCCCTGATTCTTCAAAGCTTGTGAAAGGACCTGAGGATTCGTGGTATCAAGGAGAGGGATCATTACTGGTTGGCAACCCTCCTTGATCCACGTTACAAGGGTAAAGTTGCCGACCCATCTGCAGTGTCTGCATCATATGGTGCAGGATTATCTAGGGGCAAGAGCTGACTTAGAGACCTTTTTAACTGAGGATCCACTGGGTTACTGGGTCTTGAGGATGAATCACTGGCCAGAACTTGTTCAATATGCAATCAAGCTACTGGCCTGTCCTGCCTCCAACGTGCTTTTCGAATGGACATTCAGTGTTGCTGGAGGTTTTGTGATGGATAAAAGAATGTGTCTGTCCACAGACTCTGTTAACCAGCTGACATGTGTCAAAATGAATCAGTCCTGGATCAACAGCAGCTATCAAGCCACTGATGCTGATGTAACTGATTAAAGTTGTTAGGGATCTGGGACTGCCTATGCTGTTTATCTTATTCCTGATTATGCTAGCTTCAAACAATGTTTTTGGTTTAGGGCACCACCAACACCCAAGGTCCAATTTGTCAGCACCTGTTTGACAGATGCATGTAATTTCAATATTTTACTATTTTTTTCAAATTTTTAATAATTTTTAACAACAGGGCCAATTTCTGTGCTCGACAAGAATAACTCTGAAGGGTTGAGTGAAGGCACTATCAAATTTTTGCCTGCCAAACACCCCACAATGCACTGTGCTAGCACAGTCCCCACCTGCACTATATAAGGCTGCTTACACTGCAATTTGTTGCTGGACACTGCAGTGTAAGACAGAGGGGAGAATACTCTCTCTGCCAAAAAAAATAATATAAAAAAAACCCCACAAAAAAAAAAAAAGAAGTTAAGAAAAAGAAAGCGTGGGTCTCGCCAATTCTTACCAGGCCTTTTAGGTCTGGTGAAGGTTAGGAGGGACCCCACAGTTTTTTTAAAGTGTGTGGTGTTCCTCCTAAAAGCCTTACCAGGCCCTTAACGCCTGGTGGGACTTTTAAGGGGAACACACTCACAAAAAATGGGGGAAAAAAGCATGGGATCCCCCCTAAATTCCTACCAGACCCTTAATCCAAGCACAGGCCTAGCAGGGCAGGAAAGGGGGGGGCAATTGAGTGCCCCCCTTTCCTGTGGCTTACCAAGGAAGACAAGGGTCTCTTCCCCACAACCCTGGCCCTGTAGTTGTGGGGTCTGTGAACAGAGGAGTTCATTAGCATCAGGGTACCCCTTTAAATAAGTGGTGCTGCTCCCCCTTGTGAATGAGTAAGGGGTACTTGTACCCCTGCTCATTTACTAAAGGGTTACATTTAGAAAAAATAAAGACACTAGACTTTTGAAAATTCATTTAATTGAACAATCAATTTCATCAATGTAATCCATCATCAATCACGGTGTCCAGCATTGTCCCGACAATGCCAACTGCAAAAAAAAACAGCTGACCCATCTGCACACCGAGCACTCGCTGCAATATGATAGGTCTGATAGTCGCCAGTCAGATGTAAACAGTTGGGCGGAGCTAGTGGTGCTGGTGGAAGTGATGTTGTCACTAGCCACGCCTGTTTGTTTACATTTAACCAACAAATGTCAGATCTGTCATATGGCATATGCTTGGTGGTTGCACACGGGTCTGCGGGCCGTGGGTTTTTTTTTTTATATTCCAGCGAGTTAGCGTTGTTGTGACAATGCTGGACACCCTAATTATGATGGATTACAGCGATGGAACCATTTTTTTTTAATTATTATAGAACTTGTCAAAAATGGTTGTTTTGTTTTTTGTTCAATTAAAGGAATTTTTCAAAAGGCCGGTCTTTTTATTTTTTCTGAATCCTTTTCTAATCCTTTAGTGAATGGGTAGGGGTACAAGTACCCCTTACTCATTCACAAGGCGGCATCTTACATCTTGCATAAGGATGCCCCCTTATTTAAAGGGGGCATCCTGATGCTAATGAGCCCTCCTGCCCGCAGACTCCAAAACCACCGGGCCAGGGTTTTGGGGAAGAGGTCCTTGTCCCCATCGGTATGGGGACACCATCCCCTGCTGAGAGCATGTGGCATGGAAAGCCGTATGAAGGGGGGTAGGGGGCACGCAATCATCTCAGTTCTGCTGCAGCAGGTTTTATACATTGTACAGGTGTGCAACTTTGCAGATAGTTTAAGAGGACCCCACAGGCATGATATTTAAAGGAATTTTTTCTTTTTTTTTAACTTAAGCAATGAAAAATGACTGCTCCTTTAAAAAACAGCACTTTTTGACATTTTTTTTCCCTGATTCATGTCCCTCAGGGCAGTACCTGGGCCCCCATACACGTTTTATGGCCAATAACTTGCATATAAGCCTTCAAAATGGGCACTTTTGAATTTACAAGTTTGAGTGCCATAGACATTGAGTTCGATGTTCATTAGGTTTGAACATTCGACTGTAAACCAAACATGGGGGTGTGTTATATACTTAAAGGGGCAGCGACCTAGATTTGTTCAATTGATATATTTACATATCGTTTATTTTATTTGGAGATGGTGCTCTTTCACATTTAATTAATTATAACTAAGAAAGGAATTACAAAGAAGCCTGTTGTGATGAATCCAGCTGGGTAAAAAAATTTACAATTTTTAGGAATAAAGTATTTATTGATTTCTATATCCCGCCCATCCCACTAATGATCTAACCATGACCCCATTTCCCATTTCCTCCCATTTGCTTTTTACGCTTTCTTTTTTTTTCTTGGTGCTTCCTGATAGCAGTGAGTCACACCCACTGCAGGCTCTGGGTAGAAGAGCTCCAAATACCAGGAATCTCTACTTCAGCCCCAGAAGGATGGTCAGGAGGCTTGTCCAGAATACTGTGAGGAGCGCTGGGGTCCCCGTGGGCCTCCACCACTGTGATAGTGTCCTTGAATAAAGGAACACAAACCAGCCTGTCCCCTAAGCTCCTGGGTGGCACAGGAAGTGTGTGAAAGGAGCATCAGAGTAGGGCAAGGAGACATGACAGAACCTCTTTATGCTATTAGACTTCACCTTCTGCATCTTGTAGCCGGGGAGAGAGAAGTGGTGAGAGCTGAAGCTCTCAGGATTGAAGACTGGGGGGGGGCTTTGATCAGCCATATCTCTGTGTTGTTTTCTGAGGTCAATGAGCCGTCACACTCAGCCACAGGTCTGAAGTCGGATGAACACTGATAATGGATCCTTCCCAGCCTCTCCATCCTTCGCTTTGCACCTCATACATCACTAAAAATGTACCATTTTAATAAAACATGTTTACTATAGTATTGCATCCGCTCTTCTTTTAACAATACTCTGGAAAATGAGGAGACCAGTTGCTGGAGTTTTGGGAGAGGAATGTTGTCCCATTTTTGCCTGATACAGGATGCTAACTGTCCAACAGTTCTTGGTCTTCTTTGTCGTATGTTTTGCTTCAAGATGCACCAAATATTTTCAGTTAGTGAAAAGTCTGGACTGCAGGCAGGCCAGTTAAGCACCCAGGCTCTTCTACTATGGAGCCATGCTGTTGTCATGTATGCAGTTTAGCATTGTCCTCCTGAAATGTTGTCGAAACTGTTCTGGGCTCACAGGATTAAATTGGAAGGCCAGAACTTATCATCTCTACATGGACATGCTGGAAGCGATTTGTAATTATGTTCTACTTTCACAGTTTCTGATCAAAGGTTTTAACAGCAGATATTCCCAGTTTCTTACAGCATACTTTCCCAGGTTATAAATTGTGTGTGTGTGTGTGTGTGGGGGGGGGGGGGGGGGGGTGTAGGGTGGTATCAGACAGCTACAAGATAAAGACTGGACATGATGCCAAGTTGCAAGATTAATGGATGAGTCCATGTCTGGATAGAACAAAAGACAAAGAACTATTCACCATGATTTTTTTTTTCATGAACGTCTGGAAAAGAGTTCATATTAAACTTCACATTGTTTATGGTGTTATTATTAATTGACTGGATTATTTTAGTCAAAAATCTCAATTGTATTATTATTAATGCATGAAGTGAATAATTGCTTACTTAAGTAATTTGGGTTTTTATATTGTTATATCTACTTCCATATACATATATATTTTATCTATAATAATTGGTTTTAACAGTTAATACGTATTGGTATATATTATGGATATTATGTTTTCAACATTATAGATAACTATTTTGAGTTCATTATATTACAATGTTTGTACACTACAGAAGACTTTAGATAATTAAGAAGTCTCAGTACAAATGACCTCAGTGATTGTCTGTAAGATAAAATAAACTTATATATAAAAAATATATATAAAATCGAGCGCAGTATGTGGATGTAGATAGGGTAGCTGCTGGCACAAAAAGGCACCTCGTGAACCTCCAGAGTAAATGGTAAAATATGAAAGTGCAGCGCTAATAACATAAACGTTATCACACTATTTGAGGCCTTTTTTTCTGGGGAGCCTGTAAATCCAGAAGGTCCTGGGACTGTGCCTAACAAGAACACATCTGCAGTGACATCCCTGGATCCCTGATACAGCTTCTCCTGGAACCGATGACATCTAGTGGTCACCCTATAGATGACACCCACCTGATCCATTAACACAGTGGCTGGATACAGCTTCCATCTGGACAGATAACATCTAGTGGTCACCCTATAGATGACACCGCCTTGCTCCAGTGATACAGTGGCTGAGTACCAGGGACAGGTCTTAAATGTCCCATGCGCTTTAACATGCTCTATCTGGTTAGTGCATTACTTGGCTATTCTTTATCATTTCTGATATCTACTATCTCTGGCTCCTCACGCGTTGGAGACTGTATACGTATTTAGCACATCTGATGAACTGACGCCGTCATTTTGCCGATCCACATTCATATGGGATCTATCATATGTGTAATCATTGTTTTAAGTTAGCGCTGCACTTTCATATTTTACCATTTACTCTGGAGGTTCACGAGGTGCCTTTTTGTGCCAGCAGCTACCCTATCTACATCCACATACTGCGCTCGATTTTATATATATTTTTTATATATAAGTTTATTTTATCTATTCATTACCTCTTACATCTGAGCAGCAAATTTTTACCTGGATCCTCATGGATATTTTTGAGTATAGATCCAAAAGAGCTATTATTTCTGATGATGTATTTACATGTGAGGAGGAACCAGATAATTTACATGGTCTCTTCATACCACCTCTGAGATACGGACGCTATGGGACATCTCGTTTCTTGAGAAATATATCAAGGAAGGGATGGTACCCCGATCTCTAAGGTGGGATGTACCACCGGAAACGGAGGACACAAACAGTGAAACAGAGTGGTATCTCTTTTTCAATAACATGGGGATTGACCTGCTTAAATTCCTCATTATTAGAAAAAGAAAGAAACTTGCACATTTAGATAGAGAAATCAATAAAACCAAGGAATTATTAGTGCCTTACATGGGCAGGGAAGATTACATGAATGAGTCTGAAAAATTGAAACAGCTATTGGAAAAAACAGATAAAGAGCAAAGATATAAGAAAAAGAAAAAATATCTCAGAGATCTCCATGACTATAAGGACAAAACAGTATTTAGATGGGAAGCCAAGAATTATGATTATGTAGATTCCACTCAGATGGAAACTGGAACCATTCCCACTAAAAACAATACAACAAAAAATAATGGAAAACGTAAAAAAGTTGCCAAACCTCCCCACACTCCTAATGACAACTATAGACATCATTCGGAGAATGTACCCAATTATGAGTATAACATTTCCACTCATAATAGGTTTGATGCCATTAGACATCACCCAAGTCCTAATATAGGCAACAGGGATATGAGGTCACATCCCTTGAATCATCAGGAACAATATGCCATATCCAGACCTCATCAGCAACCAAAAAGTAATTTCCGTCCAAGAGTTCCTTCCTATATTCACTCTAGGGATGACTATGATGACGGATGGAATCAACGCAATGACAGACATACTTATGACCATTATAACAGTCCTAATTATCGGACACCCCATGGAAGGGGTTAACAGACACAACAGGGTAGACAGTTCCCAAATCAACATAGACTGCCCCCCTCCTCTAATTACAGATACTCACAATATGGAGTTAACTTACAACCACCCAATACCCTAAACCAACATCATTTTTTAGGGGAAGGCTCGGGACAAAAAAGGGGTCTAGGACGAGAGGAAAACGAGGAGGAGCAAGGGTTAACCGACAAAAGAAGGAAAACCTAAACAGCTCAGGCATTTTTAACCTCAGTAATAAGATCCTCACTAAAGAAGAACTAAATCTTCTAAACAAAGGACTAAAATTTGCTCCACCGGCTAAACTAAACAAATTTAATACTTTTATAGACATCCACAAGTTTGTAAGGAGACTTGCGATGAAGAGACATTTTCTAAATAAACCTATCACAAGTGTAACATCCAATGTGAGTAACCCTAATTTCAAGAACACCAATCTCAAGAATGCGTCCTTGTTTAACCCCCAGGCACAATCATATATCAATGTATTTAAAAATATGGTCCTTAAAGATCTTGATAATATACGGGTAAAAAAACGGTACAATAAGTCATTTAACCAAGACAAGATTAACATGATGACCAATGTATTATTAAAGGAAAAGGAGTTGGTAATTAGACCAGCGGACAAAGGGGGAGGAGTTGTGGTCATGAATAAATCTGACTATTTAATGCAAGTTCAGAATATCCTCCAGGATAAAGACACCTATTTAGAACTTCCGAGTAATCCTCTGTTGTCATACAAAAAAGCTTTAAAGGTTCTGATAAAAAAGGGATCCGATTCGGGAATCCTAAATAAAAAAAGAGCGTGATTTTTTGTGCCCTACGGTACCCAGACTTCCGGTCCTGTATTGCCTGCCCAAGATCCACAAGGACCCAATTAACCCTCCAGGTCGCCCCATTGTGAGTGGCATAGGGTCCTTGTGCTCCCGGGTTGGTGAATATATTGATTGTTTCCTACAGCCAATAGTCCGCAACACGCCATCTTTCCTGAGGGATTCAAAACAAATCCTGGTTGAGATCATGGACATTAAAATAGAGAAGCCTACCTTTCTGGTAACGGCGGATGTTGCTTCGCTCTACAGTAATATCAAGCATGCAGATGGTTTAGAGGGGGCAGAATATTATCTGAATGAGGCCATAGACATACCACACATTCAGAAGCAATATTTATTGGAACTATTAAGCTTCGCAATGAAGCACAATTACTTTTGGTTTGACAATAAGTATTACCTGCAGACCACAGGCGTGGCAATGGGCGCGAAATTCGCTCCAAGCCTAGCGAACATCTTTATGGCAAGATGGGAGGAGGAGGTGATATATTCCATGGAGTGGCCACATTTGCGTTTTTATCAACGCTACATAGACGATATAGTGTTGCTATGGGATGGCGATGACTCTTCACTACTCAATTTTTTTACCACTCTAAACTATAACCACCTAAATATTAAGCTCACTTTCAATTATAGTTACAGTAGTATTGATTTTCTGGATCTCACCCTCATTAATGATGGTACTAGAATTACCACCAAAACCTTTTTTAAAGGTACAGACAGAAATGGGTACATCCCAAAAGACAGTTGCCACCTGCCTAGGTGGCTGGATAACATCCCTAGGGGACAATTCCTTCGGATAAGGCGGAACTGTGGCGCTATGCAAGACTACATTGCGCAATCCAACATTCTTAGAACTAGATTCATAGAAAAGGGCTATGACAGCCAACTACTGGATATGGAGATTGACCGAGTGGCTAGTTTGGACAGGGCCAATCTGTTAACTACCCAACATAAGACCAATAAAGAGATTTTCTGTCCTTTTACAACTGCCTTCTCGATGCAATATAAAGAAGTTGCCACTATTATTAGGAAGAACTGGAACATTCTTAAGAGCGACCCGGTGATGTGTAAAGCCTTACCGGAACACCCAGAAATCATCTATAAAAAAGCACCTGCATTAAGAAACAGACTAGCCCCCAACATTGTCAATCCTCCTAAGCAATTGACATTTGACTTTCTAAATAGGAAAGGATTTTTTCCTTGCAACAGATGTATGATATGCATTTGTAATGGCATTCACAAGAACCCGATAAAAAGTTTTTGTTCAAATGCTACCGGTAGATCATTTGACATTCAGTCTACTATTACGTGCTACAGCTCCTATGTTGTCTACCTTTTGGAATGTAGTTGCGGGAAGCAATATGTCGGTAGAACGACAAGGAGACTGCGAGACAGGCTGAGGGAGCACCTGGTCAATATTAAGAAAGGTTACAAGGAGCACTCCTTGTCTATGCATTACCGCCAGCGACACAATAAGAATCCACACTCCCTGCGATTTGTGGGTATAGATATCGTCAAAAGTAACTGGAGAGGTACCCACAAAAAACGCGTGGTCTCTATGCTTGAGACCAAGTGGATTTATCTTCTACAGTCCCAAGCTCCACAAGGACTAAATGTAGAATTAGATATCAATTGTTTTATTGATACCAGTTGATCGATCTTTAAGTACTTTTCATGATCTCACTTCTTAATCAGATTATTTTTACTTTGCCTTTATCTGTATTCCTATTTGAGTGTTTAGATCGCTTTAAAAAAGTCGATGCACCTTTATCTCTTGATCGCTTTAACATATTCGATGCACCTTAATCTCAGTACATTTGGTTTTAAATTGTATATTTTATGGGTATTACTGTTTAACCAGATGGTTTTTAATCCATACGTTTGTCATATTTGATGTATTTGGTTTTTATCTGCATCTTTATTCAGTGCCAGAATCGCTTCATATATGAGATCCCACTTATTTATATTTTTATAACTTTTCCTTTCACCAGGCCATTTTTGCTACAAGGGGGCACACAGTATGGTCCATGCATTACTATACTTGCCCCGTGCGTTTTTAGGATTGCAGTATCTTATTCCCAGTAAGATTACTGCAGAACCAACACCTGTATGTCCATATATTCATGTTGGTCTTCTTTAAAATGGCCACCGCGGACACTACTGCGCATGCGCGAACGGCCGATCGCTACTGCGCATGCGCGAACCGGCAATAACGGTGCCGCCGCATTGCAGTGATTTTGGCGCCTTTTTAGGTTTAAAACACCACACTTACCACTGGCACAGTCCCCTCTGATGATGTGTACTTACACGATACGCGTTAGGGAAGTGCCAAGCTATCTTATGTACATGTACCTCCGGTCTGGCCATTTATAAGCAGCTGTACCTTTTGCTAGTAAGTTCTTTTCTGATTGTCCATTTTTAAATAAACGTTATCATACTATTTGAGGCCTTTTTTCCACGGGCTCTTTATTTCTGGGGAGCCTGTAAATCCAGAAGGTCCTGGGACTGTGCCTAACAAGAACACATCTGCAGTGACATCCCTGGATCCGTGATACAGCTTCTCCTGGAACCGATGACATCTAGTGGTCACCCTATAGATGACACCCACCTGATCCATTAACACAGTGGCTGGATACAGCTTCCATCTGGACAGATAACATCTAGTGGTCACCCTATAGATGACACCGCCTTGCTCCAGTGATACAGTGGCTGAGTACCAGGGACAGGTCTTAAATGTCCCATGCGCTTTAACATGCGCTATCTGGTTAGTGCATTACTTGGCTATTCTTTATCATTTCTGATTGTCTGTAAGATGTATAGGTAATGTTTTTTTCCTTTCTCCAGAATCACTTAGGTAATAGATTATTTTCAGTGACATTAGTCCAAGTTTGTCTGACCAATTCTGTCAAAAGAACTCTTATCTCTTACATTTAGAGTTTTCTTACTAGCCAGGGGTTAAAGGTCAACTTTTGACATGATACAGGAATCCTATACTGCCCCTTTTAGGTAATTAGGAAAGAAAATGATACCTAGTGTAATGTCATAATAAGGTGTGATAAGCTATGCCCGCCTAGGTTTTTTTGAACAATAAAAGTTAGGAGACAGACAAGAAAGGAGACCGGAAAACAACAGATGGACATTCACACACTGAAGTGAGCTGACTGAAAGCTGACATCACTGACACCATAGAATCCATCTGGTAACATATAACTCTCATTCTTCAGTAGGCAATCTATACTAGTCTTATATCTCCAGCTAAACCATTTAGTCTGATTACGGTTAGCACCAGAGTTTATGTGAAATAATTTTAATTGCAGTATAAATTATTTTTATATCAATTCTCTGGGGGGATAATTTCCAGTTAAATATCCCTGAAGCTAATTTCAGCTTCTAGTCAATGGTTTAGCTGGGTATATATGGCAAAGTAGACAACTTAGTGGAACCTCAGATTTTAAGCTTATTGGATTGGCCTGTGTATGGTATTCTAAATCAATTCATGCCAGGGTACATGTTGAGCTTTGTATATCTGGTTGTAGAGAGATCACGTGGTCGATTTGGATAGCTGTTGTCATTTGCTGCTGAGTTACTGATAGTTTCTTACGCCGCATTTCTAGACACTTGATTCTAATTCATTCATATTTGAAAATAATTGCTGGTTTGAGTTTCTAACCATTATTTTGGATTATATCATTGTACTGTTATTTTGATTTGTTTATTATCTATCATCACCTTTTATATTTCATTACCATTTTGCACTGATTTTTTTCTATTAATAAATATATAATTTTGCACATTATTGATTTTTATTTCGTCTTCAAATTATCTCAAATAAAGAATTTGGATTATCAGTTGATTTATGAAAATTAGTAGGGAATCTCATTAATTCCAGATCCCTGCCTGTATTCATAAATCATATACTCATTATTTTCTCAGAGCTAAAGTTCTGACGATATGTAAGGCCTTCTCTGAAAACGAAGTTGTCTGGATGGAAGCATGTGCTGCTTTAAAACCTGGATATATTTATGGCTTCTTCTTTGCAAGATAGAGCTTTACCTTCCATATTTGAATAGCATGGTGAACTGTATTCACAGATAGTGATTTTTGGAAGGATTCTTGAACCCATGCAGTGATATTCAACATAGAATTATGCCTGTTTTTAATGCAGTGAGGACCCTAAGATAACATGAATCCAATATTGGGTTTTGGCCTTGTCCTCTGCGCACAAAGATTTCTTCAGCATCTCTAAATCTTTTGATGATATTATGGACTGTAGATGATAATATAGTTAGCTTTTGCAATTTTACATTGAGAAACGTTATTCTGAAATTTTTCAACAATTTGTAAACGCAGTATTTTACAGATAGGTATATCTCTGCCCATCTTTACTTCTGAGACACACTGACTCTTTAAGATACTCTTTTTATACCCAAACATGTTACTGGCCCATTGCCAATTAACATAATTAGTTGCAAATATTCTTCCAGCTCTTCCATGTCAGTACCACTTACTTTGCCAGCATTTTGTTGTCCTGTCTCAACTTTTTTTCAAACGTGTTGCTGCCTTCAATTTCAAAATTACCTTATTTTTTCTTAAAATGGTACTCAGTTCTGATTTCTTAGTTTAAACATTTGATATATTCTCTATTGTGAATAAAATATAGGTTTATGAGATTTGCAAATCATTACATCTTCTTTTTATGTAGATTTTACAAAGCATCCCAACTTTTTTGGAATTGGGGTAGTGTTTTAGTAGCTTTAGTAAAAATAAACATATTGCTCACTACATTACCAAATGAATGAAGGTTGGAATACCATCACTTTGGAGCATCAAAGCATGTGTTTATATCCTGCAGTTCCATTACTGGCCAGTAGACAAAAAAGACCTAATGTAACATAGAGAACTGACCAGATCCAACGTCTGTGTAAATCTCAGTCACCCATTGTATTTTACTTGACAGTACTGCAGATAGATGTTTTCATTTTGGGATGATGCACGATGACTCATATAAGAAAATTTAACAACCGTGTTGTCTCATTAGATGCCAACAGTCAATGGTGAGAAACATTTAAAAGGTCAGAGCCTTACAAGTCGACTTGTCCTCCAGTTCGGTTCATTACAGGCACTGTAAAATCTGGGAAATAGGCAGGCTTTATTGGAAATCTATTCAGCAAGCTGAATTCTGCAGCACTGCAGTAAACTTTGGGGTTGCTAATAGCTGAAAGCTTTGATCATTTTCTAACCAGATAAGCACTATATGTATTCACCACTCTGAATAGAGAGCATTGCATTGCAGGGTTATTACCTTAATATTTTGTATCTTCCTTTGCAGGGAGACATCCTCACTTAGCATGCCTAATGTATGTCACTGCAACGTGCTTGCAGTTTCACAACTAAGTGCCAATAACTGAGTTTACTTTTGTTTTTTCCTCTCTTTTGTATATCCTGAGTTAAGAAATGTTAAAGTTGAACTCCAGCCTCCAGGCTTCTTTCCTGAATTGAAATTACTTAATTACTCATTTCACTGCACACTGTTAGATTCTCACAATGTGCTTTAGAAGCTGCAGTAGGTCAGATAGAATCCACCTTATTTCCTGGCTGGAGAATGTCCAGCATCATCTAGTCCAGCATTTTCAACCTTTTTTTAAGTCACAGCACCCTTGATGCGAACCCTTGAACAAATGCCTAATGAAAAATGTATGTTGTACAGCACATAGTCCAAAGTCAGCTAACAAATAGATTTTCTATTGACTAGCAGACTGTACTGTTTATCTGGATTGAAGCACTGGAAAACTGCTAATCAAGCACGTTACAGGAATAAATAATGTATAGTAAGACATGGAATAGGCAATTTTCTGAAAGTTAACTAGAAAACGACAAACTCAAGTGCAAATTTATTTGTTTAACTTTTCCCTTAAAGGCATTGTATTCTTTCAAATGCTTTTATTGTTTTAACTAGGTATTAGTGTAGTTATATTCCCTGTGCTATTTGTTTGCCCTACCTTGTAATGAGTTGTTTGTAGTGCCATGACCTGATTGATTCCCCCATGTCCTTGTATTCATTCACCTAGCTTGTCCCTGTTCACTGAAGGGAAAGTCAACTTCTTGATCTGGATACATTGACTCACCATTTGTCTTTGCTGTATGTAGGAGTGCTAATGTGATAAAAATGCATGTTTTCCCTTCATTGCTCTGCCTGCTTGTGTCTGTTACAGATCTAATTAGTATGCAACGTTCACCTGCAGAAAGACTGAAAGAGTCAAGGATTGTGGGATGTGTAGTTTCTTCACAGGAAATGTCAGTTCTTAGACTACAGACAGAGGTCATGCATTAACCTATCCAGTGCCATGCTGCATGCCTCATATTTGAACACAAACATAAAACTTCTGACAAAGATGTAATGTAATGTGAAGAATCACTGTACTATAGACTGTGTGTACAGGGCAACAAATTACACCACGAGGCTACATGATCAATGCAGGTGAAAAACACCTAGTGCAGATAGGAAGGTTTATAATGGCTTTAACTTGTCTGGATGTTTAAAAACAGGATTTCTGGATTGGTGAGTGTTTGGATACTAACCCACTGATTCATTTTCTAGAGTGTTGTGTGGAGATGCCTGCAGGTTTTTTGTGGCTTAAATTGTTGTACAGTTATTTTGTATCTTTCATGTTTTAATATCTGTGTTATTGAAAATATTGCTGATGATGTGAACTGAATTAAGGGATTATTCAAAAGCCTAAGGGTAAATGCTCTGAGAGTAAACATTTCACTTAGGGAACAGCAAAATCTCCTATCTGGCAGTTCCAGTGAAGCTCTCCAAACGCGGTCACATAATGCCAAGAAAACTTTGATCAGAAAAGAATGCATGTTTTGGCCTGACTCCAGCTTTCACATTTATCATTGTTCCTAAACAGTGTCTTCACTGCCAGCCATGTTTTTGTTCTAAAGAAATTATTCAAATTTATTTTAGCACACATACAGTTCATATATATATAAAAAAAAACAAACACAAAGTATTAGTTTAAAGCTACATTCCACTCAATCCTAAGTAAATGGATTCAGGAATTATTTATGTATTATAGGTACTTATATAGTGCTGTCAGTTTATGCTGTGCTTTACATATATATGTTGTAAATTCACATCAGTCCCTAACCCTCAAGGGGTGTACAATCTAAGGTCCCTAACTCACATTCATACATACACATACTAGGGCCAATTTAGACAGGAGCCAATTCACCTACCAGCATGTCTTTGAAGTGTGGGAGGAAGCTGGAGTACCCGGAGGAAACCCATGCAGGCAGGGAGAACATGCAAACTCCAGGCAAGTAGTGCCATTGTTGGGATTTGAACCAATGACCCTAGTACTGCCAGGGGTAAGTGCTAACCGTTAGCCACTGTGCTGCCCATTTAGTTTGTATTCCTTGCATTGCATAGACCACCCTACCCTTGCTTAGATCAGTGTCTGCTCTCCCAGTCCAATCAATGTTGTTAACATGTGTGAGATGGTCTGAGACTTCATCATAGAGGTCCTCTATGACGAAGCCCCGGTTGGTGGGGCGAAACATGTTTAGGTTTCTGAAGTGGTGTAATCCTGAGGCCATTTCACTCATATTAACAACACAGACTGGATTGGGAAAGCGGTGTATACTACAAACTACTGGATGGTGATATTTTCAGCCAGCACCCCATTTCTGAACATCATGCTTAGAGCGGCACTACAAGTACAGGCAGCCTACCCTTGCTGTGTAAAATCTCCTGTGAGTAACCTGATGTTCTGGGAACCTTTCAGACATAGGGGTTGATTTACTAAAAGTTGGTAGTGCTAAATCTGGTGCAGCTGTACATGGTAGCCAATCAGCTTCTAACTTCAGCTTGTTCAATTAAGCTGCGACAAAAAAACTGGAAGCTGATTGGTTTCTATGCAGAGCTGCACCTGATTTTGTACTCTCCAGTTTTCGAAAATCAGCCCCATAGTGTGTATTTCTACAGGTAAAGGATTCACAACTGTATTTATCAGTATTTATCTTTCCTGTTATGCACCTTTTCTATACTTCAGAAAGATGCTAAGAAAGATCTGCCACAAATACACCCCATTGAATCATAAGGGATGACTTGAGGATGTAGTATTATAAAGAAAACTTTATAAAACAAGAATGCATTAGGAGGGCTCAATCATTTGGGCCAAATAACATGGGTAGGTGCCCGCCCCAACTCTTTTCATAAAAAAAAAATGAGATATGTATATACATATATATAAGGTTACTGTGCCTTTAAATTTTACATTTTAAAGAGAGTTTGGGCGGGAAAACAAGTAGCATGTAACCTGGGAGAAAATTGCAGAAGGTCACATGACTAGTGGAAAGTTCTAGAAAGTGGGGCTCATTATATATATAGGTCCATTGGCGGGAGATTGCCAGCTGGTCCGTATCAGTGCAATGCGCTCCAGGGAACCTGCACCTGACCATGAAGACGCTGATGAGGAGAGTATTGGAGCGAGCGGATGAGAAGCGTGCCTCAGAAAAAGCCTACAGATGGCTGAAGTGGCTGAGGAAGATGAGGAGCGGCAGGAGCAAGTGGAAGAGACAGCAGAAGATAAGGCAGAAGACTTACCAATATGTTGTCGGGACAGAGGGAGACCAGCGGCTAGGAGTCCACAGAATCGCCAACAGAACTGGCATGGCCCTCCGCTGCATTCAATCCTTCCTTGGGTCAACAGGAGACCGGTCTGGAGCAGCAGGAAGAGGCGACATCAAGTATTGGCAGCACAGTGGCTAAATGGTTAGCACTTCCGCCTGGCAGTACTAGGGTCGTCAGTTCAAATCCCAACCACGGCAGCACCTGCCTGGAGTTTGCATGTTCTCCCTGTGCCTGTGTGGGTTTCCTCCTTGTACTCTGGTTTCCTCCCACACTCCAAAGGCATGCTGGTAGGTTAATTGGCTCCCGTCTAAATTGGCCCTAGTATGTGTATGTATGAATGTACATTAGGGACTTTAGATTGTACGCCCCTTGAGGGTTAGGGACTGATGTGAATGTACAATATGTATGTAAAGTGCTGCGTAAATTGACGGTGCTATATAAGTACCTGAAATAAATAAATAAAATAAGTAAATGTGGGATGCAGCAGAATAAATCCCAGTGAGAAGAAGAAGAGAAGGGTGCAGTCCCCATCGCCACCCAGAAGGCGATGTAGGAGAGCTGAACACTCAGCTTCGAATGAGGTGGCTGTGGAGGCAGCGGCTGCTGAAGAGGTTGCTAGGCAACCGTCTCTGCTTTCCTCTGGTTGGGAAGGTCAGGTGACTGACACAGTGGAAGAGCCCGTGCATGTTATCCCGGCCATAACTAGCAGGGGGAGAATTGGTCAGCACAGGGCCCCTATGGAACAAGCCATAGAGACAGGGACATCTAATGGTGAGTTAACAGATTTATTGCATTGTATTTTGGATTCTTTTAAAAAAATAGCTAACAATATTCCTGCTTCTGTTAATATTGATACTAGTTATGCGGATATTTGGTCAAATGCGTTAGGTAATTCCAATTCAAGGGATAGTTTTTTCCCATCAATAATTCTATAGGAAATTTTGCGAGCAATACTTTGCCTTTGGTACAGTCTACAACACCTAATTTCTCAATTAATAATTCAGCAGTTCCTGAGACGTGTCTAAAGGAGGTATTGCCTTGTGAAATATCGCCGCTAGGTTATCACCTCTTAGCTCAGATAAAAGAAAAAATTTGGAAAGGGGAATTTTTAGATATCTTGTCTTTACTCCCATCTTCCAAAGATTTTACGCATAAATTTGAAAAAAAATTGCATGAAAAAACTGATGACGACAGACGGAGGCCAATGGTGAGATCATTTAACAATTGGTTACAGGCTTTCACTATTTAGTGTTTTGGGCGAAAAACACCCAGAATATTGCAGCGGTTTATTCCAACATTTGGAACATGTGTTGGAAGCATATAAAAGCTTTGGCGGATTAGGTTGGTATCACTATGTTGAGTCTTTTAGACAAAAACGATCTATTTACCCTTCTTTAGAATGGGGAATGAAAGATGTAGGATTGTGGCTTAATCTAATTCTTCCACAAAAGCCGGCATATGTAAAACAACAATCTACACCTGCCTTCTCTCCTTATAAAAGAGGTTACTGCTATGCTTTTAAGGAAACCCAATGTAAGTGGGGAAATTCTTGTAAATACAAACATGAATGCTCCTTTTGTTCAGGACAACACTCTGTACTTAAATGTTACAAACGAAATGTCGCATTTCAAAACCAAAGAGATAACTTTCCAAAAAGCTTACACACCAGTGAAATTAACAAACATGCTTCATTGGCTGGAAATATATCCAAACAAGGAGATAGTCAAGTTTTTAATTGAAGGCTTTACAAGCGGTTTCCAGTTACCTGTATTTTATGGATCAGGTTGTATTTTAGTTAACAATTTAAACTCCGTTATGCAATTTCCACATATAGTTAGGGAAAAATTAAATAAAGAACTTCTAGAAGGCCGTATGGAAGGACCATTTAAAAATCCACCTTTTAAAAATTTTAGAATATCACCACTTGGTATTATACCAAAAACAGAGCCAAATTCATTCTGTCTGATACATCATTTATCCTTTCCAAAAGGATCATCTCTAAATGATGAAATTGATCCACAGTTGTCATCTGTTTCTTATTGCACTTTCGAGGAAGCAATATATAAGATAAGAAGATTTGGGAAAGCAGCATTACTTGGAAAAGCTGATATTAAGGCGGCTTCCCGCCTGTTGCCTGTTGCCTTCTTCTTTTAATTCTCTGGGAATATATTTTGAAGGAGAATATTATGACAAGTGTCTTCCTATGGGATGCACTATTTTGTGTGCTTATTTTGAAAAATTTGCTACTTTTCTTCAATAGATTGTTTCTATTGAAGCTGGATTTGAAGGCATATTGCATTACTTGGATGATTTCCTTTTTATATGTCCAGCAGAATCATATCTTTGTTCTTTCATGCTACAATTATTTAGTATGGCCACGCAGCACTTGGGCGTACCTTTTCCCACAGAAAAAACTATTTTTACATCTACAAAAATTGAATATTTGGGAATAGTTATAGATACGGAACTTTTACAATTTCAATTGCCTTTGTCCAAAATAGATAAAATAAAATCTATTATTTTCTTGTTTTTGAGAGAGAAAAAAGTGTTGTTAAAAGAGCTTCAGTCTTTAATGGGACTATTAGCATTTATAACAAGAATTATGCCAGTTGGCAGGATATTTTCTCGACGCCTTTCATTAGCTATGTCAGGTCTTAAATCACCATTTTCTCATGTCAGATGCTGACTTAAAAGAGGACCTGCTAGTATGGCTAATATTTTTTGACATTTACAATGGTAAGTCATTTTTTCAGGATAAATTTATAGTTTCATCAGATTCGGAATTGTTCACAGATGCGGCAGGGTCATGTGGATTCGCTGCCATTTGTAAAACGCATTGGTGCTGCGGAGAATGACCTGCTAAATGGATTTACATGAAAGTGAATAAAAACATAGTATTATTAGAATTATTCCCTTTAGTAGTGGCATTAGAAATTTGGGGAGAGCACTTTGCTAATAAGAGGATTTTAATACACTCAGATATTAAAGAAGTCATTTACTTAGTTAATTGCTTATCATCCAAATCAATTTTTGTTATAAAATTGCTGAGGCACTTAGTATTTTTATGTTTACATTGCAATATTTGGCTAAAAGCTAGACATATACCAGGGAAGGAGAATCAAACTGCGGATGCTTTATCTCGATTTCAGGTATCAAGATTTTGGCAATTGCTGCCCAGTGCGGACAAGGAAGGTTTTGCGTCTCCAGAACATCTATGGGACCTAATTTAGAAGTCTTGATAGAATCTATAAAAATGTCAGTAGCACAGAGTACATGGGTTGATTATTCAGCCGCATGGGATAAATGGATAAAAATCTCCAAAGACTTTGGATTTCAGTTTGATTCTCCTTCTGAGGCAGCAATTTTGAGCTTTCTACGTTCCTTAATGCACTTGAATTTTTCCTATAGCCATATAGTAAAAATATTGGCAGGAGTGTCATTTTTCTTTAAACTCCAAAATTTAGCCCATGCAATTCATTCTTTTCAGTACAGCAGGGCCTTAGAGGTTACAAGAAGTCACATAATTTCCCAGATACTAGAAGGACAATTACAATTGATTTGTTACAAAATATTTGTAAAGCCACTTCCTTTGTTTGTTTTTCCGAATTTGAAAGTGTATTATTTAATACATGCTTTATCTCGATTTCAGGTATCAAGATTTTGGCAATTGCTGCCCAGTGCGGACAAGGAAGGTTTTGCGTCTCCAGAACATCTATGGGACCTAATTTAGAAGTCTTGATAGAATCTATAAAAATGTCAGTAGCACAGAGTACATGGGTTGATTATTCAGCCGCATGGGATAAATGGATAAAAATCTCCAAAGACTTTGGATTTCAGTTTGATTCTCCTTCTGAGGCAGCAATTTTGAGCTTTCTACGTTCCTTAATGCACTTGAATTTTTCCTATAGCCATATAGTAAAAATATTGGCAGGAGTGTCATTTTTCTTTAAACTCCAAAATTTAGCCCATGCAATTCATTCTTTTCAGTACAGCAGGCCCTTAGAGGTTACAAGAAGTCACATAATTTCCCAGATACTAGAAGGACAATTACAATTGATTTGTTACAAAATATTTGTAAAGCCACTTCCTTTGTTTGTTTTTCCGAATTTGAAAGTGTATTATTTAATACGTCATTTATATTAGCATTCTTTGGCGCCATGCAAAATTCAGAATTATTACCTCACAATAAAAAGTCATCTGCTGGTTTAATGTATCATAATGTAGTTCTTTTGGAGTCGGGGATACGTTTATTTATTCCCCATTCAAAAACAGACCAGTTTAAAAAAGGTACATGGATATCACTTTAGTCATGTGGGGATACTGAAATTTGCCCCTTAGTTATGATAAAAAAATATTTATCTATTAGACCGACCTGTAATTGTCTTTTTCTCATTCATGAGGATTGTTCCCATTTTTCTCAATTTGATTTTGTTTTTAAAGCCTGCATAAATAAGTTAGGGCTTCAACAATTTAGATTCACGTCACATTCATTTAGAATAGGAGCAGCAACTGAAGCCGCAAGATTGGGTTTGGACAAAACTATTATAAAAATACTGGGCAGATGGGAGTCTCAATGTTTTAAGATCTATGTTAGACCTAATCTTTCTGTTTAATTTTAGGTGATAGAAGATATATGGATCCTGGGACACTTTTTTGTTTATTGGGCTTATAAAAAAACTGTAGAACGATGTTACACTGCTAATATGTCCTTGGATCCGAAAAAATTCCAAGTTTTATGGAAAGGAATACGAGGTCTTCATTGGTCTAATATTTTCTTTCATCTTTCCAGGGTATTTGAAGTGTGGCCTGCTCCAGATATTTTAATTGTTCATCTCGGTGGAAATGATGTTGGTAATATAAATACTCTGGATCTAATGTTTATGATGAAGCGTGACTTACATCGCTTCAAATTATCATCTCCGAATACCACAATTATTTTCTCTGAGATAGTACCTCATCTTAAGTGGCTAATTTATCCAAAATGTAAAAATTTTGAAAAAATTAGACGTCTATGGAAAAGTTCATGCCTCTTTTAGGTGGCTTCTCCTATAGACACTTGGATTTAGAAGGAGGCTTTAGGGGGATATACAGGTCAGATGAGGTGCATTTAAGTGAAGTAGGTTTAGACATTTTTAATATGGGATTGCAAAATTGCATTGAGATGGCTGCGTGTGTGGGGTAGACCGGTCTTGAAATTTCAAGCTCGGCTGCTGGGGGACTGTTGTTATACAGTTGTGACCAAAATTATTCAACCCCCACTGAAATTGAGTGTTTTGGCCAGTTTGACATTGCTTTTGATCATTCAGTCATCTTGCTTACATTTACATTAAAGAGGCACTTGTAGGTCAGACAAATATAACATAACAGTTATAATGAAATAACCACAAATGTCTTTTCTGTGCTCACAGCATTATCAGTTTTATTCAACCCCCAAGTGACATTCAATCTTAGTACTTAGTACAGCATCCTTTTACAGTTATAACAGCTTTTAAACGTGAAGCATAGCTTGACACAAGTGTCTTGCAGCGATCTACGGGTATCTTCGCCCATTCTTCATGGGCAAAGGCCTCCAGTTCAGTCACATTCTTAGGCTTGCGCACTGCAACTGCTTTCTTTAAGTCCCACCAGAGGTTCTCAATCGGATTTAAGTCTGGTGACTGCGATGGCCACTCCAAAATGTTCCAGCCTTTCCTCTGCAACCATGCTCTAGTGGACTTGGAGGTATGCTTGGGATCATTGTCCTGTTGAAAGGTCCAACGTCTCCCAAGCCTCAGGTGTGTGACGGACTGCATCACGTTTCCATCCAATATCTCCTGGTACTGAAGAGAATTCATGGTACCTTGCACACGCTGAAGCTTCCCTGTACCTGCAGAAGCAAAACAGCCCCAAAGCATGATTGACCCTCCACCATGCTTCACAGTAGGCAAGGTGTTCTTTTCATCATAGGCCTTGTTCTTCCTCCTCCAAACATAGCGTTGATCCATGGGCCCAAACAGTTCTAATTTTGTTTCATCAGTCCACAGAACACTATCCCACAACTTTTGTGGTTTGTCCACATGGCTTTTGGCATACTGCAGTCGACTCTTCTTATTCTTTGGAGACAGCAAGGGGGTACGCCTGGGAGTTCTGGCACGGAGGCCTTCATTACGCAGTGTGCGTCTTATTGTCTGGGCTGAAACTTCTGTACCCACATCTGACAAATCTTTTCTCAGTTCCTCAGCAGTCACACGGGGACTTCTCTCCACTCTACGCTTCAGGTAGCGCACAGCAGTCGAAGTCAGCATCTTCTTTCTGCCACGACCAGGTAGCGTTTCAACAGTGCCCTTTGCCTTGAATTTGCGAATGATGCTTCCTAAGGTGTCTCTTGGTATGTTTAACATCTTTGCAATCTTCTTATAGCCATTGCCCTTCCTGTGAAGAGAAATCACCTCTTCTCTTGTCTTCCTGGACCATTCTCTTGCCTTCACCATGTTTGTAACCACACCAGTAAATGTCTAGAAGGAGCTGAGTATCACAGTCATTTTAAAGCTGCCTAATTGGTGCTTATTATGCTTGATTGCTGCTCGGTGACATCCACAGGTGTTTTCAATACCTGATGGAAAGCACCTGTATGAACCTCTGTTCTTCAGAGTGGTAGTCTTTAAGGGGTTGAATAATTGTGGCAATGAAGAAACCACATAAGAACCATTTACTACTGTATTACATAAACAATTGATGTCATTTTAGTTGCATTTGGGTAGTTACAACGTCCTTGTAGGATTTGATTCTGAATACAATTCCAAATGTACACTATAGTCCCTAAACCCCTTTACAGCATTGGGGGTTGAATAATTTTGGTCACAACTGTATGTATTCAGTTTGAGCTCGAGTCCTTAACAACTGAGCTATTTGATTGTTATTCGATAAGAGAAGTATAAACTTGATTATTAATTAATTAATTATAGTATTTGTTATTATTTATTTATTTAAACCAATAAAGTGCTGCGGCCAAAATTTTGCCATTAAAGATTGTGTGTGTCTGTTTATTTAGATAGTTAGTTATATATTGGGTATTTGGGAGAGGGAGAAAAGGTGCGGCCTGCATTCCCATGTGGTGGCTCTTTCTAGCCTTACCCAGCATCAGTGTTTCCTGGCAGTATAAGAAAACTTTAAGTAGAACTAAAGGCAAAATGTGTTTTTTTTTTTTATTTTGGATTGAGTAAGGGAATGTTATAATCCCTGCCAAAGTGAGGGAATCCCTGGTTGTCACCAGGGTCATCAAAACTTGTGTTCTCATTGGAACCTTTCTCTTCTATCCCTGTTCTGGTGAAAACCTAAAATGTGCTATTTACTATAGCATTCACTCTCCGTGTTAATGGTCACAAAGACAAAAAGAGGGGGTGAACTTCCCTTTAGGGAATACAGACAAAATAAAACCTGACAGGTGTTTAATGCCTCTCCATTCTATCCAAAACAGAAAAAAATGTTCGCCTTTGGTTATACTTTAAAGTGTTACTAAACCCACAACAGTAACATCAGTCTGTATATGCAGTAAAACATGTTTGTTATACTCACTGTGGAACCTAAGGGGTTAATCCTCTGCCTTGTGTAAAAACACTGTTTAATCCTGGCTTCTCTGATCCTCCCCTTCTTCCAGTGTTCCCCTCTTATCTGCTGATAAGACATATCGTGTGGAGACACTCTGCACATGCTCAGTTTGGTGTCTATTGTTAGAGAGGTTTTTTTTTTCTTGGGAGAGTGTATGTGATCAGCACAGGGCCGATCAGCACTGTCCAGACAGAGGTCAGGGGTTCTGCATCCTCTAAAGCAGAAAGAAAACTCCTACAAGCTTTAGCGATTCTAAAGGTTATTTTTTTTTGCGGCGGGGAAATATTGAATATGTTATATTTATCTACTGTGTGCAGTGGTTTTCCACAGAGCAGCCTGGATCATATTCTTCTTGGGTCTCCCGCAGGCTCTCCTGGCTCCTCCTTTCTGTCGGGTGCCTCCATAGCAAGCAGCTTGTTATGGGGGCACCTGCTGCTCCGTGTGTCCATTCACACATGGAGCCGCGGCTTCCCCCCCTCCTCATTGTGATTGCCAATGGCTCCCGCTTGCTTTCTCAGCTAATGAGGAAGCAGAGACTCGGGACAGTCGAGGCTGTTGCGCACCATCGTGATGGATCGCGATGGGGCTCAGGTAAGTATTGAGGGGGCTGGGGGCACTGCTGCACACAGAAGGTTGTTTACCTTTATCCATAAAATGCATAAAGGTAAAAAAACTTGAGCCTTTACAACCACTTTAAGCAGTGCTCGGCTGAACACTGATAGAAGTCACAAGACTGCTCTAACTACTGAAGAGAAAAGGTATTTAGTAGTTTATATTTACTAAAATAATTGCATTTCCATGTTGTGTGTACTGTGGGAGACCAGATATAATGAATGCAGGGTCCTGGGTTTAGTAGCACTCTAGCTGAAAGAATGTTACCTGAAAATGCTTTTAAAATGACTCTGTAATTGAAACAGAAATGAAAAGCCAAAAAGCTCATTTGAGAAAAGAAACATGATATTTATCTGTACACTCTTCTAGAAACTTTTCTCTGTTGCAGATCTATGCTACCCAAAAACTCTTCACATCTGACACATGTTCATGTGTGTTGGATTCCTGAGTCCTCCATTATGCTGTGTAGCTCCTCCTGCCAGCCTCTATTTCTTACAGACTGTAGTGATGAAAGGTTGCGTTAAAGGATATCAAAACCTCAAAACCATAAATTGACTAAATTGTAGCTTACCAGACAATAGATGTGGTGCCTGCATTTGTTTTGTTTTCCTAGGCATTTTCTGATATTACAAAAAAATACTTGTTTATCTTGCCAGATTTCCAGGGTCCTTGTAACTACTTGTGCGCTGAACTTATATATTAAAGTGTTACTAAACCCAGGATGCTGCATTCACTATATCTGGTCTCCCACAGTACACACAACATGGAAGTGCAATTATTTTAGTAAATATAAACTGCTAAATACCTTTTCTCTTCAGCAGTTAGAGCAGTCTCAGTGTTCAGCCGAGCACTGGTTAAAGCTTGTAGGAGGAGTTTTCTTTCTGTTCTAGGAGGATGCAAAATTCCTGACCTCTGTTTGGCCAGTACTGATTGGCCTTGTGCTGATCACATGCACTGTCCCAAGAAAAAAAAAAACCTCTCTAGCAATACACACCAAACTGAGTATGTGCAAAATGGTCACAATTCAGTTTGTCTTATCAGGAGATAAGACGTGGACATTTGAACAAGAGAAGGAGCAGAGAAGACAGGATCAAACAACCTTTTAACACAATGCAGCGGATTAACCCCTTAGGTTCCACAATGAGTATAAAAAGCATATTTTACTGCATATACAGACTGATCTTACTGTTGTGGGTTTAGTAACACTTTAAATAATGTTAGCAGCTTTCACAGCCATGTTCTGTGAACAACAGTACAATTATTCTCTTTGTATTGGAGATTAGGGGTGAAGGAGTGGTTTGTACATCAAATCAGGAGTGGAGCCTGTTGTAACATCGCTGTTCCTCCATAGATACAGTACAGTGAGCAAAAATCACCAGGAGAAAAGAAAATGCACCAATAAAAAATGAAACTAATGCAGCCAGCACATCTGGTAATATCTTTTTTCTGTTTGTGGGTTTAAATTCATTTTAAGTATTAGCATAGTAACTCCCACAATGGGTATTTAGAAGTTAGCTTGTAAAACACAAATGGACGGGTGAAATGATTTTCTATAATGGCATACAAATTGAGGTACCTGTTTATAGAAGTTGATATTGATAGTTTGCCATATATGGCATTGTTTTTCACAATTTTGCCTATTTGTAGTGCTGCCCTTGTAAATTTCGCCCTCCCCTTTGTACCATTTTTTTCACTTTAAGTTGACATAGCAAATTTTCATTTTAAACTTTAAAGAATCTTGAAAAAAAATTAACTATGGATTAGGCAAAAGTATATTAAAACAAAGAACAGTTATTCTGCTAACCTTAAAATAGAACTGTATGCAGACTATTGGCATTCAAATATTTATATGTTCTTAAAGCAGAACTCCTGGCCAATTTAAAGACTGAAAAACAAAACAATTTTTGCCTCAATAGCTTCAACCCAGAATTTTTCCCCCAAAGTACTTTTTCGTCATTAGATGTCCTGATGGCCAGCCTAATTCACCCCACATGTTATCTGCGCTCAGTTCCTTCTGGACTCACCTCAGCCTGTGACTGTCACTGTTTTTTCCTCCCATCAGTTCATTAGTACATGAACTGTTTGGCACCTTGAACTGCTTCTTCTCAGAGTTCAGCGCTGTTATACAGGGACTACAAGAGGCAGTTATGTATTAATGTATCAGTTATGTATTAAAGTGTTACTAAACCCACAACAGTAAAATCAGTCTGTATATGCAGTAAAGCATGCTTGTTATACTCCCTGAGAAACCTAATGGGGTAAATCCTCCACATTGTGTAAAAAGGCTGGTTGATTCTGTCTTCTCTGATCCTCCACTTCTTCTACTGTCCCCAATCCATCCACTGATAGTACAGAGCTCTAGGAGTCACTCTGCACATGCTCAGTTTAGTGTGTGTTGCTAGAGAGTTTTTTTTCTTTGGGAGGGTGCACAGCACCAATCTGCACTGTCCAGACAGAGGGGCAGGGATTATGCAAACTCGTAGGACAGTCAGAGCAGAATGAAAACTCCTCTTAGAAGCTTTAAAAGTCACAAGACTGCTATATACTGCTGATGAAAAAAGGTATTTAGCAGTTTATATTTACTAAATTTGTTGCATTTCCATGTTGTGTGTACTGTGGGAGACTAGATATAGTGAATGTAGGGTTCTGGGATTGGTAACACTTTAATTACAGGGGTACTGTCTTTTATATATGTCCTCACTGACTGCCAGCAATGTTACCCCTGTGTATCTCTCAGGGGATAACATCTCTAACTATTCACAATTAGTTACTCTAAAATAATTATTAGTAAAATTGAGGCTTAACCGCCGTACCAGCCGTAACCTCCGCAACCTTAACCCTGCCTCCCTCCACTCCGCAGTTGATCAACTCCCCTACAACAATGCGCTGTCAACCGCCCTTGACTCACTAGCGCCTTTAACCACACGCAACATCAGACCCCGACCGCTCCAGCCCTGGCAGACTGATCACACCAAAACCCTCAAACAACACAGTCGTGCCCTGGAGTGCCTATGGCGCAAAACCAAATCCCAACAAGCCTTCACCCGATACAAATCTGCCTTCCACACCTACACCTCCTCCCTCCATACTGCCAAACAAGCCTACTTCCTGACCCTCATCAAGGCCCTCTCCTCCAATCCTCGCCGACTCTTCTCCACCTTCAACTCTCTACTCTCGCCACCCCCACCTCCACCCAGCACCTCACTCACTGCCCTTGAGATTGCCAATCACTTCAAAAACAAGATTGACACAATTCGCAAGGACATTGCCGCAACTCACACGCCTTCTCAACCCGTCCCCTCTCACACAGCTACCCCCTCATCCCCCCTCCCCCTCGACATAACCCACAGGGACTTCGTCGCTGCTCAAACTCCCTCCAACCCCCTTCCCCCTCACTCAGCTACCCCCTCTACACCCCTCTCCCACGGCCCCACCACTGCTCTGACCTCCTCTCCCACCCCACCCTACATTCCTCATACTGAAGCTCCCCCAACACTCCGCACCTTTGACCTTACTACCATCGAAGAAGTCTCCAAGATCCTCTCTGATGCCCGCCTCACCACCTGCCCCCTTGACCCTATCCCCACACAACTCCTACAACCTCCCTCCCCCTCCATCCTATGCTCCCTCACCCACATCTTCAATCTCTCCCTCTCCTCCGGCACTTTCCCTTCCCCTCTGAAACATGCACACATCACCCCCATACTTAAAAAGCCCTCCCTGGACCCCAATGACCCGAACAACCTCAGACCCATCTCCCTGCTCCCATTTACATCTAAACTCCTCGAGCGCCTAGTCTACGCCCGCCTATGCTCTCACCTCAACGACAACAACCTCCTCGATCCCCTACAGTCTGGCTTCCGTCCCCTACACTCCACCGAAACTGCCTTACTCAAACTCTCCAACGACCTGCTAACCGCCAAAGCTAATGGCCACTATTCAGTGCTCCTACTCCTTGACCTCTCTGCGGCCTTTGACACAGTCGACCACCCCCTCCTCCTCAAAAAACTACACTCCCTCGGCCTCAGAGATTCTGCTCTCTCCTGGCTCTCATCCTACCTGTCACAACGCTC
Source organism: Staurois parvus (assembly GCF_062004578.1). Lineage (NCBI taxonomy): Eukaryota > Metazoa > Chordata > Amphibia > Anura > Ranidae > Staurois > Staurois parvus. Next base: position 3,830,483 of record NW_028318546.1, read on the forward strand.
TTTCAGCGTTACCTATAATGCCACCACCTCCCTCTCACTCCCCCTCTCTGTTGGGGTCCCTCAAGGCTCTGTCCTCGGGCCCCTTCTCTTCTCCATCTACACCTCCTCCCTTGGCCAACTCATACACTCTCACGGCTTCAACTACCACCTCTATGCCGACGACACACAAATCTATCTCTCAACCCCCCACCTCACCCCCTCGGTCTCCGCCCGAATCACACACCTGTTGAGCGACATATCAGACTGGATGTCGCTCCACTTCCTTAAACTGAACCTCTCCAAAACCGAGTTTCTTGTCTTCCCTCCAGCCCGGACACCACCCCCCATTGACTTCTCCATCATGTCCAACAACGCCACCATCAAACCCGCCCCGCAGGCCAGAGTACTTGGTGTCATTTTGGACTCCAACCTATCCTTCCAGCCCCAAGTCCACTCTTTAACAAACTTGTGCAGACTCCACCTCCGCAACATCGCCAAAATCCGCACGTTCCTAACTCCAGAAACCACTAAACAGCTCATCCACTCCCTCATCATATCGCGACTCGACTACTGCAACTCCCTCCTCACTGGCCTGCCTCGCCGCTGGCTATCCCCGCTTCAGTCCATCCTGAATACGGCTGCCAGACTCATTCACCTTTCCAACCGCTCCGTTTCCGCCACCCCCCTCTGCCAATCCCTCCACTGGCTTCCGATTGCGCAACGGATCAAATTCAAAATCCTAACGCTGACGTACAAAGCTGTCCACCATACTGCCCCGAACTACATCACTGACCTAATATCCAAGTACCGCCCAGCACGCTCACTCCGCTCCTCACAAGACCTCCTTCTCTCTAGTTCCCTGGTCTCCTCCTCCCATGCCCGCCTCCAGGACTTCTCCAGGGTGTCACCCATCCTCTGGAACTCCCTGCCCCAACCCATCAGATTATCACCTACTCTCCTCTCCTTTAGGCGCACCCTGAAAACCCATCTCTTCAGGGAAGCCTACCCCGCCCCCTGTTAACTTGCCAACCTCCTCCACTCTTCCTACCACTCCATCCCCCACAGCTATCTCCTCCTGTGCCACCATCCCCTCCCTCCTAGATTGTAAGCTTGAAAGAGCAGGGCCCTCGATCCCCTCATGTTTTGCATTGTATTGGTATTGTTCTGTCACATGTTCTGTCCCCCTTTGTAATGTACAGCGCTGAGCGAACTATTGGCGCTTTATAAATACTGTATAATAATAATAATAATAATAATCAATGCAGCCTATCAGTTCCCATCAGTGCAGCCTCATTAGCGCACATCAATGAAGGAGAAAAATCACCTATTTACAAGATTTTATAACACAAATAAGAAAAAACTTTTTTTTTTAAATTTTCAGTGGTTTTTGGTTTGTTTAAGAAAAAATAAAAAACCCAGAGGTGATTAAATACCACCAAAATAAAGCTCTACCTGTCTCAAAAAAATGCTAAAAATGTCATATGGGTACAGTGTTGCATGACTGCGCAATTGTCATTCAAAGTGCAACAGCGCTGAAAGCTGGAAATTGGCCTGGGCAAGAAGGGGGTATAAGTACCCTGTAGTCTAGTGGTTAAACAAACTTTTAAGGAAACCCTTCATGAAAATTCTACCTGCTGTACTGTCATAATAATTCATTGACTTCAATACTTTCTAAATCATTTGAACTAGAACAAGTATAGGACTTAGGACTAACTTTTTTCGTATTTCCTCAATGCCTCTGTCAAGATTCTGGGAAGAGTGAGGATCTCAAATGTTTGGAGAAGATGCTTCTCACAGTGCTTTCATCTTCTCTCTTCTTGTGAGGTTTGGGATACTCAATGTTTCCAGAATCTCCCCAGAAGAATCATGAAGTCATGCTCTCTAATGCAGAAGGTGGTTGTAAGGTAAGTATATTTTATAACTGTTCTCTCCTGCACTGTTCTCCAGGATGCACTATACTACATGTGCATTTATTCGTATGTTCTTAGTTTATGTGCTTGATCTAGACAAAGACATTAAGTTCTTATTAATTAGAAAGCAAAATTACCAACAGGCCACAGCTGCCAGCCTTGAAACTACTGCGGTCTCCAGAATCGTTGATGTGACTAAGTGTATTTGCTGGCTGGTGTTATCTGATGTGGGCTGCACAGTACATTAGCACATGTTTTTTGGCCGTCAAGACTGCATTGAATCTTCACAAGTGAGAACACATAAACATTACTGCTCTTTTAGCATAGCTGATAACTGATTTTAAGAGACAGGCTCTAGTTTGAAGATTTCACTGGAAAGTTACCTAGTCAATTGGGTTTAAAGAAAGGCACTCATTCCTCAAGTGCAACTGTGTTTGACATGTCTCTGGGTTTTAGTTCCCACCAGTTCCCTTTTTTGTAGCACATGAATTCCTAATGTATTTTTATTATGGATTTTTATGTTACCAGAAAGCAGTGCCTACATAAAAAAAAAGTACTTTATAAACCAGTTCAGGAAACATGGTATAATGGTACGATTTGGGCAATCACTCTCTGTGATTGCATAATTCATTAAAAAATCTTAAAGGTGACAAACAAATTTTCATTACTCTGCTTAGCAACTATAAAATACCAGGTACAGCATGTACTAATATTAATCTTTTCTTACATAAAGCTTGTATTATTTCTATACTTGTGTACATCTATATACTTATGGTTAATTTTATATGCTGGTTTCAGTAGTTCTTCTGCTCCCAATTTCTCTGTTTAGATTTCTGATTAATTTCTCAGGAAGGGAGAGGCCCTGTCCAAGGTTCTAGTTTTCTTATTTACCTACAAGTTTAGCACAATATCCTGTTTGGGGAGGGCCATTTCTCATAACAACTCAAAAAGAGGGTTACACTTATAATCTTACCTAGGATAAATTAATTATTATATTCCTGTAGCACCTACCCCCTAAGGAGCCATTGGATTATTCATGCCCTTTTAGCGTTTGTATTTGAAATCCAGTTTACAGCTGCTTCAAAACACTCACCGACCCAGCAGTGAAGACAGAATGACCAACATTTGTTCTATCAGTCTTTTCTTACAGGTTTCATTAGCTCAATGTTCAAGGGAGAGATGGAATTGGAAATACAGGATACCCAAAAATCAGTGACAACAATCCCCTATGTTTAGAAGAAGAACTCTCAAGGGCTAATAGAGTGCATTTTAGCCAATACTGGCAACCTTCTGTTATGTCCCTTTAAGCAGAGAAAATGGACTGAGCATTTTCTCTCTGAAGGTGCTCCCCCTTAATAGCCCCTAGTATAGGACCTTTCTAATCCTTGGAACTTGACTCTGAAGCTGTGCCCTCCTCAGGCAGTAGGAATGGGATGCTATGACTTGATCCCTCACATTGGCATTTTCTGCAGAAAAACCCTGAACCTTTTAGAAGAACGCTTCAAATCAACTTCCCTAGACTACACCACTGACAATAAACCTCCTAGTGAGGCTAGGCTGAAAAAATAGTTGTAACATAATCCATAACACAATCCATAACATTGTATTTATTTGCTCTATCTCCTGGAGAACACTCCCCAGGAGCAGGCAGAAATAATTAATGCCTTAGGCTTAGAAGAAACCCTATGAATACAGAAAAACATACTGTAAACAATCAGAGCTTAGGCTAGCTACAGCTTAGCAGTCCAACAAATATGGAATAAGGACACTCCAATTTATGGCACAGTTCCTCCATTTCCCTATAACATGACATTTAGCCTGACAATGAGTAAAATGGACTCAATGGCCATCCTCTGTTGAATTAAAGCTAGCTTTCGAACTATAAAAAAAGATTAATTCAATAATGATTTCATTGACAAATGACATTTAATTTTAAAATGCAGTTACTCCAAGCTCTTGCATTTGAGTTGGTAACAGCCTCTCGTAATTGTATGTACTGCAGCATCATTACAAATCCTTTGGCAAGTAAAACAAAAACTGCAATATTTGTGATTCACCTGTGTATTCCCTTGTTTGTCTGGAGTTAAAGTATGTATATATAGCTAAACAATTGTATGTAATTTTAGATAGGGAAGGGTTAAATAATTATAATTTTTTTATGTCCCATTGGGGAGATTCCTCTTTACTTCCTATCCAACATAAAGTGAGAGGAAATTTCTACAAAGTGAGAGAATTCCTCTCTTGGTCATCAGCACAAGAAGTGGAAAATATCCTTTTTCCTTCTGTTCTTGTAGCAACTGTAAAACTTCTGATGTAAAGTTCTGTGAGATTGTCCACCTCCCCACAGAGACACAGTGCGGAACAAGGCATGATAATCAGTAATTGGGAAAGATCAGAGACTGCAGGCAAGACTGCTAATTATATTTTCTGCTCAATGAGGGAACTGGAACATTCTGTCCCAGTGAAAATTGTCACCAGGACAAATCGTGAAGGTGGATTTCCCCAGTGGAGACAGCCCAATAAAACTGACAAGGGTTCTAACTCTTCTTTATTCTATTCAAAACTGGAAAAAAAATTGGCTTTAAACAAATTTACAGGGTTGTGATATCATGTGTTTCATGACTTGCTGTTTTCACAAACCAAGGAGGTAATTTTAGCTCACTGCATACAATATTGTGCTCTCTGCCTTCCACTATGTTGACAAGTTGGATATTGTATGGAGGCACCTCTCACACAGTAGGATGGGCACAACCTGTAGGCTTTTAAGGACTTTGCTCCTTAAACCTCAGTCTGGGAACAACAGGTCATATCATGGCCAGTAAAACAGTCTTAACAGGTGCACTACACTTTTATTTTACTGTAAATCCTAAAAAGATCTGTTTTTCATCAATGGAATCCTGCAAACAGTGCTGCCAGAGATCCCAAATGAAGGCAAGATCTTCTATTGCATCTAAATGCAAGCTCCTACCTCTATGGCTTGGGTAGCAGCAAACCTCCTAGCTGACTGCCTGAATAACTGCAATTTAGGGCGACACATCACTGGATCCTGTAAACATGTACCTCAATGTTTCAGTTTGGCATTAGCTTGTGCTTCCCATACACTTGCCAACTTTTTCCTTCACTGCTCTTTGCACCTGGCCCCCACTGTGCCCAGACCTTGGCTACCCCTAAGAGCATTCATTCCCTACGACATGGGAAGTTATTGCAGGAAAGCCCTCCTAGACTCTATTGCTCATGGCCACTAGTAAAAATGGCATGTCACTTGTTCACAGAAACAGTAACAGTGCAACGCAGCCATCAAGAAGGTTGCAAAAAGAATACACAGGGAGAGCAAATGCCTAGGGCATTATACAGGATTTATTGAAGCAAATAAACAAAGCCAATTTAATTCTCACAAAAGACAGAAGTATTATGCATGGATAAACAACTAATGGTCAACTAACATGGTAGCAGGTTCCAAACTGTTGGTGGTGTTGGTAAACTGACTAGTTTCGGGGACATGTCCCCTTCCTCAGAATTCTGAGGAGCTCTAGGTGTTTGCGCTCCCTGTTTGTTCTTTTTTCAGTTTATGGGTGGATCCCCTTGTCTGAGGAGAGCTGTACCATTAAGGCACTTTCTGTTAGGGAACACTCACCTTGCAACACACTCCAAACTAGTGACTTTTCCCTTTGAGTGCTGGAGAAGTTTGTTGAATCGAGAAGGTTGTGGCTACCTACGTTGAAAAATTTGACATTGACAGTAAGTAAATGTTTGACTCCAACTACTTTCTGACAAATTTTATTTCAGTCGCTTTGACAATGAAAACCAAGAGATTTGAGTCATGATGAGCCGATGCGTATTTTTACCCATAGGGTTTAAATGTTTATGCGCTGTTAGTGTTTGAATAAACTTTTTTCTTTTTCTTTTCTGTTTGGTAGTCTTTATTTAGTTTAATAAATAAAGACGTACATACAGTTTAGGGAGCAGATTAATTTATAGAATTAATTGAAGAGACTATTTAAATATACAATCATTGACCCATGTGAGCTAATCATGGACTGATTATATTTTCTGCTCAAATAAGTGGAAAATGTTGAGCACAATTATTTCAAATGCAGAATTCAGCAATTTAAATATTTTCAGATTGTCTAGCTAGTGGAAATAGATTTAATTACAGTGAGTTTTAGTTTATCATAAAATACAGGCCATGCAAAAGATTTATGATACAGAAAACATATATATGTAAATGTAGATTATCGTGTTTCTTTAACTAGGAGGTAACCAGCTATGCGCTCTCTGGCATGTGTAATATCTTGCTTCAATCCTTCCTAAGGCTGTAAATAACACAGATTCATACATTTTCTCTTGATTTGTGTAGTGGGGCATTTTTTGAATGATGGCATCTTACGTTTGTATAGTGTCTCTGACATGAAAGAAATATACACTTCATTTACAGTATATACCTGTAAGTGTGGGAATTCCATATACTAAAATTACAAGCTGATAGACCACACAAGGCTGATTATATTTTTTTCCCCTCTCTGTCACAATCAGAAAGTGATCACTGCGGGTAAAGAGAGGTGCAGGCAGAAGGGCAGCACAGAGCTTTCTACTGCATGCTCCCTCTGGTGAGTGTCTGTCCAGAAAAACCTGATGGCTGCCTCCTTCTCCTGAGCTATGCAGAGGGAGAAGGAAAGGAAGAGGGAAGACTGCTCCATTATATAAATACTAATAATCAGCGCCTGTGGGTATATGAAAAATACCCAGCCTCTGGAAATAAACTGCCCCCCTGGGCAGACCAAATCAATAGTACACAAAAGCCAGTGCTTATTACATTCTCTGCAGTCTCTTTGAAAATGCATGGATAAAAACAGACTTCCATATATGAATGCTACAGGGGAGGCCATGGAAGGTCTGATGGAAAATGTCAAGAAGCTGGTTTCTGAACATGTGATGGCATTGTGAGTGTGAGATGATGTAATTTATAGGAAGACACAGAGCGGACCATAGAACCCATATATGCATTAGACAAGCACAGAACAAAAATTTTTTTTTTGGTATTTAAATTATTTTGTTCAGTTAAATTTGGTTAATTTGTTTAATTTCTTTTCGGAATTAATTTTCGTTTTCAAATTTGATTTGATTCAAATTCAAGTCGACCAAATTCAGACAGTTTGAATCAGCATTCAAATTCAAATTGGCATACAAATTAAAATTTATTCTATTCAAAATCTGAATTTTATAAGCTACCGTAGTTATTTTCTTTCTATTTCATTCTATTCTATTTTATTGGGTTTTTCTTTTCTGTTCTATTCTATTGAATTCACAAGTGAAAGCAGCGCAACAAATAAAGTCTAACACAGTGCAACAAATAAAGTCTAACACAGTGACATAAATTAATATACAATTAAACATATGACATATAAATATATAAAAATCAATGGATTTAGATCAGTGAAAGTCCAATCAATATCAAACGCATAAATACTTCAAATACTTCCACCAAGAAAAAATTTGTAAAAAATTGTGATTAAATTAAAATCCTTCTAATCCACTAAAATCACCACGTGAGCAAATAAGATTACTTGAACATGTGCATAAAACTTCACTCAAGTGTCACCATGTGCTACAGAGGAAAGCCTCCCCCAATTCAGTGGCACTCGCCAGATATTATATTTTTTTCAGTTATTCTATTTTTTTCTATTCTTTTTGTTCTATTCTACTCTAATCTATTTACATTTATTCTATTCTAAATTTGAATTTCGTAAGGTGGTTATATTCTTTCTATTTACTCTATTCTATTCTATTGTTCTATTCTATTCTTTTTTTTCTAATCTATTCTATTCAAATTCAACTTTATGCTATTCAAAATTCGAAATGAAGAAGACAGTTATATCCTTTCTATTTTATTCTTTTTTTTCTATTCTGTTCTATTCAATTCTTTTCTGTTCTAATCTATTCCATGTGAAATTTGAATTTCGGAAGATAGTTATATTCTTTCTATTGTATTTATAGATTTCTTTTCTAATCTATTCTATTTTATGCAAATTCAAATTTATTCTATTCGCAGTTCAAATTTTGGGAGAAAGTTATATTCTATTCTATTGTTTTTTCTATTCTATTGTTTTTTTCTATTCTATTCTATTGTTTTTCTATTCTTTTCTATTACAATCTTTTCTATTCTATTCGAGTTCCATTCGAATTTTATTTCATTATTTTGGATTTGTTACTATTGTAATTTGGAAATTCAAATACATCTGAATCTCTGAATAATGAAAAATTTGTCTGAATTTCTATTCGGTATAAAACGAATCACCCATGTTTAATATGCGTGTTTATGCTCAAGTTTGGTAAGGTGCATGATCCGAAGGGTGAGGTGTGGTGCATATTTGGTGGATGGAATACCCTTTTGGTGGTTTGGATAATTAGTGAATGTGAGTTTTATTTTATGGAGTGTTGTTTACAGGGGTGGACTGACAACTCATGGGGCCCCCGGACAATAGGGGATCATGGGGCCCCTGTGTCCTTGCCCAAACTCAAAAAAGCCTATGAAAAAGGTACCAGGGGCATCTGATGGGGCCCCCTACTGACCCCGGGCCCTCAGGCAGTGCCCGAGTTTCCAAATGGCCAGTCCGCCCCTGGTTGTTTACAATGTAAACAGATAATACACTATGTTAGTGTTCTTCTTTGTGGGTGATTTCACCAAATGAGGAGATCAATTTATGATGGATATCGGAAGGTTCATTTTTTGTGTTGTTGCAAGAACTCTTAGAATTGAGGTTAAGGGTAGATAATGAATGAGGTGGATGTCAAGACTTTTTCATGCGGTGGAGATATAATGTTTGGCACATTTTTTATTTTTCATTTGAGCACTTTATTTTATTTGAAGGTTCGCAAATCTGAAAGATACTACACTTTATTTAATTTATGTTATTTTACATGATGTGAGAGAAACACAGTCGAATCACATTGGACATTGGCAGACAAGAGGAAACACATATGCAATTATCGAAAGTCTTTTTTCTTAGTTTTCTGGTGAGAGCATAAGAAGAATATAATAACTTATATATGGAAGTCTGTTTTTAAACATGAACTTTGAAAGAGAATATAATAAGTGCTGGCTTTTGTATAATAAAGACTACTACAAAAACCTGCATCCCGGGATACCTGGCGGTATTACTCTTGACCATTCACAAAACAATATGGAAACAGACATGCCCCAGGTCTCTGTCTGCTCATGGCCAAAATTTGGCACAACATTTTGGTGCCCTGTCACGGTATTAAAAGGCAGTCTGGAACAGGTTTTGTAGACAACTGGAACACTGATGGTGCAGGTGTGTTCTGGGTTCTTAGGGTAATCACAACTAGGGTTCTGGGCTTCACCCAGTCTAATTGGGTGCAAGGGAGCACTCAGAGGTGTGCATGTCTGCATGGAGCAGCCTGGCACAGGACAGACCAAAGCCAAACCCGGAAGGCCAGAGCATCTGGAAGCTGCAAGCAAAAGAGAGCTGATGGAGGTAGAGCATTTGTGCACAAGGATGATGTGTTAGATGGTCAGAAGGATCAAGACATGAGGCCTGAGCAGCAGCACTTCTAAATATAGCTAGGAGGTAAAATATTGTTGTAGTTTGTGTTGATGGCGGAAACCCCAGCAAGGGATACTGGCTTCTGTGAATTTTTTCCTTTTTTCATTTCAATAAAAGTGGGCCAGCAAGCCCTTAAAAGGCATATCTGGCATTGACTGGACTCATTGGTAGCCATGATATTTGAGTTAATGAACCCCCAAAAGTCACAGGAAAAGAGTGAAAACATCATTCTCACCTAGGCAAAAATAGAGGCAGGGAGTGGGTCCAGCAGCAAAATAGAAAAAAAAGAAAGAATGGTTGTTTTAAATAAAATTGGAATGTGGAGGATTATAATTAGAGATGAGCGAATTATTCAAAAATTCGGTTCGGCTGATTCGCCGAATTCGCCGAATAAATTTGCTTCGAGCCGAATATATTCGCTGCGAATTTAACTTATAAAAAGGGTGTTTCTAGGCTTCAGAGAGCCTTTATATTAGTGCAGAACACTGTACCTTTAATTTAAATGCCCTTGGAGTCTGCTGGGGAAGAGAAATAATACTGTCAGTCAGTAAGACATGCAGATGAGTGCCGTCGATCTTAGAATCACCGCACACTTCACTCATTTGGGCAGTCACGGGGCCAAAACCAGAGTGTGGAGCCACAGTGTGGCGGTGGAGGCAGCAGCAATGGGAGGCCATACAGCACCCTATGACAAAATGGAACCCACCAGCAGTGTGAGGAGACCTGAAAGTGGCACATGGCAGAGTGTGGCGATGGAGACAGCAGCAATGGGAGGCCGTACAGGGACCCATGACACACTCTGGACCTGGCAGCAGCATGAGGAGGCGGTACAGGGGCCCATGACAGATTACGGGCCTGGCAGCAGCATGAGGAGTCGGTACGGGGGCCCATGGCAGATTACGGGCCTGGCAGCAGCATGAGGAGGCGGTACAGGGGCCCATGGCAGAGTGGCGGAGCGTAAGCAGCTAAAATTGAAGGCCATACAGAGGCCTATGTTAAAAAGTCCCCCCAGCAGCAGCGTGGGGAGACGACTATCAAGAGTCCAATGGCAGAGTGGCGGAGCAGAAGCAGCTTCAATTGAAGGCCATACACAGGCCTAGGTTTAAAAGTCCCTCACAGTTAATTCCAATAACGAACTCTACTCCTCCGTGCAATCTACTTACGAGACCCTGGGCAGGTCTGGGTCCAATTTGTGGTAGAGACTGGTTTTGTTCAGCCATGCTTGAGCGAGTAATAACAGGTCTGTGCTGCCCTTTGGTGTCTGGCTTAATGCGCACAACACTGAACGTCCCAGCGTTTGTCAACGATTTGCCGTTAAGTGATGCAAACCCGCTGAACCACGTTCATGAGGAGCCGGTACAGGGGGCCATGAATCAGTATGGACCTGGCAGCAGCGTGAGCAGACGACAGAGGCACATGGCGCAGGGTGGCGGTGTAGGCAGCATTATTCTGAAGCCATACACAGGCCTAGGTTAAAAAGCGGAAGCCGTCAGCAGCGTGAGCAGACGACAGAGACACATGGCGCAGGGTGGCGGTGGATGCAGCAGTATTCGGAAGCCAAACACAGGCCTCGGTTAAAAAGCGGAAGCCGTCAGCAGCGTGAGCAGACGACAGAGGCACATGGCGCAGGGTGGTGGTGGAGGCAGCAGCAATGGAAGGCCATACAGCACCCTATCACAAAATGGAACCCACCAACAGTGTAAGGAGACCTGAAAGTGGCACATGGCAGAGTCTGGCGATGAAGTCAGCAGCAATGGGAGGCCGTACAGGGACCCATGACACACTCTGGACCTGGCAGCAGCAAGAGGAGGCGGTACAGGGGCCCATGGCAGAGTGGCGAAGCGTAAGCAGCTTAAATTGAAGGCCATACAGAGGCCTATGTTAAAAAGTCCCCCCAGCAGCAGTGTGGGGAGACGACTATCAAGAGTCCAATGGCAGAGTGGCGGAGCAGAAGCAGCTTCAATTGAAAGCCATACACAGGCCTAGGTTAAAAAGTCCCCCCAGCAGCAGCGTGGGGAGACGACTATCAAGAGTCCAATGGCAGAGTGGCGGAGCGGAAGCAGCTTCAATTGAAGGCCATACACAGGCCTAGGTTAAAAAGTCCCCCCAGCAGCAGTGTGGGGAGACGACTATCAAGAGTCCAATGGCTGAGTGGCGATCCGGGAAGTCAGCGTTGTGATTGCAGATGCAATGCAGAAATTCTACGAAGTAATGCCGTGGGTGCGAAGAAGATCATATACCGTCGTACTTCCATCCATAAGACGGAACAACCTGCGAACCGGGAGCTTTATTGCCCTGACCCGCTGAGCAGCTTCTGGGATACCCAAGAGGCCCATGGCAGAGTGGCGGAGCGTAAGCAGCTTCAATTAAAGGCCATACAGAGGCCTATGTTAAAAAGTCCCCCCAGCAGCAGCGTGGGGAGACGACTATCAAGAGTCCAATGGCAGAGTGGCGGAGCGGAAGCAGCTTCAATTGAAGGCCATACACAGGCCTAGGTTAAAAAATCCCCCCAGCAGCAGTGTGGGGAGACAACTATCAAGAGTCCAATGGCTGAGTGGCGATCCGGGAAGTCAGCGTTGTGATTGCAGATGCAATGCAGAGATTCTATGAGGTGATGCCGTGGGTGCGAAGAAGATCATATACCGTCGTACTTCCATCCATAAGACGGAACAACCTGCGAACCGGGAGCTTTATTGCCCTGACCCGCTGAGCAGCTTCTGGGATACCCAAGAGTTTGGCTTCTGTGGGGAATATGGTTGAAAACTGAAACTTAAAGGCATGTTGACGGAAGGGCACCAGTGTCAGTGCTCCGGAGGGAATATAGCTTCAAAGCTGACACTTAAAGGTATATCGACGGTCAGAGACCACAGGAAGTGGAGCTTGCGTCTTAAATCGACTGAATGTGGCAGACGTGAAACGTCTATGGGCCGTATATGAAACGGGATGTTCCTCTTTCTGGAATAAGTGTTGGAAATGGCCACTCTTTTTGGTGTGGCGTTTTGTCTATTTAATTCCGATAACGGACTCTACTCCTCCGTGCAATCTAGTTACGAGACCCTGGGCATGTCTGGGTCCAATTTGTGGTAGAGACTGGTTTTGTTCAGCCATGCTTGAGCGAGTAATAACAGGTCTGTGCTGCCCTTTGGTGTCTGGCTTAATGCGCACAACACTGAACGTCCCAGCATTTGTCAACGATTTGCCGTTAAGTGATGCAAACCCGCTGAACCACGTTCATGAGGAGCCGGTACAGGGGGCCATGAATCAGTATGGACCTGGCAGCAGTGTGAGGAGACCCGAAAGTGGCACATGGTGCAGGGTGGCGGTGGAGGCAGCAGTATTCGGAAGACATACACAGGACTAGTTTAAAAAGCGGAAGCCGTCAGCAGCGTGAGCAGACGACAGAGGCACATGGCGCATAGTGGCGGTGGAGGCAGCAGTATTCGGAAGCCATACACAGGCCTAGGTTAAAAAGTGGAAGCCGTCAGCAGCGTGAGGAGACGACAGAGGCACATGGCGCAGGGTGGCGGTGGAGGCAGCAGTATTCGGAAGCCATACACAGGCCTAGGTTTAAAACTGGAACCCAGCAGCGTGAGCAGACGACAAAGACGCACATGGCAGAGGATGGATCTGGCAGCAGTATGAGAAGGCGGTACAGGGGCCCGTGGCACAGTGTGGTGATGGGGGCTACAGCAACTGGATGCCAGAAAGTGGCCGATAGGGCTATATACTGCATGGAATTATAAAGTTGTAAAGACAGCGGCCTATAAGGCTATACACACTATAACAATCATGACTTGATTGACCATTGGCCTATAAGGCTATACACAGCATGAATATCATGACTTATTCTGAGAGTGGTTTGGAAGGCTATATACAAAAAGTAATTCATGAGCTGTCCGGACAGCGGACAATAAGTACATATATACAAATCAATTCATCAGCTGTCCAGCCAGCGGCCTCAAAGGCGACACATATAGAAAGCAATTCATGAGCTGTTCAGACAGCGGCCTCTAAGGCGACAGATATACAAAGCAATTCCCGAGGTGTTCAGGGAGCGGCCTGAACGGCTAGGTTATTAGGTCAGTTGTGTCAGGAACTGGTGGTTTGAAATCCAGACTAATCCACGCCTGATTCATTTTCACAAACGTGAGTCTCTCCACACTTTGGGTGGACAGTCGTGTCCTCCGCGGAGTTACAATACCTCCTGCCGCACTAAACACGCGCTCCGATGCCACGCTACTGGCCGGGCATGACAGCCTTTCAAGGGCAAATTCAGCTAGTTGGGGCCAAAGGTCAAGTTTCGTTGCCCAGTAGTCAAGGGGATTGTCTACCTCGGTTGGCAGGGTGCTGTCCAAGTAGGCCCAAGCCTGTTGTTTGAGGTCCTGCTCCAGGTCCACCTGATGCTGCTGCTGCTGCGGCTGGTTAGTAGTTTCCTCACTGCGCTGGTGAAGAAAGCTACTCATCATCGACTGCAGACTGAGGCAGCCGCTGCTGGTGGAGCTGCCACTGCTCCTACCACCCCACCCCTCCCCTGCTGCCATGGCAGCGGAACGCGAGCGCACAGGGCCCACAGTGTCTGAGGATGGACGTTGGCGCAGAAAGGCAGAGACCAACTGACTACATAGGTGGTTTTTATAGTACTTTATTTTGGCCTCCCTCTCAGCAGGTGTGAAAAAGGCCACCATTTTTGAACGGTAGCGAGGGTCCAACAAGGTGGACAGCCAAAAGTCATCCCTCTGTCTGATGGTTATTATTCGGCTGTCGCTACGCAAGCAACCGAGCATGCTATGGGCCATTTGTGCCAAGGAATGCAAGGGACTCCCTGCCTCCATCTCCACAGCATACTGCCACGGTGCGTCTGGGTCCTCTTTCTCCTCCTCCTCCTCTACCAGATGCTCCTGCTCCTCCACTCCTGTCCGCTGAGTGGAAAAACCACCCATTTCACTCAATAATTCCTGAGCACCAATGTCCTCCTCTACCTCCTCCTCTTCTTCCTGTCCTGCCCCCACAGGGGTCATGTGGCGTTGAGATCTGTGCGCCACGTCTACCGCACCCTGACCAGCCATTGTTAACAGCATTTGTTCCAGGACGTGCAACAGAGGAATGACGTCGTTCATCCCATAGTCCTGCCGACTCACGAATAGCGTGGCCTCCTCAAAGGGCCTGAGCAAGCGGCAGGTGTCACGCATGAGCTGCCAATGGCTGACATCTAAGTTACACAGGGGAGTACCTTTATCCGCTTGTAACATCAGGAAATCGGTGATGGCCTTTCGCTGTTCGTAAAGGCGGTCTAACATATGTAGGGTTGAATTCCACCTTGTTGCAACGTCGCAGATCAGGCGATGCTGTGGAATTCCGTTCTGCCGCTGCAGCTCAAGGAGGGTGTGCTTTGCGGTGTAGGAATGGCTGAAATGCATGCAAAGTTTACGTGACATTTTAAGGATGTCTTGCAGTGGGATGGTGGATTTTAGGAACCGCTTGACAACCAGATTGAACACGTGAGCCATGCATGGCGCATGGCACAACCTTCCTTGACGCAGAGCAGACACCATGTTCTTTCCGTTGTCGGTCAACATGGTTCCGATTTTCAGTTTGCGCGGAGACAGCCATCTGTCGATTTCTCTGTTCATTACACTCAGAAGTTCCTCCCCTGTGTGACTACGTTCGCCAAGGCATACCAGGTGCAGCACAGCGTGACACCGTTGCGCCCTGCACATGTGATATGCCGGTCGGGTAATGGGACTTGGCACGGGGGTGGCGGCTGAGGACACGGCGGAAGAAGAGGTGGTAGAGGCGGACATCTTTGCTGGACCAAGGACGTGCAAACGTGGAGGCAAAAGCGGCGTGACCTGTCCAAGTTGCTGGTGCGGCTGTGACGGCACCACGTTCACCCAGTGGGCCGTAAATGACATGTACTGTCCCTGACCGTAGTTACAGCTCCACACGTCGGCACTGCCGTGCACTTTGGCAGAGACCGACATGCTCAAAGACTGGCCCACCATTTCTTATACATGTGAATGCAGGGCTGGCACTGCCTTTTTGGCGAAGAAATGCCGCCTTGGCACTCTCCACCGTGGCTCGGCACAAGCCATCATTTCTCGGAAAGGTGCTGAGTCCACCACTTGGAAAGGGAGGGACTGCAGCACCAGCAACTTGGATAGGAGGACGTTCAGCTTCTGCACCGTCGGGTGCGTGCTCGCAAACTGTTGTCTCTTGGAAACGGATTCCAAGACAGACTGCTGACGGAATCCGTGAAGAGGAGTAGCAGGAGAAGGAGCATCTGAACGAGCGGAAGATGCCAACGAGCGACAACTCCCCTCAGCAGAGGTGTTGGAGCCTTGACTGGCTGATAGAGGGCGATTGACGTCGGGTGACGGAGCAAGTAACGGAGCGGGTGATGGAGCGGGGGCTGGGGCAGGCAGAACCGCCGTATCTTTATCACGGTTTTCCCAGGCCACCGAATGGCGACGCTGCATATGCTGACGCAATGCTGTAGTCCCAACATTGGCCCCCTGGCCACGCTTGACTTTCTGGCCACATAGTCGACATACGGCTACGTTTACTTCCTCGGGCGGCTTGACGAAAAATTGCCACACCGCCGAGTAGGAAACTTTGCCCCCGCTATTCCTCACTGGCTGACTGCTACTTCCTCCGTGCACACCGGCACCACTACTGGCCGTGGTGGTAGGCTGCAGTGGAGCTGGTGCTCTACTCCGTGGCCGTTTGGCTCCACTGACACTGCTGCGACCCTGCTGCCTCCTGGGCAACCCACCGACTGTTTTGCTCGCTGGCAAGCTGGCACCCTCTTCTCCTGATGATGCGGAAGCAATAGCCTGATGGCGACGAGGCTGCCAAGTGCGATCAGCCTCATCATCATCAGTTAGGGTCTCCGCGTCACTACTAGCCCCCTCGGCTGCGTGTGGGTCAGGAGACAGACCTGTCTCTAGACCGGCTACCGAGCCACTCTCCTCGCCAGTACTTCTTCGCCTGGCTGCTGAAGAGGCGGATGTCTCCCCCCGTTCCTGACCGCCCTCTGTTAGCTCTTCCTCACTGTACAGTGGGGCTGAGCCCACAGCATGCGATACTTCGCTTGGTGAGGGAACACCAAAGGACAGGGGCAGGTCGAGGACACGTGATTTCAGTGGGCTTGCTCCCGGGCCATGCCAACTAACGGTTGTGTCTGACGTACCCACCGACCGTTGGCTGTAGGTGTCTGAGGTGACCTGGGAAGAGGAAGACGACCGAGTCAACCAATCGATGACGGCAGGGTTGTCGGTGGAGACACGACCGCTGGATGACACCGTGAGCACTGGCCTCTGGCTGCGACTAGTGCTGCCTCGACCCCTTCCTCTGCTGCCACGTCTGCTCGCTCCTGAAACATTGCCTCCTCTGCCACTCCTCTGCGTGTTGTCTGACATACTCTTTAATTCAATAAGCACCCCAAAAATAAAACCGGATTTAACTCTTTGAACGTACAATAGTGGTTGTGAAGCAGAAAGTCAGTTTATTTAGCACAATCGGTCAATTGCAGCTTGCCGTTGGCTGTAAACTGTACGTTTATGTCACTGGAATGCACTAATCACCCAAAAAATATTACCGCCACCCGGCGTGTATATGGATTTAACTCTTTGAACGTACAATAGTGGTTTTGAAGCAGAAAGTCAGTTTATTGTACACAATCGGTCAATTGCAGCTTGCCGTTGGCTGGAAACTGTACGTTTAGGTCACTGGAATGCACTAATCACCCAAAAAATATTACCGCCAGCCGGCGTGTAAATGGATTTAACTCTTTGAACGTACAATAGTGGTTGTGAAGCAGAAAGTCAGTTTATTTAGCACAATCGGTCAATTGCAGCTTGCCGTTGGCTGGAAACTGTACGTTTATGTCACTGGAATGCACTAATCACCCAAAAAATATTACCGCCAGCCGGCGTGTAAATGGATTTAACTCTTTGAACGTACAATAGTGGTTGTGAAGCAGAAAGTCAGTTTATTTAGCACAATCGGTCAATTGCAGCTTGCCGTTGGCTGGAAACTGTACGTTTAGGTCACTGGAATGCACTAATCACCCAAAAAATATTACCGCCAGCCGGCGTGTAAATGGATTTAACTCTTTGAACGTACAATAGTGGTTGTGAAGCAGAAAGTCAGTTTATTTAGCACAATCGGTCAATTGCAGCTTGCCGTTGGCTGTAAACTGTACGTTTATGTCACTGGAATGCACTAATCACCCAAAAAATATTACCGCCAGCCAGCGTGTAAATGGATTTAACTCTTTGAACGTACAATAGTGGTTGTGAAGCAGAAAGTCAGTTTATTGTACACAATCGGTCAATTGCAGCTTGCCGTTGGCTGGAAACTGTACGTTTCTGTCACTGGAATGCACTAATCACCCAAAAAATATTACCGCCAGCCGGCGTGTAAATGGATTTAACTCTTTGAACGTACAATAGTGGTTGTGAAGCAGAAAGTCAGTTTATTTAGCACAATCGGTCAATTGCAGCTTGCCGTTGGCTGTAAACTGTACGTTTATGTCACTGGAATGCACTAATCACCCAAAAAATATTACCGCCACCCGGCGTGTATATGGATTTAACTCTTTGAACGTACAATAGTGGTTTTGAAGCAGAAAGTCAGTTTATTGTACACAATCGGTCAATTGCAGCTTGCCGTTGGCTGGAAACTGTACGTTTAGGTCACTGGAATGCACTAATCACCCAAAAAATATTACCGCCAGCCGGCGTGTAAATGGATTTAACTCTTTGAACGTACAATAGTGGTTGTGAAGCAGAAAGTCAGTTTATTTAGCACAATCGGTCAATTGCAGCTTGCCGTTGGCTGGAAACTGTACGTTTATGTCACTGGAATGCACTAATCACCCAAAAAATATTACCGCCAGCCGGCGTGTAAATGGATTTAACTCTTTGAACGTACAATAGTGGTTGTGAAGCAGAAAGTCAGTTTATTTAGCACAATCTGTCAATTGCAGCTTGCCGTTGGCTGGAAACTGTACGTTTAGGTCACTGGAATGCACTAATCACCCAAAAAATATTACCGCCAGCCGGCGTGTAAATGGATTTAACTCTTTGAACGTACAATAGTGGTTGTGAAGCAGAAAGTCAGTTTATTTAGCACAATCTGTCAATTGCAGCTTGCCGTTGGCTGTAAACTGTACGTTTATGTCACTGGAATGCACTAATCACCCAAAAAATATTACCGCCAGCCAGCGTGTAAATGGATTTAACTCTTTGAACGTACAATAGTGGTTGTGAAGCAGAAAGTCAGTTTATTGTACACAATCGGTCAATTGCAGCTTGCCGTTGGCTGGAAACTGTACGTTTATGTCACTGGAATGCACTAATCACCCAAAAAATATTACCGCCAGCCGGCGTGTAAATGGATTTAACTCTTTGAACGTACAATAGTGGTTGTGAAGCAGAAAGTCAGTTTATTTAGCACAATCGGTCAATTGCAGCTTGCCGTTGGCTGGAAACTGTACGTTTGTGTCACTGGAATGCACTAATCACCCAAAAAATATTACCGCCAGCCGGCGTGTAAATGGATTTAACTCTTTGAACGTACAATAGTGGTTGTGAAGCAGAAAGTCAGTTTATTTTGCACAATCGGCAAACTGCAGCACCAACTGTGCACGACAGCCACCAAAAAAAAAAAGGGTGTATGTCACTTTAAATTTTCGATTCTTTGATAGCTGTGGCCCTAAGTAACGATTCTGTGTCCCTGAGTAACGATTCTGTGTCCCTGAGTAACGATTCTGTGGCCCTAAAGTCTCTGTGGCCCTAACTCTGTCCCTTAATACACACAGGTCTGTCTCTCTTGAATGACCGGAGGCTAATGGAGAATTCTAAGATGGCCGCCCCATCTTCTCTGTCCATTTTCTCCGTCGCCACACATGTTGCCGCCATTTTTGGGAAAATTCGATTCGTGCATCCGAAGTTTGCTAATCTTCGGATTCGTCGCGAATAGAATTTTTCCAAATCTTCGGAACGAATTCCACTTCGTCATGTTCGATTCGCTCATCTCTAATTATAATGAATGAAGAACCGTTTTAAGATGGTCATATATGTGGCAACTTGGCAAGTTCAATTACATTCCATCCACTGGAAATCAAACATACTATTGTAAGTAGTTGCCTGAAACCAAGCAATCTACCATCTGCAAGTACAATTGATCACCTGAACTCAATTGCTTGAACTGAGCTATTGACAGCTCCAATTCAAGGTGCTAAAAAAATAATTTGAACCCAAAGAAAATGATGTATATTTCAAAGTGGTTTTTTTTTTTTTGCTGGTTTCAAGGCAATTTTGATTCCACCTCTTTGTGGTCAATAGAAGCTACTCTATTTCCTGTTTGGTTGCTTGGAATTTTGCTTCAAAGTCATTTATATTGCCAGAAAATTGCTATGTATGTGGTCTGCCTTAGAACTGCTGAAATGTGAAAAGAAAGTGAAACTGAATTGACACTTGAAAACCCAGGAATACATTTTCTGTGGTAAGAATTTACCTCAAGACTGGAAACTCAGCAAAGGTAGTTTCCTGAAATTGGGCTTTGAGACTTTGGGCAAAGATATCTTTGTTTATGAGATTTATCAGTTATTAACTGGAGCAATTTGGTACCTGCAGCTAAGAGACTCATATATCTGTCTGAAAACAAATTTATTGTGCCATATATTACCAAGTAGATTTAGTGTTTCAGTTAAATCTATGGACCAATATGTTCTCATCTTTCTTCTACCTCTTCTCTGCTCTGTTTTCTCCTGTCTGCTCGATCCCTCTTCTGCTGTCATTTTAAAAATCAAAGTCATCTCCTCCATGCAGATTTTGTTAACTTTTTGAACTCTTATACAAGTCACAGAACTCATTGTATGGCTGCAGGTATAATGCATATATTCTAGTGTAGCACAAGCATAGCTACTGTAGAAACAAAAGATCAATCTTTTCCTACATCCAGTCATCTATTGTGCACCCATCCATCTCTGCTGATTACCGTACATTCATCATATTGATTTAACCAACTCTATATACAGCCTCTCCAACCTGTTTCCAGATCTTCAATCCTTTGTTGGTTCAGGCTCCCACCAAGACCACAAAATTAGTGAAATCATCTGTACATAAATTGTCAACTGCACAAATAAGGGTGCTAGAACCATAAAGACCCAGTTCAACTACTTCAATAGCTGTAAAGTGCATACTGGGGGTTTCTCTAAATATCTCCTCCAATTTCAGATCATTAGCCAGAACTCCCCAATGATTCCTAATAATATGTTGAATTTGGGTACCTGCATTGAATAGGTAAACACCACAGCTATTTTTATAGATGAAACCTTTGCAATAAAAATAAGCAGGGATGTCCTGTCTCTGGGAAAAGCTCTTTTTAGTGATTTCTCTAGTTCAGCATGAGGGTAAAGTGGTTCAACAAAGTTATCCAGCATGAGTCTGGATTCAGTTATCAAGAAGATCCAACATGTCATAATAATCTGATTGTAAGGCAGAACTGCTTTCAATATTTTTTTTATGAAAGCTATCGTACTGTAAAGATTTATTCCTATTGTTAGGCTTCTAATACTGTTCTGTCACAATTTTGCCTTAAGATTGTGTTACCAAGACATGAAGAAAGTGGTCTGAGTTGGCACTAAACTCCAAAGAGCAGCTAACTGTGAGTTTCGGAACCCTACCATATGAAAAATATATTGTAAATATAGCAATGCCATGTGTAAAAATTTTGCAGAAAGGACTCATGACTATAAACATACTTTTCTTCAAAATAGGTATACAGTGCTCAGCATAACTGAGTACACCCCTTTGAAAAATAAGATTTTAATCAATATCTCAATGAACACAAGAACAATTTCCAAAATTTTGACAAAACTGAGTTTTATAGAACATTTGTTTAGCTCATTACATGAAAGTATGGTTAATAATATAACTTAGATAACAAAATCTCCAGTTTTACTAAAATTAGTTGATGCAAAAATGAATACACCCCACAACAAAAACTACTCCATCTAGTTTTTTTGTATGGCCTTCGTGATTTGTAAGGACAGCACCAAGACTTCTAGGCATGGAATGAACACCCTGGTTACATATTACAACATCTATCTTTTTCTATTCAAGAATGACCTCTTTAGGAGCTTGGATGCTGGATGAAGAGTGATGCGCAACTTGTCTCTTCAGAATTCCCCATCGGTGTTCGATTGGGTTCAGAACAGGAGACATACTTGGCCACTGAATCACTTTCACCCTGTTCTTCAGAAATGCAACAGTGGCCTTAGATGTGTATTTTGGATCATTGTCATGTTTCAAAAGTACACGATGATCAAGGGCACTGAGTGATGGTAGCATCTTCTCTTTCAATATAGAGCAGTACATCTGTGAATTCATGGTACCATCAATGAAATGCAGCTCCCCAACACCGGCAGCACTCGTGCAGCTCCATGGAAGGACACTGCCACCACAATGTTTCACTGTAGGCACCATGCATTTTTCTTTGTACTCCTCACCTTTGTGACGTCATACAGATTTGAAGCCATCAGTTCCAAAAACCTTTATCTTGGTCTCATCACTTCAGAGTACCAGTAGTCTTCTTCTTTTTCAGCATGGGCCCTGGAAAATTCCAGGTGGGTTTTTTTGTGCATGGGCTTTAGGAGAGGCTTCCTTTGTGGACAACACCCATGCATGCCATTCCTCTGTAGTGTACGCCATATTGTGTCATGGGAAACAATTGACCCAGTTTGGCTTTTTACTTCTTTAGCTAACTGCAGTGAACTTGCATGGTGCTTTTCTTCAACCCTTCTCATCAGAAGATGCTCCTGTCAAGGTGTTAACATCCGTGGATGGCCTAGACGTCTCTGTGAGATGGTTGCAGTCCCATCTTTGTTAAATTTGTGTATATTTTTTTGCCACAGTATTATGAATGATAAGTGAAGCTTTGCTGATCTTCTTATAGCCTTCACCTTTTTTGTAAAGAAATTATTTTCTTTCTTAGGCCTTGTGACATTTCTCTTTCATATGGTGCCATTGCTGACAGCATGAAATGGGAAGGGGTTTTCATTGTTAAATTACACCCTTTTATAATCAACTGTCTGCTAGACACCTTTTTAATGAATAATTAGACTCACCTGTAGTTGAATTCTTGTTAATTAGGATTTTGTTGTCTAAAAATTTAGCTTTGCTCCTAAGACTTTCATTGGGGTGTATTCTTTTTTGCAACATGGTCTTGTATTCATTTGTTAGGAAAAATACTTTTTTGTGTGTGCAAATCAACAAATCTTGTTTGCAATCAATAGGCCACATTTGTGGGAGTATTTTGTAGTATAGTGCCCCACAGAAAATGCTGATTCTGAAAGTAAAGTAAAGATTTTCTGACAAAGCTGTTGGGGTGTACTCATTTATGCTGAGCACTGTATGTTGACATAGCTAGGAGCCACATTGAAACCTATGGCTGTGCCCAGAAGATTCTGAAACAACTGGTTATTAAAAACAAAGTAGTAAACACTACCTCCAGCAACTTTATGGCAAAGTCAATCAAGCCAGCAGACAGATGTACCAGAACCCCACCTATGACCTTCAACCCTTCATCATGTGGTATGGATATGTCCAAACTATTCCTGTACATGCTGCATAGAAGGTGACTAGTTGGTAAGTTATCCAAACAGATAAAGGGTTCAAAATATCAGTGAAATCAAGGAGAAAGAGTGGTAAATCGGTCACCTTACGTTGTAATAGTTGGTCCAGGAAGATAGCTAAGGGTTGAAAAACAGATTCTGGACCAACAACGATGGGGCATTCTTGTGGATTCTGTATTACTTTGTGACTCTTAGAGAGGCAAAAAAATAGAAGTGTTAGTGGATATTCTGTAATCAAAAATTCTTTAAGTTTTTGGTCAGCATTTTGAGTGTATTTATAGAGGCAATGCATCAATTTGAATATTCAAACTCTCTTGGCATGTTGGCATATGGGAGAAAGTGGCTACATATATGTTTTTTGGTTTTATAACAGTGCCAGTCCTTCTATCTTTGTCTTATTGCTGGGTTATGTAAGTGATTTTTGTATCTTCTTGAATAAAATATAAAATGGATGAATATAGCAATGTAATCACACTTATATATTTATACCATAGGTATCATGTCTAATATAGGCACTTCTGAGGAAGACATTGGTTGTTGTCTTGAAACGCAAGTATCCTATTATGACTTGAACCCCGCTTTCTTGCTTGTACACCAACTGTGATAGACCACCATATAACTGCCATATAACCACCATATTATGTATGTTTATTGAAATTTTAACATTTTGTGTTAAATAAAAATATTGATCAAATCTTTTATAAATCAGGCGGTTTTATCCCTTTTTTGTGCCGTGAAAATCCTCATGTGATTGTAAGCACCTCTGTCCATATTAAATGGTCCTTATCAGAACTCTTACCTAGTCTGTTAAAGGATATTAAAAATAACAGACTAACTGGCAGGATCAACAGTTGAGAAAAAAAAAGAAAAGAAAAACCACCTGAAAAAGAAAAACAGTGCAGCCACCATGTCTTAGAATTGGTAAGTTGCAATATATTACATTTACATTTATGTTTTGGGGTTTAATACCACTCTAACCATTCCCTTCATTATTAAAATTAAATAAAACGTCTTTCCAGACATGTAAACTAAGTGAACTTATGCTGTAGTAATCTTAACAATATAGAGCAAAATAAACTGACTGCCCTGATAACTAAGTGCATCTCCTCAACAGCTTGTGAAGTTACAAGAACACAAATGATTTTTCTTTCATTTCTGTGCTAAATTTGGCTATCATAGTCAGCCATATTAGATGTTAGATACAAAGCCAAATGCGCCCAGCTCTAAGCATGCTAATTTACTACAACCTCAGAACAGAAGTAAACCACACTTTTTTCCCCTCACAGAACAACAGTTCCGTACTTATTCCCTTTCCCTCTCTTTCTCCACTGAGGAGGAAAATAATAGTTTGCCGGCTTACATGATTACGGTACATTAGGCAATATCTCATGCTTTGGTGCTGTGCTGAGTAAAGGAGGAAGCCAGAGATAGGCGAACTCCAATCAAACCATCATAGAAATTTGCACTTTGGATTTAACCTATGCATTGAAATGCTGAAGAAAATGGGCAGTATATAAGGGCCTGTTTACTTATTGGTGCCTGAAAATGCATGGAGTAACGCATATGCCATGGTGATGAGCTGCACAATATTTTGAAAGTGGAAATTTTGTTGATACATTTTTATATAGTCTTATTTTAACACTTTCTTGTTTCAAGTAGTTTAAAAAAGAAAACCAGACAATTTTTAAAATTTTCCCATGCAGTGGGGCTGCACCTACACTGCGTGAGTTAAATGCTCATCGTCTTTGTTTTGGGGCTCAGAAAGTACAGATATACTTACCTAATCCGCCGATCCTTCAAGTACAAGATCAATCCCCACCGCTCCTGCCCCCCCCGTACGCTAGCGGTCTTGTGAATGGGCTGTTCCTGACGTCATCATGCCTGTAGACCAGCTCCGGATGTGAGGATGGCAGGAACAGTCCACCTCTGGATGTGGGGGAGTGTGGTTTTCCTTAAGATCGGAGGAATGAGTAAGTATAGCTTTACCCTGAGCCCCTACACAAAACAAGCACTTAACCCATGCAGTTGCGGGCAAAGCCCCACTGCATGGGAAAATAAAATTTTACATGGAGTTCTGCTTTAACACTTGATATTTTGAGCTTGGTCATACACATATTTGACTCCTCTCTCTTCTTGTCCAGGTTATTCATCATTTTTATTGACTATGGACTTTTGGATCACAGTTGTAAAGTTCTTAGTAAGTGGTATGTGCAGGCAGCATATACCGTTGTTATTTTATTTTTTTATTTTAAACTCTTCTAGGTAATTTATTTCTTAAATAAAAAACAAAATTAGACTTTGGCTTTAAATGTCCTTGTAGCTGTGAATATACACTGACCGGCCACTTTATTAGGTATACCTTGCTAGTACCTGGTTGAACCCCCTTTTGCCTTCAGAACTGTCTTAATTCTTCGTGGCATAGTTCAACAAGGTGTTGGAAACATTCCTCAGAGATTTTGGTTCACATTGACATGAGTTACTGTTGCCTTTCTATCATCTCGAACCAGTCTGCCCATTTTCCTCTGACATCTGTCATCAACAAGGCATATTTGTCCACACAACTGCCACTCACTGGATATTTTCTCTACAAACCATTCTCTACAAACCCTAGAGTTGGTTTTGCATTAAAATCCCAGTAGATCAGCAGTGTTTGAAATACTCAGATCAACCCGTCTTGCATCAACAATCATGCCATGTTCAAAGTCACTTAAATCCCCTTTCTATCCCATTCTGATGCTCGAGTTTAAACTTCAGCAAGTCGTCTTCACCATGTATACATGCCTAAATGCATTGAGTTGCTGCCATGTAATTGGCTGATTAGCAATTTGTGTTACTAAGAAATTGAACAGGTGTACCTAATAAAGTGGCTGGAGAGTGTACTTTCACTTGTAAGATAGGGTTGTTGCACTTTATAATTATTATTGTTATAGCTCTGGGAGATAACACCAGTCTTCCAAATTTTTTTCTAAAATCTTTTCCTAATGTATAATCTTTGGAATCATTATAAGGTTAAACTATAGCTTGGCATTCCTCTATTATATTTTGGTACACATTTTCAGTTAAACATTATTTACACCAAACATACTGTACTTTGACACGCAAGAAAGCCAAACTGGCTTTTGCAGAGAAATATTATTTTCTATTTTATGGTACAGATTTTATTAATCTTTTAGTGTCTAGTTTAGTCGTATTTTAGGCATTGTACCTTATACTATTAATATCAATCTCTAGTTTATGTGTGTGGTGCTTCATCTCAACTATGTCTCTCCCTTTATCAACAAGATAGATATCATTAGCGTGGCATCAACAGAGAAGCTGAGAGAGCCACCAAGAGCAAAGCAGTGTTTTCAGAAGGCCAGGCAAGTGACAATGACATAATAATTTAGTCTGGATGTTACAGATGTTATCCTCAAGTGAAACACGTCTATGGTGGAATGCAGCATCCCTGGAAGGATACTTAAAAGAATGAAGGATTCCTAGGGGCTTGAGAATAAAAAAAAGTTTTGAGGTTGTTGATGAGGATTTCAAAACACAATGGACCAAGATACCCGATGAGGCATCTTATGGTTTGATGAGACTCATGACTTCACAACAGGTTTTAGGAGAACTGAACATGGACATTAATCAGATACGTGAAGATCTTCAGTGGTTTTGTTGTTTACCTGATTTTCAATTAAGTGAAAAGAGATTAATAGAGTCCTTAGACTCCGTAGAAGATGAAATTACCAAAGTGAAAAGGTCAATAAATTGATGAGAGACAAATCAGATTACAAATGTATTGTTTATAGGTGGAGAAATACTTTAGGTATAAATAGCAGTCATGTAAGATGTAAACATTTTATTCTGAGAACCTCCTATTAACACAACTAAAAGGGTTAGTTTTTCAGAAGCACCTTCCCCTTCTTCCTCAAAATCAAGTACCAAAGAGAGAAAGAGAAAATTGAAAGACACTTTTTCTGAAGAGGGCAATTCACAACATTCGAAAAAGTTCAAGGGGTTGACAAATCTGAATTGTTTCAAAAGCTGGTGGGACAAGATCTTGTGACTTTTGCAGAGAAAACAAGTGTTATTTCCACACAGTGTCGATGCTATGGGGGTGCAGACCACACCCAGGTGACACCCACCAGAGGAGTGCCACCATCAGGGCTGCAGGGGTCTGGCTGTTCCAAGCTTCCATCTCTGCTGTATTTTTGTTTAGTAATGAGGGGAGATGGCAAAACAGACAGGCTTCTCCTGAGCCTTCTCTCCCCTGCAGCTTCCTATGTTTTACCGCATCAGGTGACACCAACCCTAGTGATGCCACTGTTTCCAACAGAGATTCTAAACTCCTTTAGGCCTCATTCAAACCATACACGTAGAAAAACTAATTGAAAATTTCACTTGCAGAGATCAGTTTACATCAGATTTCATGCGTGCTTCAGTTAGTTTTATACACTTTGCAGATTCCTGCATAGAAAAAATCTGAACGTGATACTAGTGTTGTGGTGTGTACAGGGCACATAGAGAACCACTGTAATATGCTGTATGTATTTTTTGATGTTCACTTAATGACACTGTATAGAATTGCTCTATGATCTTAATATGTATGTTTTAGCTTCTAGAGGCTATACCATTCATGCACAGAGTCTCGTCCCTGATGAAGGAGTTGACGTACTCTGAAATACGTCGGATGCTATCTAGGAACTCTGTAATGTTTATATATCTTTGTATGGTATTATTGTACTTACCTTTCAACTTAACGCCTGTTCAATGTTTTATGGCTGACAAGTTTTAGCATATCTATATTCAATAAAGATTGTTGTAACTTTTACTTACTTTTTCAATGCCTTTAAAGTCCCAACTAGGGGGGTTTCTCTCCAATGCAACTTTCTATTTTAGGGATGTTGGTATCCATTAGAGATACCTCAGGATAATCTTTTCATATCTACTACTTAGGGGCACAGCAGCGGCTAGGCGGACTACAGATACCAGCAAGTAGAAAAAGCAAAGTGAACATAAAACCAGAAGTAAAAAACACTCTATGTGATACAATTCTCAGCAAGCAGGAGAGTAGGTAAACCAGTGGCTGTGGCTGCGCCCAAAGCGGTGGTGCCCCCTAGGCGGTTGCCTAGCTCATCTAGTGGTAGTACCAGCTCGACATACACACAATGACCATTCTTTGTCATAAATTCCTACAACTGTTGCAGGCCTCTTGGTAGCCTCCCTAACCAGATCCTCCTGTTTTTTCATCCAGTATGGACCGACGTCCTGATCCAGGGAGGGTCTGTGTTGTACCAAATACCTTCCACTTCTTAATAATAGACTTCACTGTGCTTATAGGCATTGATAAAGCCTTTGAAAAATTTTTCACCTCCTAACTTGTGCCTGTCCAAAACTTTATCCTGGAGATCTTTTGACAGTGCCTTGCCACTCATTGTTAATTATTTGCTTAAATCGCCCTACCAGGGAATGAAATGCTCCAGGAAAGCTCTTTTCACGCTGAGCTAATAAAAATGACCTCTGTTGAAAGTCAAATAGCTTTGTGTGACATTGAGAAAGTAATTAGCTATACCTGATTGAGTTTACAAGTTTTTTTTTAGGAGGGGATGATCATTTTTCCAACTCAGTGATTCTGTTTTTGTTTTGTTTTTTTATAATTTTCTTCTGACATATTGGTGTTATATTTTCACTTGGATGTTATAAGTTGCACAGAGTAAATAGAGCTGGATAAAACAAAAACTGTGTCTGTCTTTCAGGCTGCAAAGCAGCAAAATGTGATTATTTTAAGGGGGAATGATTCTTTCCTATACCCACTTTACCGCACAAGTAAGCAGTGATGTGTTGAAAACAAAGTGCAGCTGTGTCATCAATAAGATTACACTGTTCACTCCAAAAGAAAAAAAAAGTCCAAGCAACAACAAAAAACCCTAAAACAACGAAACTCATCCCCCCAAAAATGATTTTTATGTAGAAAATAAAAAAGAGCAAACGTGAAAGAAAAATACAATACCAAAAAAAAATTCAAGGACACAACAGCAAATCAGCAACTACAGTTGTTGCTGGCACTCACATAATGGAAGTCCTAAAATATACTGTTGGATCTCTGAACTGTTGTGCCACTGGCCATTTTGTACAACGTTGAGACTTTTCTATAGCCTTCAGATCTGTTGTGCTTATAAATATACCAGTCAACTCAGGTTTATTACCTTATTTAAAAAAGTAGGTGCAGCAGACAAAAATACCTAGATAAGTCTTTTTTTAAGATTATTAGAATAACTTTGGGGTGCTGCTGCTGTGCAAGCTAAATGCAATAGTTAAAGATAGCTAAAAATGAAATTATACATCCAAAATATGTGATAATAGAATACCATGTAACTGATGCTGTCCATTACCAGGCATCGCTCAAGCATTTAATTTAACAACTAGCATTTTTCCCTGCTATATAGTAATTAAACATGATTTTGCTATTTTAAAATGCCCCTCATGACAGTGCCCAGTTCCCCTTATCCTATTTTTTTGGTAATAGCGTGCCTATTACTGTTGAAAATGGCTAGACTTAATTATTAAGACCTGCCTCGCATTGATTTCAATAAGGTTCGCTGCTAAGTTCAGGTTTTGGTAATTTTAGACAGATTTCAATGAACCTCCCGCAAATCAAATCTAGGCAGATTCTCATATCCCCAGTTAGCAGTAGCAGTGCACACATCTCTCTTCTGACAAGTTTCCTTTAATATAATTTGAAGCGAGAAGAGTTCAAGGTAATGCTCAGTGGAAGTGTATATATTGATCAATAGGGTACCTTTACTGTTCAAGTTAGCAAAAGGTCAGAGTTAGAGAAATACTCAGATCTTTATTCCACTGTGTCCTCTCATCAATATCCTCCCTTTATTGTAATGTTACTGTATCCTCTACAAAGCTTAATTCCTTGTGCTAACTTTGTAATAAAGATTTGGTGAAGACAGATGTGACAGGTCTAATCTGACTGCCTTGCATGAATAATGATAATTTCAGCTCAGCACACTTATGCCGACAAGATAAATTTAATCAGTAAAATGGTCTGCCACAAAAATTACCACAAACCTAACCTTCCATTTATTCACTGCTTTTATATTAATAGGATTAGATACATTTTCAACCATGCAGAAGATACAATACTGAGTCTCATAGCATTCCAACTATACTCAATAATACAGGCTTTGCTTGGAAATAGTGAATGGAGAACTTGGATGGGTGCAATTCTTGGGGGGGGGGGCTAGGAGGGGTGGAGGGTGGATGGGGGAATGCGTTTGGCAAATGAACCAAAGAAAACTTTGAACTGAAAACTTTAAATGAGATCCCCTATGAAGTCAATGGGAGGTGAGTTTTGAAATCAATTCTCTCCATTTTCAAGGGATTGTCAAACAAAGGAGCTGGGCACTGCCTGGAAGACATGTACCAATGAAGGAAAATGTTAATACCAGTCAGCTGGAGAAGGCCCCTCATTTTATGAGACTTTGAGGGAAACATGTGGAATCTACCTTTAAGGTATTTGTAGATTGAAGATTATCCAAGACGTCAGCGACACCTTACCGTCACATAATTTTTATGCGTAATACATTTTTTTCATTTTGCATTTTTACTTGACTTACCGGAAGCAAGAGCAACGCAAGCTGATTAATGTTAACTTGAAAATATATTTTTAGGTAGTTTTGCTGTGATACATGATTTTTTTTTTATCAAGCAGTAATAGCCAGAATTCAGCTGTGAAGTAGTAGGCAAAACAGATGTAAAAGCAGTTCAAAAGTTTACATTTTTCGAAAAACAAAATAAAATGTCTTATCTGTATAGTAATTGCCAAACAGTGGTAAAATACAATATGTTTCATAACAAGTTTGTGAACTTCATTTAGTGCAGTACTACACTATATTGCCTACATGGTTTAATTATATGACAAAACAGTGCACAAAAGTAGTTCAAAACCACAACCCCACATTCCAGAAATGACACAATTGTTATGAAGAAATAAAAATTACAGAGTCATATTTCAAAGGCAATAGTTGGATTTATAGTACAGTGGTTGAAGAGTGTGTAAGCAAGTTTTTTTTTTAATTACAGTGGATTATGTAAGAGACAAGAGGCAGGCATATTGCAAAGACACATTGGACATCATGTAAAACCTTTTAAGTGGGTCGCATTTGAAGATCCAGAAATACACCTTAGAGTGGATTATGTCAGGGACACAGGGCAGAAATATTACAGAGACAATCTGCACCTCATTTAAGTCTTTTTAGTACACTACATTACAAAATGAAGCGATGAGACATTTTTGATCTAGAAATAAAAATTACAAAGGATGATGTCAGGGGCACAAGTCAAAAATATTGCAGAGACATGCTGCACCTCATATAAGAGTATTTTGTTGGGAGCATTTGAAGATAAGAGATGTGATATGTTTGAACCCAAATTATAAATTACATTTGATTATGTCAGAAACACAAAGACGTAATTTAGAGACATCATATAAGCTACTGTGCTCAGCATAAATGAGCACACCCCTTTTGAAAAGTATGATTTTAATCAATGACTCAATGAACACAAGAACAATTTCCAAAATGTTGACAAAACTGAGTTTTTTTAGAACATTTGTTTAGCTCATTACATGAAAGTAAGAATAATAATATAACTTAGATTACAAAATATTCAGTTTTACTCAAATTAGTTGATGCAAAAATTAATACACCAAATAACAATAACTACTACATCTACTATTTTGTATGACCTCCATGATTTCTAAGGACAGCACCAAGTCTTCTAGGCATGGAATGAACACGTTGGCGACATATTGCAAAATCTATCTTTTTCCATTCTTCAAGAACATCTTTTAGAGCCTGGATGATGGATGGAGAGTGATGCTCAACTTGTCTCTTCAGAATTCCCCATAGGTGTTTGATTCGGTTCAGACCAGCAGGCATGCATGGCCACTGAATCACTTTCACCCTGTTCTTCTTCAGAAATGCAACAGAGGCCTGAGATGTGTGTTTTGGATCATTGTTATGTTGGAAAAGTGCACGACGACCAAGGGCATGGAGTGATGATAACATCTCTTTGCATATAGAGCAGTACATCTGTGAATTCTTGATACCATTAATGAAATGCAGCTACCTGACACTCATGCAACCCCACAGAAGGACACTGCCACCAACGTGTTTCACTGTAGCCACCATGCATTTTTCTTTGTACTACTCACTGTTGCAACGCCATACAGTTTTGAAGCCATCAGTTCCAAAAACATTTATCTTCGTCTCATCACTACAGAGTACAGAATCCTAATAGTCTTCTTCATGGGCCCTGGCAAATTCTAGTTGGGCTTTTTTGTGCTTGTGCTTTATGAGAGGCTTCCTTTGTGGATAACACCCATGCATGCTATTCCTCTGCAGTGTATGTACCACAGTTTGGCTTTCTACTTCTTTAGCTAACTGCAGTGAACTTGCA
The DNA here is from genome assembly GCF_062004578.1 of Staurois parvus. Lineage (NCBI taxonomy): Eukaryota > Metazoa > Chordata > Amphibia > Anura > Ranidae > Staurois > Staurois parvus. The sequence goes on from NW_028318546.1 coordinate 3,863,029, forward strand.
TGGCGATTTTCTTCAACCCTTCTCATCAGAAGATGCTCCTGCTGAGGTGTTAACTCCTGTAGACAGCCTGAACGTCTCTGTTATGGTTGCAGTTCCATCTTTGTTAAATTTTTGTATCACTTTTGCTACAGTATTCTGACTGATAAGTAAAGCTTTGCTAATCTTCTTGTAGCCTTCACCTTTCTTGTGTAAAAATAATTATTTTCTTTCTCAGGCCTTGTGACATTTCTCTTCCACGTGGTCCCATTGCTGACAGCATGAAATCGGAAGGTATTTTCTTTGTTACGTAATGCCATTTTACAGTCAACTTCTGCTTCACACCTGTTTACTGAATAATTAGACTCACCTGTATTTCAATTCTTGTTAATTAGGATTTTGTTGTCTAAATTGTAGCTTTGCTCCTAAGACTTTCATTGAGGTGTGTTCATTTTTGCATCATGGTCTTTATTTACTTTTTTGTGTGGGCAAATTAACAAATGTTGTTTGCAATCAATGGCCCTCATTTGTGGGAGTATTTTGTAGTATAGTGTCCCATGGAAAATGTTGATTCTGAAAGGAAAGCAATGGTTTTCTGACAAATTTGTTTGGGTGTACTCATTTATGCTGAGCACTGTACTTTAGTAGGCTGCATCAGGGAAAGTAATATGGGGATTCACTTTTGGTGTCTGAGTCAGTAAGCCATAGGTTTGTGGTTCAGCCAAACATGCAAAGTTCACAGCGAACTTTACCTGGTATTGATCATGAACCTCATTCCTACTTTATTAACAAGACACTATTGCAACAACACATAAAACAAACTTAATTTGTTCAAGACTTGATGTAAAATGTACAGCTGCCTTTGTCCACTTTTAAGAGAATAACAGTGGCACAATTTCTTATTTTTATATGCTAGTTATGTTTGTCTGCATACTAGAAATACGGTATAATGAGGTATACATTAACATTTCCAGAACTGTGGTTATACGTTGAACCATTTTTACTTTTGAGGCTTAACACAAATACTTTTGAGATCTCTATGGTTCCTCATATTGTTGACAAAAGGACCAGTGTGCTTGCAAAGGCTTGTAGAAAGCCTCATATTGAGAACAGGACATCAAATGCATTTTGGTATCCAGAAATGATGATGAACAGGTCCTTATATATTGTTTAGATGATAATGAAAAGAAGGAAGTGAACACCCTCTGTTTTTATGCTTGACATCCAAACAGCTTATAAATCCCATAGGCATGAATTAGCTTCTTGATTTTAAGATTATTTTTATTTTTTTATATATATCCAGGAGTACAGCCTCATGGAGCTTCACATCACTACAGGCCACTATGGGAGAGCAGCATTCCAGTGTAATCTCCGGGGCTGTCTCCCACCTCTGCATCTCCCCAGGCCCTGCGTGTACAATTTTTAGGGAGCCTGGTTCCAAAAAGGTTAACATCTACATGTCTAACTCCTTAAGTCTGAATGAAGTTTTGGGGTATAGCTCCTCGGGACCACATGCAAAGCCGTTTGTTTTAAATATGTAGTACTACTCCCTTAGGGATTGCTGATTAATATGGGTTGCCCTATAGTTCTGCACAGCCAGTCATTCAGCATTTTCCACACAAGCTTTCATCCGAATACATAAATCAGTCCTTGAGCAGTTGTTTTGGTATTTATTGACGGGATTAGAACTTGGATAGGGTAAGGGGATTATAGGATGCCAAAAGGAACAGAAATCTGAGGACAACTTCTTGAATTATTCACAAGCTTCTCCTTCTTTGATGCAATCTCTTTTGGAGTCCTAGCCAGTAGTTTCTAGTTGTACCACCCCAGACCCTAGATGAACTCCTCTTCATCCAGCAATCTGGACTCACTCTTCCTGAGCAGATGATCTGGCTCCTTTTCCTTTACTTGAGGAGAACAGTCACTAGTAGGGGGCTAATCTAGTCTCCCACCAGAGTGATTCTTCCCCTATCTGCCCAGGGGATGCAGGTGCACTCACTCAGATCCTCTCCTGTACCGCTTGTGGGTTGGTTGCTTCTACCAGTCCTATTAGCTGGGTTGCTCCATCCCTGCCATACAGGTGGTCCTCACTCAGGGGGCCAGTGAGTCCTGAGTTTTCTTCCTTTTCAGCGCAAGGCTCGCTGGCAGGCCCCATCTCACAAAGCATTTTGGCAGCCTTCCTCCTCCAGCCTCACATCTTCCTACGCCACACCTTCCTCTCCTTCCACCCTCCTGCTACTGAGCAGGCTCTTACACTTTTAAAGGTGTCCGGCCCCTTGCCAAGCTTTTTGTTGGGTGCAACCAGCCACTCCAAAGATTCAGCCACTGCCTCCAAGGCCCTCCTCTGAAAGCCTCAGAGTAGGCGGAAATTCCAGAGGACCAGCAAACACAAATGCTCCTGCGCTTGGGGATGGACTCGATGCAGGCTACAACCACATTAAGAATGTCCTGGAACATGCACACCTTGCTGCCCTCAAATGGACCGGGGAAATCCAAATATACTGAATGAGGAAAGAACAAACAGAGGGTCCACAGGCCTATTGCATTACCATAAAAAATGTTTAATAAAAAATAAAGTAGGTGTTGTACTCACAAACGACAATATAGTCAAGGCACATCATAAAGAACAGCTGGGTCATCACCGCACTGAGTAACAGTCCGCAATAGGGAGTTTAGACATCCAAAAGACTGACGCATTTCAAGGACTTGCCTCTTCCTCAGAGCCACTTCCAGAGGGGTTGGCCTGTAGAGTCTCTCAACCCTGACCACAATTTGACCCTTCTAGCTATTACTCCTGAGCTGCTAACAGATCCTATCTAACCATTATGATCTAGCTCCCCCTAACTAAACTAGGAAGGTGCTACACTGACATATATGAATTACCCATGTTAACAATTAATTTAACCTAATTCACCACAGAACCTGTAAATGTGTCTTTTATTAAAGAGATGACTTAGCAAAGCCAAGTGTGATTTGGCAAATTACCAGGGATTTTACTCCAAGGTTAGCACAGTCTAACTCTGGTTGTTTAGCAGCTTTTAGCACATGTGCAGGTCTCTTTCTCAAACTCTTACTCCCCACATCTTAACACTGGAAGCTTCCTGCATTATGTACTGCTTCCTGGAGGCTGCTTAACCCTGTAGGGCTCGGAGTTCCTGTTATCAGGAGTGGAGGTTCTTTTACCACCCGAATGTCACTCCGGACCTCCAATATTCTGGGTCCTAAATAAGCTACTGCTAAAGCTGAGAGGACTGCAAGTCAGTCCTCTCCTTTGTACAACTGTCCCCAAATCCTTCACCCTGTACAGGTGAGACTCCTGGGTATATCCATCTATCCCTCTTAAAGGGACTACAACCCGAATATCGGTGCCACTTAGCACCTGTCCAGGACCCACCCTTGGCATCCTATACAATGCTTATGGGCTAACAATCCATGCTTCATTACATTAAATTCAAAAACATGCTAATGGAAAGTCAACAATATATAAATTTATTGTGCACAAGGAAAAAGTAAAGCATGGGAGGGGATGCCAATGGTTGTTTGATGCATACCTAAACTTTAGTGATACTTTTCAACAATTGTTAAAATAAGTATTTGATCCCCTATCATTCAGCAGTATTTCTGGCTACCAGGTATCTTTCATACAGGTAACAAGCTGAGATTAGAAGCAGTCTCTTAAAGGGAGTGCTGCTAATCTCATTTTGTTACCTGTACAAAAGACACCTGTCCACAGGAGCAATCAAACAATCAGATTCCAAACTCTCCACCATGGCAAAGACCAAAGCGCTGTCCAAGGATGTCAGGGACAAGATTGTAGACCCACACAAGGCTGGACTGGGCTACCAAACTATCGCCAAGCAGCTTGGTGAGAAGGTGAAAAAAGTTGTTGCAATCATTTTTAAATGGAAGAAACACAAAACAACTGTCAGTCTCCCTAGGTCTGGTGCACCATGCAAGATCTCACCTCGTGCAGTGTCAATGAGCATAAGAACAGCGAGGAATCATCCCCAGAACTACACGTGAGGATCTTGTCAATGATCTCCAGGCAGCTGGGACCACAGTCACCAAGAAAACAATTGGTAACACAATATTGAAATCCTGCAGTGCCCGCAAGGTATCTCTGCTGAAGAAAGCACATGTCTAGGCCCATCTGAAGTTTGCCACTGAACATCTGAATGATGCAGAGGAGGACTGGTTGAAAGTGTTGTGGCCAGATGAGACCAAAATCGAGTTCTTTGGCATCAACTCAACTCGCCGTGTTTGGAGGAGGAGGAATGCTGCCTATGACCCCAAGAACACCATCTTAACTGTCAAACATGGTGGTGGAAACATTCTGATTTTGGGGGTGTTTTTCTGCTAAGGGGACAGGACAACTGCACCGCATCAAAGGGACGATGGACGGGACAATGTACGGTCAAATCTTGGGTGAGAACCTTCTTCCCTAAGCCAGGGCATTGAAAATGGGTCGTGGATGGGAGTTCCAGCATGACAATGACCCAAAACACACAGCAAAGATAACAAAGGGGTGGCTCAAGAAGAAGCCCATTAAGGTCCTGGAGTGGCATAGGCAGTCTCCAGACCTTAATCAGATTGAAAATCTGTGGAGGGAGATGAAAGTAAGAGTTGCCACAAAACCTTAATGACTTGGATAGGATCTGCCAAGAGGAGAGGGCCAAAATCCCTCCTGAAATGTGTGCAAACCTGGTGGCCAACTACAGGAAACGTCTGACCTCTGTGATTGCCAACAAGGGATTTGCCACCTTTAAAATTGTTAGACATGCATTTCTTTTGAATTTTTTGTTGCTATTCTGTCTCTCATTGTTATAATACACCTACCATTTGATTTTTCGACTGATCATTTCTTTGTGAATGGGCAACATTCAAAATCAGCAGGAGATCGAATGCTTATTTCCTTCACTGTACCAATTTAAAGAAAATTGTCAAGGTGACTGTCAGGACCTGGTCTGAACCTGCAGCTTCTGGCTGTGGCTCTTCTTGTTGTGCCACCAGAGTTGTTGTATAGCTCTCTGCCGGATCCCTTAGACATCCTTGCCTTGTGTCTTGTTTCTCTTCAACCTTGAAAACTTTGCTGCTCCTATGAACTTCCAGATTTAAGCCATGTATGCCAGATTACTGTGCTCTCTCCAGCTGATATCTTGCTCCCTTGCATACCTGCTGCTGTCTTTATCTTCGCTACCACTCATTAACAATCCTTGGCTTGTTTAATAAAATGATATTAAAGGCTGAAAGTTTTTTACCTTCATGCATTCTGTGTGCATTGCCCCCCATCCTTACCTGAGCCCCCTCCCAACCAAGGATGTTTACGAGAGCCTCTGCTCTCCCTCCTCATTGGCCGAGACAGCAGTGGGAGGCCCATGAGCCAATAAGGAGACAGAAGGGGGGGAGCCACGACTCTGTGTGTCCTATGAATACATAGAGCCAGAGACCAGAGGGCAGGATGTCTGGGGCTGCTCTGTGCACTGCACAGAACAGGTAAGTATAACATGTTTGTCTTTAAAAAAAATAAGGCTTTAATACCACTTTAACTATGCTTTTGTCTAATCTCATCCAGCTACCATGTGTTACCAACCCTTTGCTTGTTCATCGACTACGCTTTCATCTGATCCTATCCAACTACTACTTGTTACTGACCTTTGGCTTGTTTACTGATTACGCTTCTGCTTGATTCCTACCTGCTATATCTGTTACCAGATCCTGATTTGCTCACCTTTTGCTGGGGTGATCCTAAGGACTATGACCTAGTACTAACATACACCCATTACTACCATCAGGAGCTTTGATGAATACAGATTAGTGCTTAGACCCCACACCTCAGGTGAGTACGCATCATCCGTTAGGGGGTCTGTTTGTACATTTTGCAGCTGGCTACCTGTGAAACTCTCTACTGCTACTGCTAATCCAAGCCTGACCACACACCATGACAGTGACAATAAATGACCAAGACACTGCCAGAGCATACTGATTTGTGAAAAACAAAAGTTATTTAGAGTGTTTATATCAGGGGTCTTGAATTAAAATTTACAGAGGTCTAGTCAGCAAAATTTCTTTCCAGCAGAGGTCCAAATCTCACTAGTGCTATTACACATCATGGTCCCCGCATACATTATCATCATAAGCGTACCTTTCACATTGTAGTCCCCTTTACATCACAGTCCCCCTTTACATTGCAGTGCCCCTTAAAACAACACAGCACAGCAGAGGCAGCAGGCAAGGGGGGTGGACAGTGACAGTCCCCCCGTACATTATCGCCTTTCACATTTTAGTCCCCTTTACATTGCAGTGCCCTTTACCTTGCAGTGCCCTTTACCTTGCAGTGCCCCTTAACACAACACAGCGCCCTTTTACATAACATAGTGCCCCTTAACACAACACAGCCCCCCTTTATATAACACAGTGCCCCTTAACACAACACAGTATCCCTAACACAGCACAGTGCCCCTTAACCCAAAACAGTGCTCCTTAACATAACACAGTGCCCCTTAACACAACCCAGTGCCCCTAACACAGCACAGAACCCCTAACACAACACAGAACCCCTTAGCACAACGCAGAGCCCCCTTATAATACCACAGGGCCCCTAACACAACACAGCACCCCTTAGCACAACACGGAGCCCCCTAACACAACACAGCACCCCTAACACAACACAGCGCCCCTAACACAGCACAGCACCCCTGAACACAACACAGAGCCCCCTAACACAACACAGAGCCCCTAACACAGCACAGCACCCCTTAGCACAACACAGAGCCCCCTAACACAGTCCTGTCCCCCTCCCGTCCCTCAGTCCCGATCTGCAGCTCCTCATACACCCCTGCCCACTGTGAGGAGGACATCAGTGGCTGGGCGGGAGGCCCGGGAGAGAACACTCAGCTGCGGCAGTGGCACAGCCACGGTCCGGACAGGACTGTCACTCGGTCCAGTTTCACACCACGGTCCATCATTTAATGACCGCTGGTTTATATAGAAACACCATAACTGTGGTAACGTCTTGTCACTACTTTTCAATAGCCTTGCAGCAGTGGGGGCTGCCTTGTGAGAAATCACAGCTCTTAAAATATTGGCCTTGTCATTCGTTAAAAGAACTGAAGTGTCAATAGCAGCGCAATGGCATTAACCTATAAAAATATTACAAAGTACTAAAAACTTCCTTACACTCCCTGAAAATGTATTAGGACTTCAAGGATTTCATTCATAATTTTGACTCCTGTAGGAAGCAGTGGATGAAATTTCCTTGGGAAAGTTACTTCCAATGCTGGTTCACTGTGGTTTCATTATGTCTATAAAACATGCAGTTAATGGTTTTTCATTTGTAAATTAGTAGTTATGCGTCTGCAGCTGAATGTGGGCAAAATACAAAGCAGGCTAGTTATACATTTGGAATGACTTTCACCAGACTTTCCTCAATTTCTTATGTGCTGAAAAAACAAAGAGATTTTATTGACCAATATTGTTTATAACTATCATTAATATAGGAAATTGTTTACTACTATGCAATATTCTTTAATCATTAAGTAGATAAAACTTATAAATCACAATATAGTTTTCTTTATCATATGTGGCTGTTAATCCTACTTTTCATTGTAAAGGGTTAATCATCTATATTGCAACTCTAGGACTCATAACATAACAAAACTTAAATACACATAACTGTCAGATAAAAATACCTGGCTTGATATACAGTACATTAACCAGAGTTATTAAAGCTTATAACCAGCAGTACAGCATTGGTGACACTGTGAAAATGACAATGTCATGTTCCTTTTGTCTCTCAGGTAAGTAACCACTGACACCGTTATGAAAGAGGGCACTACACTGACTACTATCTTGAGGGGCATTATTCCCACTAACCACCATTGTAGCAGGACCTTTTTTTCTCCTAACCACAAATGTCAAGGTGTTCTTTTCCCACTGACCACAGAAATAAGGTGACACTGCACTGACCAGCAATCTAGGGGGCATTCTTCCCTCTGACTGCCATTGTAAAGGGACATTTGATTCACTATAAATGTATAGGGCTTCTCCACTGACCAATATAAGTCTGCACTACACTAACCACCAATATATACTTTTACTGGCCACTTTATTTGGTACACCTATTCAATTGCTTGGTAACACAAATTGCTAATCAACCAATCACATGGCAGCAACTCAATGCATTTAAGCATCTGGACATGGTGAAGACGACTTGCTGAAATTTAAATTGAGTATCAGAATTGGGAAGAAATGGGATTTAAGTGTCTTTGAATGTGGCGTGGTTGTTGGTACCAGACAGGCTGTTCTGAGTATTTCAAAAACTACTGGGATTGTCATGCACAACCATCTCTAGGGTTTACAGAGAATGGTCCGAAAAAGATAAAATATCCAGTGAGGGGCAGTTGTGTGAACAAAAATGCCTTGTTGATGTCAGAGGTCAGAAGAGAATTGTCAGATTGGTTCGAGATGATGAAAAGGCAACAGTAACTCATGTCAATATGGACTAAAATCTCTGAGGAATGTTTTCAACACCTTGTTGAATCTATGCCATGAAGAATTAAGACAGTTCTGAAGGCAAAAGGGGGTTCAACCTGATACTAGCAAGGTTTACCTAATAAAGTGGTTGGTGAGTGTAGGGGCACTACATTTTCAGTCTGAAATTCTGTTTGGATTATTATTCATTAACCCCTTCCTGCCCAGTGTCATTAGCACAGTGTCAGTGCTTTTTATTAGCACTGATCACTGTATTAGTGTCTGTCACTGGGCATGTCAGTGGCAGTTAATTCCCACCCAGTGTCAAAATGTCCACCGCAGACCCGCTATAAGTCGCTGATTGCTGCCATTACAAGTATAAGAAAAATAAAAATTCCAGTATATATACCGCCATTTGTAGACGCTATAACTTTCACATTAAACAATTAATTTATACATATTGGGATTTATTTTAGCAAAGACATGTAGCCGAATACATTTTGGCCTAAATTTATGACGAAATTTGTTTTGTAAATTTTTTTATTGCATATGTTTTATAGCAAAGAGTCAAAAATATAGTTTTTTTCCCCAAAATTGTCAGTCTTTTTTTGTTTATAGCGCAAAAAGTAAAAAACACAGATGTGATCAAATACCACCAAAAGCTCTATATGTGTGAAAAAAATGACATTTCATTTATGTACAGTGTTGCATGACCGCGCAACTGTCAGTTAAAGTAACGCAGCACCGCATCCCAAAAAAATGGTCTGGTCAGGAAGGGGGGTAAATCCTCTGGAGGGAAAGTGGTTAAATGATTATTCCTGATAACTATGTTGTCATGTATAACAAGGAAGCTGTTAAAACATTTTTTTTTTGCTCTGGGTATCAAATACTCCAGAAACACAACATTCTTTATCTATCTTTCAAAAAAGATATTCTACGCAACAGTCTCAATCACCTAGGTGTACGCACCACGTGAAAAATCACTACATGAATAATGTATTAAAATGTGCTGCGCCTAATAAAAACTAACAAAACAAAGTTATGTGTACTCCTTATCAAAGTGGTGCATCAATAAACTAAAAGATGGATTACTTCATTAGTATATATCTAGAGAATAAATTAAATAAATAATATACATCAGTTTGTCTCACTCTTATATATAAACCTGGAACAATGCACGCCACTCTGTGGTCATACTGTGGTCAGTCCTTTCAGTCCAAAAATAATAAATATGTGAAGAAGTGTGCTACCAAGCACAAACCCTCCACCGACCCCTCATGATGTCTACTGACCTTCAATACAGACCTTCGGTACAAAGATCAGATATGCATATTGCAATCGACAGGACCCGGATAAATATCAATATTCCCCCAGGACATATGGCTCTCCAGCTCAGATCAATTACCTCCCAAAGGTCAGCCTCATAGATCAACTAGCCAGTGCAGCCAAAGAGAATATAACCCACATTCCAAATGACCTGTCTGCCTCTCCATGAATTTCTCGTATGGTTGGTTCGCAAGTCAGGATTTAGGCACTAGCCTCTAATTTTCAAGAGTTTCCTAATCTCCCTCATCAACTCGAAATGCCAGGCAATGGCTGCATGAGGGGCTGATGGGACAGCACAGTTTGACCTCAGCGTGGTGTGCACTATTTCATGTTCATATACAGCAGGGGTCTTGAATTAAAATTTACAGAGGTTCAGTCAGCAAAATTTCTTTCCAGCAGAGGTCCAAATCTCACTAGCACTATTACACATCATGGTCCCTGTGACGGAAGCGTAGGCAGGACAGAACACACAAAGAAGATGGTAAACACACAAAGCTTTATTGAACTATGGAAGGCACTCAATCAGGGTAGGAAGATAGCGTCCAGGTACCCAAAAAGTGAAGAGAGAGGAGGAGCCCAAAATAATTGTAATCCGGCCCACAATAGGGCAATCTAGGTAGCGATGGCCCGAGCACTTGGGGGCAGTCCAGGTAGCTACGATACTCCAGACACGTAATAGGCAGTCTGAGCAAGTATTAATCCCGGCACACAACAGTGGCAGTTCAGGCAGCACTGATCCGGGCACTCAATGGGGCAGTTCAGGTAGCAGTAATCTGGGCACACAATAGGGGCAGTTCAGGCAAGGATAATCTGGGCACACAATAGGGGCAGTTCAGGCAAGGGTAATCTGGGCACTCACACAGCTTTCCAGGGACAAAGCGGTCAGCAGACAGGGTTCAGCTTTCCAGGGACAACAGCAGGCTCACGGGGACTCAGCTTTCCAGGGACAACAGCAGACTCACGGGGACTCAGCGGGGTCTTGACTGTGGGGTCTAACCTCAGCTCAGACCTCACACAGCTTTCCAGGGACAAAGCGGTTAGCAGACAGGGTTCAGCTTTCCAGGGACAACAGCAGGCTCACGGGGACTCAGCAGGGTCTTGGCTGTGGGTTCAGACCTCAGCTCGGACCTCACACAGTTTACCAGGGACAAGCGGTTAGCAGACAGGGTTCAGCTCTCCAGGGACAACAGTAGGCTCATGGGGACTCAGTGGGGTCTTGGCTGTGGGGTCTGATCTCAGCTCAGACCTCCCAACAGCTGTTCTCTCTCTCTCTCGTGCAGGGGACCAACAGAGCGGTCAGCTTGTCAGGCACACAGCAGGCTTGCAGGGGCTCGGCAGGGTCTTGGCTGTGGGGTCTGGCCTCAGCTCAGACCCCGCACAGCAGCCTGTCCTGAGCGGGGAACGAACACACACACCAAACTGGGTCCTGCGCCGGCCTTCTTAAGCCAGCGCAGGACGCTTCCAGGCTGCCTCGGCAACGGCCGGCCCAGCGTTGCGTTTCTGGGGCAACGAGGCATGCCCCCTGACTCTGGCCACGCTTTTGGGAGCGCAACCTTTGTCTCCGGTGGGCGCAGAGCGCCTTTGTCTCCGGGGGGATGCGCAGAGAAACCTTGGCGGCCTGCGTCGGGGATTCCTGGTGGGGGGGGCCCGAGAGGTGCTACCCGCACCACAGGGGGAGTTTCCTTCCATCCTGCACTGCCTTTGATGTAGGCTGCGTAGGACGCGAGGAATCTGCAAGGGGGAAGGAGGGGTGGATCAAAGGGAGAGGAGCAGAGGGACAGCAGGCAGGGGGGGTGGACAGTGACAGTCCCCCCGTACATTATCGCCTTTCACATTTTAGTCCCCTTTACATTGCAGTGCCCTTTACCTTGCAGTGCCCTTTACCTTGCAGTGCCCCTTAACACAACACAGCACCTCTTAACACAACACAGCGCCCCTTTACATAACATAGTGCCCCTTATCACAACACAGCACCTCTTTATATAACACAGTGCCCCTTAACACAACACAGCACCTCTTAACACAACACAGCCCACTTTTACATAACACAGTGCCCCTTAACACAACACAGCATCCCTTTGCATAACACAGTGCCCCATAACACAACACAGCGCCCCTTTACATAACACAGGGCCCCTTAACACAACACAGCACCCCTTTACATAACAGTGCCCCTTAACACAACACAGTGCTTCTTTACATAACACAGTTCTCCTTAACAGAGCACAGCAACCCTTTACATAACACAGTGCCCCTTAATACAACACAGCACCTCTTTACATAACACAGTGCCCCTTAACACAACACAGCACCTCTTTACATAACACAGTGCCCCTTAACACAACACAGCACCTCTTTACATAACACAGTGCCCCTTAACACAACACAGCACCTCTTTACATAACACAGTGCCCCTTAACACAACACAGCACTTCTTTACATAACACAGTGCTCCTTAACAGAACACAGCACCCCTTTGCATAACACAGTGCCCCATAACACAACAGAGCGTCCCTTTACATAACACAGTTCCCCTTAACACAACACAGCCCCCCTTTACATAACACAGAGCCCCTTAACACAACACAGCACCTCTTTACATAACACAGTGCCCCTTAACACAACACAGCACACCTTTACATAACACAGTGCCCCTTAACAAAAAACAGCGCCTCTTTACATAACACAGTGCCTCATAACGCAACAGAGCACCCCTTTACATAACACAGTTCCCCTTAACACAACACAACACAGTGCCCCTAACACAGCACAGAACCCACCCTTTAGCACAACACAGAGCCCCCTAACACAACACAGTGCTCCTAACACAGCACAGAACCCCTTAGCACAACACAGAGCCCCCTAACGCAACACAGAGCCCCTAACACAACACAGCCCCCCTTTACATAACACAGTGCCCCATAACACAGCAGAGCACCCCTTTACATAACACAGTTCCCCTTAACACAGTACAGCAGACCTTTACATAACACAGTGCCCCTTAACACAACACAGCATCCCTTTACATAACACAGTGCCTCATAACGCAACACAGTGCCCCTAACACAGCACAGAACCCCTTAGCACAACACAGAGCCCCCTAACACAACACAGTGCTCCTAACACAGCACAGAACCCCTTAGCACAACACAGAGCCCCCTAACACAACACAGCACCCCTTATCACAACACAGAGCCCCCTAACACAACTCAGAGCCCCTGCACAACACAGCACCCCTTAACACAACACAGCATCCCTTAACATAACACAGTACCCCTTAACATAACACAGTACCCCTTAACATAACACAGTACCCCTTAACATAATACAGTGTCCCTTAACACAAAACAGTGCCCCTTAACATAACACAGTGTCCCTTTTAATGTGCGCCTCCCCCTGCACAGTCCTATAGTACCTTTGAAAGGACAGAGGCACTAATCCTCCTGGGCTGTTCTCTCCACCCACCACCAATGTCATCCTCACAGCGGGCGGGGTGTGGGAGGAACTGCAGATCGGGATTGAGGAGGGGGGCTGCCAAAGTTATCATGCTAATAATCGGGTGATTACCTGGCTTGTTAATATGAAAAGACTCCCACTTTCTGACCTGATCTGCAGATAGTGGACATCTTCTTATAATAACAAGCTGGCTAATCGCCTGCTTGTTAACATAATAACTTTTGCAGCTTCCGCCCCTCAATCCCAATCTGCAGCTCCTCACGCCCCTGCCCACTGTGAGGATGACATCAGTGGCTGGGCAGGAGGCCCGGGAGAGAACACCCAGCTGCGGCAGTGACACAGCCACGGTCCGGAAAGGACTGTCACTTGGTCCGGTTCCGGACCTCCATCCGTCATTTAGTGACCACTGATATACAGTATAAGAGGGGCACAAACCGATGCATATTATTTTTTTGATGAATATTATTTATTTAATTTTCATTTATTTATTATTTGATTGATTCTCTAGATATATGCTATAGCTCTCATCTGTTTTTATTTTATTGATTTCTGACTTTGATATGGAGTACACATAATTTTGTTAGTTTTGATTAGGCGCAGCACGTTTTATCACATATTTTATTTTTCATTTTTGTTTTGCCGATCACACTAATATACTGTGAGCTGTAGATATAAAACTTTTTTGCAGGGGTTCCCTGAAACCAGAATTTTGTTTCTATAGTTTCTGACTGTGAAAGGCTGCATTAAATAATTTCATGCCATCTTTTAGTATTTTGGCTACAACAAAAAGAAATCTGTTTGGTTATGGCACTGTGCACATCCCTTTACACTGCAATGTTGATTGTGTATTTTTTATTTACTTTTATAATTATTTGCATGACGCTAATGCTTTTTACAGCACTTTACAGAGAACAGTGAACCATTCACATCAGTCTTTGCCCAAAACTGACTTCTCATTTAACTAGCTGCATACTTTAAAAGTCAGTGACCTCATAAATGACAGTTATTACTATGTATGTTGAAAAATGACAGTGAAAAATGATAATCATGTTTTCCTCATCGCAAACACAGTTCAAATTAGGCAAAACAGACCATTTTTTTCCTCTCGAAGAAGGGGGGATAGGGATCAATCAAGGCAGGCTAATTTGTTTCTACAAAGAATATCATTAGTATTTAAGAAACACTGTACTGAGGATAATATGGGGCAGACTGACCATTTGGAAACTCGGGCACTGCCCGAGGGCCCGGGGTCAGTAGGGGGCCCCATGAGATGCCCCTGGTACCTTTTTCATAGGCTATTTTGAGTTTGGGCAAGGACACAGGGGCCCCATGATCCCCTATTGCCCGGGGGCCCCATGAGTTGTCAGTCCACCCCTGATATGGGGGTTGACAATTCCGACCTCCCAGATGCCTGGCTGTGTCTGGCTTATCAGTCACATGTATCAGTCACTGACCAGGAGCAACTCTTCCGATTCAAACATTTATTTGAACTCAGAACTCCTGATCTGCATGCTTTCAGATCCAGATCAGTGCTTCAGAATGTTTTAAACCCATTGGATGAACATGATTGCCAGGCTACTAGCCTTTTCAGAATATCACTCTCCATATTCTCTCAGTACAGGTTGCCTTTAATAAAATCATCCAATCATCTAATTATTTTTGTATTAGTAAAGCCAGAGGATCAGTATAAGAGCCATCTTCAGATGGTCAGGACTGGAGTGCACTGATAGGGTCACTATGTAAGACAGGTAGAGAGTCTTGTTTTTCAGTTACAGAGCATGAATATTAAAATACATATTAACAATCACATCACAAAATAAAAGTTCTTTATGCAAAGCAGTGTAACATAATTTGTAGTCATTGTGCCTGAGAATTTTGAAACATCAGGAGGGTTTGTATGTCAAAATGAATGTACGGTGAGGTGTCAGATGGAAAGAGGTTCTTATAAGGGCTGTGAAGTGTTTAAAATGAATATTGCTGAAAGATATCAACTCACCTTGACACAATCCTCCCAAGGTAAAGAGCTGCACACATCTGTGCTGTGGAGAAATTAGAAATGTTCCACTCATCGTTAACACTCTCACACACTGCTCATGAGACAATATTAGAATGCCACATCTATGACTTATGAAGTATCCTCATAATAAATATAGAACTCTCTGCTGTTGTATTCATTGTTAGGTTAATTATAGAACATAGGAAAATATGTCACTGTTTAAGTTAATGGTAAAATCAAAGCATAAAAACATCTGGAGACATGCAAAGAGACTATCCAGGCTGCACATTTTCTTCACAGCACCTAATCAAAATGTTGTGCCTGCTGGGCTAAGCTGTTAACGGACTAAAGATTTTTTTTTTTTGCTATCTTTCTTATATCAAATAATTTCCCCAGTGAATTTTTGAAAGATAAAAAATAAATTGCTTGAAACACACATACATATACAGTGTGTGTGTATATACAGTATATATTTTATAGCATACATAACCTACTATACTGTATCATGCAAAGATTGCACACATTAACTCTGCCTTAAAAAATGTATTGTTCCTTGGCAGAAAAAGGCAAATGAGGTTGCATATAGTCTGCTGCAAAGAGAAAAAATGTCTTGTTTTCACTAGAAAAAAAAGCAACTCCGTGACTGCAATGTACATTAACCACTTCAAGTCCAGACAGTTTCACCCCCTTTCTGTCCAGGCCAGTTTTTAGCTTTCAGTGATATCACACTTTGAATGACAATTCCGCGGTCATGCAACACTGTACCCATATGAATTTTTTTAGCATTTTTTGAGACAGATAAAACTTTATTTTGGTGGTATTTATTCACCACTGGGATTTTTATTTGTTTGCTATATAAATGAAAAATTCCAAACATTTTGAAAAAAAGTGTTTTTCATATAAAATGTTGCAAATAAATAATCTTTCTTCATAAATCTTGGCCAAATGTATTAATCTATCTTTTTAGTAAAAAAAATAAACCAAATTAGTTTATAACCAAAAATTATAATTTCTAAAAAAAATGTTTTTACATTTTAATTTTTTTTATATTATTATTATTATTATTTTAACATACCATCACCCTACAAGTACAGTGTCACCATAGTGACACTACTACTTGTGGGGGGTGATGAAGATTTTGTTTTCTTTTTTTACACTGATTGCTTTTACACCCATAAAGGCTGTAAAAGCAATCATTTCTCCTTCACTCTGGCTGCATTCATGCAGCCATTGAGAAATACTGTGAAAGATGTGATTGGTCACAGCTTGTCACATGGTGCAAGGCTGTTGTGGATAGCCGTGTACCATGCAGGGGCGGACTGACAACTCATGGGGTCCCCGGGCAATAGGGGAACATGGGGCCCCTGTGTCCTTGCCCAAACTCAAAAAAGCCTATGAAAAAGGTACCAGGGGCATCTCATGGGGCCCCCTACTGACCCCAGGCCCTCGGGCAGTGCCTGAGTTTCCAAATGGTCAGTCCGCCCCTGGTACCATGTGACCTCTGTGATCATTCACAGATTTCACACGTAGTAAGCAATGATGTCAGGAAGTGATATCTTGTTTATTACTGTTCCTGTGATCACTGATTGGCCAGTCAGTGATCACATGAATCAGGACCTCACACAGGTCCTGTACAGTGATTGGTTTTCCCAGGGAGCTTGCACAGGCAGTGAATTCGGAAGCCGTTTGTAAATGGCCACTCGTTCCTGCATTGCTCCCGTCTAGCCATTTATGTACATGATTCAGATGGGAAGTGGCTAAAAAAAAAAAAAAACTTTAGCAACTCTGCTCTGCAATCACCTCCACAAAACCAGCAAATCCCCAGGCTCAGGTGGCTTCACGATTCAATATTACAAATTCTCCTTCCACAACCTCTTTCTCCGCCTTAAAGCAGCCCTTAACTCCCTAACCCAACAATCCCACTTCCCTAGTGACTCCCTTAGTGTGTATATTACACTTATTCACAAAGATGGGAAAGACCCCTCCACTTGTGTAGCTACCAACCCATTTCCCTACTCGACATTGTTCTGAAGCTTCTCACGAAAGTCCTAGCAAACTGACTCCTTCCCTACAATGCATGCATCATTGGTCTTGACCAAGTTGTCTTCCTCCCATCACGTGAAGCATGAGACGATGTTATGAAGGTACTTAACCCTCTTGGACCTTTTCTTCCACTCCTCCTCTGTTTCTATCCACCAATGCAAAAAGCATTCGACAGAGTGAACTAGTAACTCATGATGTTGACGCAGCAACATATAGGACTAGGAGACCTCTGTATGAAATGGATTAAGGAAATCTACTCCCTTCAGCCTTGATTAAAGATAACTGCTTCCCGACTGCCCTATAGCAGATATACTGCTACAAGGTGGCACGGGTGCGCAAAATCACTTATATATTTATATATATGTGATGTAGCATTTACAGGTAGGGGGCACGTGTGCACCCTACACGCACTGTCATTCGAGGCTGTCAATCACCGGTGATTACTCGCCGGTGCCTGGTGATTGCTGAGCTTCTCCGACGGGGAGAACTATTTATAAACAAAACAGTTCTCCTCCCTGTCAGCTTGTGCACACTACTTTGGATGGCTGTGCAGAGCACAGCCATGAAAAGCAGTGTGATTACAGTGAAGCACAAACACACGGCCCCATAGTAAAACACACCCAGCACACAGTTAACCCGTTGATCACCCATGTTAACCCCTTTCTTCCCAGTGCCATTAGTACAGTGTCAGTGCTTTTTTTTTAGCACTAATCCCTGTATTGGTGTCACTGGGGATGTCAGTGACACCAAGTCAGTTCCCCCCGGTGCCAGAATGCCCACCGCAGTCCCGCTATAGGTCGCTGATTGCCACCATTACTAGTAAAAAATAAAAAAAGGAAATAAATATAAAGTAAATATCAGTAAATATACCGCCATTTGTAAACACTATAACTTTCACGTAAACCAATTAATTTACACATATCAGGATTTTTTTTTAGCAAAGACATGTAGCAAAATACATTTTGGCCTACATTTATAATGAAATTTGAGTTTTTACATTTTTTTACTGAACATTTTTAATAGCAAAAAGTCAAAAATATTGTTTTTTTGTCAGTCTTTTTTTTTTTATAGTGCAAAAAATAAAAAACGCACAGGTGATCAAATATCACCTAAAGAAATCTCAATTTGTTGGAAAAAAGGACGTAAATTTCATTTGGGTGCAGCGCTGCATGACTGTGCAATTGTCAATTAAAGCAGAGCCGCAAGGTAAAAAATGGCCTGGCCAGGATGGGTTCTTCTCTACTCCTTTCTGCATAAAAATGGCACACGCCAGTGCTGCTCTATCTCCCCTCTTCTCTTTGTATTATTGTTGGAGCCATTGCTATGCAAAATCAAATCCAATATGAAAATCAGACCCTACTGTTAAGGTTTCTGCATATGCAGATGACCCTCTGGTTTCCTTTACAACTCCTTGCGTATCACTCCCCAACCTTTTGAAGGAATTCTAAATGTATGGAGCTCTTAAAAAGTAAACTTTCAAAAATTGGAAGCAATGGAAGTCACCATGTCCCCCAAACAAATCATAAATCTTAAGTCTGCATTTAAATATATAGGTCCTCAACTACCCTCAAATATCTTGGGATACAGCCTCCTGCTAATCTGAAAGAAACCTTCTCATATAGTTTTCCCCCTCTTCGTTCTACCAAGATCATATTGCTGAAGTAGAACTCCATAGGGTTTTTATGGTTTGGCTACTGCAACATTATCAAAAAGACCATTCTACCAACATTTCTATACCTACTGTCCAGCCTCCCAGTAATGATACCAACTTTATGAAATTAGTTCAGAATTCATTAAACTAATTTGGGCCTATAAAAAAATCCAGGCTAAATCATAGCCTCTTATCTCTACCTATGGCTCATGGAGGGCTCACAGTCCCATATATAACTAAATACTATCTATCATGCCTCTTAGTCCACTTAATTCACTGGTGTACACATGGAGAAACTAAATTATGGGTTTCTCTGAAATGGGCAATCTCCCAATTTCCTTTGATTTGCCTTCCATGGCGCACTAGATCCATTTCCAAGACCTTCAGGAATCATCCACTGATAGACCCAACTTTGCACCACTGCTGTCTTGAAACTCTGGCCTATTCCAATAGTGGGAATACCCAGCTTCCCCCTTACATCATCCTTTTCATTTCCTCATGGAAAACAACTTACAACAGGCTTTCCAATTTCTCACCTCCAGCCACTGGTCCTCATTTTCTACCTTGACTTCTCCAACATCCCCATTTATCATTTCTACCACAACCCCCTGCCTATTATAGGAATGTAACTCCCTTTGAAATGGTTTGCAGCTCTATGGGACAGTTTTGTGAGGCTGTTACCTATGCTTACTCCCTGCTGTCACAAACTCTTGATGACCTTCAGGCACCCAAAATCTCAGACTGAAAAAAAGACCTACAGTGAGAACTTGCAGCCTCCCAAATCTATAAAATAACATTCTCACTGATGTCTTCCATATTATACTAGACTCCAGATAATCTACATCAAATCTTCCTTTGATGCATGCTGGAGATGTAAAGAGACAACCTACACATTGCTACATACAGTCAGGTCCATAAATATTGGGACATCGACACAATTCTAACATTTTTGGCTCTATACACCACCACAATGGATTTGAAATGAAATGAACAAGATGTGCTTTAACTGCAGACTGTCAGCTTTAATTTGAGGGTATTTACATCCAAATCAGGTGAACGGTGTAGGAATTACAACAGTTTGCATATGTGCCTCCCACTTGTTAAGGGACCAAAAGTAATGGGACAACTGGCTTCTCAGTTGTTCCATGGCCAGGTGTGTGTTATTCCCTCATTATCCCAATTACACTGAGCAGATAAAAGGTCCAGAATTCATTTCAAGTGTGCTATTTGCATTTGGAATCTGTTGCTGTCAACTCTCAAGATGAGATCCAAAGAGCTGTCACTATCAGTGAAGCAAGCCATCATTAGGCTGAAAAAACAAAACAAACCCATCAGAGAGATAGCAAAAACATTAGGCGTGGCCAAAACAACTGTTTGGAACATTCTTAAAAAGAAGGAACGCACCGTGAGCTCAGCAACACCAAAAGACCCGGAAGACCACGGAAAACAACTGTGGTGGATGACTGAAGAATTCTTTCCCTGGTGAAGAAAACACCCTTCACAACAGTTGGCCAGATCAAGAACTCTCTCCAGGTGGTAGGTGTATGTGTGTCAAAGTCAACAATCAAGAGAAGACTTCACCAGAGTGAATACAGAGGGTTCACCACAAGATGGAAACCATTGGTGAGCCTCAAAAACAGGAAGGCCAGATTAGAGTTTGCCAAACGACATCTAAAAAAGCCTTCACAGTTCTGGAACAACATCCTATGGACAGATGAGACCAAGATCAACTTGTACCAGAGTGATGGGAAGAGAAGAGTATGGAGAAGGAAAGGAACTGCTCATGATGCAAAGCATACCACCTCATCAGTGAAGCATGGTGGTGGTAGTTTCATGGCGTGGGCATGTATGGCTGCCAATGGAACTGGTTCTCTTGTATTTATTGATGATGTGACTGCTGACAAAAGCAGCAGGATGAATTCTGAAGTGTTTCGGGCAATATTATCTGCTCATATTCAGCCAAATGCTTCACAACTCATTGGACGCCGCTTCACAGTGCAGATGGACAATGACCCAAACCATACTGCAAAAGCAACCAAAGAGTTTTTTAAGGGAAAGAAGTGGAATGTTAGGCAATGGCCAAGTCAATCACCTGACCTGAATCCGATTGAGCATGCATTTCACTTGCTGAAGACAAAACTGAAGGGAAAATGCCCCAAGAACAAGCAGGAACTGAAGACAGTTGCAGTAGAGGCCTGGCAGAGCATCACCAGGAATGAAACCCAGCGTCTGGTGATGTCTATGCGTTCCACACTTCAGGCTGTAATTGACTGCAAAGGATTTGCAACCAAGTATTAAAAACTGAAAGTTTGATTTATGATTATTATTCTGTCCCATTACTTTTGGTCTCTTAACAAGTGGGAGGCACATATGCAAACTGTTGTAATTCCTACACCGTTCACCTGATTTGGATGTAAATTCCCTCAAATTAAAGCTGACAGTCTGCAGTTAAAGCACATCTTGTTCGTTTCATTTCAAATCCATTGTGGTGGTGTATAGAGCCAAAAATGTTAGAATTGTGTCCATGTCCCAATATTTATGGACCTGACTGTATATTCTAGTCCTGTCCTATTCTGAAACGATTCTGGTTAAAGATGCTAGAAATCTCCCAATAATTTACAGATTTCTACCTTTCCCACTGTCCAGCCTTCTTTTTCCTTCACCTGTCTTCTATACCAATGAAGACCTATCAGAGATCTATTTTACAGCACCTGCTGAAAGCAGCTAAATTCTGCATACCTGTCCAGTGGAACAATCTTGCTCCCACATTTATTCGATTGTGAGCCTGGAAAGTAGTGGAAATTCAACAAATGGAGAATCTCATCCTATCATCTCAAAACAAATATGAAACATATAATTCCACTTGATTTTACTGGGTCAAATTTACTTGTATAGCTGAAAAAGCGGGGCCTGGATTAGCCAGGGTCGACTGTATAAAAAATGTACCGTATTTGCCGGCGTATAAGACGACTTTTCAACCCGTGAAAATCTTTTGAAAAGTCGGGGGTCGTCTTATACGCCGGTATACGGCGAGCCGGTGTCAGGGCGGCACTTTTTTGAGTGGCGGCGCCGCCCCCCCTCCTCCTCCAACGCACACCAAGTACAGGGGTGGGCAGAGGGGCTGCTGTACCTTACCTGGCTCCGGTCCCGGTCCCACGACGATCCGGTCCAGGAAGCGCGGCTGCTCCTTCTTTCAGTTCGGCCGCTCAATGGTCCCGCCGCCCGCTTGGCTCCGCCTCCTCTCCGGTGATTGGGCGCCAGCACTGGAAAGGCACACAGGCGACCAATCACCGGCGAGTAAGCGGAGCCGAACGGCCCCGCGAAAATCAAGCGGCCGAACTGAAAGAAGGAGCAGCCGCTCCTCTCCCCCACTGACACTAACGATGGGGCACTATTCCTCCTCCCCACTGACACCAACGATGGGGCACTATTCCTCCCCCACTGACACCAATTATGGGGCACTTTTCTCCCCACTGATACCAATGATGGGGCACTATTCCTCCCCCACTGACACCAATGATGGGGCACTATTCCTCCCCCACTGACACCAACGATGGGGCATTATTCCTCCCCCACTGACACCAATGATGGGGCACTTTTCTCCCCACTGATACCAATGATGGGGCACTATTCCTCCTCCCCACTGACACCAATGATGGGGCACGTTGGAAGAGGGGTAGTCTTATACGGCGAGTATAGCTCAAACCCTATATTTTAACAGGAAAAGTAGGGGGTCGTCTTATATGCCCAGTCGTCTTATACGCCGGCAAATACGGTAAATAAAATGCATTATACTCACCAAAACTACTGATTATTTGTACACAAAATCCATCCTCCTTTCTTTCCTCAAGAAGAGTTCAATTACTCTGTTGTACAGTTTAGCTGTGTGTTTCTGTTCCAACAAGAAGTACTTTTCTATCTCCATTAAGGGTAATGCTGAAAGTCGAGTCTGTCCAGTTGTAGTTTTAATTGCAGTTGTAGTTTTAATTTAATTGCAGTTTTAATTCTCTTTTAGGGCTGTGTCCCCTTGACAGAAGCAGTGATGACAGGGATTGTACATTTGCTAGATGCACCCTGTGTTGCCAATTTATAATCTGAATGGTTAAAGCTACAGTTTCATTGCCATTTACTGTAAGCTACAGGCACCTGCACTGTTGATTCTGAAGGCCTCAAGACAGGCTTCTTTGACCCTGCCATAACACATCATGTCTGTTAACACTCCCTTTATGTAATAGACCATGAATTTCAGTCCTCTATGTATGATGTTGATACTCCATTCTTATTTTTGTATTTCATGACCAATACTATATGACTATAATGCCACTTTTTGATTGCACTGTAAGCTGAAAATGTAAAGTGTTAATAAACCCACAACAATAAAATCAGTCTATATATGCTATGCAGTACAGCATGCTTATTATACTTATTGTGGAACCTACGGAGTTAATCCTCTGCATTGTGTAAAAAGGCTGTTTGATCCTGTATTCTCTGATCTTCCTCATTTTCTACTGTCCCCAATCCATCTGCTGATAGTACAGAGCTCTAGGAGTCACACTGCACATGCTCAGCTTAGTGTGTATTGCTATAGAGTTTTTTTTCTTTGGAAGGCTGAATGTGATTGATCTGTTCATCATGAATCATCACTGTTCAGACAATGTGTCAGAGGTTATGCAACCTCATAAAACAGTCAAAGGAGAATGAAAATCTCTCCTTCAAGATTAACTACTACTCTGCCGGACAGTGATAGAAGTCACAAGACTGCTATATTTTGCTGATGAGAAAGGTATTTAGCTATTTATATTTGTTAAAATAATTGCATTTAAATGTTCTGTGTCCTGTAGGAGACCAGATACAGTGAATGCAGGGTCATGGGTTTAGTAACACTTTAAAATAAAGAAGTAAAAAAAATAATGAATAAGAATGTTGTCAAATGTGATCCCTCATATATATATATATATATATATATATATATATATATATATACACACACACACACTATATTGCCAAATGTATTGGGACACCTGCCTTTACATGCACATAAACTTTAATGGCATCCCAGTCTTTGTCTGTAGGGTTCAATATTGAGTTGGCCCACCCTTTGCAGCTATAACAGCTTCAACTCTTATGGGAAGGCTGTCCACAAGGTTTAGTAATGTTTCTATGGGAATGTTTGACCATTCTTCCAGAAGCGCATTTGTGAGTTTAGGCACTGATGTCTCACGAGAGGGCCTGGCTCGTAATCTCCGCTCTAATTCATCCCAAAGGTGTTCTGCTGGGTTGAGGTCAGGACTCTGTGCAGGCCACCCCAAACTCGCTCACCCATGTCTTTATGGACCTTGCTTTATTGCTCTGGTGTGCAGTCATGTTGGAACAGGAAAGGGCCATGTCCAAACTGTTCACATACAGTTGGGGGCATGAAATTGTCCAAAATGTCTTGGAATGCTGACACCTTAAGAGTTCCCTTCACTGGAACTAAGGGGTCAAGCCCAACCCCTAAAAAACAAACCCATACCATAATCCCCCCTCCACCAAACTTTACACTTGGCACAATGCAGTCAGGCAATACCGTTCTCCTGGCAACCCCCAAACCCAGACAAGTCCATCAGATTGCCAGACAGAGAAGTGTGATATGTCACTCCAGAGAACACATTTCCACTGCTCTAGAGTCCAGTGGTGACGTGTTTTACAGCACTGCATCTGACGCTTTGCATTGCACTTGGTGATGTAAGGTTTGGATGCAGCTGCTTGACCATGGAAACCCATTCCATGAAGCCCTCTACACACTGTTGTTGTCCTAATCTGAAGGCCACACAAAGTTTGGAGGTCTTTAGCTATTGACTCTGCAGACAGTTGGTGACTTCTGCGCACTGTGCACTTCAGCATGTGCTGACCCTACTCTGTCATTTCATGTGACCTACCACTTCGTGGCTGAGTTTCTGTTTTTCCCATTTTCTTCCACTTTGTTATAATACCACTAACAGTTGGAATATTTAGTAGCATGGACATTTCACGGATGGATTTATTGCACTGGTGGAAACCTATCAACCTATCATGCGGTCAGCATGCCGGGGCATCCCAATACTTTTGGCAATATAATATATATATATATATAGTGACAGAGAGAGGATCTGTTGTCAATGTGATGTTCCAGATCAGTGTTTTTGGGCGGAGAAAGCTGCGTATTTGGCTTTCTCTAAATTCTGTAGTTCTCAATCACAATATTCAATCCTGTGCCCGGGTTCAGCTAGACGCCTGTGACCTGGTCAAGTACACAGGTGTGCAGGGTTGTTGTATAGTCAGGTCTGATGATAGCTCAGAGCTTTCAGTTTGGAAGGTTTCACCCGGGGTCAGGGGGTTAAAGCCATAAGACATGGAAAAGAGGTCTCAAACCATAAGGGAGCTGTGCTCCCAGTCTAAAGACAGGGCTTCACCTTAGGAGAGAGGCGTGAGCCAGGTTCACTGTGTGGTGATAGCTGTGTGCTTTGAGTTTGGGAAAGAAGACTGTCTACAAAGAGACAGATAAGAGCCTGAGGACTAAGCTATATGCATTGAAGAATCCATGGTCTGAGTGCCCAGTGTAAAGAGCAGAGGCACTGCTAAAGAGAAACAGGTGGCTTGGTATTTTTGTTATCTGTTTTTGCTATGCGCAACCAAAACCCCTGCGTGCAAAACTTTACTTTGGACTGTTTTGCTTTGTGCCATTTTAATTGTGGGCTACCAGGTCCTTAAAATACGGTAGTTCCTGTCTGCCATGGATTCACTGCATCTACCACAAGAACGAACTACCCCATGTCACAAATATATATATACAGTATACACACACACATGCAGTATACTGTATATACGTAAAGATGGTGGTGGCAATAGGTGGACCACTTTTATAGAATTGGCCAGCTCGCATATGTACTGCAATATATATAAACCAAGAGTTCCTGTTTATAACTCTTACATTGATTGTAGTTGTACATTCAACAGCAAAGTTGAGTACTTTTTTTTCTTTGAAATAACAGTTAATTTTTCAGCAACTCTCAGGGGGTCTAACCTCTTTTTCTAGGTTCAAGCAGTACCAGTACTGCTTGGACTGAAAAAAATTGGAGGTAGACCCCTGAAACCTTGCTCTGAGAAATTAACTATTGGTGCAATTGAAAAACTATCACACACGATATTCAATTGTTCTAAATCTTCTTTAGGCACTGTATGTTTATCTGCTGCCAGCCCTATCCTTCAGCATCTCCTGACCTTGTCTCTGCTTAATGATTTGTTACTGTGTTATGGCCTGTTTAAACTGTCAGTTTTCAACATTCAGGTAGTCCTGAGGGTCACACACTGTGTCTTTGCAAGGAAAGACAGACAATACTACAAAAAAATGTCATTTTCACACATTAACTTTCCTCGCACACCCATACCTAGCTAGGCTTTTAACTTTCTTTTGGAATTTGCTACTGCTGCTAGATTTAAAATGTAAGCCACTTGATCTTTCCACTTACAATTGCTTGTATGATGCTGCTGTCACCCACGTAAGACAACCAATTTAGAAAAAGTACACATATTTGTATATCAAGATCCTTTACCATCAATCATGTAAGAGACCTAACTGAAATTGGCTTAAAATCTTTAAACACATTTAATTATCTTAATGATGGAAATTATATTTCTTGTAATTGTATTCCATTACTGATAAAACATAATTATGCATCACCAAGCATATTTATTATATTAATTGAAGATTTATGGATCATTTCCATTAAAGTAGAAAAGTGTTTTATGAACATTATCAGTTTCATTTGAAATTGCTCATGGCATTCTGGCCTTGTGCAAAACTAGGAAAAAGATCTGTGTCTTTTTATTAGGTTCAGCAACCTATTTGAATACATTTGTTATTTCATAATATTTAAAAAAATATTTACTTAAAAAAGTGTACAAAAAATAGCCTTCTGTAGCCTAAAGTTTAACAGAATACTTCAACCTGCACTTTGTTTTGTAGTAAACTTGTTATATTTTTTTTTAGTTTTACCTAATACAGATTAGCTTGTTTGCCCCAGGTTATTTGCCAAATCACACTGGGCTTTGCCAAGTCATCTCTTTAATTAAGGACACATTTACAGGTTCTGTGGTTAATTAGGTTAAATTAATTGTTAACATGGGTAATTCATATACATCAGTGTAGCACCCTCCTAGTTTAGTTTTGGGGGGCTAGATCCTAATGGTTAGACAGGATCTGGTAGCAGCTCAGGTGTAATAGCCAGAGGGGTCAAATTGTGGTCAGGGCTGAGAGACTCTGCAGCCAGCTCTCTGGGATTTCCCAATGCTCTGAGGCTTTCTAAGGCTTGCTGGGGGCAGTGGCTGGATCTTAGGACTGGCTGTCTGTACTCTTGAGGGACCTAAGCCAATCCCCAATAGAAGGCTTGGCAAGGGGCTGGGACTCCCTTAAAAGTGTAGGAGCCTGCTCAATAGCAGGAGCGTGGTGGAGGCAGAGGTATAGAGAGCTTGAGAGAAAGATGTGAGGCTGGAGGAGGATGGCTGCGAGGAGGCCTAGTGGGATGGGGCCTGTTTGCGAGCCTGGAGCTGGAGAGGAGCTTACTGGCCCCATGAGCGAGGGCCACTTGAAGGAGCAGCCCAGCTGATAGGCCTGGTAGCAGCAGCCAACCAACAAGTGGTACAGTAGAGGATCTGAGTGAGTACACCTGCACCCCCAGGGTGTATAGGGGAAGGAGCACTCTGGTGGGAAACCAGATTAGCCCCCTACTAGCAACTGTTCACCTAATTTAAAGGGACAGGAGCCAAATACCCTGCTCAGAAAAAGTCTCCAGATTGTGAAGAGAAGTTCATCTAGGGTCTGGGGTGGTAAATGTAGGAGATGTTGGCTAGTACTCCAACAGACTATGTCACAGAAGAGAAGCTTGTGAATAGTTCAGGAAATCTGTCCTCAGTTATCGGTTCCCTTGGGCATCCTATATCACCCATACCCTATCCCAGTTCAAATCCCCTCATTAAACAGCAAAATCAAAGCTCAAGGACTGATTTTCTGATTTCCGGATGCAAGCTTGTGTGGAGAATGCCAATTACCTGGCTTTGCAGGACTATAGGGGGTCCCAATACATCAGCAACCCCTAAGGGGGTAGTGCTACATCAGTAATGAAAATGCTTGGTTGGCAAATCTACTAAATTGCTATTTTTATTTCAGTGCTGTTTAAATATTTCACTATTTTCTAAACAAAGCAGTTAATGATAAACTCCACTTTCACTAGAATGATATAACAAATTTTTGCTATTCAAAGGTATTTTGTAATTTATTATTCTTACATAGGGATGAGCAAATCTGCCAGGAGTTGATTCACAAGGATTTTGCTGAATCCTATTTAAAATCTGCAAAACCTGAACTTAGCTGCAAACCCTATTGAAGTCTATGGGGGAATCTTGATACTAAACTCTTTCCATTTTCTAGAATAGGATCTATAGATTGCCTAATCCTCCACAAATCAAGATTAAAGTTTTTTGGATTTATATTTTATTTTATTCTTTTGCTAGGGACTTTTTTTTATTTCAGAGAGCAAAGCTGCTCGTTGTTCACAGCACACCACTGCATACTTGTGCAGTAATGTAGTGTGCTTCAAAGCACTGCAAATTTATCACTCTATTGCTATGATTGCCATTAAATGTAGGCATTCCCTTTATTAACCGCTTGCCGCCCTGCCACTGTGTATATACGTGTGCAGGGCGGCAGTGGAGCGCAAAAGCATGTTTTAAAACGTGCTCCGCGCTCCCGACACATTCACGGGTAGGGGGCGCGCGCGCACGCTCCCGCCGACCAGCGGGTGACACGATTCGATCCAGGAGGGATCAATCATTAGTTTTCAGCCAGTGATTTCTGGCTGAAATCACATGATCGGTCCCTGTCCTATCCTGTCCTGTGTTGACATTTACACAGGGCAGGATATGATGTCATTCTTCTCTGCCTGGACACATTCCATTCCAGACAGAGAAGAAGACATCCAAACAGTGAGTAAAACACTACACACTGACAGTTAGAACACTCTAGGTCACATTTAACCCCCTGATCACCCCCCCCAGTTAACCCCTTCACTGCCCTGTCACCAGTGTCACTGATCAGTGAAGCGATTTTTACTGATCACTGTATCAGTGTCGCTGGCGACTTCCGATAGTGTTAGCGCCCCTCCCAGATAGCGCCAGTTTGCCCGCTAATACACCAGTAGTCCCGTCTAACCCCTTGCTTGCCCCCCCCAGTTAACCCCTTCACTGCCCTGTCACCAGTGTCACTGATCAGTGAACCAATTTTTACTGATCACTGTATCAGTGTCGCTGGCGACTTCCGATAGTGTTAGCGCCCCTCCCAGATAGTGCCAGATTGCCTGCCAGTACACTAGTAATCCCGTTTAACCCCTTGATCGCCCCCCCCCCCCAGTTAACCCCTTCACTGCCCTGTCTCCAGTGACACTGATCAGTGAACCAATTTTTACTGATCACTGTATCAGTGTCGCTGGCGACTTCCGATAGTGTTAGCGCCCCTCCGAAATAGCGCCAGATTGCCCGCTAGTACACCAGTAATCCCATTTAACCCCTTAATCTCCCCCCCAGTTAACCCCTTCACTGCCCTGTCACCAGTGTCACTGATCAGTGAACCGATTTTTACTGATCACTGTATCAGTGTCGCTGGCGACTTCCGATAGTGTTAGCGCCCCTCCCAGATAGCACCAGATTGCCCGCTAGTACACCAGTAATACCATTTAACCCCTTAATCTCCCCCCCCAGTTAACCCCTTCACTGCCCTGTCACCAGTGTCACTGATCAGTGAAGCAATTTTTACTGTTCACTGTATCAGTGTCGCTGGCGACTTACGATAGTGTTAGCGCCCCTCCCAGATAGCGCCAGATTGCCCGCCAGTACACCAGTAATCCTGTTTAACCCCTTGATCGTCCCCCCAGTTAACCCCTTCACTGCCCTGTCACCAGTGTCACTGATCAGTGAAGAGATTTTTACTGATCACTGTATCAGTGTCGCTGGCGACTTCCGATAGTGTTAGCGCCCCTCCCAGATAGCGCCAGATTGCCTGCTAGTACACCAGTAATCCCATTTAACCCTTTAATCTCCCCCCCCCCTTCCCAGTTAACCCCTTCACTGCCCTGTCACAAGTGTCACTGATCAGTGAACTAATTTTTACTGATCACTGTATCAGTGTCGCTGGCGACTTCCAATAGTGTTAGCGCCCCTCCCAGATAGCGCCAGTTTGCCCGCCAGTACACCAGTAATCCCGTTTAACTCCTTGATCGCCCCCCCCCCCCCCAGTTAACCCCTTCACTGCCCTGTCACCAGTGTCACTGATCAGTGAAGCGATTTTTAATGATCACTGTATCAGTGTTGCTGGCGACTTCCGATAGTGTTAGCGCCCCTCCCAGATAGCGCCAGTTTGCCCGCTAGTGCACCAGAAATCCCATTTAACCCCTTGATTGCACCCTACCCCCCCCCCCCAGTTAACCCCTTCACTGCCCTGTCACCAGTGTCATTGATTACAGTGAACAGATTTTTACTGATCACTGTATTAGTGTCACTGGTGACTTCCGATAGTGTTAGTGCCCCTCCTAGATAGCGCCAGTTTGCCCGCTAATGCACGGGATTTTTTTTACCAAAAACATGTAGAAGAATACATTTTGGCTTAAATTTATGACTAACTTTGAGTTTACGATATATTTTTTATAGCTGAAAGTAGAAAATATTGTTTTTTTTCAACATTTTCGTTTTTTTTTTTATTATAGCGCAAAAAATAAAAGGCGCACAGATGATGAAATACCCCCAAAAGAAAGCTCTATTTGTGTGAAAAAAAGGACGTAAATTTTGTTTGGGTACAGCATTGCATGACCGCGCAATTATCATTTGAATTAGTGCAGCGCTGTATAGCAAAAAAAGGCATAAATTACAGTATCTATACCATAGTTTGTAGACGCTATAAATTTCACACAAAGCAATCAATATACACTTATTGGGATTTTATTTACCAAAAACATGTAGCAGAATACATTTTGGCTTAAATTTATGACTAACTTTGAGTTTACGATATATTTTTTATAGCTGAAAGTAGAAAATATTGTTTTTTTTTCAAAATTTTCGTGGTTTTTTTGTTTATAGCGCAAAAAATAAAAAGCGCACAGGTGATAAAATACCACCAAAAGAAAGCTCTATTTGTGTGAAAAAAAGTACGTAAATTTCGTTTGGGTGCAGCATTGCATGACCGCGCAATTATCATTTGAATTAGTGCAGCGCCAAACAGCAAAAAAAGGCCTGGGGGGTAACTCCTCTGGAGCTCAAGTGGTTAAAGGCATAAAGTAAAAGGCAGACTTAGTAGGGCCAGCAGGTTCTGCAGGACAAATGAGTGGTCAGGCTACACCATCTAGATTTGAGGCACACCTGTCTTTTCTACAGTTGCAAGAAAAAGTATGTGAACCCCTTGGGATTACGTGGAGTTTTGCATGAATTCTGCATAAAATGTGCTCTGAACGTCATCTAAGTCACAACAATAGAAGAACACAGTCTGCTGAACATAATACTACACAAACATTAGATGTTGCCATGGTTTAATTGCACATGACATGTAAACATTCACAGTGCAGGGAGGAAAAAGTATGTGAGGCCCTAGCTTAATGACTTCTCCCAGAGCTAATTGGAGCCAGGAGTGAGCCAACCTTGACTCCAATCAGATATTGGATGTGTTGCTGACAGCTGTCCTGCCCTTAAAAAACACACACCTGTTTTGGGTTTACTGGTTTCAAGAAGCACTGTCTGATGTGAACCATGCCTCGCAGAAAAGAGCTCTCAGAAGACCTACGATCAAGAATTGTTGACTTGCAGGAAGCTGGAAAGGGTTACAAAAGTATCTCCAAAAGTCTTGATGTTCATGTGTCCATGGTAAGACAGACTGTCTACAAATGGAGAAAGTTTAGCACTGTTGCTACTCTCCCTAGGCGTGGTCGTCCTGTAAAAATGACTGCAAGAGCACAGCGCAGAATGCTGCATGAGGTAAAGAAGAATCCCAGAGTGTCAGCTAAAGACCTACAGAAATCTCTGGCACATGCTAACATTTTTGTTGACACATCTACAATAAGGAAAACATTAAACAAGAATGGAGTACATGGGAGGACACCACGGAGGAAGCCATTGCTGTCCAAAAAGAATATTGCAGCACGTTTGAAGTTTGCAAAATAGCACCTGGATGTTCCACAGCACTACTGGCAAAATATACTGTGGACAGATGAAACCAAGACTGAGTTGTTTGGGAAGAACACACAACACTATGTGTGGAGAAAAAAAGGCACAGCACACCAACATCAAAACCTCATCCCCACTGTAAAACATGGCGGAGGGAGCATCATGGTTTGGGGCTGCTTTGCTGCTTCAGGGCCTGGACAGATTGTTGTCATTGATGGGAAAATGAATTCCAGAGTTTATCAAGACATTTTGCAGGAAAACGTACGACCATCTGTCCGCCAACTGAAGCTCCGCAGAGGATGGGTGATGCAACAGGACAATGGCCCAAAGCATACAAGTAATTCAACAAAACAATGGCTGCAACAGCACAGAATACGCCTTCTGGAGTGGCCCAGTCAGAGTCCTGACCTCAACCCGAGTGAAATGCTGTGGCATGACCTTAAGAGAGCGATTCACACCAGACATCCCAAGAATATTGCTACACTGAAACAGTTTTGTGAAGAGGAGTGGTCCAAAATTACTCCAGATCGTTGTGCAGGTCTGATCTGCAACTACAGGAAACGTTTGGTTGAGGTTATTGCTGCCAAAGGAGGGTCAACCAGTTATTAAGTCCAAAGGTTCACATACTTTTTCCTCCCTGTACTGTGAATGTTTACATGTTATGTGCAATTAAACCATGGCAACATCTAATGTTTGTGTAGTATTATGTTCAGCAGACTGTGTTCTTCTATTGTTGTGACTTAGATCAGTGGTTCTCAACCTTCCTAATGTCGCGACCCTTTAATACAGTTCCTCATGTGGTGACCCCCAACCATAAAATTATTTATTCAGTAATTATAATTCATGAAGTGTCGTTTTACCTCCAATACTGCTGCTTTCAACACAGTAGCTGCTTTTAACAGAGTAGCTGCGTTCTACACAGTAGCTGCTCTTTACACATTGGAAATATGTGTTTTCCGATGGTCTTAGGCAACCCCTGTGAAAGGGTCGTTCGACCCCCAAAGGGGTCACGACCCACAGGTTGAGAAACACTGACTTAGATGATGTTCAGAGCACATTTTATGCCCAATTCATGCAAAACTCCACGTAATCCCAAGGGGTTCACATACTTTTTCTTGCAACTGTATCTTACGGTGGCCATGCTATACAGCCACAGCACATAAAAAAGTAGTGTAGTGGCTACTGTAGTGTAGTGGCTTTCCCAGGTGCAGAGCAACCAGTTTTCCATGAGTGGTGCTAAGGTGCTCTTTCCACCTCCCTGTTGGAACTCTGGAGCTGACACTGGACTCATTAAGTACACCTTTGAAAGTACTTTTTTGAACTGTCATGTAGATTCTATGGTTTTTGAGTGCTTATATGTAGGAGTTGTTGCAACACATGGTTCTTTATATTTATGTGGTTGTTTAGCGGATGTTGTACTCATTGAGTAAACAGGGATGTCACATCCTTTATGGCAAATCTTTTGTTGACTGAGATGGATGCAGGGTGGGGTACTTTGTTGGAGCTGGTGGTACCACCACATGTCTTTTCTAATTGTCACAGTCCAATCATCTGTACCACCTCCTCCTTACTGACCTCATCCATCCACTCCTTGAAACCAACAGTTCCATCCAAAGTAACAACAGCATATACATCTTTCCAGGCAAATGCTGCCATGCTGTGTTTGAGCTCATATGCCCTTTGCCTGGGGAAAAGTAAATTAAAGTACCTTGCCTGGCATACGTCTTTAGCCTGCTGGTGCAACAATTCATCATGAAGTACCCTGGCTTCCAGGAGGTTGTTTGTTAAGCCAAAGAGGTTTGTGGTCACTTTATTTGGTCATACCCTGCCAGTGTTCTAGCAGAAATGTAGTACCCACATCAGCTGCCTACCAAACACCTAATCTGTGACACTTCCACATGTTGGACTTCAATGTTGGCCTTGCTGCAGAGGATGCTACCCCTAAAATCTCATATAAGATTTACTATGATAATATCACTTTGAAAGTCTATTTTTCTAATAATCACCAGTATTCTTGAAATTAACACCTGGCGCTAATGATATAAAGGATCCTGCTTGACACTTTGTATTATGGTGCGAAAACACTGCTTCTGTCTCCCCCAATCTCCTGAATGTGTTTCCATTTCCATTTTAATAATTTTTATAGCATAAGTACATGGAGTAGTACATTTTAGCTACCAGCTATCATCTGGAAGCCAGAAGCTGAGCTTCATCTATTCAAATGCTCTTTGTAAAAGAACTGGTTAAACAGGAAGCAATGGATTATGTATATTACTGGCAAATGCTAAAACTCAGATAAATAGATAGGTTTATTGCTTCTGTATGCATGCGTTTGAATAGATTCACTCAGATTTCCTTTGTGCCTATGAACCTGTTTAACTTTTTATGCACTATATTTTGTATAAATACCAATACTTCCTTGAAGATTGCTATACAACCTGCAACATATATTTCAAGCAGTTGTAAAGGTTTTCTTTTCTGAAATAAAAACATGAGTATACCTACCTGCACTGTGCAAGGGTATCGGGGCTAAACCAGGCTTTGTACATCTATGGACACACACAGTGTTGCTCAAACCCTGCCCCCTGCTCAAAGGATTTGATTGACAGCAGTAGGAGCCAGTGGCTCCCACTGATGCCTCTGTGAGCTGAAAATGTAAAGTCTGGTCTTTAAAAGCCCCCAAGGTTAAATCACCTGTGAAGGATATTTAAAAATGAAGCAGTAGCTGAAAAAGATAATAGAAATACTTACCCCAGCCATAGTTTCCAATGCTTTCAAAGGTGTGGGTGACATTGCTGTTCCACTGCCTCCTGGGATAGCTCGGCACTCTAAATACCCCAAAATATGCCGATTCAGCAGGATAGAATGCATTCTTGGAAGACTTCAAGTACCAAATTATCGCAGGAAGCAGTGGTAAGGCACAGCAAGGTCACCAGCTCCTCCTAGAAGTGTTTAAAGCCAGGGCCAGGGGGAATTTGTTTTTTTTTTTTAAAGAGGAACTATATACATCTAAACTCTAGCGGTGCAGCATCCCGGGGTTCCCTGCCTGGCTGCCCGAAGATGTCAGCTGTCAGCTTCCGGGTCTCAATCGCTGGCCGCTGTCTTCGGCCTGGTAGGGATGATGTCACTCCTGAACATGCACAAACTATTAGACTGTTTTGGAGCTCTGTTATCTTTCTTACTTTGCAAGGATGAAGACTGTAGTATTCTTTTACCAAGTATTAATTTGGGGAACAACAAATGTCTTTTTTTTTGTTTAAAGTTGAAGAGTGGACACAACACTTTTATGTAAATACATTCTTCAATAGCAACAAATTATTTACATCCACTTTATGTGTACCAAATGCCATTGCAAACACAGATATTACATTCTAAAAGAAGCAGTGACATCACTGAGCAGTACATAGCCTGTACAGAAAGCAAAGCTGTAAGAGGGGCCCAGCAGACCCCACCTACTACAGGCTGCTTGTACTGCAGGAGAGGACAGAAGAAAGATCAGTCACCCTACACAAGGAGAGAGAGCAGCAGTGACCATTGTTTTTTTTACAAGAAGCTCCAGCACAGAAGCAAAGTTTCACACTGAATTACTGCACAGATCTGGAAGAAATACACAAAGCACACCAACATTCAAGCAAGAATACACATGACTCTCATATTTTGACAATATTAGCTTGTTACGGAGTTCAGCTTTAAAGTGGTTGTAATGGTAGAAGGTTTTTACCTTAATGTATTCTCTCCATTAGGTTAAAAATTTTTCTGTGTGCAGCTCCCCCCTATACCTACCTGAGCCCGATCTTGATCTAGCGCTGTGCCCGAGAGCAGGTCACTGACAGCTGATCACCACCACACCAGCTGGTTCCTGATCACCATCACACCAGCTGGCTTCTGATTACTGTCACATCAACTGGTTTCTGATCACTGCCACATCAGCTGGGTCCTGATCACCGCCATACCATTTGGTTTCTGAATACCACACCAATGGGTCCTGATCACCACCATCGTTTGTGAGCCGTTACAGCTAACTGTGAGTAATTTGCAGCCTCTGCACACAGCTCACACTCACTCAAAACATTGCCAGCCACCTCACAGTGTCTCTGATCTCTGCTTAACAGTGTCTAGTGTGAACCAACCACTGCCAGCCACCTGCCCCAGTGTCACCAGTGTTCCCAGTATCCTGATTATAGCCACACCATCATCCTGATCACCATCATACAAGTTGGGTCCTGATCACTGCCATACCAGCATCCTGACCACCACACCAGTAGGTCCTGACCATCATCATCCTCTGTGAGCCGTTACAGCTAACTGTGAGTAATTTTCAGCCTCTGCACACAGTTTACACACGCACAAAACATTGCCAGCTAGCTTACGGTATCCCTGATCTCTCCCCAACAGTGTCTTGTGAACCAACCTCAGTCAGCCATCTGTCACCTGTTCCAGTGTCACCAGTGCTGCCATGAACTGTTTTCCTGATTTCAATGATGTCAGACCACTGTATTCCAGCAGCATCATCCTGATCAACATTATACTAGTGGGTCATGAGAGAGCGATTACAGCTAACTCTGCACACAGTTTACACACGCACAAAATATTGCCAGCCAGTTCACAGTGTTCCTGATCTCTGCCCCACTATGTCTAGTGTGAACCATACCAGAGGGTTCTGATCCACACCATCGTCTGTGACGAGAGACAGCAATTACAGCTTACTGTGTGTCACACTAGTGTCAACACCATGTAACAAAAAAACCTACACCAGCGAGGAGGTGTTCCAAATTCTGAGTATGATGGATGAGATAACTGGGGAACTCTCACTGTCAGACTCAGATTCTGAAATTGAACCTGTAGATGACAGCAGTTCAGCATCTGATTCAGAAGAACAGCTTCCAACAAAAAGACAGAGGCACTCTGAGGAGCAGCAGGGAACCACCAGCAACTGAATACCTCCCTGTGACATGGCTAGCACTAACAAAGTGGTTCATCCACCACATCCATGTCAGCCACCAAGGATTAGGGCCCATAATGCTTAAAACCTCTGTGGCTACTTTCAGATTCAGGGAACCTATAATCCCCCCCATTCATAGCATATCTAGGCATTCAGATAGAAACCCAAAATTTTACTCCCATTGATTTTTTTAAATTTATTTTTCACTGAATCTTTTTTAATTCAATTGTGGACCAATGCAACCTTTATGCATGGCAGTATATTACTAAAAATCCCAGCTCTTTTTATGCCCAGTGGAAACCCATGACAATCCAAGAATTTAAATTGTTTCTTGGCCCTGCGCTAAACATGGGACTAACAAAAAAACATGAACTGCAGGCTTATTGGTCCACAAATCCTTTTCAACATATGCCAATAATAATAAAATAATTATGTATGTAATTTTTACACTTCAGCGATAATTTCCAGTGCCCTCTAAGAAATCCCCCGAAGTATGAAAAACTTTAAAACATTCAGCCACTAATCAATTATTTTAACAAAACATTTTCTGAAATATATTGTCCTCAGAAAAACATCGGTGTTGATGAGTCCCTCATCCACTTCAGGCTGGGCATAAAACAATACATCGCAAGCAAAAGGGCCAGATGTATAAATCCTGTATGTGCACAAGTTCCGGGTTTATGAAGGAAAGGACAGCAAGTGGGACTCCCTGATTGCCCAACCTATATGAGGACCAGTGGAAAAATTGTCTGGGACCTTGTATTACCCCTCCTCAAGGACGGGTACCACCTTTACGTGGACAATTTGTATACAAGCTTGCTCATTTTCTACCACCTTGTTTGACCCAGTCAACATGGCTTCCCACAACAACTAGTTGCCACCAGGCTGAACATGGGGGAGTTTGCGGAATCATGAGATTTTGGCCCTTAAGTGGCAAAACAAACAAGATGTATATGTCCTTTCTTCTATATCAATAACAGCTCATTGGAAAATCAAGATATGGTCTCATCTAAAAACCCCAGTGCATAAACTATTACAGCCTGTCAGAGCCTGGGTTTGAACCAGGGCCTTCTGCAGTGAGAGGCAATGTTTCTTCTTGCTGAGCCACCTGGAATGCTGGACAGCTCCCTTGACAATTATTTGGATGATCCTACCTTGACCTTGTTTATCTTGAACCTTGAACCCCTTGCTCCTCCCATGAACTTCCTGATAAAAGCCATGTCTCTGCATTTCCTGTTTGCCAGATTATTGTGCCTTCTCCAGCCAATATCCTGCTTGTCTCTCCTGCTGCCATCTATACCTGTGCTTCCGACCTTTGGCTTGTTCCTGGACTACAGTTCTGCCTCATCCTCATCTACTACCGTTTGTGTCTGACCCTTGGCTTGTTGACTGACTCCACTTCTGCTTGATCCCTAACCTTTTTCGGTCTGCTATTGGATTCCGGCTTGCTCATTCCCTGGTGGGGTGATCCTGAGATCTGCGACCTGTTACTAACACGCAGCCAAATCCATCTCCAACATTAGGAGCTCTGGTGAAAACTGGTTAGTGCTTAGACCCCGCACCTCAGGTGAGCCTGCATCATTTCCCAGGGTGACCTGCTGGTGTACCTATCCTGCTGGTTTCAGGTAAGCCTTACACTGCTATAGCAACTGGTCTCTGAACCTGACCCAGACCGTGACACAACCAGTTCATGGGGTTAGTGGATTTGAATCATGAGATGTTACAGCCCTACGTAGCCACCAGAAGATCAATCCACTGGTATAAGAAAGTATCCATCTACCTTTTGCACCTGGCGCTGTACGATTTCAGCGTAGTCTATCAGAAGTCCACACAAAGACCTGTCACCTTCTTACACTCAGGAGGAGATTGACATATCCTTCATTTATCAGGAGAGACCTGCACCTGAACACATTTGCTCTGATACAGTGAACAGGCTGCACAAAATACATTTCCCCCATATCTTCCCAATTACCCAAACAGACGGCAAACCCCAAAGAAGATGTCGGATATGCTCCAAAAAAAGAATTCACTTTGACACACAATACTATTGTTCCCAATGTCCTGACCAGCCTGACCTCTGTATAGGAGAGTGCTTCCGTAGCTACCACACTTCAATTTGATATTGATGAAGGTGTGGTGACCTGCCATTTCCGTACCACGTTTCTGCCTGCTGCCTGGACCCATTTGCCTGCCTCTGCCTGCCAGCTGAACTGACCCTGGCCTGTTCATCAACTATGCCTCTGCCTCCCACCTGAACTGTTTATCTACCAAGTTTCTGCCTTCTTCCTGAACTGACCTTGGCCTGTTAAGTGACCATGTTTTTTGTCTGATGCCTGTACTGGTCTTTTGCCTAGCCACGTAGTAGTGGAATTTAAGACATCACTGTGT
The DNA here is from genome assembly GCF_062004578.1 of Staurois parvus. NCBI lineage: Eukaryota > Metazoa > Chordata > Amphibia > Anura > Ranidae > Staurois > Staurois parvus. Next base: position 3,902,494 of record NW_028318546.1, read on the forward strand.
TCATACATATGTGAGGAGCTCCACAGTAGTGTTTCCAAGTGGAGAAAATTAGGTTTTTGGTTTTCAGTGGGTTTTGTAATTCCTGAATTAGGGTCTGAAGACCAGAGGCTTCAAAAAGCTTTGGGTGTGAAGAAGTCGTCAACCCTTTGTCCACTCTTAACTGATCAAGGCCCTAAGCCTAATGTTTCTGCCTGGACCAATCCTTTGACAACATCTCTGACTGGCACCAGTACTGACCCATATGCACATCCCACTCGGTACGTTCCTGTGAAACACTGGTGCCACTCTTCATCTGTGGACAACTACATTACTGAAACCACAGGTACTTATTGATTTACCCTTTGCTTAACCTCCTGTACTCCTGTGAACATAGTGCTATGGGTGCAGCCATGTACCAGTAGGTAGTCAAGAAATCAGATGTTTAATTTATGACCCTAGGATGTCTGAAGGTGGTCATTGGATGTGGGGCACCTCTATGTGGCTAAGGCTGTGTTTTGAGGTGTAATTTTAAGTATGCCTGTACTGTGTGTTAGAAATATCTTATTAATTGCCAATTTTGCGTACAAAAATACATTTTCATTTTCTTTCCACATTTTCCAAAAACTTGGCAAAAAAAATGACATTTTCAAAAGTCTCATTATGCCTCTTAGAAAATACATTGGGATGTTTACTTTCCAAAATGTGGTCATTTTCTGGGTATTTCCACTGTCTTAGTCCTCCAGGGCCTCCAAAATTGTGATAGGTAGTCAAGAAATTAGATGTATAATTTATGCCCCTTAGAACACCTGAAGGTGCTCATTAGATGTGGGGCCCCACTATGCGGCTAGGCTATGAAAAAGTCCTACACATATGGTTTCACCATACCCAGGAGGAGTAGCAAAATGCGTTTTGAGGTGTAATTTTAAATTTGCCTGCGCCGTGTGTTAGAAATATCATTTTAATTGACAACTTTTTTAATTTTCGTTCTTCATTTTCCAAAAATGTGTGGCAAAAGCCTGAGGTCTTCAGAGGACTCCCCGTGCCTCTTTTAAGATTTCTTGGGGTGTTTGCTTTCCAAAATGTGGTCATTTTCTGGGTGTTTCCACTATCCTTGTGCTCCAGGACCTTCAAAAATGTGATAGGTAGTCAATAAATTAGATTTGCAATTTATGCCCCCTAGAACACATGAAGGTGCTCGTTGGATGTGGGGCTCCTCTATGTGGCTAGGCTATGAAAAAAATCTCAGATGTGTGCTACCACCATACTCAGGAGGAATAGCAGAATGTGCTTTGATGTGTAAATTTAGGTATGCCTAAGCTGTGTGTTAGAAATATCTTATTAATTGACAACTTTGAGTAAAAAAGTAAATTTTCATTCCTCATTTACCAAAAACTTGTGGCAAAAGCATGAAGTTTTTAGAGAACTCCCCATGCCTCTTAGAAGATCTGTGGGTATAGGATTATAACTTTTTTATTTATTTATTTTTTTAATGGTTGAACTGGATGGACTTTTGTCTTTTTTTTTTTTTTTCAGCCAGACTAACTATGTAACTATGTAAGACAGGGTACAGTGGTGAGAGGACTTTTTCATAAGAATTCCAGGGCAAAACTGAACATACACAAACCACTAAACCTTTTCACTGCCAGCAGCATTTTGGTGTATTTTGCACACAGAAAAATAATTTTTGGTCTAAAGATTAATTGAAACTCCCAAACATTATATATTTTCTGAAAGCAGAGACGCTGTTGAAAAAAAGAGTGGCAATTCTAATTTTTTATGTCACACATATTTGTGCAATGGTAAACCATTTTTATTGACTTTCTCACAGCAGTCACGCTCATTTTGCACTTTAAGTTGATTGACTTTATTTATTCATTTATGTGTCAATTTTACTCTTATTTATGTAGTTTTATAATTTTTTTACCCTAATCCATCGATTATAATATATTTTTTAGCGCTGCCTACATTGGTATATGGTTTACTATTTTGGAGGTTTTAGAGGTCACCTTTTTATGCTAACGGCTAGCCCTTTAGTAATATTTTTCACCTTGATCGTATTTGACATTTATTCGGGTACATACCTCTTGTTTTTGAGCAGCAGGGTGATTTTTATTAGCGTTTTAATAGCGTTTTTGGTTCGCTACTTATTTATTCATGATAGATATCTTTGAATACAGATCAAAACGGTCTGTTATCTCTGATGTTATTACACATGATAAAGAGCCTAATGATCTTCATTGCCTTTTCATACACTTGTTGAACCATACCACCTCAGAAATCCGCATGCTGTGGGACATTTCCTTTTTAGAGAAATATTTAAAAGAAGGAATGGTTCCCAGATCATTGAGGTGGGACATCCCACCAGAAACTGATGATATTAATAGCGAGTCTGACTGGTACATATTTTTTAATAATCTGGGCTTGGATTTATTGAATTTCCTTATTTCTAGGAAAAAGAAGAAATTGATTCATTTAGATACTGAAATAAACAAAACAAAGGAATTACTAGTTCCTTATATGGATAAAGAAGAATATAAAGTAGAATCAGATAAACTGAAATTACGTCTGGATAAGACAGAAAAAGAACAGAAGATCAAGAAAAAGAAAAAGTATATTAGGGATTATTATGATTATAAAGAAAACTCTGTATTTAAATGGGAGGCCTCTAATTATGATTTTGTAACCACCACTAACCAAGACTCTATACACCCTCCTACTAATCATCTTGCCAAAGACACCAAACCCAAGAGAGGTCACATACCTCCACATACTCCCATCGAAAAGCATAGGAACTTTTCGTTTGCTTCACCTAAGCTGGACTCACCCAGACCTGCGTTTAATATCCCTACACATAACCGGTTTGGGCCCCTTAAAAATAATTATCACAGTCCTTATATAGGTGATAGACATTTAAGAACACATCCCCTGTCTGAACACAGGCATCACCCTAGAACTGAGGCCCCATATAGGCCTAACCATAACCCTTTGAGAATGGGGTTCCATTCGCCACCACCCTTTAGGAATATGAAGCTTAGAAAAAAGAGGATAGAAGGTGATTATTACGACAACGAATATGACTATAGACAGTATGACCAGTCATATAGATCATATGATAGAACACCTTCTAGAAATAGGACGGGTTATCAATATTATAGGCCATATCAAAATGAACAATGTAACTTCCGGAACCCACAACATCATAACCCTTCTCACTCGCATTCTGATTACAGGAATCCCAATAATAGGGAATTACCTAACAACACTTACCCTTCCAGATCCTATCACCATAATGGACCAAACATTTTTTAGAAAAAGGTCCAGGGAGAAAAAGGAGTTTAAGACAAGAGGAAAATGAGAAGGGTCAAGGGTTAACAGACAAAAGAGGAAGGATGTAACTGAATCAGGCATTTTCAATCTTAGTAACCAATTACTTACTGATAAGGAACTGAGTCTTTTAAATAAATGTCTAAAATTTGCCCCTTCAGCTAAACTTAATAAATTCAACACCTTCATTGATATTCATAAATTTACCAGAAAACTTTCTTTAAAAAGACGCTTTTTAAGCAACCCCATACAATCAACACTGGCTCTGTGGGTTTTAAATCTTCCAATCTTAAAAATGCTTCACTTTTTAACCCACCTGCTCACTCCCACATCAATATTTTTAAAAATATGGTCTTAAAGGTTTGGATAAAATTAAGGTTAAAAAGCAATACGACCAACAACATATTGACAATATGACCAAAAACTTACTAGAAAATAAAGATTTGGTAGTACATCCTGCTGACAAAGGTGGGGGCATTGTTATCATGAATAAATGTGATTATTTGGCGCAAGTTAATAAAATTTTAGATGACAAAGAGACTTATGCAGAATTGTAAAGGAATCCTTTAATTTCATACAAAAAATCTCTCAAAGCGATAATTAAAAAAGGTTTTGATATGGGTATTCCTAACAAGAAAGAGAAGGATTATCTCTGCCCTACCGTCCCCAAATTACGTATTTTATACTGTCTACCGAAAATCTACAAAGACCCTGTCAATCCCCTTGGCCGCCCAATAGTTAATGGCATAGGCTCTCTATGTTCTCACGCAGGGGAGTACATAGATCTCTTCCTCCAACCTCTAGTATGCAACACGCCAGCTTTTCTCAGACTCTAAGCAAGCCCTGATTGATAATAAAGATATCAAATTATTTAATCCTACTTTCTTAGTTACAGCAGACGTAGTTGTGTTTTTCAGAAATATCAAACACGAGGACGGCCTTACTGCCGCTGCATTTTATCTTAATGGTGCAGATGACATACCCCCATTACAAAAACGCTTCATACTTGATTTGTTAGATTTCGCTATGAGTTACAATTATTTTTGGTTTAGCGACAAATATTATCTCCAAATCATCGGTGTAGCCATGGGTGCTAAATTCGCACCGAGTTTGGCTAACTTGTTCATGGCTAGGTGGGAAGAGGATTTGATATATTCCAGGGATTGGCCACACCTACTTTTCTACCGTCGTTATATCGACGACATTCTGTTACTTTGGGATGGTGATGAATTTACATTGAGGAACTTCTTCACCACTCTCAATTATAATAATCTCAACATTAAGCTCATGTTTCAGTATGATTATTATGAAATCAACTTTCTGGATCTTACCCTTTTTAATAACGGTACAGGGATTTCATCTAAAACCTTCTTCAAGACCACGGATAGGAATAGTTTTATCCCTAAGAACAGTTGCCACCTGCCCAGATGGCTAGATAATATCCCTAGGGGTCAGTTCCTAAGGATTCGTAGGAACTGTGATAAGTTAGAGGACTTCATCACACAATCCAATGTTCTTAAAAATAGAATTATTGGGGGGTGTGCACAGCTGCAGATAACCTTTTGGCGTGTCCAAGATGGCGACGGGACAGGCCGCTTAATACGGAGCTCCTGACGACCTGCTCCGTATCCACTGCCATCTGCGGGATAACAGCCATCGGGACCCCGTGATAGACCCTGCTGTGTCCACCGGAAAGGACATTGAACGGGTCTGGACCTTGCTGACCCGGATCCGCGGCGGCAATCCAGCGTGGCCGGTCACGGCCGACCGCGACTGAGAGACAACCCGGCTAGTGCCTGCCCGGCGAGAGGCCGGGTGCACGAGGTGAGCGGTGCGGTCACGAGGAGAGGGTTGCCGAACATACCTCTCTCCCTCCTTCACCCGTGCTGGTGGTGGCTGGAGTCCTCCGTCGGGAGTGTCGGCTCTTCCTCATCTGAGGCAGTGGAGTGGTGGGGCTTGTCGCGGCCCGGCGAAACCGCGGCCGCACACACGTGTACAGGCTGGGTGAGTGAGACACCCGGCATACAAAATAAAAAAAAAAAAAAAAGAGGACCGCAAGTCCTAAGCTACTCCCCACATATATAAGTGGGCACCTCTCCCTTATCCATCGGGGCACCCCCCCAAGAGCCCAGAGAACGTCGGCCTATAGTAAGGGCCTACACACCTCCCACTAGGAGCTGTTTGACAGCTAGGCCCGAAACAGCAGCCTCTCCTACAAAGCTTTAATAGGGAAAGCAGAGGAAATCCTTGCACTCATATGGATCCCTAATATGCCTCAGAAGCCAGAGACACATAGATTCACCACTGCGGATCTCTGCTCGCCCTCTCTAATCTGCTAAGGTTTATACTGTGATCCCTGATTTGTTCAGAAATACTTCCTTTCTTCTTTCTTTCTCGTTAATTCTGGGGGTCCAGGCTGGCACCCATTGAAAATGTCTACATAATATCGTGATCCTTGTCACACAGAGGTGGGATTACGCATTCATAACACAGAGAGTAACCGGAAACATGGGGAAATCAGATAAGAAATCTACTACCCCTCGCTCACGATCCCCGCGGCGTCCGAATGGTCCGGCAAATCGCAGCATTCCGGAATTATTCCGGTCGCAAACTCCAGATCACATGGAAGCCTCTTCTCGTGAATCTCCATTACACTCGCCTCCTACGGAAACTCATCCACAGTACCTGAATCAGCCAACGGCTATCACAACGGGACACGCTGAATCCTCCCCTCTCACCTTAGGAGATTTGAAAGCGGTTGCGTCAGATATTAAAGGAACTCTATCTACAGCTATAGCCGAGCTACATATCGATATGCAAGCAGTAGCCAACAGGCTTGACGCAGTAGAAGTTAAAATTAACGCACAAGATCGAGCCGTTTCTGAGATGAGCAAACAGGTTGACATGCACACTTTACATTTGAGAGAGCTTGACCGCCACATAGAGGACCTGGACAACAGGGGAAGACGGCATAATTTAAGGGTGCGTGGTGTCCCTGAGGCAATCGAATCTGCCCAACTTACTCCAGCACTCCTGACCATTTTTAATGATCTCTTGGAAAGACCACCTGAATCTCCAATTGAAATTGAACGCATACATAGGGCGTTACGCCCGAGAGGTAGAGATGCCGACCCACCGAGAGATATAATCTGCTGCCTAGTTGATTTCCGGCTCAAGGAGGAAATATTACGCAGGGCTCGAGACAAACACCACCTGCATTATCATGGAACGGAAATCAAATTATTCCAAGATCTTTCTCACCTCACTTTGCAACGTAGGAAAGACCTACGTCCTTTGCTCGATCTGCTTCGCTCCAAAGGAATAGCTTATCGCTGGAAGTTCCCGTTTGGCCTTGCGGCAACACATTTGGGGAAATCCGCTCTCATGAGATTTCCAGAGGATCTTACAGTGTTCTGTGAATCTCTGAATATCCCACTACTGGATATACCCAACTGGTCTACTGAATCTCTCCCCCTTTCACGATCAGCTGAAGATCTTATGGATACGCAATTATCTGCCTACCCGGGCAGAGACAGACGACGCAGAACCCCCCAGCACACCTCAACCTCCCCTGTACGGCGACGGCTCATTAATGATGAAAGTTTACCACCATCTCCAGCACATCGTAAAGCACGTCATGAATGACTCTACTTCATTGTACCCTATCTACACGCAGGCGCAGAACTAGCTTCTCAACTTGAAGCCTCTTTATCTTAGATTTGAATATGTTTCCGAAGGAAGAAAGTTATGGAAAATAAACTCCACGACCCTTCTATGCAATCCACCATACAACCACCTGTAGTCCTGGAAAATGGACTTTTAGGTATGTTTAACATACCAAATGCTCATATTTTCTTTATACATTATCCACCAGTCGTATGTCTTAAGTATAACTATATTTCCTTGCGGAGGTTATTCTGCTATGAGATTCGGTGGGGTTCTGGGATAATGTGGCTACTGGAGATATTGGGAATACCCTTGCTGATACTGGAGCGCTTTCGCTTAATCAGCAACGGTCTATTGTAACCAGTTTCTAGTCCTCATGGACAACCGATATGTAGACCAATAGGAGCCCTGGTAACATTGACTGAACCCTTATGCTTGACCTAAGCCTGATGCCCTGATTTCCGCTGTATTTTAACCAAAATACACCTAGTTTAGAGCTCTATCTGACCGTGTTTATAACGTCCTATCATCAATGATTTAAGTAGGCAATGCCTTCCCTCCCGGGCGATTGCATATTTTATGCTCCTTGAGATATTTTGGATTTGGCTTTTGCGTTTCCTTTTCTACTAGCTACAAGGTGCCACTGGGGGAATGCTAGCACATAGTTGCTTCATACTTAGGATGTGTAACGGGTCCTTACTATCTCCTGGAATGGGCCGGTGCTGGAGGGTCCCATAGGGTTCTCTATTAATGGCGCTCCCGTTCTTATGTGTCCATGACTCAGCTCATATATATATATACAGGCACGTATTTATGTGTGAATCGGTTTTGAGTAGACTTCGCACTTATATGATGCATATGCATATTCTTCACTACCCCTACAATTATGGGCTCCCCCAAACGCTACTCCGATCTCCCCCACGTGAATCGTAGGATCTGACTAGTTATACACCCCCAACCTATTCTCGGACTAGGTAGTATCTCAATGTCCCAGCTATAGGATAAAAGCCCTCCATGTTGTGGTTCACATCCATGGTGCACTTTAGGGTGTTAAAGCGTGACCTATGCTATCATTGACGTTGACCAATACGCAAATTGGGCCATGGATTCTAAATACCTTACTTGTAAGCAATAACATGCTAAATAACAGAAGTTCCCTCGGTTAGGATTTGTATTTAAAAAGTTGTTTGAATGTCAATTACACGGAATAGATGGCCTATGGCCTACATCCTGGAACACTTAAACACTATATTATTGTTGTATCCATACTATGTTTTACATACGGTTGATGTTCTTACTTGAACCTGATACAGTTAAAAATGATCTTCGTCTAGTGATATGATTATCAGATATCATTGGTTCATAGTTAATGATAAGAATTATCTATTTACTTATTATGTACAGACTGAACTTATGCTTGTTTACCACGCTACGAGGTATGAGGACGCTTCAATTTATTGATTAGCACAATTTTCGGTACCTATCCACATTCACGTACATATAATCCACCACATAGGCACTCTCCTTCATGACTTACTTCTTACATATTCCTCATCGTGTATTCGCGCCTGTGAGGACTGTCATTAGCCCCTGTGTTCGTCTGCAATGCTTTAGCTTATATAGCTTTAAATCTTTATGTATATTATCTGTTACCCACCTCTCTTCCCTTTTTACTCTCGACATACATTGGCTGCTTCCCACATATCTCTGTGTTTCAAGGCCATTTTATGTTGATCAAAGTCCTTTATATACCTTTCGTTTGAGGACACGTAACCTTTTCACGAGTATATTATACGTTCACAATACGGCCGTTTCTGGGCTCGACACATCTCCAAGTGTAATTTCCTATTCTAGTACACACCTTTATAATTTACCAGAGCTTTATTGAGAGAGAGAGTAGCTGGCCTACATCTTCTCTGGAGTCTTATATATAAAAGAAGTTGAAGGAACGTATGACTGCTATATATACATATATATATGGGTTTCTATGTGACACACCTGACACTTCTTTTTTCTTCTCCTTTATTCCTCTCCTACATATCTATCATCTGTATTCCTATCTTGACACACTTTTATTCTAGTATTCCTTAAATTCCCTTTTTATCCTCTCCCCATACCTACCCTCCCCCTTTCTCACACCCCCCCCCCCCTTTTTTTTTTTTTTTTTTTTTTTCCTTCTCTATCTGATATCTCTCTTATCTTACTTACAACCATTTGATACGCCAATAGGTTTTGAATAAGTATTTTTGGCATACAATATAATGGCTATTAACCTCCCATTTGCGCGTTCAGCACCCAAACTCTCTGTGGCCTCACTCAACGCAAAGGGCTTAAATATACCTGAGAAACGCTCGCAACTTCTAACATATATGAAACACCTTAGAGCAGACGTGATCTTTGTCCAAGAGACTCACTTTCGTGCAGACCACATACCTAGATTTTCGGATGCTAACTTTCCAAAGGTATATCACGCAGTCAACACGGAGGCGAAAGCAAAGGGTGTGTCTATTCTACTCTCTAAACAGCTCCCGTTTACAATCACTGAACATCTTGAGGACCCCGAGGGGAGGTTCCTGTTTCTTAAAGGCACCCTCTATAATAAGCCACTTACTCTAGCTAACATTTACAGCCCCAATACCGCACAAGTCTGCTTTTTTCGCAAAATCGCCAAATTACTGTCCACTTTTCAGTCGGGTATTCTGATTCTTGGCGGCGACTTTAATGTAGCATTGAACCCATTGGAGGATACTTCTACCGGTTCCTCCTCTAAACCCTTCAAAGCACTCAAACAGATCAAACTGGAGCTACATGATCTTCTCCTCCATGATACCTGGCGCACCCTCCACCCTAAAGACAAAGACTACACGTTTTACTCCGCACCACATAAGCGACATTCTAGAATTGATTATTTTTTTCTTTCTCAGAAAGACTTACATAACTTGCACTCTGCTTCGATCGAACCAATGATCCTTTCTGACCACCACCCAATTTTGATGACATTACAATTTCCTGATGCGCCGGGCGCGTCCAAAACATGGAGATTGGACCCCTTTCTTCTTACAGACTCCTCTGTTTCCCTCCAGATCCGTGATTCTCTGACCAATTATTTCAAAGAAAATGTATCTCCTGAAACGACCCCTCTCACACAGTGGGAAGCACATAAATGTGTAACCCGCGGGCTTCTCATGTCTATAACCGCCTCGCGAAAACGTCTAGCTCAGGCATCTTTTGCCTCCCTACTGCAAAAAGTTCGTACACTTGAATGCACACATAAACGCTCTAGAGCCTTGAATTCTGCATCTGAACTAGATCAAGTGCGTAAACAACTTCTAGATGTTGTAGACAGGAAAGCCAAACGTAGTTTTATTCTTCAACAAAAACTCTTTTATGAACATGGAAATAAGAGTGGCAAGTTTCTAGCCCGGGCCTTACAAGCCAAAAAGGCAACTCGACACATATACCAGCTTACTTCTAAGCAGGGACGCTTATTGAAAACATCAAAGAATATTGCAGCTGAATTTGAAAACTATTATTCTGCCTTATACAATTTACCTGTACCATCTAAACCTCCAGGTGACACTAGATCACGTAAGACAATTATCCAGACTTTCCTGAACCAATATCTCCCGAACCCAATTACTAGAACACAAGCAAAAGAGTTAGATGGTGCTCTGACCCTGACGGAGTTACAACAAGCTATTGCACAACTGAAACCTGGTAAAAGCCCAGGTCCCGATGGATTTGTCACTGCCTACTATAAGACTTTCCACGACATATTGGCACAACCATTTTTACGGGCCTTCAATACCTTAGATACACCAGGGCAATCCTTGCGCCATCTCACTGAGGCACATATTACGGTTATACCAAAAGAGGATAAAGACCACACACTACCAGCAAACTATCGTCCGATCTCTTTATTGAATGTCGATTTAAAGATCTTTGCAAAAATCTTGGCCAATCGCCTATTACATATTATAGATCCCATTGTATCAATGGATCAAGTGGGCTTCGTACCTGGGAGAGAAGCCAGAGACAACACCATACGGGCCATAAATGTTCATCATTGGTTAATTCAAAAACAACAATCAGGCTTTTTCTTATCACTAGATGCCGAGAAGGCCTTTGATAGGTTAGCATGGGATTATATGGAGGCGGTTCTTTTTGGCCTTGGATTGCCTCAGCGTTTCCGTACCTTCATTATGTCTTTATATACCTCTCCCACAGCTAAAGTGCGAGTTAACGGTCTACTCTCAGACTCTTTTTTGATAGGCAATGGCACCAGGCAGGGATGCCCACTATCCCCCCTCCTTTTTATTTTAACACTGGAACCACTGATGAATTGCATCAAACAAAACGATAATATCAAGGGGATTCATATCAATGGCAAAATTCATAAGATAGCGGCCTTTGCAGATGACATCTTGCTTTTTCTAACAGATCCCCATATCACTTTACCTAATCTGCTAAAAGATTTTGAACTGTTTCATTACCTGGCCAACTTCAAAATAAACTTCTCTAAATCCCAAGCTCTTAATGTCTCTCTTCACCGGGAGGTGATTAGGCAAGCGAAATCGAACTTCCCTTTTGCCTGGCAGTCGGAGGCAATTACATACTTGGGAATCCAATTACCGACTAATCTAAAGGAACTCTATGATTTGAATTTCCTACCCCTCTTGCGTAATATTTCCAAAGACCTCCAGACTTGGAACAAACCTTGGTTTTCCTGGTTTGGTAGAGCAGCCATTCTCAAAATGAATGTGCTTCCAAGAATACTGTACCTACTCCAAACAATACCGATTGCATTACCGAGTTCTTTCTTTACATCTTATAAAAAGCTCTGCTCCTCCTTTCTTTGGAATAACAAACACCCCAGAATTAGCTTTGTACAACTCACCATGCCTAAGAGAAGTGGAGGTATTGGACTACCTGACATTACACGGTACTACAGGGCGTGTCAATTGGCAAGAGTAGTAGACTGGACCTCGAACTGTGATCGTAAGATTTGGGTTGAAGTAGAATCTGATTTTTCGATGATTTCGCTTGCCTCCTCCCCTTGGCTGGGAAATGCTCATATTCCCACTGAATTTCGGGATCACCCTCTTGTAGGCCCCACGTTAAACTGTTGCCGACAGATATTCCAGAACACTGAGCTCTCTTCCTCCCCGAGCCCCTTAACCCCACTCAAAAAGAACCCAGACTTTTTGCCGGGTATGTCCCGGACTTTCCTCTCTGGATGTGACCTTCCAGATAATCTGACAATACATCACCTTTTCAAAAATACTAAGTTCTTATCTAGAGAGGACATTTTGAAGTTATGGCCATCCCTGAACCTAACACCGTGGATCTATAGACAAATTCATCATTTTACACATAACGCCTCGCATTTACAAGACTACTCCAGGTCGCTTACTCCATTTGAGAAACTTTGCTTCTCGAATTCCCCCCAGCGACATGTTATATCCAAGCTTTACTCCCTTCTTGAAACTACTAGTATATCTCAACCTCGAAAAGCGTGTGAGGCTTGGATACGAGATTTACAAATACCTTTGTCAACTGACGACTGGGATCACATTTATGAACATATACATTCGGGCTCCATGTGTGTTTCCACGCAGGAAAGTAATTACAAATTATACTCTAGATGGTACAGAGTTCCGTCCCTGCTGCATAAATTTGACCCTCACATTTCAGAGTTGTGCTGGAGATGTAAACAGACAACAGGCACACTCCTACATATCTGGTGGGATTGTCCCTTGTTGCAGCCTTTTTGGGAAAAAGTGCGAGATATAGTCTCACAAGTGACTACTTACACTCTGGAATACACCCCGGCTCAATTTTTACTTCACCACTCCTCAATTCCGTTAAGGATGTATCGTAAGTCTCTTACCCTGCATATGATAAATGCGGCAAAACAATGCATTCCTGTCCACTGGCGATCAGAACAGATTCCTACTGTGCGGGAGTGGTTTCATAGGGTCATCAGAGTTGCGGAGATGGAGGAATTGATTTCAGTGACAAGAGACCACCCGGAGAGATTTCGGAAAACTTGGGCGTGTTGGAAACACTTCCAAACTACCAATTTCTATAATCTCTATATGAATAACTAAAACTAATCTACAGGTCGTGAATACCGTTCAAAGTTATCACCTCTGGAATAGCGCCGCGGACCGTGTTTATCGAAATGTATGTTAAGTCCTAAGGATAATACCTATTAGCTTGTCTACTATATTATATTATGGTTGGCTTAATAGCTATTACCTATTACTTGATCCATTCTTCCTCTTTCACTTCCTTCCCACCTTCCCCCCCCCCCCCCCTCTCCGTTCCCCCCCCCCCCTTTTTTTTTTTTTTTTTTTTTTTTTCCTCTTACTCCTCCCTGTGCTTTCTAAATCTTCCTCCATATACAGTACTCTCCTCTTTTTCTTTTCTCTCTTTTCTTTCCTTTTGTCTCATATTTCTCTCTTAAACAACTATTTCTACATACAAGCAGAATCTTAACTTAACCGGGTGCGGAATTGCACGAGGCGTCCGCCTCAGACATCAATGCTGTTTTGTGCTCCACTTCCCGATTACTTAAGCGCTTTTTACCCCCGACACTTGCATCCTCTATACCTCTATTGCTTACCATCCATATTTGCGAACTTGTTATTCTACTTTGTTTACTGGGTAGCGTGATCTCCTGTTAATGTTTACTACATACGTCAATTACATGTCTGACTACCCGTCTGCGTTACGGGAGATTGCTTCAGTTATACGTGTGCAGAATATGCTCCGTACATGTCTTTAATCTCAAATGTCTTGTATTTCAATAAAAATTTTTGGAGAAAAAAAAAAAAAAAAAAATAGAATTATTGAAATAGGCTATGATACCATTACACTAGAAACTGAAATTAATCAGGCCAAGAACACTGATAGGGATACTCTTCTCTCTTCCAGTAACATAAGCAAGACTGAGAGAGTTTGTCCTTTTATTACCAACTTTTCAACTCAATTTAAAGATATTTCAAAAATCATTAATAAAAATTGGAGCATTTTAAAAAATTATCCTGTTTTGGAAAACTCTTTGCCTGACCATCCAGAAATAACATATCGGAAAGAGCCGTCTTTAAGAAATAAATTAGCCCCGAATGTGGTTAATCCTCCTAGGCAACTCACTCTTTTCTTCAATCGCAAAGGTTTTCTTCCGTGCAATAGATGCATGTTGTGTGTACATAATGGCATTCATAAAAATCCTATACACACATTTTGCTCGAACTCTACAGGTAAACGCTTTGATATTACATCCACCATTACCTGTAATAGCTCGCATGTAGTTTATCTTTTAGAATGCTCCTGTGGAAAACAATATGTGGGCAGGACTACCAGGAGGCTCAGACAGATTACAGGAGCATTTAACTAATATCAAAAAAGGCTATAAAGAGCATTCAGTATCTATGCATTATCGCCAACAGCATAACAAGAATCCTCATTCCCCTAAATTCATTGGCATTGACATTATCCAAAAACATTAAAGAGGAGTTCATAAAAGGAGTGCAGTGTCTATGTTAGAGATGAAGTGGATTTACCTATTACATACTCAGTCTCCACATGGTCTAAATATAGATTTAGACATCAATTGTTTCATAGACACTAGCTAACTTCGTTCTTCCCTAAAAATTCACACTTTTATATATTCTGTTTCATCTTGTTATGTTTTAGTCCTTTTAGTGAAGCTAATTTTAGTTTTTTAATCATGTTTGATACATAAATCTAGTTCAGTGTTATATTTATATATATTTTTCTTATATTTTTTATATGTTTTTAAACATGATCTGCATGCTTAATTTTGTCTTCTATATTTATTTTGGATTGATAATTTTATTTCCATTTTTTTTTTTTTCCAAAAAAGATTTTTATTAGAAGAAAGCATTCATAATGATACATGTACAGACGAAAATCCAAGGTCGGACATATCACTGTATGGCACTTCCCGTGTCGCAGACAGGTCAAATCACAACAGGCAATACAAAACATACCATTGTAAAATATTGTGTCAACATAATATTACAAACCAGGAAATATACAGCATATATGAAATGAGCAAAGAGATATATTGTCTTTTGACCTTTGAGCAGCATTTCCTGTCATGGGAGTGTGAAGGGTGTGATAGAGAATATGAACAGCATATGCTCAAGTTTTGGATCTGTTTCACGAGTCTAAGAATTGGATATGTAAGTGATATGAGGCGTAGTACGGCTGTTTGAAGGACAGCGTTCTGTATCGGTTATGGTACAAAAACAGAGATAGGAGTAGGTTATAGGAAGGAGCTAGAGATCAGGTAGAGAGAAGGTTAATTAGTAAGTAGAATAATGAGGTGATAAAAGTAAGTATAAAAAATAATTAAAAAGAAAAAGGGGGGGGAGTGGGTTGGGGGGGCATAGGGTGAGGTAAAACAGAAAGGAGAAGTGAATGTCCATGGATAAGTAGCTCTCAACCTGTGAAATGAGCCACATTAAAAATACCTACTTATAGCTCAGGACGTGGTGCGTATCAAAACCGTCAACCGGGTAATCTGCGGATACAGGTTCCAAGGGAGTAAGCCTTGGCAAGAGGCTACGGTATATCCAGGCATACATCAAGAGGTATCCCAGAAAAGAGGACACTCCCCAGTATCAGGACATGTCCAGTCAATCATTGCTGCATTAGTAGGTGGTAGGTAGGGGTGGTTTTAAAGTGCCTCCAACAGGCCCAAGTTCCCCTGAATCTCTCGGGATGTTCCTTGGCAACAGAGATCAGTTCCTCCATTTCCTCAGTTCTACTGATCCTCGCAAACCATTCACGAATGGTGGGAGTATTTCTCGAGCGCCAGTGGACTGGGACACACTGTTTTGGGGCGTTAACCATATGCATGGCAAGTGATTTACGATATGTCTGGAATGGGAGTGAAGAGTGATGCAGTAGAAATTGTGCAGGGGTGAGCTCCAGGCTATGCATGGTCACTCGTGCAATTGTGGATTGAACTCTCCCCCAAAAAGGCTGCAGCAGTGGGCAATCCAACCAAATGTGCCTGAGCGTACCCTTAGCCAGGTGACATCTCCAACAAGAATCCGAGATAGTGGGATCGAACTGGTGGAGTAGGACTGGAACTTTGTACCATCTAGAGTATAATTTGAAGTTGCTTTCCTGTGTAGAGACACATATGGAGCCCTTGTGAATAAGTGCGTAGATGTGATCCCAGTCTTCCAGAGTTAGTTGGAGTTGTAGGTCAGAGCTCCAGGCTATACAGGCTTTCCTAGACTGAACCACTGGATTTGGGCATAGTGAGTTGGTTGAAACTGATTCTTGGGCGTTTGTTATACCATAGGAACGAGGTACATAAAGTTTTATAAGACTTAAAAAAGGAATTGGGCAGTTTCATTGGAATTGTTTGCAGTTTGTACAGTATTCTAGGAAGCACATTCATCTTAATAATCGCTGCTCTGCCAAACCAACAGAAGAGTGGTTTATCCCAGGTCTGCAGGTCTTTAGTGATGCTGCGGAGTATGGATAAGAAGTTCTGGGCATAAAGATCTGCAAGATGGGCCAGTAGTTGAATTCCTAGATACCTGATGGCTATGGACTGCCAGGTAAAGGGAAAATTAAGTTTTGCTTGACGACTCATGTCTTGTGGTAGGGAAATATTTAGGGCTTGAGATTTTGTTGATTTTAAAATTGGCTAGATATTGAAAGAGCTTGAAGTCATGTAGTAGGTTAGGCAATGTGATATGTGGATCTGTTAAGAAAAGTAAGATGTCGTCAGTGAAAGCTGCGATTTTGTGTGTTTTGCCATTAATTGCAATCCCTTTAATGCTGTCATTTTGTTTAATGCGTTGCAGAAATGGTTCAAGTGTGATGATAAATAGGAGGGGGGATAATGGGCATCCTTGTCTTGTTCCATTGCGTATTGAAAAGACATCTGAGAGGAGACCGTTTACTCTCACTTTGGCCATTGATGTCGTGTATAGGGACATGATGAAGTTCAAAAAGCGGGGAGGAAGCCCGAGGCCAGATAAAACAGCCTCCATATAGTCCCATGCCAGTCTCTCAAAGGCCTTCTCCGCATCTAGAGAGAGGAAGAAGCCAGATTGTCTCTTCTGTATCAGCCAATGGTGTATGTTTATAGCCCTGATCATGTTGTCTCTAGCCTTTCTGCCTGGGACGAATCCCACTTGATCAATGGAGACAATAGTGTTAATAATGCACAGTAGACGATTGGCCAGAATCTTTGCAAACATCTTAAGGTCGATGTTCAGTAAGGAAATCGGACGATAGTTTGCCGGCGATGTCTGGTCTTTATTTTCTTTTGGTATCAAGGTAATGTGAGCTTCAGAGAGAGCATGGATTGACCTGGTGTATCCAGCAAATTAAAGGCCTTTAGAAATGGGAGTGCTAGGACATCTATGAAGGATTTGTAGTATGTGGTTATAAGACCATCTGGTCCCGGGCTTTTCCCTGTCCTTAGTTGGGCAATGGCCTGCTGTAGTTCCGTCAAATTCAAAGCCCCATCTAGTTTTTCCACTTGTGACTGAGAAATGGCTTTAGGGAGATATTGGGCCAGAAAAGTCTGGATGATGTCCTTGTGTGGTCTATCATCCCCTGTTGGTTTAGGTGATAAGGGGAGGTTATAAAGCTCGGTGTAATATCGCTCAAATTCGGCCGCGATATCTGCAAATGTTCTAAGTGCATGACCTTGTTTCGAGTTAAGTCTATGAATGGTGTGCGACGCTTTTTTAGCTTGTAAGGCTACGTTCACACTAGCCTTGTGTGCAGGCGGCAGAAAGGCCTCTGCCAATTCTGCACATTACAGCACATGGTGCTGTTCTAACGGGAGCGTTTGCGTTGCGTCGCGGCAAAATGGACGCCTCTGGTCGAGTCAGGAGGCTTTGAAGCCTCCTATTCTCGTCTATAGTGCCGCTCCGCAAACTCCCGGCCGGCGTTTGCGGTGCGTTTGCGGTGCGGTTGCGACGCGTTTGCGGAGTGGTAACACCACTCAAACTGTATTATAGGCGTTTGTGGGGCGTTATTAACGCTCGGCAAATGCCTAGCAACCGCCACTAAACCGCGCATGCGGTGTTTGCAGAGCGTTTGGCAAGCGTTGGTAAAACAGTCAAGTGTGAATGAGCCCTAAGGATCGTGTCAGAAACCTGCCGCTTTTATTGCCATGTTCATAAAAGAGTTTCTGTGCTAAAATAAAATTGCGTCTAGTTTTCTTATCCACTAAATCTTGCAATTGCTTGCGTGCCTGATCAAGTTCTGACACAGAGTCTACAGCCTTCGAGCGCTTATGTGCACCTTCCAAGTCCCTAACTTTTTGCAGCAACGAGTTGAAAGAAGCTTGTGCTACACGTTTACAGGAGGCCGAGATAGATAGCAAGAGTCCACGTATCACACATTTGTGTGCTTCCCATTGAATGCGAGGAGACGTTTCCAGAGACATGTTTTCTTTAAAGTAGTTGGTTAGAGATTCCCATATTTGACGGGTAATGTCGGAGTCAGTAAGGAGAAAGGGATCTAATCTCCATGTTTTGGATGTGTAAGGGGCATCAGGAAGTTGAATCGTCATCATAATTGGGTGGTGGTCAGAGAGAATCATTGGTTCTATAGAGGCTGACTGCAGCGTGTGCAAATCTTTTTGTGAGAGAAAGAGATAGTCGATTCTAGAATGACGTTTGCGAGGAGCTGAAAAAAAGGTGTAATTTTTATCGGAGGGGTGTAGGGTATGCCAGTTATCATGTAGGAGTAGGTCATTTAATTCTGCTTTAATCTGCTTAAGTGCTTGAAAGGGTTTTGATGAGAAGCCTGTCGAGGTGTCATCTAGGGGGTTCAAAGCCACATTGAAATCCCTCCAAGAATCAAGATACCCGCTTGAAAGGTGACAAGAATTCTGGAGATTTTACGGAAAAAGCCTACTTGTGCAGTGTTGGGACTATATATGTTGGCTAGAGTGATTGGTTTGTCATATAAAGTGCCCTTAACCACCTCCCGTCCAGCCGTTGTATATAAATGGCCGGACGGTGGCACTGCAGGGTCGGGTGGCCGTCTATAAACGGCCTCCCCGCACCCTACTTGTGCGCGCTCCCTGGGAGCGCGCAGCACCGCGATCCGGTGCCCGCTGTGTCCTCCGGACACAGTGAAACACCGATCGTCGGACGGGACCTCTGTACGAGGTCCTGATCATGTGATCACTGATTGGCCAATAAGTGATCACATGCAAAATAGTAAGCAAGATGTCACTTCTGACATCATTGCTTACTACGTGTGAAATTTGTGAATGATCACAGAGGTCACATGGTACAAGGCTATTCACAAAAGCCTTGTACCATGTGACAAGCTGTGACCAATCACAGTTCACTCAGTACTTCTCAATGAGTGCAAGAATGCACACAGAGAGAAAGAGAAATGATTGCTTTTACATCCTATATGGGTGTAAAAGCAATCAGTGTAAAAAAAAAAAAAAAAATCTGCATCACCCCCCACAAGTAGTACAGTACACTGTACTGCTAGGGTGACAGTATGTAAAAAAATAAAAATAATAATATAAAAAAAAAAATAAAAATGTAAAAAAAAATGTTTAAAAATTATAATTTTTGCTTATAAACTAATTTGGATTTTTTTTTTTACTAAAAAGATAACGGAATAAATTTTGGCTAAGATTTATAATGAAATATTATTTATTTGCAAAATTTTATAAAAAAAACTTTTTTTCAAAATTTTTGGACATTTCATTTACATAGCAAAAAAAATACAAATCCCAGTGCTGAATAAATACCACCAAAATAAAGCTTTATCTGTCTCAAAAAAATGGTAAAAATTCATTTGGGTACAGTGTTGCATGACCGCGCAATTGTCATTCAAAGTGTGATAGCGCTAAAAGCTGAAAATTGCCCTGGTCAGGAAGGGGGTGAAAGTGTCCGGACTGGAAGTGGTTAAAGAAGAGGAACCTTCTCTCTGGATCCTCAAGAGATTCAGTGATTATGAGCGGGAGCGTCTTGGAGATTAAGATGGATACACCTTTTGGTTTTACCTCTGTGTTGACTGAATGATATACTGTTGGGTAATAGAAATTAGAGCGCTTAGGAATATGATCCGCAAGAAAGTGAGTTTCTTGAATAAAGAGCACATCTGCTTGTAGCTGTTTCATGTAATTCAGGAGTTGTGAGCTTTTTTTCGGGTATATTTAGGCCTCTCGCATTCAGAGATGCCACAGAAAGTGTACGGTGCATTTGTCAGGGTGTGTGATTGGTAGACATTGTCATGTATTAGGGAGACTGAATTGCTTGAGGCTCCCAATCCGTAGATGGGGGGAAGGGAGAGAGAGAGAAAAAAAAAGAGAAAAAAAAAAAACGGGGAGGGGGGAAGTGGGGGGTGGGAGGAGTGAGTAAAAGGAGGTTAAGGGGAAGACAGAAATAAGAGTAAGGTTAAGGAAGAGAGGATGAAATAGAGTCAGAAAGCCAGGAAGTAGAAAAGTTAGAGAGTGTTAGTAGTGTACACTCAAGATTGGGCGTGTAAGGCGAAATATATCCTTAACACTACTCTAAGGGAACAGAATACGGTGACTAAGTAGTCCAGCTACACAGTCCTGCGCTGCACATCTGAGTCATCAATTAAATAATTGATGTATTTTATATAATTGTATAAGTAAGGTCGGAAATGTGTCGGACCCAGAGGTGGATGCAGTGAGGGAGGACAGAACAATCTTAGCAAGATCGTCAGGGATTTACTAGGTGTCATGTGGGTAGAGAGAGTGTGTGGGATAAGATCCGGTACAGAATGGCAGAGATACATGGAGGCGAATAGATGTTAGCGAATTGTAAGGAGAGATACTCAAATCAAAGTAAGGTGGATGTCAGAAGGGGATATAAAGGAAAGGATGTGTTCTCTGTAGTATTGTGGGTCAGCATGTGCATATAGCTATAGGGTGTTATGTCTGGTAGGATGGTAGTAATACATCTACAAGGACGTGGCGCCTTCCCAGGAAGACAGTGTGGTGGTGTTATGTAGTAGAGTATAATATAATATAGGCATAAGGCAAACATACAATAATGACAATAGGTAAATTGAAAGCGCTAATGAAAAATTACATTCTATAATCGTACGTAAATCCTGTAATGCAATCAGGAACAGTGCAAGTAAAACTCATTCCAACTGTATCAGGCCAGACAGAAAATATTAGCTCTGCAGGTACTCAAGCTGTGCAGACAAGGATATGTAAGGCCCCAGTTTATGGAAGAGCAGGTCGCGGTCTGACCGCTTAGTGGAACCGCGTTCCTACTGTCCCAACCCAAGGGATTTAGTTGTCCCAACCGAGACTCAATACGCTGTACAACAGGTCACTTCCACGATTGTAGGTTAACCTACATGTATAGGGGATTGAGAGCAGCAGCTGAAGAAGTGTCGTGGAACTGTAACCTGTTGAGAGCGCCATCCTAAGGAATTCAGATACATATAACTAAGACAACCAGAGCAGAACGGCAAACCTGCAATTAACCTAAGGTTATGAAATTCACCTGCCTTAGATAGAACTCAACACTTCGTCCAAGGTCAGTGAGTAAGTAAGCCATTTAAAAAAACTTGTAGTCTAGTCTGCTGGTGTAGTCGACACCCAAGTGTGGAATAATGTGGGGACAAATTAAGTAAACGGGGAGGGGGAGGAAATGCCCAGGGGAGGATGTTTAGTGGGAAAACTGGTAGTAATGTATTGCGTCTGATATATCAAGCTGCACTACCTAGGTCAATGAACGCTCACGGCTGCTGCGTGAAGCTAAATGATCAGTAAAGGGTCTCTGTGTGATCAGTGGTACTCAAAAAGCTTGTGAGGAGACATTATGTGTACTATAAGAATTGGAATTCTGCGTGGCAGCCCAATACCGACCCTCAAGAGCAGTGCTAGAAATAAGCAAATGAAAATTTGAAGCTAATACTGAAGGGGCTAATGGGCTATACCCTGTGTTTTTGGCAGTCCATTCAAGAAGGCCTCAATAGACTACCTTGTTGTAGACGTAGGATCATGGTCTTGGGAGATTACTCATATAAAGGTACTAACAGTTATACGTGCCAAGATTCAGCGATTCAGGTCAACATTGCGGGGGATTAGCAGCCTGAGTCACTGGATCCCAGGTTAATAAGGATTCTAGTTTCACTTTAGGTTATCAGGATAATGTACAATGTATTAGGCCACCATTAACTAGAAAGCCAACTGTTAAAGTTGGTGAGGTTATGGACCAGAGCTCTAGGGATGTCAGTACTATGCAGCTAGGCTATAGCAAAAATTGGTTTGATCACAGTATCTATTCGCAATGGTGATAAACACATATAACAAACTTACAATGAACATAGGGAGTAAGACCTGCCTATACACATATCCACACTTCTCACCCCATGGCGGGAGATGCTCCATTCGAGGTGCCTTGTGATCCCGATTCAGACAGAGGCCGTGAACTATGAACGTTTGGGTGTGTGAAGAACCAAGCAAATAGAGGGATGGCATTGCAGAGATATGGAAAAGCAGGGAAACAGAAGAGTCAGTCATGACGTGCCTTACGGTGGGCTGGTGAGGGTGGAAGACTGTCCCCGGTGATGAGTCTTCTTCGAACAGGAGAGGACAAGATACGTGGAGATGGTCTGCGTCTTCTTGCTCCTCCAGAATGTCCTGCCGCTTAAGCCTCCATTGGATCTTTCTCTGGCGGGGGAGGCAGATGGAGATCGCTTGACCAATTGGGAATGGCTACAATAGGAATGTCGAGAGCTTCACAAAATGGTGTAACATCTTCTGGAAATTTCAGAAGGGCTGACTGACCCATGTGTGTTGCTGAAAGACCAAAAGGGAATCTCCAGCGGTAAGCAATCCCTCTGGTGCGGAGTAGCTCCAGCAAAG
This sequence comes from Staurois parvus, assembly GCF_062004578.1. Lineage (NCBI taxonomy): Eukaryota > Metazoa > Chordata > Amphibia > Anura > Ranidae > Staurois > Staurois parvus. The sequence continues at coordinate 3,925,358 of NW_028318546.1, forward strand.
GGCACAAATCCTTTCTGCATTGCAGAGTGAAATGAGAGAGGTCCTGAAAAAGCTTGACTTCCGCTCCATTAAATAACACGCGATTGCAATCTTTTGCTCTTCGCAGTATTTCTTCCAGCGGTTTTCTAAAAGGTCATTGAAGATGGCCAATACCATTTGGGTGAGATGGCCTGGTTCAATTGTTAGATTATGGCGTCTACCCCTGTTGTCGAGGTCTTCGATGTGGCGGTCCAGCTCCCTTAAGTGCATAGTGTGCGTGTCCACCAATTTTTGCATATTGTGAATGGTGAGTTCTTGAGTGGAGACTTTATCTTCGATTGCTTCATGCCTTTGGACCATTGCTTGCATGTCAATATGTAACTCAGCGATTGCAGCAGAGAGGGTCTCTTTAATATCCGATGCTACTGCTTTCAGGTCTCCTATAGTGAGAGGGGGAGTTTCAGGATGGCCAGGTGCGGGTGTTGCATTTGGATATCTGCCGTGAGAGACTCCGGGAGGCTGATGTGAGGGAGAGACTGAGGTGTCACACTCAGAGTGCTCCGGGTTCTGAGACCGGAATAGTTCCGGAATGCTACAGTTGGTAGGGCCACTCGGTTGGCGAGGAGATCTGGACCGTGGGGTGGCTGATCTCCTATCTGTTTTCCCCATCTCAGCTGTGTCCCTCCTTCCTTGTATTACGTATATCTGCCTCCGTGTATCAAGGCTCTAGTAATTAGGTTGTCATTCGCCTGGTCTCAGTGTAAGTCTCCCAGTAGTTGTAAATTTGTGGGCTGGCAGGTAACCAATGTAGAAGGGATGGTGGAGCAGGTATAGTTATCTGTAACTGTAGGGTTATAACCAGGTGTCCACATGCAGAATGTGTTGGATCTTTCTATGTACAGTGTTGTCAGAAATCCGCCAGAGCCTGCAGGTGAGGAGGAAAAAGGGGGGCTGTAGCCAGCACTGCACCCTCTCTCCCAATTGCTGAATTGGGCTGCTGCACCACGCCACTGCAGGCCTGATGGAGGCCTTAGATTTCTGTTTGTGCCTCAGGGTCTTTATGAGAGGCCTTCACTCTGGGTCCAGCTGGGGGTTGCCCAAGATGCTGTGCAGATGAGAGGAGGACCGGGTGGGGGAGGTGTGTTGACAGAGCTCACCTCCCTCCTCCCCTTAGTTGACTCACCCCGCCGCCGGGTCCCGGATCGGGATACCGCGAGTCCCGCGGCTTGAGCAGGCTGCGCTAGGCCGGGATCGCCGCTGCCGCGGAGGGGGGTCAAACCAACCCCGCACCCCTCCGCTATGTCTCCAGAGGCTGAGCGGGCTCTCTGCACCCTCGATCAGGGCAGCTGCTCTCCGGATGGCTGCGGATGGTGGACGACTCGGATGGAGCTCCGGATTAAGCAGCCGGCCCGGTCGCCATCTTGGACAAGCCCCCCTTCCATTTTTATTTATCACTTATTTATTATTATTTTTATGTTGCTTCAAAGAGGTTTATGCGTTTACATTTAGTTTTATCTTATTATCAGGTGATTCTAGTTATTTGTTGTTTATCCTTTTTACTGGATCATCTTAGTATATCTATATATCCTGTAATATTTTTACATTTCATCTGATCCATTTATGATTGAACAGGGTTATATACTCTCCCAGTATAATGTCTTTGACATGCATCGTCATGCTCGTTATCCATAGATAGGTGGCGCTATACAAGCTGCTGTTATTTTGATTTATTTTATTATTTTTTATATTATTATTGGTGTACCAACCTGCACCCAGTATAATACAATTTTTTGGATGATGAGTGCTTACTAGGGAATCTTTTTGACTTTGCAGTATCTCTTTGTTCAATCATCCTGTTGGTTTAAACTCCATTCAGGCTATTATGAGACTGATCACCGGTAAAATGGCCGCTGTTGGCGCTTATCACGCATGCACGATCAGTCTACTGTCATTGTCATTATTACTTCAGGAAAATGGCTGCCGCGCACATGCACTGCGCATGCGCGGGTATCCCACGATGACGTGGCGGCTATTCATGGCGCGTGCACACCGAACGGTATTTAAATGTATTTGTTCTCTTTGCACAATCCCTTTGATAACGTGTCTTGTACACGAAACGCGTCAGCAGGGTGCCCCCAAACTGGTTTGCTACACCGCATGGCCTGTTAAGGGTGGCCATTTTGGATTTCCTCTGTGTAAGTGTGATTTATCATTTGTGTGCATTTCTACTATTAAAGAATACTACACTATCAGAGGCTTTGTTTGGGGCTCTTTTTTGCATTGGAGCCCCCCCCTTTTGAAGGTGTTTCCTCACTCCTGCCTATCTGATGTCTGGTATCTTGGATGATCCCCCTGGTGGCTGTCATTGGCATCTCTTGAGGCTGTCTTTGGATTCATGATGTATGACACCTGGTGGCTGCTACACAGATGACCACTACCATTTTAAGTGTTCCAGATCCAGAGAACCAGGAGCAGGTCTTATTTACTCCATGCGCAAGCACTTCTGCTGTCTGGTTAGTGCAATCTATACTTATTTCCACCATCACAGGAGTCACGGATATTCTGCTCTACAAGTTTTATTGACTTTCTCACAGCAGTCACGCTCATTTTGCACTTTAAGTTGATTGACTTTATTTATTCATTTATGTGTCAATTCACTGTAAATTTTACTCTTATTTATGTAGTTTTTATAAATTTGTTTACCCTGATCCATCTATTACAATATATTTTTTAGCGCTGCATACATTGTTATATGGTTTACTATTTTGGAGGTTTTAGAGGTTACCTTTTTATGCTAGCGGCTAGCCCTTTGGTAATATTTTTCACCCAGCGCTTGATCTTATTTGACATATATTTGTGCAATGATTTATCAAGTGCAAAATTTCAATAAAAAATAAATAAAAAATAAGTAAAGGTAATTTTAGGACAAAGAAACATAATGTATTACATTGTTTTGTAAAATAAAAAAGATAAGGTTACACAGAGTAAATAAATATCCAACATGTCAAGCTAAATTTTCGTGTGCCTGCAAAATTACATCAAATTTTAGCAACCTATATTTTACAGAGGCAACAATTTAAAAGCCCTTTCTGGCCATCAGTTTAGAGTTATCCCTAAATAGTGACCCTAGAATTATTACAATCACTCCAGTATGCATGGTGATGCGTATCATGTATCACAGCAACAATTTCATATGTTCACTTACCTTCATGTGTGCGTGCAAATAGAGGCGGGGTAGGCTTAAAATATTTTGGAGGGGATGTTTTAATTGCTTTGGTGTACCTGTTTTTTTTACTTTTTTTTTTTACCTTTCACTAAAACTGTATTTATATCACATACAGGAGTCAGGATTAAAGTAATGCACAAAGCACAGGGGCATTGGCAGCAGCTGGGCCAGCAGGCAGGGACAGAATCTGGTAATTGCTGAATCACATAAATTAACAAAAAATGAAAACAGTTGCAGCAACAGGACCTGGGCCACTCACCAACCGATGTGGGGCATGTGCCCTGGTGCCCGGCACTTGGGACAGTCATGATAACTGCTTAGTGATAACAAATTTGTACATTGTGATTTCTGTATTTAGGAGGCAGCAAGGAGCCTACAGTGAGCGTGTTTGAAGATCCATTACAATCAAACTAGAGAAAGTGATTTCCAAATCACGTTTTTACTCAAAAGGGGGGTTTAATGAATTGGTGCACTACAGCCATGCTTGAAGCCCTATGTAGATACTGTAGGTTATGCTGCCTACATGTTTTTCAAGGCTTCATTTTGAATATTGAGTGGAGTTAACCTTCATTGAACAGTAACAAATGCTCACAAAGTATTCTCGGTGATCGGTTAAGCACCTAAAATAAGAGATTTTTTGTCATTTCCTAAGCTTATTAACAGCTGTGGTTTTCAATGCTTGTGTAGACTTGCAGTTGGGGGACATCAAAAGCATGTGGTTGAGCTGCTTTTTTGGCCTCCAACTGCCTCCCATAAACTGCAAAGGCAGTGGATGGGGGTGTTCATATGCAAAGGTAGAGATGCTTTGCTAACCACCTGTGACAAAAATGATCACTCCTGTTGTGTTCAGTGGGCGGTACCACCATGGAACACAACCTATTTAATGCCCTGCAATGGCATGCAATGCACTTTGTTAAGGTGCATTGCTGTGGCATTTACATGGTTACCACTGGCAGTGTGGAGGCTTCTCATCACCTTTTGACTGCCTGTCAATGCCTCTGAAAAATGATCTAAATGCGGATGGCTTTTCAGAGGCACTGCAGTTTAGTAAGAGTACTTTTGTTTAGTAAATGGTAAATGCAGTTTAGTAAGAGGTAAATAGACACACACTTTTTTCAAGTCCTTTAACTATAAAAAAAAAGGCTCAGAATGTAAATTCACCTTCAGTCATGTCATCCAGCAATGCAGATCCACATTATTCATGGCACCCGATGGCTGCCGACCCACCGAATGAGAAGAAACCCACTGTCTGCTGACACATCCTAACCTGTTGCTAGACTCCCACCGCTTGTCATCTCCTGGTCTACGACTCCTCAATATAAACAGACAAGGTCTCCGGGTGACGTAATTGACCATTTATTGACTTAACCGTATTTGGTCAATAATGTCACTGGGATTCTCCTTATGTGATTAACCACATATGGTCAGGTCCTTATGATGTCACCTGGGCATCGTGACTGACATGGATCTGCATCGCAGGATGGCTTTATAAATGGTGGATTTACATCATGAGAACACAGCCACAATTTAAAAATACCATGTAAATGTCACATTATAAAGAAAAAACATAAAGGAAATTAAAAAAGCAACAACAACTACTGTAATATAGCAGATGCAAATAGAAATCAGTAAGACAAACACGTTGTGTTAAAAATGAAGGAATGTCCTAGTTCTTAAAATAATGATTATGTATAGAATCATGATAAATTGTACTAGAACCAGAGTGTCACATTTTAGCTATTGAATAATAATGGCACAAAACCTACACAAAAATCAATTAAGGCCTATAAAGTTAACATTCCAAGACAAACGTAGCTTTTAGGTAAAATCCTAATCCTGTGCTATTGATAAAATTTTCACCAGCTATAGGGACAAACACTGTAAATATTGTACTTGTTACACTGCTGAATTGGGCTGACTAAAAATCTCTATGGATATAACAGATATAAGATAAGTGCTATCACTGCAATGACACTAAAAGAAATCTCAATAAAATGTGAAGCAAGAAATTCTAGCCTTTCAGGAGAAAATTTTTCATGAACCAAAAATATCCTAGGGTCAGTCGCAGGTACTAGCGTGCTTGACAAAAGATGCAACAACATGAGTGTTTCCTTCAAATGGCTCTAAAGGTAAAAGTTTTTTTTCAATGCGTTAATGTAAAAACACCTTCTCTGTGCAGCCCCCCGCCATACTTACCTAAGCCTGATTTCGATCCAATAATGTCCATGAGAGCAGCGTCTCTCTCAGCTCTCTCTCTTCTCACTGAACAGAGAGGCAGCAGCGAGAGACATTGACTACTACTGCTGTGAATCTCAGCCAGTGAGGAGAGATCAGGGGGCATGGCCGAGCTATGCTTTTTGTGTCAATGGACACACAGAGCATGGGTCGGGAGCAAGCCTGCATGAGTACACCCATAGCAAGCAGCTCTGGCAGCAGTGGGAGCCAATGTCTGTGAGTGGGGAGAAGGAAGAGGAGGTACAGATGGACATAGCACTGGATCAGGTGAGGGTGATGGAGTATACTGTTACCTAAACATTTTTTACCTTAATGCAAGGAATGTATTAAGGTAAAAAATGTTTAGGCTTAAAACTACTTTAATAACTCATAACTCCCATAACTTGCATAGCAGAATTGTAATAATTCATGCAAAGTTTGGTAAATGGAGAAATCTACAGAGAATGTAGGCTTGCCCCAAAAATCCTGCCAGATGAGAGATACCTTGGGAGATCACTTTTCAAAATTAATAAACATATCACATAATCTTACACAGCTGTATGGGTCTAAAACTTTCCCCTAAGCCTACCTATGTTGGCAAGTAACCAACAACCCCTCACATCTGAACTATAGAGAGGTGAAATCTGGTTACTTTTCTGTATGTTTTTGTGATGCATAATATTATTATACAGGATTTATATAGCACCAACAGTTTATGCAGTACATTATTGTAATTGTACTGTCCCCCTTATATTGTACAGTTTGATACTGAAGAGCCCTGCTCATGGTGCTTACAATCTAAAGGGAGGGGGAGGTGGTATAAAAGGTAATAGCTGCAGGGGATGATCTGACGGAGGTGACTCAAGTACAGTTTTTAGGTGGAGATGGGGTAGGCTTCCCTGAATAAATGCGTTTTCATGGATCGTCTGAAGGCGGACAGGGTAGGGACTAACCAGACATACTGGGGCAGGGAGTTCCAGAGGATAGGAGAGGCTCTGGAGAAGTCCTGGAGGTGAGCGTGGGAGGTGGTAACAATTGAACTAGAGAGCAGGGGATCTTGGGAAGAGTGGAAAGGACGGGTTGGGTGATATCTTCAGATGAGGTTGGTGATGTAGATGGGGGCGATAATGTGGATGGTACAGTATGTTGTGGTTAGTATTTTGAATGTTATACATTGGGCTAGTAAAGAGATTGGCAGAGAGGGGCAGCAGTCACAGATTGGTTAGTAATATGTATTAGTCTAGCTGCAGCATTCATAAAAGACTGGAGGAGGGATTGCCTGTGTAGGGGTAGGCAAGTGAAGGAGTTGCAGTAGTCAAGATGGGAAATAACCAAGGAGTGAATATGCTGTTTTGTGGTGTCGTTAGTCAGGAAGGGGTGAATTCTGAAAATGTTGCAGTTGAGGCAGCAATATTTAGCCAGTGATTTGAAGGGGGGCTGAAGGAGAGGTCAGAGTCTAGGATTACACCTAGCATCCTGGCATGTGGGGAGGGACCAATGGTTGTGCCGTTGATTTCAATGATAAAGTCCTCTGGGAGGAGGAAATATTACAAGCACAGTTTTAGACTGAGTTTGAGGATGTGGCGTGACATCCATACAGATATGTCACTCAGTAAATTTGTAATACATAAGGAGATTGAGGGGATGAGTTGAGGAGTTGAGAGATAGATCTTGGTGTCATCAGCACAGAGTTGGTATTGGAAGCCATGGGAGGTTATCAACTAGTCCAGGGAAGAGGTATAGAGAGAGAAGAGGAGGGGCCCAAGGACAGAGCCTTGGGGTACCCTAACAGGAAAAGGAGTGGAGGAGATGGTATTGCATGTAACCTTAAAAGTGTGCTGAGATAGGAGGAGAACCAGGAAAGAGCAATGTCATAGAGGCCAAGGGAGTGGAGTTTACTGAGGAGGAGCGAGTCGTCAACTGTGTCAAAGGCAGCAGAAAGGTCTAAGAGTATAAGTATGGAGTACTGGCCATTGGTTTTAGCAATTAGTAGATCATTGGTGAGTTTTAATAGGGAAGTTTCAGTGGAATATTTCAGTGGAAGCTGGACTGTAGGAGATCGAGAAGGTTGTTGTCAATGAGGTAGCAACTCATGGTTGTGGACAAGGCGTTCAAGAAGCTTGGAGGAAAACGGGAGTAGGGACATGGGCCTTAAGTTATTCAAACAGGTGGGGTCCAATGAGGGTTTTTTAAGTATGGGGTGACCAGTGCATGTTTGAGCGGGGAGGGAAAGGTGCCGGAAGATAAGGAGAGCTTAAAGATGTAGGTTTGAGAGTTTAGGATGGAGCAGGAAGGTGGTTGCAGTAATTGTGAGGTGACAGGGTCCAGGGGACAGGTGGTAAGGTGAGCCTCAGCAGAAGTTTGGCAATTTCCTCAGTGGTAACAGGGTTGAAGGAGGATAGTGTTGAGTGTGTTGGTTGGTAGGGAAAGCTGGACAATGGCTATCTCATCACAAATTGTGTTGATTTTGTTTTTTAAACGATTGGCAATCTCCTGTACGATAAATAGGTTGGTGGCTGGAGGCAGTTGGGGGCAAAGTAAGGAATTAAGAGTAGAAAAGAGTAAGGGTTTAATTACCATTTTAACAGTTTGGGAATATGCCTAGATTTTGATATTCCAACCACAGGAAGTTTGAAAGTAGGCAGTAACAGGGACCGATACCTATTTCTGATGAGGCCAGACTGCTGAATACTAAAAAGGGAAAGTCTGCATCTAAAGTGGGCTAACTTCATTTGATGTCATTACTTCCAGGAGAGCAAAACAGTTGACTTTTTATTTAAAGTGGAAGTAAACCCACTTTGTATATTTTTACCTACAGATAAGCTAATAATAAAGCTTACCTGTAGGTAAAATGAATACAGTATCTCCTAAACGTGCACCATTTAGGAGATATTCAAGTTTTTTTGTAGCTGGCGCATGCGCTCTGAAGGAATGGTATACCCGTGCCATTCCTTCAGAGCACTGTGCTGTGTCTCGAGACTCCCGTGAGCATGTGCGGGAATTACAGTTGCAAGAAAAAGTATGTGAACCCCTTGGGATTACGTGGAGTTTTGCATGATTTGGGCACAAAATGTGCTCTGAACGTCATCTAAGTCACAACAATAGAAGAACACAGTCTGCTGAACATAATACTACACAAACATTAGATGTTGCCATGGTTTAATTGCACATAACATGTAAACATTCACAGTGCAGGGAGGAAAAAGTATGTGAACCTTTGGACTTAATAACTGGTTGACCCTCCTTTGGCAGCAATAACCTCAACCAAACGTTTCCTGTAGTTGCAGATCAGACCTGCACAACGATCTGGAGTAATTTTGGACCACTCCTCTTCACAAAACTGTTTCAGTGTAGCAATATTCTTGGGATGTCTGGTGTGAATCGCTCTCTTAAGGTCATGCCACAGCATTTCAATCGGGTTGAGGTCAGGACTCTGACTGGGCTACTCCAGAAGGCGTATTCTGTGCTGTTGCAGCCATTGTTTTGTTGAATTACTTGTATGCTTTGGGTCATTGTCCTGTTGCATCACCTATCCTCTGCGGAGCTTCAGTTGGCGGACAGATGGTCGTACGTTTTCCTGCAAAATGTCTTGATCAACTCTGGAATTCATTTTCCCATCAATGACAACAATCCGTCCAGACCCTGAGGCAGCAAAGCAGCCCCAAACCATGATGCTCCCTCCGCCATGTTTTACAGTGGGGATGAGGTTTTGATGTTGGTGTGCTGTGCCTTTTTTTCTCCACACATAGTGTTGTGTGTTCTTCCCAAACAACTCAATCTTGGTTTCATCTGTCAACAGTATATTTTGCCAGTAGTGCTGTGGAACATCCAGGTGCTCTTTTGCAAACTTCAAACGTGCTGCAATATTCTTTTTGGACAGCAATGGCTTCCTCCGTGGTGTCCTCCCATGTACTCCATTCTTGTTTAATGTTTTCCTTATTGTAGATGTGTCAACAAAAATGTTAGCATGTGCCAGAGATTTCTGTAGGTCTTTAGCTGACACTCTGGGATTCTTCTTTACCTCATGCAGCATTCTGCGCTGTGCTCTTGCAGTCATTTTTACAGGACGACCAAGCCTAGGGAGAGTAGCAACAGTGCTAAACTTTCTCCATTTGTAGACAGTCTGTCTTACCGTGGACACATGAACATCAAGGCTTTTGAAGATACTTTTGTAACCCTTTCCAGCTTCATGCAAGTCAACAATTCTTGATCGTAGGTCTTCTGAGAGCTCTTTTCTGCAAGGCATGGTTCACATCAGACAGTGCTTCTTGAAACCAGTAAACCCAAAACAGGTGTGTGTTTTTTAAGGGCAGGACAGCTGTCAGCAACACATCCAATATCATCACACTGATTGGAGTCAAGGTTGGCTCACTCCTGGCTCCAATTAGCTCTGGGAGAAGTCATTAAGCTAGGGCGTCAAATACTTTTTCCTCCCTGCACTGTGAATGTTTACATGTTATGTGCAATTAAACCATGGCAACATCTAATTTTTGTGTAGTATTATGTTCAGCAGACTGTGTTCTTTTATTGTTGTGACTTAGATGACTTTCAGAGCACATTTTATGCCCAATTCATGCAAAACTCCACGTAATCCCAAGGGGTTCACATACTTTTTCTTGCAACTGTACATCATCGCACCCCAGCTAGTCAGATGGCTGGAGCTCGCGAACCCAGAAGGAAGACGGGTGAAGATGGAAGCCTCTACAGCAGTGACAGTGCGCTGCTGGATTGCTTAGTTCTTAAGGTAAGTTTTACATAATGTGCTAGTATGCGATGCATACTAGCACATTATGTCTTTACCTTGCTGGGGTTTTTGTTCTTTATTTTATAATGGACGCGGTTTACTATCACTTTAAGTGTGCTTTCGTGTAGCTAGCTAAAACTGGAAAGCGAATGGCATGGATTTCTATTGTAAGGGCAGTTAATTTACTTAATTACCTGAGTTGCAATCTGTCAGTACTGTATACCACAAAGCACCGTATTCAACATACAGTTATTATTTTAAAGTACTAGTTTTCAAGTGCAGTAAATTATAGCAATCAAAATTCATCTACAATTTATCTAAAATCAAATGAATAAAAGATGAATGACACTGTACTTAAAGGGATACTAAACCTAAAAACAATGTTTACATTAATGCATTGCTTGTATTAAGGTAAAACATGTTTTCAGTTTCCATGTGTGGAGGGGAGAAGAGATCAGCTCTCTGCATGGCTGAATCTCTTCTCCCCTCTATAGAGACGTCCCTAGGGTTGGTGTAACCCGGTGCGGTAACACTTGGTGACACCCCCTCCAACGATCCCCGCAGAATGGATCGGATCTGCGAATTAAACATAATGGATCGGACTCTGATCCATTATGCTCAATCCACAGATCTGATCCATACTGCGGGGATTGTCGGCTTTCATTACAACTTACTTTTTCTTGGAGCGGGTCCGGTGTCACCCCGTATAGGTTGCATGCCGACGATCCCCGCAGGATCATCGGCATGCAACTTATACAAGGTGACACCGGACCAGATCCAAGAAAAGGTAAGTTGTAAAGAAAGCCGACGATCCCCGCAGGATGGATCAGATCTTCGGATTGAGCATAATGGATCAGAGTCCGATCTATTATGCTTAATCCGCAGATCCAATCCATTCTGCGGGGATCGTCAGGAACTTTTCCTAATGGAAAACAGATGGCAAACAAAAATCCAACAAGGGTTATAACCCTCCCTTAAAAACTTTTTTGCCTTTACTAACACTTGAAGTATTTGTTTCTAAAACCCCACCCCAGGTTGGGTCATAGCACTGGATCACTCTCCTTGACCCCCTGCATTAAAAAAAAATGCATTTCTTTGGTCATGTCATTTCCTGAGATCTTAGTTATCTTCTTCCTGTTGCAGTGGTAGGCAATCCTCAGTTATGCAGAGAATGTTGCCATATGTTGACAAAGGTGCTATTGTATGCATCATTTTTGTGTGAGCCCAAGAAGACTAGATGAAGAACCATAGGGGGCATGTGCTTAATGCCCTGGGTTCACAGAAAGCAGGTTCAATGATGCTGAGTTGCATTCAATCCAGAAGGAGAGTGATGGCCAGGATTACAGGATACATGTGGAGTGCAGCACAGGAGTGTCGAGAGGTGAGCAGTACTTTGGAACTTTTATAACCTTGCACCAATGTGAACATAATAAATCAGTTAGGGGGTTTATTAGTTATGATGAAAACACTTAACTAATTGGCAAAAATCAAACTTGAACTTAATTTAGTAGTGAGATTGACAATTCCACTGACATTTAAAAAAAAAATGCCCTCTAATTTTGCCATGCATCACCTAAAAGAAAATTTAGAAAAAGAAGCTTGCAATTTGAAGCTACCCATGATAAATAGGTAGTTCTAAAAGAAAAACAGTGTTTTGTCATTTAGATGCAACCATGTCACTCTCCATCATTTTAAGACAATACTTTAGTGCCAAATACAAGGGCATTGTCTTTAACCACCACTTTCTGGTTAGGCTGGTGAAATGTTTGTGCACTCGTTCATAGCATCTACAGTCAAGTAAGTACATTTGAAAGTCAACTTTGTACTCGCTTAAAGTGATACTAAATCCAGGACCCTGCATTCACTATATCCGGTCTCCTACAGTACACAGAACATGGAAATGCAATTATTTTAGCAAATATAAATTGCTCCTATTACCCTGTGCTGATCACATACACTCTCCCAAGAAAAACAAACCTCTCTAGCAATACACACTAAACTGAGCATGTGCAGAAGGACTACAGGTTCAGTGTGTATTATCAGTGTGGGCATTTGAACAAGAGGAGGGGCAGAGAAGTCAGGATCAAGCAGCCATTTTACACATTGCAGAGGATTAACCCCTTGGGTTCCACAGTGAGTATAACAAGCATGCATTACTGCATATACAGACTGATTTTACTGTTGTGGGTTTAGTAACACTTTAATGTCAATAGCTCATTTTAGCAATTACTGCATATGCAGTAGCACATGAAATTTAATTTAAGGAAGAAATCTCTCATTAATATAATTCTCAAAAAAGTTACAAAATATATTAGAACAAACTCTTTAAGCCCCTATTCACCCTTGGGCATTTTTCAGCTTGTTTCCCTACACTTGACTACGCTCAAGATGCAGAATGCCATTATTTCCAATTATTCCTTTTCCCCATTGTAAACTTAGTTGCCCTATGCTATACACACAAAAAGAGTACATGAGCAGAGTACAAGAGTACAGAGTTTTTCCCAATAGACTTCATTGGATGTTCCTGTAAACATGCAATACATGCATTTTACACCCAAGTATCTCCTCTTCTCCTTTAAAACGGCTCTCTTCTGAAGCTTGATATTTGTACAAAAAGATGTACATAAATTGTAAAATGTTTGTAAAATTCCTTTAAAAAATCTGCAAAAAAGGCTTCAAAATCACTAGGAATACACTCTTCTTAGGTGTGAATACAGGCTAATGGTTTACAGGAAACATATTTATAGCCTTAAAGCGGAGTTCCACTCAAAAGTTTGATGTCTGCTTGTTTGTCTCCCCCCCCTCCACTGCCATATTTGGCACCTTTTTTGGGGGGAAGGGGGAGCAGGCACCTGGTTTTGACATGTACCCACTCCCACTTCTGGCTCAGTTCGCCGTGGCGAAGTAAGCTGGAAGTTCAGCCCCCTCCTTTCTCCTGCAGTCTCCTTGGAACCTTCATAGGTCCCAGAAGACTGCCGGGCCAATCTGAATGCGCAGCGTGACTTGTGCACGCACAGTGGGCTCCGGCCTGTAAAGCTGCAAGCTGTCACAGCCTGGTGCCCACAGTTGTGATGGTGGCACCAAGGAGAGAAGAGGCAGAGAAAGGACAGCACGGGTGAGAACATTGTTGTTACAATTTTTGTAGCTGCTGATTTTTAATAAACACAAAACTGACTTGAACTCCACTTTAATCTATTTTCAAACTGTTAAAAAAGTGTGATTATGGAGAAAAATGTGTACAGAAAAAGGCAAAATTAGTAACAAATTAAACAAAACATTTTAACCAGTGCTATGAAAATAAAAAGAGAAATATGACTGGTTGCTGTAAGCCACACTTGCCATTTTTACACAGGTTTTCAAAAACAAGGCCTAATATTTTCCGAAAGGCATATTATGAGATGTCCAAGCAATTGGTAAATTCAAATACTGAAAAACTATTTTCTTTACTAAATAAAGGTGAGATAAATGAATTAATTCAATACAGAAAAATAAAAGAAAACATATCTGTAAAATCTTACAAAATTAGGTCATATGAGCTAGTCATTTGTTTTTATTTTGTTCTCCAGAGCTATAGGTAGTGAAGGTTAAAAATCAGTTTTCAATAGCTTAGTAGAAAGTTTCCAGATGCTGCATGTAGGCCTGCCCTCTGCTGGAACAAATGATGTTGTTTGCCATGCATAGTTAATATCCCAATCCATACAGGTACTGCTAGTATAGAGAAATGTTAAAGCTGTTAGAGACCAAACCCCAGGTTAAGTAATAGTAAAACCAAAATGCATCCACAGGTAAACAGGTACTATTTATTATGACTGGAATTCTTTTTTTAAAGTGAACATGCATGAGGCTGGATTCACACATAGCGATTGCATTGTATGCATTTTTCTCAACACTTTTGAGCTGTGTTGTCCTGCATTGTCATAAACTTCTATGTACCCAATGATGCACCTCGATGTGAAAAAGAGAACCTGAAGTATTTTTGCAATGCAGTGCACAGATGGAAACATTTATCGTTTACAGCTGTAATATGCTGATTCACAACACATGTCCTGTAGTGTGTTACCATGCACACTAAATGCAACAATGGGAACCGGCTCTAAGAAAAAGCAAAAAAAAAACAAATATTGTTGAGTACCTGAGACCTGAGACCTGTTGTTCTGACCTTGTAGTGCTTTCAAATACCTTTGGTAATCTTTCAATACATTTTCAAAGGGATTTTAACTGCAACACTAAGGCTGGCCATACAATATACAATCGTCTGAGCTCCCACCTCACTGACAACAACCTTCTCGACCCCTTACAGTCTGGCTTTTGCCCCCTACACTCCACCGAAACTGCCCTACTAAAGCTCTCTAATGACCTACTAACTGCAAAAACCAGAGGCCACTATTCAATACTCCTACTACTCGACCTCCTCGCGGCTTTTGACACAGTTGACCATCCCCTCCTCCTCAAAAAACTACACTCTTTTGGCCTCAGCGACTCCGCTCTCTCCTGGTTCTCCTCCTATCTATCACAGCGCTCCTTCAGTGTTGCCTATAACACTGCCACCTCCTCCTCACTCCCTCTCTCTGTAGGGGTCCCCCAAGGTTCTGTCCTTGGACCCCTTCTCTTCTCCATCTACACCTCCTCCCTTGGTCACTTGATAAACTCCTACGGCTTCAATTACCACCTCTATGCTGATGACACGCAAATCTATCTGTCTACCCCTCACCTCACCCCTTCAGTTTTCTCCCGCATCGCTAGCCTACTAAGCCACATTGGCTTGGATGTCACTCCACTTCCTCAAACTCAACCTTTCCAAAACAGAGCTCCTAGTATTCCCCCCTGCCTGCGCCACCCCCATTGACTTAGATCCAATCGCTGACAAAATCATGTAGACTTCACATCCACAAAATCTCCAAGATACGACTGTTCCTAACCCTGGAAACCCCTAAGCAACTTATTCACTCCCTTGTCATATCATGCCTCAACTAATGTAACTCCCTCCTTATTGGCCTACCTCATCGCAGGCTATCCCCCCTCCAGTCTATCATGAACGCTGCTGCCAGACTCCTCCACCTCACTAACCATTCTGTATCCGCCACCCCTCTCTGCCAATCCCTCCACTGGCTCTTAGTTGCCCAACGAATAAAATTCAAAACTCTAACAATGACATATAAAGCCATCCACAACACTGCCCCAATTTACATAACTGATCTTATCTCTAAATATCACCCAAACCGTACACTCCGCTCCTCGCAAGACCTCTTACTCTCTAGCTCCCTTATCTCCTCTCCCCATGCTCGTCTCCAAGACTTCTCCAGGGTGTCACCCATCCTCTGGAACTCCCTACCCCAATCTATCCGACTATCACCTACTCTACTTGCCTTTAGGCGATCACTGAAAACCTTTCTCTTCAGGGAAGCCTATCCCGCCCTCTGCTAATTCTGGAATCCTCTACTCTTCCAACCACTCCATCCCCCACAGTTACTACCTACTGTACCATTCACCCCTCCCTCCAAGATTGTAAGCTCCAAGGAGCAGGACCCTGAAATCCCCCTTGTATTGAACTGTATTGTTACTGTATTTTCTCCCACTATAATGTAAAGCGTTGAGCAAACCGTTGGCACTTTATAAATCCTGTATAATAATATAATTTTCTTGTACAATTTTCCTTTAGATTTACTTGAGGTGATTGTAGCCGTATTAGTGCACTTGCGACAGAAACAATTGAGCACTGACGTGATACAATTTTGAGGACAAGCTTTCGGGGTATGTCTCCTTCTTCAAGGTCCAGGCAGTACTACTCACCAGTACTGCCTGGACCTTGAAGAAGGGGACATACCCCGAAAGCTTGTCCTCAAAATTGTATGTTAGTGCAAATAAAAAAAGTATCACGTCAGTACTCAATTGTTTCTGCCTTTTAGATTTACCAAATCCATATAATATGGGGTCAAACATAAAGACTTTTAATTTGTCTGCAGTCAGACAGGCCTTTGCACTACAAAGTTGAAGGTAAATCTAAAGGAAATTGAATAAAAAAATTATATAATGTATGGCCAGCTTAACCCTCATTCCCCCAAAAACGAAACTCTGCCAACTGCAATCTAGCTGTAAAAATGTTAGCGTTTTCCCTGGTAACAGAGGCTCTGCCATTGGACACCCAAAAAACAAGTATAGAAAATGGTGGGGCATAGCACTAGGAAGGGATATTCAGAGTCAGCTTGTCCCAGGACCATGCATATAACCTGGTCCTAGGATTCTGGGGGTTCATCGTGGCACATATGCTTAAGATTATAGTCAATGTTACAATGTGCTTGCACTTCACCATTATTGTTGATTTGGGTACTAGGCTATAGTGGGATCACTTCAAAATCTAGTACATTTGCTAGTTTTAAACTTACAGCTCTTTACCTTTATTTTGCCTTGATTTTAGGATCTTTATTTTTTTCATAGAATGTAATATAGTTTTGCTTAGGAGTTGCAGAAAAAATAATCAAGGCATGGCAAATTATGCTTTAGATTTACATCTCTTTTCTTTTCAAATGCCAATAAAATAGACAGGCTCTAATTAAATCCCATCACAGGAAACAGAGATATCGAGTAACCTATGGTCAATAGTAAATACCTGAAGTGTAACATATTTGTCCTATACTGAAAGATATTTTCATATTAAAAAAAAAAAAAAAAACTAGAAAAAAATGATTTAATTGGACATAAATCTAGGAACCCCTCCCCTCAGACTAAGACTAACCAAGGCAGTTGCTCGGTTTTGCAATCAATGGAATTTGCCTTTGAGCGCAGAATAAAACAATTGCAAAGATCAAAAATCCTGCACTAAAAGATTTTGTCTAAATACGTTCTGCTGTGCTTTCTTCATACTGAGTAGTTCACTTGTTATCATTCCTTGTTAAACATTGAGCAATGAGAGTCAATGCAGTAAATGTTACTTTCATAAAGTCACTAAATATAATGAAAAACTAGCCATAATAAGGGAAAGTTCTCCTGATTGTATACATTGCTTATTTTGCTACGAAATCAATACAGTTAGAACATTAGTTCCACGTGGGTAATGTCTCTGTCAGGACAACATCTAGCCTGGGTGCTTCTCTCAACTAAATTTATTATGTTTGTAATAAAAAGAAAACAAAAGAAAATCACATTTAAATTGAAAAATGTATTCAATTAATAAAACCAGCATAGACACAAAGTGAATATTGAAAGTACACAAATAACCCAAACATATCACAAAAGTAACAGAGAGATTAACAGACTGAGAGTCCAAAGTAGCAGAGAGATTGTTTGATTAGGAGAAGGAAAATGAGGGAAAGGCAAGAAAAGAGAGGACAATTTCTCATGAATGGCACCTTAAAGAGTGTCATTTTTCCCATTCAAGGCAAATTTGCCCTACATAATACTGACCCACAAATACTCTGCTTTGCTGCACTTTCCCACTGCTTTGTTTTTCTGCCAGGGGCCTTTGCTCCTGGAATGCAATGCTCAGGCCTCAGTAGCAAATGAGCAGGGTTGAACACTTGTATGTGGCAAGGGGAGGTGGTCATTAAGGAGAGAAATACTAGAAAAATGCCACAGTGGATCACCCCTATGTAGTGACTCTCTGTCGTATCAATTTGTAGAGATGTGGGTTATAACCGAAGAAAAACTATAGCATAAAGAGAACCATAAGGAAAGGCTGTAAAGTTTTAGATAAACCCAAGCAGAGCAGTTCGAGGTACACAAATTTCTTTATTATAAATCTCACAATAAGGTGAAACCTTGCAAGGTAAAAAAACACACACCACACATATTAAAAGAATCAAAACTCCAGATTGCGATATCAAATGGCTACTAAAATGTACCAATCATCACAAATATACTCTAATCAATGAATAAGTAATCATTACCCTGTAAAGGAATCACCAAGTAATTAAATAATTGGTTTAATGATGAGCAAAAGATAAATGCAACATCATGGAAAGTAACCATGTTAGCTTAAAAAATTGGTTGGCATCTGAATGATGAGTTTCTATCATCCTGTGGATAGGAATTACTGAGGATTACATACATATTGCAGAGGAACAAAAATCAGTCAATCCCTTACCCATATATATACACATCATAAAGCTCAAAAATGACGTAAAACAATCATTGTAGAGTCATCAAGGACTGCAGGAAAATACATGCCAATTCCAGCGGACGTATAAGTTGTCATTGATGTAAGAGTTTAGGTTAAAAAACAAAAAGTAAATCGTTGACATCATAAGTAATGACCTGGTTGGAGAAGTAAGTGTAGATGGGAATCTGAGTGATATAGGTTCTGATCATCCTATACTTGGAAAGTAATGAGGGACATATGTCTAGTCCACAGGAACACAATCCAGTCAATCCAGCATCCGTGAAGATATGACATAGAGGTCACATATGATGTTATAAGGCAATCATTAAACATTGATCATATGCTGAAGATCAGAGTTTGCAGGAAAAAACATGTAAGTTCCAGCTGAAGTATAAGTGATTATAGATGTTAGGCTTCATATAACACGGGGTATGAGCAGAACAGGATGTTGAATATATGGAGGCAGCTCCTGTTGAAAACATACATTGTGAGATCGTAATTGCGTCACTCACCAGAGATGTATCTGACACTTCATGACTTGGTGGTGGATAAAGGATCTTGGATGTACATCCGTCCGTTGCTGACTGCTATGTTATTCCCCATGGAGGCCTTAAAGTTGTCCCTGGGATTTCTTTGGTGCAGGGAAATGGATATTGTAGAGCTGTGTGAAGCCACGTGTATGCGGCTTCAATTCCGATCTAGTGTGCTCACATGTCTGTGAGGACACCTTTGGACATCGCTTCCGGGTGTGATGACATCATTACATTGACGCATTTCATCTGCCAATCACCGTGGTGATAATCGGTGATTACCGAGCATCTCCAATGGAGAGGAAGATTGTTTTTAAACAAAACAATCTTCCCCCCTGTCAGCTTGAGCACACTGCTCAAGATGGCTGTGCACAGTACAGCCATCCAGATCAGTGTGCTTACAGTGAAGAACACCCCCCGCCCAATGTAAAACACTCCCAGCACACAGTTAACCCTTTGATCGCCCCTCACATTAACCCCTTCCTGCCCAGTGTCATTAGTACAGTGTCAGTGCTTTTTACGCAATTGTGTCAATTCCGGCATCTGACGTTTGATCCTGTCTTCTCTGATCCTTCCCTTCTTCAACACCCCCCATTTCATCTCCTGACAAAACACAGCCTTGGGGACACTCTGCACATGCTCAGTTAGGTGTGTACTGCTGAAGAGTTTTTTCTTTTTCTTGGGAGAGTGCATGTGATCAACACAGTCAGCACTGTCCTGACAGAGAGTCAGGGGTTATGTAGTCTCATAGGGCAGTGAGAGGAGAATGAAAACTCCTCCTACAAGCTTTAAACCCACAACAGTAAGATCAGTCTGTATATGCAGTAAAGCATGCTTGTTATACTCATTGTGGAACCTAAGGGGTTAATCTTCTGCATTATGTAAAAAGGATGTTTGATCCTGACTCCTGACTTCTCTGCTCCTTCTTTTGTTCAAATGTCCACGTCTTATCTCCTGATAAGACAGACTGAATTGTAGCCATTTTGCACATTCTCAGTTTAGTGGTATTGCTAGAGAGGTTTTTTTTTTCTTGGAAGAGTGCAAGTGATCAGCACAGGGCCAATCAGCACTGGCCACACAGAGGTCAGGGGTTTTGCATCCTCTTAGAACAGAAAGAAAACTCCTACAAGCTTTAACCAGTGCTCGGCTAAACACTGATAGAAGTCACATGACTGCTCTAACTGCTGATGAGAAAAGGTATTTAGCAGTTTATATTTACTACAATAATTGCATTTCCATGTTCTGTGTACTGTGTGAGACCGGATATAGAGAATGTGGGGTCCTGGGTTTACTAACACTTTAAGGTGGTAGTGCTACACTGGTACAAAAAGTGTCTGTATATTTATTTCAATTGGCTCTGTACAACACTTTTGTGCTTTACAAAGCAACTAGATGAAGTGGATCCTTCCTAAAATTTAAAGAAGAGATTATCACGGCCCTTTTGTATCCAGAATGTGCTGTGGCTCAAACCCCCAACTCAGATGCAGTAAGTTGGCTGCATGAGAGGCATTGTCCTGATGCCCCGATCCAAAAGTCACCCCAAAAAAGATGTTGTGTCTGTAGCAGACCCAGAATTAATGTCCCGGCCAACCTGGTCTCTGCCTCAAGGACTGCTTCTGTCGTTACCACACAATATTGGAATATTAGTATAGGGTACAGCACGGCACAGTCCAGGGTACATAACTGAAAGATATTAGGTAGTCAGGTAACTGGCTATTGCATTTTGAGAGACCCTAAAATCACAGCCTGGAAAGATTACAGTTTTTATAAATTACAAAAAAGTTTAAAAAAGTAAATAAAAAATTTAAAAAACATAAAAAAGCCAAAAATAGTTGTCATTTTATTGAGTTAATGTTCTGTTGTGCCAGAACTGTTCTGGACTCACAGAATGAAACAGGAAGACCTGAACTTATCATCTTTACATGGGCATGCTGGAAGCCATTTTGTTCTGTATATTCTATTTTCATGGTTTCTGAACACAGATTCTAAAAGCAATTTGGGGGGAGGTATGGTGGTATCATATAGCTACAAGATAGAGACTAGACATGATACCAAGTTGTAAGATAAATGGATGAGTCTATGTCTAGATTCAACAAAGGACAAATGAACTGTTCACAATCATGTTTTTTTCCATGAACCTCTTAAAAAAGAGTGCATATTAAACTTTACATTGTATATGGTGTTATTATTAATATTTGACAGGAATATGTTAAACAAAAATGTCAATGGTATTATTAGCATTACATGAAGTGAATACTTGCTTACTTAACCACTTCCTGTCCGGACACCTTTACCCCCTTCCTGTCCAGGGCAATTTTCAGCTATCACACTTTGAATGACAATTGCGCGGTCATTCAACCCTGTACCCATATGAATTTTTTTACCATTTTTTTGAGACAGATAAAGCTTTATTTTGGTGGTATTTATTCACCGCTGGGATTTTAATTTTTTTTGCTATGTAAATGAAAAAGTCCAAAAATTTTGAAAAAAGTGTTTTTCTTATAAAATTTTGCTAATAAATAATATTTCATCATAAAACTTGGCCAAAATGTATTCCGTTATCTTTTTAGTAAAAAAAAAATAAGCCAAATTAGTTTATAACCAAAAATTATAATTTTTAAACTTTATTTTTACATTTTTATTTTATTTTTTTATATATATATATATATATATTTTTTTTTACATACTGTCACCCTAGCAGTACAGTGTCACCATGGTGACACTGTACCCCTTGTGGGGGGTGATGAAGATTTTTTTTTTTAATCTTTTTTTTTACACTGATTGCTTTTACACCCATATAGGATGCAAACACAATAATTTCTCTTTCTCTCTGTCTGCATTCTTGTAGCCATTGAGAACTACTGAGTGAGCTGTAATTGGTCACAGCTTGTCACATGGTACAAGGCTGTTGTGAATAGCCTTGTACCATGTGACCTCTGTGATCATTCACAGATTTCACACATAGTAAGCAATGATGTCACAAGTGACATCTTGCTTACTACTTTGCATGTGATCACTGATTGGCCAGACAGAGGTCCCGTCCGACGATCGGTGTTTCACTGTGTCCGGAGGACACAGCGGGCACTGGATTGCGGTGCTGCGCGCTCCCAGGGAGTGTGCACAAGCAGGACGCGGGAAGGCCATTTAGAAACGGCCACCCAACCCTGCAGTGCCACCGTCCGGCCGTTTATATACAATGGCCGGACAGGAGCTGGTTAAGTAATTCAGATTTTATATTGCTATATTCAGTTTCCACATACATATATATTTTTTATATTAATTGGTTTTAACAATTAATACATATTGGTATATTGTGGATATTATGTTTGTAACATTATAAAGAATTGTATTACAATATTGTTATATTACAAAAGACGTGAGATTATAAGAAGTCTCAGTAAAATGACCTCATCTTTTTATAGGATATATAGGTAGATTTTTTCTTCTCCAGAATCTCTTATGTAATACATCATTTGCAATAATATAGGTGCCAGTTTGTTTGAAACCAAACCATCAGAAAAGCAGTTATCTTTTAATTTAGTGCTATTCTTACAAGTCAAGGTTAAAGGTCAACCCTTGACATGTTACAGAAGACATGTCAAAGAATCCCAAATCATTCCCAAACCTATTCTGCCCCCTTCAGATAACTGAAATCAGTTAATAGAGAAAATGACACCTAGTCTGATGTCACTTTTAGGTGAAGATAAGCTTTGCCCACCTAGGGTTTTTTTTTTGGGATCACAGTAAGAGACAGAGACGAGAGACACATCACCAAAAAGACAGGACATCACAAGACAGGGGACAACACGTGGACACAGGTACACCCTTACGTGAGCTGACTGAAAGCTGACATCATTGACACCATAGAGTCCATATTGGTAGCTATAACTTTCATTTGATTCAGCTAATTTGTACTAGCCTTATATCTACAGCTAAGTTGTTTAGTCCAATAACAGTTATGGTTAGCACAGGAGTTGATGTGAAGTCATTTTAACTGCAGTATAAATTAATTTAGTTTCAATTCTCTGGGGGAAAGATTTTACATTAAATATCCCCGAAACTAATTTTAGCTTCTAGTCAATGGTTTAGCTGAATATATACTGTATATACTCGAGTATAAGCCAAGTTTTTCAGCACATTTTTTGTGCTGAAAACGGCCCCCTCGGCTTATACTCGAGTCAACGTCTGCAGATGACATGCCGTCCCTGTCATCTGGACAAACCCCCGGGATCAATCCTCGCCGCTCCCTCCCTCTCCCATGGTACACACTTACCGGTCAGATGTCTTCCTTCTCCGGCCGCTCTCCTCCTCTTCACTCGCTCGATCTTTGCGGTGCCGCTCGGCTCCTCCTCTCCAAGCTCCACCTCCTCGCCGGTGATTGGGTGCCTGTGTGCCTCTCCTGAGCTACAGTTCTGGCGGCCAATCACCGGCGAGGAGGTGGAGCTTGGAGAGGAGGAGCCGAGCGGCACCGCGAAGATCGAGCGAGTGAAGAGGAGGAGAGCGGCCGGAGAAGGAAGATATCTGACCGGTAAGTGTGTACCATGGGAGAGGGAGGGAGCGAGCGAGCCCAGGCTGGAGCAGGGGTCACTATTCCTCCCCCCACTGACACCAACGATGGGGCACTATTCCTCCCCCCACTGACACCAACGATGGGGCAGTATTCCTCCCCCCCACTAACACCAACGATGGGGCACTATTCCTCCCACACTGACACCAATGATGGGGCACTATTCCTCCCCCCACTGACACCAACGATGGGGCACTATTCCTCCCACACTGACACCAATGATGGGGCGCTATTCCTCCCACCACTGACACCAACGATGGGGCACTATTCCTCCCACACTGACACCAACGATGGGGCACTATTCCTCCCCCCACTGACACCAACGATGGGGCACTATTCCTCCCCCCACTGACACCAACGATGGGGCACTATTCCTCCCCCCTCGGCTTATACTCGAGTCAATAGTTTTTCCCAGTTTTTTGTGGTAAAATTAGGTACCTCGGCTTATATTCGGCTCGGCTTATACTCGAGTATATACGATATTTATGACAAGGCAGACAACTTAGTGTAACATTAGATTCTAAGCTGATTGGATCGGCCTGTGAATGCTATTCAAAATCAATTCATGCCAAGGTACACGTTGGGCTTTGAATATGTGGTTGTAGAGAGATCACGTGGTCAAGTTTCATAGCTGTTGCCACATGCTGCTGAGTTACTGATAGTTTCTTACGCTGCATTTCTAGACAGTTGGTTCTAATTCCTTAATATATTAAAGTAATTGCTGGTCTGAATTTCTTACCATTATTTTGGATTAGATCATTGTACTGTTATTTTGAATTGTTTATTATTTATCATCACCTATTATATTTCATTACCATTTTGCATTAATTTTACTACTAATAAATATATATTTTTGCACATTATTGATTTTTATTTTGTCTTCGAATTAGCGTAAATAAAGAACTCAGACATCAGTTAATTTGTGAAAATTAGTAGGGAATCTCCTTAATTCCAGATCCCTTCCTGTTTTGATAAATAGTATACTGATTATTTTCGCAGAGCTAAAGTTCTGACAACCGGAACAGCTCCAATCATCTCTACAGTCTAAGCAACTGGAAGCTACCAGCATTTCAACACTTTGGTATTGCAGGCTATAAACAGTGCCATTTTTAAATTGGGAAAGCATCTGACCACAATTGTCTTGGTGTGCTCTGATGCTTTAAGGCAGCGGTTCTCAACCTGGGGGTCGCGACCCCTTTGGGGGTCGAACGACCATTTCCCAGGGGTCGCCTAAGACCATCGGAAAACACATATTTCCGATGGTCTTAGGAACCGAGACACCGCTCCTCTGATTCAGTCGATGTGTGGGCGGGATGACACGCTGCCCTGTCACCTGGCCACACCTCCGGGATCCCTCAACAACTCCGCCTCCTCGCCGCTGATTGGCCACCGGAACTGTAGCTCAGGAGAGGCACACAGGCGGCCAATCACCGGCGAGGAGGTGGAGCTTGGAGAGGAGGAGCCGAGCGGCAGCGCGCGTAGATCTAAGAAGATCGAGGGAACTGCCGGAGTAAGTGAAGAGGAGAGCGGCCAGAGAAGGAAGACAGCTGACAGGTAAGTGAGAGAGCGAGCCCAGGCTGGAGCAGGGGTCAGCAAGGTAAGTATCATTGGTGTCAGTGAGAGGAATAGTGCCCCATCATTTGTGTGACTAATACCAACGATGGGGCACTATTTCCTCCCCCCCGCACTGACACCAACGATGGGGCACTATTCCTCCCCCCCACTGACACCAACGATGGGGCACTATTCCTCCCCCCCACTGACACCAACGATGGGGCACTATTCCTCCCCCCCACTGACACCAACGATGGGGCACTATTCCTCCCCCCCACTGACACCAACGATGGGGCACTATTCCTCCCCCCCACTGACACCAAGAATGGGGCACTATTTCCCCCTCCACCACACTGACCCCAAAGATGGGGCACTATTTCCCCCTCCACCACACTGACCCCAATGATGGAGCACTATTCCTCCCACTGACCCCAATGATGGGGCACTATTCCCCCCACTGACACCAATGATGGGGCACTATTCCCCCCACTGACACCAATGATGGGGCACTATTCCCCCCACTGACACCAATGATGGGGCACTATTCCCCCCACTGACACCAATGATGGGGCACTATTCCCCCCACTGACACCAATGATGGGGCACTATTCCCCCCACTGACACCAATGATGGGGCACTATTCCCCCCACTGACACCAATGATGGGGCACTATTCCCCCCACTGACACCAATGATGGGGCACTATTCCCCCCACTGACACCAATGATGGGGCACTATTCCCCCCACTGACACCAATGATGGGGCACTATTCCCCCCACTGACACCAATGATGGGGCACTATTCCCCCCACTGACACCAATGATGGGGCACTATTCCCCCCACTGACACCAATGATGGGGCACTATTCCCCCCACTGACACCAATGATGGGGCACTATTCCCCCCACTGACACCAATGTTGGGGCACTATTCCCCCCACTGACACCAATGTTGGGGCTCTATTCCCCCCACTGACACCAACGATGGGGCACTATTCCCCCCAATGACACCAACGATGGGGCACTATTCCCCCCACTGACACCAACGATGGGGCACTATTCCCCCCACTGACACCAACGATGGGGCACTATTCCCCCCACTGACACCAACGATGGGGCACTATTCCCCCCACTGACACCAACGATGGGGCACTATTCCCCCCACTGACACCAACGATGGGGCACTATTCCCCCCACTGACACCAACGATGGGGCACTATTCCCCCCACTGACACCAACGATGGGGCACTATTCCCCCCACTGACACCAACGATGGGGCACTATTCCCCCCACTGACACCAACGATGGGGCACTATTCCCCCCACTGACACCAACGATGGGGCACTATTCATCCCACTGACATCAGTGATGGGGCACTACTCCTTCCACTGACACCAATGATGTGGCACTAGTCTTCCCACTGCAAAATTACAGTTATGAAGTAGCAACGAAAATAATTTTATGGTTGGGGGTCACCACAACATGAGGAACTGTATTAAGGGGTCGCGGCATTAGAAAGGTTGAGAACCACTGCTTTAAGGGCAGAGGAGAGCTCTAGAGTCTAATAGATCCCAGAGTACCTGTCACTGCCTATTGCTATCGCAGAGGATATTTACATTCCTTGTGATAACAATAAAAGTGCTAAAAAAATAAAGCACCTCTGTCCCCCCCCCCCCGTGCTTGCGCAGAAAGGCGTACGCAAGTGTCAGTCCAGTGTCGGTATGTAAACAGCAATTGCACCATGCATGTGAGGTATCACCATTGACGTCAAATCAAGGGCAGTAATTCTAGCACTAGACCTCCTATGTAAATCTAACATGATAACCTGTAAAATTTTTTTTTTTCGTGCATTAAAATTTAAAAAAGTGTATTTTTTCCAAAGAATTTGCATTTGAAAAACTGCTGCTCAAATGCTGTGTGACATAAATTTCAACACCAACCATTTTATTTTCTATGGCTTCTGTTTTAAAAAAATATATAATGTTTGGGGGTTAAAAGTATTTTTTTAACGAAAAATATTTATTTTTTCATGTGAACAAAAAGTGTCAGAAAAGGCTTGGTGTTAGTAACCACCTAGCGGGGCCTCTAGCATTCCACAGGACAGGATTCCCCAGGGCATGGAGTCTAAGCCCCAGTCTGCTTGTTCACCAGGGCCCCTGATGGTGGGGATGGGCTTGGAGCAGACAGGTACCAGGTTGCGGCCCCTGAGTACACCCGTCCATGGTAGAGAGATCCGCCAGGGGTATGTGCAGGTAGAGAGCCTGACGTGAAGAGGTGGAAGACGGGATCCGAGCGGGATGGATGGCGGAGTAGTAAGCGTGGTCAACGGGCCGGGTCGGTAACAGTGGGATCAGCGTAGTACAAGGCGGCAGGCAGAAGAATAGTCAGGTCACTCGCTGGGGTCGGTAACAGAAGTTCAGATCAGGTATGGGGATTATCCAGAAGAGAGGTCAAACTAGCCAGGGGGTCAGAGCAGGAGAAGTCAGCGGAGGTCAGGTTCAGGCAAGGTCAGCAACGAATCTCAAATAGCAGGAACACAGGAGCAAAGATCAGACCATACGGCAACTTGTGTCTGTGCAGGGTTGGTTTAAGTAGCCCGTCCTGCACTTGACAGGCACAGCCTAGGTCCTAGTGCCTGCCCAGCACCGTCATAGGTGCCGGGTGCGCCTAGGTCCTAGTGCCCTGCTGCCTGCATGTCTTGACAGACACCTACGCATGTGCAGACCCATGCGTCGCGATGGTCCCTGACACTTGGTCTTCAATTTTGTTAGAAGAATGGATGATGTGTGGCATAAGCTTCTATTGTTGGGCATAAAATGCCAGGATAGCACAACCTCCCCCCAAATAACCCCTTTTTAGGAAAGTAGACACCCCAAACTATTTGCTGAGAGGCATGTTGTGTCCATGTAAGATTTTATTTTTTGCCACAAGTTTTTGGAAAATGACCGAATTTTTTTTTTTTTTACACAAAGCTTTCACTTAAATGATATATTGCTCACACATGCCATGGGTATATATGGAATTTCACCCCAAAATACATTCTGCTACTTCTCCCAAGTATGTGGATACCACATGTGAGATTTTATGGCACTCATTTTGTCAACTTGTGACAAAAAAATTAAATCTTCCATGTACTGCATTTTAGCAGCTCAAGAAATGTGATAGGCAGTCAGAAAGTAAAAGCTGCATAAATCCCAGTATCTATGCCATAGTTTGTAGACACTATAACTTTCACACAAACCAATCAATATACACTTATTGGGATTTTTTTTACCAAAGACATGTAGCAGAATACATTTTGGCCTAAATTTATGATTTGAGTTTATTGGATATTTTTCATAACAAAGTGGAAGTTTTTTTCAAAGTTTTCAGTCTTTTTTTGTTTATATCACAAAACATTAAAATCCCAGTGGTGGTCAACACCACCAAAAGAAAGCTTTATATGTGTGGAAAAAAGGATTTATATTTCATTTGGGTACAGCGTTGCATGACCACAGAATTACAAAGTAGCGCAATGCTGAATAGCATATAATGTTCTGCACAAGTGGTTAAAATGGCACTACTTTATCTTGACAATATTATGCATCATTCAGGCACATTTTTATAAAAAGCTAGTACAAGTTATTGGGTTTAAATTAAACCACTGGCAAGTTCTTGTTGTATAACTAGGTACTGCAGCTGGTAGACAGTAAATGCTGTCAACCTCATCTTGAACTAATGGCCATGTTCCCCTCCTATAATACCACCGGCCTCCTGCTGTGGCTATGCAAATGTGACATTCTCAAGGCCATCAATTGTTAGGGCTAGATTTTCATCAGTGGAGCCTGCTAACAATAAATATTTTGTGCTCCAAATGACACTCTCTTTGCTAGGACCTCCTCTGCAGGACTAATAAGACTTGCATGCCTTTTGTTAAGGATTACATTTAGGAAATTAGAAAAACAATGTAGATACAATTAAAATGGGTTTATCTTTAAGAAGAAAGATTTACGCTTTTAGGATTGACTGACCATTTTTTTTTAGGATTTTCAAAGATTCCAGAACAGGTAGAAGTAAGGCTCCATTCACACTAGGGCATTTCAAATCACGGGCAGATTAGTCATGATTCTGCCCATGGTTTGAAAATGCGCTGTGAAAACGCAAATTTGAGCATTCAGGTGCCATTCATTTCAAACGTTACGCAACGTTTTTTGGGTGTCGCACATCAGGCAATTTTGTTTGTGCTATTGCAGCGCATTTGTCGTGTGGAAACACTCACCGTGTTTGTGGCAAAAATGTCCCACATTGAAATGAATGGCACCTGAACACTCGAATGCACATTTTCCCGTTTTCACAGCACACTTTCCAATCACAGGCAGAATTGCGGCGATTCCACGATCTCTTTGAAACGCCCTAGTGTGAATGGAGCCAATCTCAAAGTTTTAAAAATCCTTCAGAAAAAGAACCAACATATGTTTACATTAATAATTCAAATTGAAATACAGTTGTGGCCAAAATTATTCAACCCCCACTGAAATTGAGTGTTTTGGCCAGTTTGACATTGCTTTTGATCATTCAGTCATCTTGCTTACATTTACATTAAAGAGGCACTTGTAGGTCAGACAAATATAACATAACAGTTATAATGAAATAACCACAAATGTCTTTTCTGTGCTCACAGCATTATCAGTTTTATTCAACCCCCAAGTGACATTCAATCTTAGTACTTAGTACAGCATCCTTTTACAGTTATAACAGCTTTTAAACGTGAAGCATAGCTTGACACAAGTGTCTTGCAGCGATCTACGGGTATCTTCGCCCATTCTTCATGGGCAAAGGCCTCCAGTTCAGTCACATTCTTAGGCTTGCGCACTGCAACTGCTTTCTTTAAGTCCCACCAGAGGTTCTCAATCGGATTTAAGTCTGGTGACTGCGATGGCCACTCCAAAATGTTCCAGCCTTTCCTCTGCAACCATGCTCTAGTGGACTTGGAGGTATGCTTGGGATCATTGTCCTGTTGAAAGGTCCAACGTCTCCCAAGCCTCAGGTGTGTGACGGACTGCATCACGTTTCCATCCAATATCTCCTGGTACTGAAGAGAATTCATGGTACCTTGCACACGCTGAAGCTTCCCTGTACCTGCAGAAGCAAAACAGCCCCAAAGCATGATTGACCCTCCACCATGCTTCACAGTAGGCAAGGTGTTCTTTTCATCATAGGCCTTGTTCTTCCTCCTCCAAACATAGCGTTGATCCATGGGCCCAAACAGTTCTAATTTTGTTTCATCAGTCCACAGAACACTATCCCACAACTTTTGTGGTTTGTCCACATGGCTTTTGGCATACTGCAGTCGACTCTTCTTATTCTTTGGAGACAGCAAGGGGGTACGCCTGGGAGTTCTGGCACGGAGGCCTTCATTACGCAGTGTGCGTCTTATTGTCTGGGCTGAAACTTCTGTACCCACATCTGACAAATCTTTTCTCAGTTCCTCAGCAGTCACACGGGGACTTCTCTCCACTCTACGCTTCAGGTAGCGCACAGCAGTCGAAGTCAGCATCTTCTTTCTGCCACGACCAGGTAGCGTTTCAACAGTGCCCTTTGCCTTGAATTTGCGAATGATGCTTCCTAAGGTGTCTCTTGGTATGTTTAACATCTTTGCAATCTTCTTATAGCCATTGCCCTTCCTGTGAAGAGAAATCACCTCTTCTCTTGTCTTCCTGGACCATTCTCTTGCCTTCACCATGTTTGTAACCACACCAGTAAATGTCTAGAAGGAGCTGAGTATCACAGTCATTTTAAAGCTGCCTAATTGGTGCTTATTATGCTTGATTGCTGCTCGGTGACATCCACAGGTGTTTTCAATACCTGATGGAAAGCACCTGTATGAACCTCTGTTCTTCAGAGTGGTAGTCTTTAAGGGGTTGAATAATTGTGGCAATGAAGAAACCACATAAGAACCATTTACTACTGTATTACATAAACAATTGATGTCATTTTAGTTGCATTTGGGTAGTTACAACGTCCTTGTAGGATTTGATTCTGAATACAATTCCAAATGTACACTATAGTCCCTAAACCCCTTTACAGCATTGGGGGTTGAATAATTTTGGCCACAACTGTATATCAATTATTTTCACTTAGCTGTTACGTCCCCTTTAAGCATATGTTTTTTAACAGACAGTTCGGATCCACTCAATATTAGAAGTCAAACACAAAATTACTTTCAGATAAAAAATTAAAATTGTTAAAAAAAAGAACAAAAGGTCCACTGAGCAAGAAATAGTCAGTATTCATTAAAACTGTAATACCAGTTTAAACAAAACTTTCACCATCTGTTCCACCCTGAAATTACACTTGCAAAAACAAAGTAAATCACTCTAGCGCCATTAACAAGTAAAACTGAAGGTTTGCTGTCTGAATAACTTACAGTGTGTGTATGAAAGGCTACATCTGTGCTATCTGTCTTCTCTCTTGCATACAGAGTTTAAATACAAGACTAGACAATCGTGAATCCAAGGACAGAAACCAACAATGAATCTTGTCTAATGAAAGTATCTGATGGAGCAAGAACAGCACTTCTAGTATATGAATCATAACCTTCCTGTGTGCTAATATGTATGAAGCCAGAAATGACCTTCACATACCTGCTTGGTCTCTTGTTTTTGCGTACTTATTTTTGATGTACATAGGCAGAATCTGTTTTTGTTGCTGTTTTTTTTATGTATCAGTGGTTGTGGCTCTTAAACATTATACTCCTGGAACTGCATATCTAGTAAGAAATTACATCATATGCCAAAGGCAGTGGTCCTTGTTCTGTGGTCCAAGGGTCACGTGTAGCCCTTGGTATTCAGTTTGTGGCTGTTGCTTCCCAGTAGCCAGTCAGTGTTTAGTTTTTTTTATCAGGTTAGGATATTGAAAAATACAGGAAGTTAGCTTAAATTGTGGCCCTATGTCATGTGATCTGTGAAATAGGAAAACATGAGAAAACTTTTACTTGTTCTACATTTTATGCTTTGCTAATGAGATGGTCAGTGAAAGTACTCTGCGCAGCACCGTATGTGCAGTTCACGAACTGCTGCATGATACTACATTCCCTGTACTGGCAGAACTTCTGCAGTGTGCCACGGTACCTACACTGCCAGAAGGCCAATGGGGGAAAAAGAATTTGGTTTATTTCCTTCACACTTTTATATTTTAGGGTGCATTTGGCTATGCCAAATATCAAATGTGAAGACCATAATTTGACTGCATATTACAACCTCTGACAGTCTTAAGTAGTATGTCCACAATAAGTGGATGAGCTGTGGTTGCAGGTCATTATATATAGGCACGGTGTTGATATTTTTGGACTGATGTCCTCAGTTTCTCACCATCTCCAGCTGTTAAGTGTTTAGTGCTCTATAGTATTAGATATACTAGTTGTAATATTATGTGGGACCCTTTGGTAATGTCAAAGGCTGCACTTCAGATGCCCTTTATTTAGTAAGTTGATCAGTGCTAATGTCATTAGCATTTACTTAGTTCCATGTTACTAAGCTTCTGTAAGATGTGTTCCTTAATGAGGTAGTAAACAGCACACAGAAAAAAAAGAGCCTCTGCATAATAATGTCATAATGTGTTAGGAAGCATCGCATACTAGCACATTATGACAGACATACATTAGAATGAAGCCCTCCAGAGGCATGCTGTTCCAGCTGCCAGGGCTTCCATCTTCTTCCTGAGTTACCAGGCTTTGGCCATTTGAATAGCCGAGCCATGATGCCGCAGCGCAGAGCTCTGTAGGGATGGCACAACCCATTCAGAACCCAGTGCTCATGCACCAGGTGATGTCACCAGCTGCTACTAAAGTAAATATCTCCTAGGTGGTGCATGTTTAGGAGATATTCACTGTACCTACTAGTAAACCTTATTATAGGCTTACCTGTAGAGATAAATCAAACAGGTGAATTTACTACCATATTAATGTCTGCTTAACAAGCACTTGTTTTTCTCTTTTCCTGTAGGGCAAGATTTCCCGTAGGTTGGGCTCAGGAGATTTCTATGTTGCATCATAATCCAGGCTGTGTTGAGAGAGCCAGGGGGGCAGAGACAGAGGGGCTTCATGCACTGGCCCTGCACGTTTGTTATCTGGCCAATCCTTTATGAGTATGTAATTAATGGGTCAGACCTGAATTTAACAAATATGCTTAACCGTTTTTAGAAGGGTTTTTACCTACAGGCTTTCTGGTTTTCTGAGTTTAAGGTGCAGGGATAGTGTCCAGGCCTAATGGCATTAGGCCTCTGGGCCACCAGGAACTACTTGATGTTAAAGGATACTACCCATGCTAATCCTTTTGAGGAGGTTGAGCTGGGGATACTAAAATCACACTAGAACCTGGACTGGTCTTTTCTGCAGTTACCACCTGTAACAGAGAAAAAACTGAAACCTCTGTTGGATGCTACTACTGCTGTAGGTAAGAAAAATCTGATCCATTCAGGCACTGTCAGCCTAGAAACATTTGCTACTGCTTGGGTATTCCAACCATCCATGTTCTGTTCTTTAAATAAATCTTTAAAATACTTTCATGGATTAGGTTGTTTTACTGCAAGGAAACATAAGAAGTGAGTACTATGCGTGGTTAAAAGTTTAATCTCAATATGGGGCTCCATTTGCAATACATGAGGCCCATTTGAGTTGAGAGTCTACAGCATGGTCTCATTTTTTCACCTTTGTGGAGGCTCAGACTTACAGTTTTCTTAATTAACTATACAGGTACATAGTGTTTTAATAACTTGAAGACAGAAACTTCTAAGAGTCTTATCAAATGAGCTACACATCAATTACAGAGACTGCAAATGGGCAATTCAATAGCTTCAATTGTAAGCATTACATTTTGGCGTTTTTGATAATGAACCGTCTTACTATTGCTATATTTAACCCTTTCCCACCTCCCTCCTCTTTAGAGTACTAAAAGCCAGGAGTCGGAGGTGGGCATTCAGGTCATGTGACTGCTGTGATTGGCTGTCACAGCAGTCACATGATTGAAAAGCTTCCAATCACAAGTATTCATTGGGAGATTATCGATCTCCACCAGCTACCAACACGGGAGTGTGCAAGGAGCGCGCTCTTAGCACGGTAAGTTGTATACGCATATATGTGGCTTTTTGGCGTTAAGGCTCATCCACCGAGAGGCCACATATATGTGTATGGTCAATGGGAAGTGGTTAAAAAAAAGTAGTGTCCCGCAGCCACCAAGAATTTGCACACAGGCCCATAGAGCCCCTAGTATCCTTCCGGATGTGCTTGCAAATCCTGATTGGCAGCCCACAAATTCTGCAGCACCTGTACTTTCCCCATTCACTGCCCAACCCGGAAACAGCAAATTTAACTACTCCCCTTGATTTTTTGGAGCTGTTTTTCACGGGAGATCTGTATGCATTGATTGTGGATCAAAGCAATTTATATGCAGAACAGTTTATCGTAACCCAAATTCAAACCTTGCCAAACCATTTGCATGGAAATCTATTATGGTTTCTGAATTTGACATTTTTTTGGACGTAACCCTCAACATGGGCATTACTAAAAAAAAATGAATTGCAGTTGTATTGGTCCACAGACCCGATTGATCATATGCTTGTGTTCTCTGCTGCCATGGCCAGGCATAGATATGAGACGATAATATGTTTTATGCATTTCAACGACAATACACTCTGTCGTCTTCGGGGTGACCCTGAATTTTACCGGCTCTAAAAAATTCAGAGCCTCGTAAATCCCTTTAACCAAAAATTTGCAGATGTCTATACTCCCCAGCAAAACATCTGCGTTGATGAGTCCATCATTAATTTTTCTGACTGCCTTGAATTCAAACAATTTTTCCCCAGAAAGCTTGTCAGATATGGGGTCAAGATGTATAAGACCTGTGAGAGGGCAACAGGCTATACATATGTTTTGGATTTACGAGGGAAAAGATAGTCATGTGGAGCCCCTCAGATGCCCAGACTACATGGGGAGCAGTGCCAAGATAATTTAGGACTTGGTGCCATCCTTTTTCCATATGGGGTACAACTTATACGTGGACAATTTTTATTAAAGCATGCCACTATTTAGACATTTGTACAATCCTGGAATTGGCGCATGTGGCACTGTGCGACCTAATCGCTGGGGCTTTCCCCAATGGCTTGTAAATACCCATCTTAGAAAGGGGAAAAAAGCCTGCTTGAGAAATGAAGAATTGCTCACAGTGAAGTGAAAGGACAAACGGAATGTTTTCGTCCTGTCTTCCATTCATATAGACACAACCATCCAAATTGCCATGGCAGCTGGTGTTGTTGAAAAGTCTCTCTGTGTCTACGACTATAAACTTAACATGGGAGGGGTGGACTTCAATGACCAGATGATGAAGCCGTACTTAGTTTCCCGAAAAGCCAGGCGCTGGTACAAAAACGTGTCTGTTTATTTATTTCAATTGGCTCTATATAATGCTTTTGTGCTTTACAAAGAAACTGGATGAAGTGGATCCTTACAAAAATTCCAGCAAGAGATCATCATGGCCCTTTTGTATCCAGAAGGTGTTGTGGCCCAAACCCCCAACCCAGATGCAGTTAGCCAGCTGCATGAGAGGCATTTTCCCAATGCCATTCCTGGTACCCCAACCCTAAGGACACCCCAAAAAAGATGTTGTGTATGTAGCAGACATGGAATTAGGTATGACACCTGCTTTTTTTGTCCCTCCTGTCCTGTCCTGGCCATCCTGGTCTCTGCCTCAAGGACTGCTTCTGACGCTACCACACGCTAGTGGAGTATTAGTATAGGGTACAGCATGGTACAGTTCAGGACATATATTTACACAGGGTCTTGAAAGATGTTAGATATTCAGGAAACTGGCTATCGCATTTTGAGAGACCATACAATCTGGTTTAAAAAGTTAAAGCTTAAAAAAAGGAAAAGTAAAAAAAAAACATAAAAAGTGCAAATTCCCCCCCCAAAAAATTTTAAAAACCAAAAATCGTTTTTATGTTGTCATTGTTGTTACTGTTCTACTGTTACAATTTTACTGTTTTATTGTTACTGTTTTACTGTTAACCATTGCTGTTTTCTTTGCAGGAATGCCATTCAGCTACAGCACCAACTTGTTTATTCTGACAGGAACTTGCTCTCAGAATGAACATAAGTCAGTGTGGGCAGCACTGTTGGATGAGATTTTTAATCTGCAGTTAAAAAAGAGCATATATGCCAAACCATGGGGGCCTGGGGTGGCCAGTGGGTGGATAGCCCCCATGCTTCGACATATATTTTTATAATATTTTTTGGCACATATTTCAATAGAAAAGTTGTTTTATTGAGTTACTGTTTTATTGTTAACCATTGCTCTTTTTTTTTTGCAGGAATGCCATTCAGCTGCACTACCAAATACTTAAATAGTGGGTCCTTATGAGCTACCATGATGTTAGAAAAGTAAATTTAATGTGTTAAGTCAATAATGTGAATTTTTTCCAAATGAAATAAAATAAAATAAAATGAGAAATGAAATGGAAATACTGGGTTGTCTACACTCTGCACATACTCATACCAATGTGTTATAGCAAAATCAAAATTATAAACTGTGTCCCGCTCCGCTGACAATCAAAATAAGTAATAGAAATGAGATACAGTCCAAAACAAATTATATGTGATATTACAGTCACGCTTCTACTACAAAAATTGTCCTTATTCAATCTGTGACTTTCACACTCCTGGTGATGTGACAAAGATGATTTGCGTGCAATCCACCAATAATATGTGCACCTTTACCGGCTGTGCTCTCACCTGGTATATATGACCAAACTGTTAAGTGTCCTTTTAATTGGACTTTGAGCTAGATGGAAATATCACTATTCACAGTTAGGGGTCCCCTAACTTCCTTAGGACTCTTCCTCCATAAGTATATGTGCCTTAAAGCGTAATAAAGAACATGGTGCCTTATCTTCTTTTTAAAACATTTATTAAATAAAGTAGTGTACTCACATGTAATTCAAATAAAAATCACTTTAAAACGTTGTAAAATCAATCCACAGTGTGCCTTTGTAATATGTAGTATACTTGCTGTGTGTTGTCTTTAAGCGTTGTGACGTCAGAGCCCCTCTACTCTGTTACCATTGCACGGGGCATGCACAGTTTTAAAGCATGTCATGTTTGGTATCTATTTACTAGGCATACCTTCATTGTTTATACTTTACAAATAATTGCCCAATATATTGTGTTTTTGTGCATTAAAAGTAAAAAAAGCATTTTATTTTTCTCAAAACATTTGCATTTGAAAAATTCGCTCCGCTAGTACTATGTGACATAAAAAATTTCAGCACCCACCATTTTATTCACTAGGGTGTCTTCTTTAAAAACTATATAAAGTTTGGGGGGTTCAAAGTAATTTCCTAACAATAAATACTGATTGTGATGTGTAGCATAAACGTCTACTGGTGGGCATAAAATGCCCCCACCCCCCAAAACAACCCCTTTTTGGAAAGTAGACACCCCAAACTATTTGCTGAGAGGCATGTTGAGTCAATAGAAGAATTATTTTTTTTACCACAAATTTTTGGAAAATGACAACAAAATTTTTTTTTTTTTTTTACACAAAGCTGTCACTAAACGATTTATTGCTCACACATGCCATGGGTATATGGTGAAATACTCCACAAAATACATTCTGCTACTTCTCCCAAGTATGGGGATTTCACATGTGAGAGAATTTTTGGCAGTCTAGCCAAGTACAGGACCCCAAAATCCAATAAGCACCTTCAGGCTTTTAAAGGGCTTTATTTCCTCGTTACACTTCCTGACTACATATAACAGTTTCTATAACAGAGGCCCTGAAATGCCAGGATAGCACCAAACCCCCCTTTTTGGAAAGTAGACACCCCAAAGAATTTGATAGGAAGCATGGTGAGTATTTTGAAGATTTTGTTTGTTGTCACAAGTTTTTGGAAAATTAAGAAAGATAACAAAAACATACTCTTTTCTTTTCTTTTTTTTATATTTCAAAACCTTGTGAGCAAAAATGAGATCTGCAAAATACTCACTATGCCTCTTTTTATTCTACTTATCTGCTTTCCAAAAAGGGGTCATTTGGGGGGGAGGTTTGGCGCTATCCTGGCATTTCAGATTTCAGGTCCTCCGAAACTGTGATAGGTAGTGAGGAAGTGAAATGAGGAAGTTACGCACCTTCAGGCTTTCAATTGGTCATTGGATTTCAGGCTCTTGTATGTGGCTAGTTTCCCAAAACATCTCACACATGTGGTATCCCCATACTCAGCAGAAGTAGCAGAATGTATTTTGGGGTGTAATTCCACATATACCCATGGCTTGTGTGAGCAATATATCATTTAAGTGACAAATGTGTGTAAAAAAAAAATGTTTCTGTCATTTTCCAAAAACTTGAGGAAAAAAATAAATCTTCCATGGACTCACCATGCCTCTCAGCAGATATCTTATGGTATCTACTTTCCGAAAAGGGGTAATTTGGGAGTGTTTATACTGTCCTGGTATTTTAGCACCTCAAGAAATGTGATAGGAAGTCAAAAAGTGTAAATTCCATTGTCTATACCAGAGCTTGTAGATGCTATACCTTTCACACAAAGCAATCAATATACACTTATTGGGATTTTGTTTTTACAAAACTTGCAGCAGAATACATTTGAGTTTTTAGGATATTTTTTATGACAGAAATGAGAAAATATTGTTTTTTTTTAATTTTCGGTGTTTTTTTGTTTACAGTGAAAAAAATTAAAATGCACACATGATCAAATACTGCCAAAAGAAAGATCTATTTATGTGGAAAAAGGACATAAATTTAATTTATGTACAACATTTTATGACCAAGCAATTGTCAGTTATACTGGTGCAGCACTGTATAGCAAAAAATGGCATAAATTGCAGTATCTATACCATAGTTTATAGATGTTATACCTTTCACACAAAGCAATCAATATATAGTTATTGGAATTTTTTTACCAAAGATATGTAGCAGAATACATTTTGGCCTAAATTTATGACTAACATTGAGTTTACTATATATTTTTTATAGCCAAAATTAAAAAAATATAATTTTTTTTTTTAATTTTCGGTCTTTTTTTGTTGATAGCACAAAAAATAAAAAGGTGATCAAATGCCACTAAAAGAAAGCTCTATTTGTGTGAAAAAAGGACATAAATTTAATTTGGGTACAGCATTGCATGACCACGCAATTACCAGTTGAAATGCAGTGCAGTGCCGAATAGAAAAAAAAGGCCTGGTCAGGAAGGGGGGTAAATCCTCAGGAGGGCACGTGTTTAATGGAGGCTTCCAAAATCCCCCACAACCATTGGGACAAGGTTTTGGGGGAGAGGCCCTTGTCCTCATCAACATGGGGACAAGGTGTCCTGCCAGAGGGACCCGTCTTGAAATGTATCCTCCCCATATCAATGGCATATGGCCTGGAAAAGTTCAGAAAGGGGGCATGCTCATTCCTCCATTTCCTGGCCAGCCAGACTGTATGCTCTGATGTGAGTTTGGTATGGTTTATAGGAGGCACATACTTTTGTTTTTTTTTTGTTTTTGTTTTTTGTTTTTGGTGTGATTACCCCTGAAGGGTCTGATATGAGAATTGGAGAGGAC
This sequence comes from Staurois parvus, assembly GCF_062004578.1. NCBI lineage: Eukaryota > Metazoa > Chordata > Amphibia > Anura > Ranidae > Staurois > Staurois parvus. The sequence continues at coordinate 3,964,854 of NW_028318546.1, forward strand.
TCCATGCTGTTTTTTTGCATGGGGTCCTCCTTGGCAATCCTACCCTTTTTTTTTTTTTCCTGGGATCTCCCATTAACACCTACAGTTGTGGCCAAAATTATTCAACCCCCAATGCTGTAAAGGGGTTTAGGGACTATAGTGTACATTTGGAATTGTATTCAGAATCAAATCCTACAAGGACGTTGTAACTACCCAAATGCAACTAAAATGACATCAATTGTTTATGTAATACAGTAGTAAATGGTTCTTATGTGGTTTCTTCATTGCCACAATTATTCAACCCCTTAAAGACTACCACTCTGAAGAACAGAGGTTCATACAGGTGCTTTCCATCAGGTATTGAAAACACCTGTGGATGTCACCGAGCAGCAATCAAGCATAATAAGCACCAATTAGGCAGCTTTAAAATGACTGTGATACTCAGCTCCTTCTAGACATTTACTGGTGTGGTTACAAACATGGTGAAGGCAAGAGAATGGTCCAGGAAGACAAGAGAAGAGGTGATTTCTCTTCACAGGAAGGGCAATGGCTATAAGAAGATTGCAAAGATGTTAAACATACCAAGAGACACCTTAGGAAGCATCATTCGCAAATTCAAGGCAAAGGGCACTGTTGAAACGCTACCTGGTCGTGGCAGAAAGAAGATGCTGACTTCGACTGCTGTGCGCTACCTGAAGCGTAGAGTGGAGAGAAGTCCCCGTGTGACTGCTGAGGAACTGAGAAAAGATTTGTCAGATGTGGGTACAGAAGTTTCAGCCCAGACAATAAGACGCACACTGCGTAATGAAGGCCTCCGTGCCAGAACTCCCAGGCGTACCCCCTTGCTGTCTCCAAAGAATAAGAAGAGTCGACTGCAGTATGCCAAAAGCCATGTGGACAAACCACAAAAGTTGTGGGATAGTGTTCTGTGGACTGATGAAACAAAATTAGAACTGTTTGGGCCCATGGATCAACGCTATGTTTGGAGGAGGAAGAACAAGGCCTATGATGAAAAGAACACCTTGCCTACTGTGAAGCATGGTGGAGGGTCAATCATGCTTTGGGGCTGTTTTGCTTCTGCAGGTACAGGGAAGCTTCAGCGTGTGCAAGGTACCATGAATTCTCTTCAGTACCAGGAGATATTGGATGGAAACGTGATGCAGTCCGTCACACACCTGAGGCTTGGGAGACGTTGGACCTTTCAACAGGACAATGATCCCAAGCATACCTCCAAGTCCACTAGAGCATGGTTGCAGAGGAAAGGCTGGAACATTTTGGAGTGGCCATCGCAGTCACCAGACTTAAATCCGATTGAGAACCTCTGGTGGGACTTAAAGAAAGCAGTTGCAGTGCGCAAGCCTAAGAATGTGACTGAACTGGAGGCCTTTGCCCATGAAGAATGGGCGAAGATACCCGTAGATCGCTGCAAGACACTTGTGTCAAGCTATGCTTCACGTTTAAAAGCTGTTATAACTGTAAAAGGATGCTGTACTAAGTACTAAGATTGAATGTCACTTGGGGGTTGAATAAAACTGATAATGCTGTGAGCACAGAAAAGACATTTGTGGTTATTTCATTATAACTGTTATGTTATATTTGTCTGACCTACAAGTGCCTCTTTAATGTAAATGTAAGCAAGATGACTGAATGATCAAAAGCAATGTCAAACTGGCCAAAACACTCAATTTCAGTGGGGGTTGAATAATTTTGGCCACAACTGTATACTAGACCCTCTTCTAGGATACGTTTTCTTGCAATAGGTTGTATATTTGTACAGACAGTTCACAGGCAGGTTAAGAGCATAAGACCATCCCCCAGACATGTTACTTAAAGTCATTTTGCATTTTTAAGGTTTCACTTTAACCACTTCAATACCGGGCACTTTTACCCCCTTCCTGCGCACGCCAATTTTCAGGTTTCAGAGCTCTCACACTTTCAATGACAATTGAGCGGTCATGCATCACTGTACCCAAACTAAATTTTTTACATTTTGTTCATACAACTAGAGCTTTATTTTGGTGGTATTTAATCACCACTGGGGTTTTATTTATTGCTAAATTAACAAAAAAAGACCGACCATTTTGAAAAATAACCACGTTTTTCTTTTTCTGTTATAAAAGTTTGCAAATAAATAATTGTTCTGCATAAATTTAGGCCAAGATGTATTCTGCTACATGTCTTTGATGAAAATAACCCAAATCAGTATTTATTATTTAGTCTGTAGGAAAGTTATAGAGTTCACAAACTATGGTATAGATCTGAAAATTGATCAATCCTGAAGTACTGACAGCCAATCTAATTTCTTGCGGCCCAAAAATGTCAGAACAGTACGGATAGCTCCCACATGACCCCTTTTTGCAAAGTAGACAGTCCGATGTATTTCATAAGAGGCATGGCAAGTTTTTTTGAAGTTGTAATTTTTTTGTCATTTTTCGGAAAATGAAGACATTCAAAAAAATATTTTCACATTTTTTTACATACTCTCACCAGTGCAGTACAGCATCATCATATAACTGGTGTGGTGGTGATCAGGGACACTGACTGGTGACAGTACGAAAAAAAAAATATAATTTTTTTAACTTTTTTCTATTTTTTTTATTATTTTTTAATTTTTTATTAAATGTTTACTCTTTTTTTTCATATTTCATTATGACCAAAGTAGTACAATGTTTTTTTTTTTTACAAAATTTGATTATAGCAAAGAATTTCTTTGCTATAAGCAAGCATTTAACTGAATGACATTGATTAATTCAGGTTTTTTTTGTTGTGATTAGCTGTGATTGACCACGGCTAATCACATGACACAGATGGGCTGTGATTGGCCCAGCCTGTGGATGTCATCGCTGTGACCATTCACAGCTAGACACACTTGTATACAATGGATGGCATGAAAGAAAGCCATACATTGTACACAACTGTCATGTGACCTGCTGTGATTGGTCACAGCAGGTCATATGGTACTGGCAATGGGGCTGGTACACAGATCTGTCATCGGCAGTATCCGAGGTACACGGCCGGTGACAGACCGCGCCACAGCGCGGCCCTGTGGCCATATGGCGTCCTCCTGGAGGGACAAAGTGTTCGCCCAGCCTCCATCTGGCCATAGGCCAGGCGGCAAGTGGTTAAGCATTATTAAAATCACTGCCTAGTGCAGTGTCCCTTCCCGTGTCATTTGTTTGACAATCTCTTACCTATTAGCCTGAAAAATGTCCATTACTTATTTCTAAAATTCACCTTCTTTTGACTTCAATGGGGTAAAGAGTCGGCATTGGAAGTTCGAAAACTGAACTCATGTGTGTTTGGCTCATCACTAGTGACATATGAGGTACCTGTTGTAAGGTGTAGTCAAAAGTGGAGCTTTGGCTGGGGGTTGATGTGTTATATTGATGGTGAGGTACAAAGTCAGAATCCAGAAGCGTGGTTGGAGATAGGCAGGGTCAAACACAGAGTAATGTAAAATCGTCAAGCAAAGAGTAATCCAGGAATCAGGCGGAAATCAACGTCCAGAAGTTCAGCAGCTAAGCAGTATAGCACACCCAGGGAAACAGATCCAACAAACAGGCACAGTCCATAGGAAGTCCTGCAATTTAAAAGATATATTCACCTTTGTAAACATGTTATATGTTCCACCCATTTTTAAAACAGGTTCTAAAAACGGTTTGAACATGAAGCATGTTCCCATAGCCACAACCGCCGCCCATTGCCCCCTCTCCTGACAGATAGTAGTCTCCCTGTACTATCTGTCAAATTTGAACCGTGCAGTAATGCGAGCTCCAACCACAAGGCTGCATCATTCATTAACGGATTTCTGTGAATGAATGAACTGCAAGACCCAACAGCCTTGCTGCAGGCTTGTAGTTTTCAATTAACTATGATGGTTCCATGGAGCGCCATGATAGTTCATTGAAGCTTCTTGTCACAATAGCTCCTTGCTCGTACTTCCTATACACCAAGCAGATATTCTGGCAGGTCCGCAGAAGACCTGCATGGCATCAGTGATGTACTGATCACTGGTGCAATGCTATCCAGGCTCCTGTAGACAAAAATAATAAATGCACATTTTTTTTTACCTGGAAATGTGCATTTATTATTTTTATCTAAAAGGTGAACTTATCCTTTAAGCTGATCTGATTGCAGATTGATTGCAGCAGGAAGACAGGTGGGGCTAGGGAGTTCTGGGAGCAGAGGTACAATGCAAGGTGTACACTGCAAGACTCAGGCTCCCCAGTGACAAAGTGAACAGTGCTGCAGCCAAAAGACAGAAGGACTCAAGTTCAATCCTAGGCACATGACAATAATTTTTATTATTACCTGTAGTCTTGTCTGCTACCATCCAGATCTGCACCAGAAGACTACTCCATTCTGAAATGTCATAAAGCTGCATATATCTCTCTCCCGCTCTCTCTCTCTCTCCCTCTCTCTCTCCCTCTATCTCCCTCTTTCTCTCTCTCCCCCCCCTCCCTCCCCCTTCCCCCCCCCTCTCTCCCTCTCCCCCCCTCTCTCCCTCTCCCCTTTCCCCTCCTCTCTCTATCTCCCTCCCCCTCTCCCCCCTCCTCCCCTCTCTCTCTCTCCCTCCCTCTCCCCCCCTCTCTCCCTTTCTCTCCATTCCTCACTCACTCCCTCCCTCCCTCAAATTTGTCTGAGTATGTGTGAACAGCGGCATCCAGGTTGTCCATCCTATGTTCTAGCTCATATGTACTGACCCCCCAGATCACAAATTTTCTTTAGATAGTTTGCCCGTTATATGGTCAGAGGTCTGTTTAAGGGCTCTGTGCAACATCTTCTCGAATTGCTTGAGAAGGCCATGTTGTGCAGGGTCAGGGGTAGAGGGTGAACAAGGTGTCGTCATGTCATTGTCTGACTCACCATCAAAAATGCTGTGTGCAGGGTCTGGCTGCAGGGCTGCATATGAGAAAGAGTTTGTCTGTGCTGTGGAGCCGGTGGCCATTTTGGATGAGGCTCGAGCCAGGGCTTCCTTAATCGGTTTAGCCTGGGGCCAGGGGTGGACTGACCATTTGGAAACTCGGGCACTGCCCTAGGGCCCGGGGTCAGTAGGGGCCCCATGAGATGCCACTGGTACCTTTTTCATAGGCTTTTTTGAGTTTGGGCAAGGACACAGGGGCCCCATGATCCCCTATTGCGTGGGGGCCCCATGAGTTGTCAGTCCGCCCCTGCCTGGGGCTAATGTTTTGCAGTTCCCCGGACCATCTTATCAGGTCCCTGGGGTACCGCTTATGAAGCGGAGGGGTTTGCGGAGCGTGGGCAGACAGGGAGCGGCTCAGGAGAGGTGTCAAGGTCCTACCTTTTCCTAGAGGTTATGTTACTCCATGTGCTGGCATCCATCTTGGATTTCTGCTGAGCATGGTGGGAATCTTTTATGCCTTCAGGTCTCTGAGGTCCATCCCCCAGAGGGGTGTGGCTGAGTACATATAAGCCTGTGATCCGCACATGCTCTTTGCACTTGTGTCTTTGTCTTGCTACAGCTCTGTGTATACGCTCGTGACTCTTCTGGTATCTGACTCGGCTTGTGACTAAGACCATTCTCTGTGTTTTCCTTCGATCTGACCTTCCGTTGCTGAACCCGGCCCGTGACCTGTGATTCTCTGTCTACTGTTCTGTACCGTTTTGTCCCGTTGTTGTTGACCCAGCCTGCCTGACTACGCTATTGTCATTCTCACCAGCTACACCCAATTGGCGGCGGCCATTACCGCATCCGGGGTGTCTCGGGGGCCGCGACCTGGTTCCTGGCTGCGTCAAGTCCATCCCCACCATCAGGGGCCCTGGTGAAGGGCAGCCTGGGACTTAGACTCCGCGCCCTGAGGGACTTCGGTCTGTTGGTGGTGGTTGTCGTCAGCCAGTGCGTTACCCTGCCACTAGGCCTACCTGTCCGTCCCACAGCCCTGCCCTGACAAGAGGCTTCTTCTCCCACTATGCAGCGGAGCCTCAGGTGGACATGCACGGACCGGAGATTCCGTGCATGCGCACCCCTGCATCATCTCATTTCCGCTGACTGGCTCAAAGCCAATACTGCCTGGAGGGAGTTGGAAAAGAAGCAGTAGCAAGCATGGGGGTGACACATATCCTGCTTGCAGCCAGTAGTGCAGTGGCGGAGGAGGGGGTGGGGGAAGAAAGGAGGAAGGTGGGCACAGAAGAGCATTCAAGGCTAGTTGTCTTTGATATCCAACAAAGATAAGGTATAGGTAGAAGAATTCTTGCTTTCAGCTATGTGTTAGCATAGAAAGGAACAGGTGTCAGCATAGTGACTAGGGCCAGAGATCGATGTGTTGTAAGTGCAATATTTAACTGAGGGAAGTTTGGGAGATCATTAAGATGTTTTGGTCCATGTATGTTTATGTATAACATGGAACCACGTTCTGCCATTTGGCAGAAGAACAAGCTGCTGGAGGCATATCAAGCCTGTCAATATTTTAAATCAGTAAGCACATACTTTCAATCAATCACAGTCCCACATATTCGCTGGTCAGTGATAACATTTATAAGTAACTGATAATGTGTAAATGAACTGTTTATATACATTTGCTCTTTGTTAATTTTTATATCGTCTTCTATTTAGTCTATAAGAAAAAAAAAAATCCTCAGCCTAAAGATACTGCATCAAACTCTTATGTTGTCCTTACAGTGGCTCAGTTTCTAGTTGTATATCAGCCAAGCATTTTTGTGCTTGAAAGACTGGAGCCTTCTCTAATCCTTCATACTGTGAGCATCGCAGACACTGTTTACAGGGATAATAGATGCACAGCGTTCCTTTGTGCTACCTCTGTTCCAAGAAACACTTTCAATCAAAATGTTACTGTCTATACTACAATTTCAATAGCTTCATGTAATATGAATTGACACATTGCAGGATGGCATACTGAAATAAATCGGTTGCTGGTAAAGAAAAATGGCAGAAGTTTCATTTATTACTCATTGAGACATTTTGGCAAAATATTTCCAAAATATATTTATGCTTTGTCAGCTATACTATTAATTTATGCAGCAGGAAACAATAGAATTGTAATGATCAGGCATGTGTTCAAGTTGTAAAGATAAATGAAATCATTTTATTTAAACCACTATACCCAAGTTGGCTGGCAAATGTTTTTCTTGTTTATAGAAGCTTTAAAAATAACACTGCAAATCTAAACCACATTTACAAAATTAAGAAAAATAGGCAAAGAAGACAAAAGATGACATTTGGATGGAAACCTGTCATAAGAGAAACAGAGGATGCCATTGCAGAATGTTTCTTCAGAAAATTCTAGTTGTCTGGTTGCAATGCTTCAATACTTGGAGACTTTGACCCGGAACAAGTACGCAGGTAAGAACTTTGGTCTGCAGTCTCTGTTTCCTTTAGACCGACTTTATACTTTTGTGTTGCAATACTGTCTGCATTACAAATTACAATGCAAGGTACCACACACATTAATGTGCTGGGGTAATATTGATTCTGAATGCCACCCAACACACTAAAATAGTGAACATGCGCTGCAGTGTACCACGAAGAATGGTAATGCACTACTGTAGATTGTGGTGTGCTCCACTCCAAAAATTGGTTAGGTCTGGTTTAGGTGAGCTAACGTGCATTGGGAGAACAAAAAGGCTGCAAATGCAATGCACAAAACTTGTTGGAACGAGGTAATCAACAATCGGCATTCCTCAGAGGGGACATGTACACTGATCATCAGGGCACTGATGGTCAGTGTGCCCTGATGGTCAGTGTAGCCCCAGCAGTGCCAGCTGTCAGTGCTCATCAATGCCAGCATCAGTGCTCATCAATGCCACCTGCCAGTGCCTATCAGTGCCACATCAACGCCACATATCAGTGCCTACCAGTGCACATCAATGCCACATATCAGTGCCCATCTGAGCTGCCTTTCAGTGCCACCTATCAATGCCAGTAAGTGCCACCTATCAGTGCTGCCAATCAGTGCTGCCTATCAGTGTCACCTGTCAGTGCCACCTATCAGTGCGCATCAGTGCTGCCTATCAGTGCCTGTCAGTGCCACCTATCTGTGCCACCTAACAGCGCTAGTCAGTGCCTCCTATCAGTGCAAGTCAGTGCTGCCTATTAGTGCCAGTCAGTGCCACCTATCAGTGCCATATGAGTGCTGCCTTTCAGTGCCCATCAGTGATGCCTGTCAATGCCCATCGGTGCTACCTACCAGTGCTTCCTCATCAGTGCCCATCACTGCAGCCTCATTAGCGCACATCAGTGCAGGAGAAAAATTACTTATTTACAAAATTATGTAGCAAAAACTAAGAAAAAACTTTTTTTTTCAAAATTTTCTGTTGTTTTTGGTTTGTTTAGCAAAAAATAAAAAAACCCAGAATTTATTAAATACTACCAAAGAAAGCTCTATCTGTCTAAAAAAAAAGCTAAAAATTTCATATGGGTACAGTGTTGCATGACCGCGAAATTGTCATTCAAAGTATGACAGTGCTGAAAGCTGAAAATTGGCCTGGGCAGGAAGGGGGTATAAGTGCCCTGTAGGCAAGTGGTTAAAGAGATTTCCCTTCACTTCCTCTTTCGTAAACATAGGAGGAAGTGAGAGTAAAGCTCTCCAAACTGAGATAAGTCTCCTCATTACAGTAGTTGTTACCAGAACACAATGAAATATTTATACTGTATTCCTGTTCTGGTGCTAACTACTAACTAAAAATTTTACATTTGCCCTCACTTTCAGAGCCTGGGTCCGAACCTGGGCCTTTTGTGGTGAATGGCAATGTTTCTTCTTGCTGAGCCACCTGGAATGCTGGAAAGCTCCCTTGACAATTATTTGGATGATTCTACCTTGACCTTGTTTGTCATGAACCTTGAACCCCTTGCTCCTCCCATGAACTTCCTGATATAAGCCATGTCTCTGCACTTCCTGTTTGCCAGATTATTGTGCTCTCCAGCCAGTATTGTGTACCTTGTCTTCTTTGTCATTATCCATATTTGCTACCACACGTTATTGACACTTGGCTCGTTCTCGACTACACTTCTGCCTGATCCCAACCTGCGACTGCTCATTACTGACCTTGGCTTGTTTACTGACTTGCTTCCATTTGATCCTTACCTGCTTATAAGCTACTGGACCTCCGCTTGCTCACCTTCTGGTGGGGTGATCCTGAGGAACGCGACCTGGTGCTAACATGCAGCAAAATCCATCTCCACCATCAGGAGCTCTGATGAACACCGGTTGGTACTTAGACTCCGCACCTCGGTTGATCCCACTCTTCTGCCACGGTGACCTGCCTGTGTACCTATCCTGCTGGTTTCAGGTGAGCCTTTCTACTGCTATAGCAACTGGTCTTCGAGCCTGACCCCTGATCGTGACAGTCCCAGTGACAATGTTCACTAGGACAAATAAAAAGGGTGTCTTTTCCCGGGCACAAAAACATCAATAAAAACCACAAAGAGGTTCTAACAGTTCCCCACTCTAACCAAAACAAAAAAAATTGCCCTCTTGCACTTTAAGAAGAAGTGCCTAAGTCCTCATGCACACTGGATGTTTTGATAACGCTGGTAACGTTAGCATTTTTTCATTAGCGTTTAGCGGCGTTTTTCCGCATTTGCCTTTTTTTTACCAAAAAAATTTTTTTTTGGTCAGAAAAACATCCAAAAAGCTGGTTTGTGGCGTTTTATGGCGTTTTGCCACATTTTTCAGCGTTAGAGTGTTTTTACAGCTAGAAAACTCCTCTAGAAACCCACTAGACCTGGATTTTTTTTCCAATCAAAAAATGTTGATTATGGTCTGTGTGCATGAACACACAAGATAACATGCTGGGGGTTTACTAGCTGTAGAAAAAAATGTCAAAGGCCAAAAACAGCAGCTGTAAAAACTGTCAAGTGTACATGAGGACTTAGGCAGACGGGCATTAGATAGGTCAATACTATTTTATTCAAGATTTTACTGCATCTTAGGGTAAGCCAAGTCCAGTAGCTGTTGATCTAGATAACCTAATTTCAGCCATACTATGACACATTACGTTGTCAATGAAAGCAAAGTAAAAATACACAACGAGTGAAATACAGTGTATGATGTGCTGGTAACGTAACCTAAAATTTCTTTTCTTTCATATAGTTACAAATCAATAAGCTCAATGCTTTTTTTTTTTTTGAGTCTATCACTGGAGATCCTTGATATGCAGGGCACAGATGAAGAAACCACAGTACTGTCAGCTGTAACTAGGATAAATGTTACCAGGAGCCCAAGAGTGTGGAGCGAATCAAACTTGACTGAATTACTGCAGACTAGGAATGGAACGTCTAAATTACTTCATATCTCAAGGACACTCGCTGTGAGCAGAGGTCAGGGCCCAAAACTGTCTGCTGCAACAATGGATGAAAAAGTAAGCTCGGTTGCTGTCAATAAGCATGCCATTTCATTTACAGAAGCAATTCTTTCACTTCCATTTCATACAGTGTTAGTCATTTCCTGGTTTTCTTGCCACTGGGCCATTCTTAATTACCCCATTCTGCTTCAAAGAGATGGATAGGAAACTTCAAGGTAACCACCTATTATTTCACTAACTTCCTGCAAGGGTTGCTGCTCAGTTTTTGCTTAATATAATACATGTTTTTTTTTTATTTCGGAATGTGTGCATTTAGAGCAATTTTGAAGAAAACAATGAGCTGCTAAGAATGCATATGAAAATGTACAGTCATTTGAAAGAATGGTATTAAGGCCCAACTCCAAGCCCCCCACCCTTGGAGGACCTCATCTTTTCCCATGAGCCCCCACCCTGTATTTTTAAGGGTTTTTTTTCCATTTATACTTACTTTTTAAGATATCTTCAGGTTGGTCTCCTGATTCCCAGAGTCCTCTTTCTAGGGACTTGTGCTGTACCAGGAAAAACTGTCTTATTTTGTAGAGTTTAAACAAATTGAACTGAATACTTTTATATAGTAAGCAGCTACCTTTTTCCTACTGAAGGCGATTGTGTGGAGTACTTAGAGTGACCAGAGACTGCTGAGAGCCAGCTCCCTCAGTGGGGACCTTTGGAAGAGCAGTACCTGGAGTGGAAGATTGCATCCTGTTTTCAAATAATGGTTTTTGAAATCCACTCAGCTCTAATCTGGTATTGTGGCAGGCGCAGCACCCTTTGGTGCCTAGTGCGCTGTGGCATTAGAAAAATTATGCAATTGCTGTTTCTTTGTTTGATTAGACTGACTTTACTCTGTAATTCCTCCAATGCCGCTCTATGGATGCAGTAGGTTTAAAGAGCACACCGAATACTTTAGTTAACTTCTTTAATAACTTCAATCTTCTTCATATAACACTGCTTACAATGGCTTGTTTCATTTATCATACAGTAGCTTATTTCTTTCATATTACAGTGGTTTAATTCGATAGCTTATCTCGATAGGTTCAATAGATTCGATAAATTTGTTCTGTATATTTCGATAGATTGATAAATTCACTTGGATTTATAAATTCGTTAGATTACTCTACAGTGACTTGATTCGTAAATTCGGTGGAACTACAAGTAAACACATACAACAGATTTTACACACAGATCTACCTGCACTGTTTGCACATACCTATTTGGCCTTCTCTGCCTCCATAAAGCTTTTCTGATTGGAACTTTGTCTGTTTCCTCTTCTGTCTGGTGAGCATGCGTCTCTAGAAAATCCTAGCAGGGAGTTTTACACAGGCACAAATGTGAAACTGGCTAGGATTGGTTAAGGCTCTGTTCAGTGTGAGGCTGTCTGTGATTGGCTCACCTTTAACTAAATCTTAAAGGCATATTTTCCTTTTCTGCTTCTGCTAACACAATTAATATAAAAATGTCATATAACAATCAAAGACATAAATCACAGCAATGATTCTGCTTTTGGCTTTAACATATGCACATATATACTGTACTGAGGTTATTGGCAGGTTTGGTATACACATATATGTGAACCATATTAACAACCTAGGACTGGTCTTAGCTGGCCAGCTACAGGTATGCTTTGGCGAACTTCAAACAGTGTTGAAGTCCAGTGTCTCTATGTGCTAGAGGGTTGTGGAGGTTAACATTGTAAATGCCAAGTCAAGATTTGTGAAAGTGATTGAGGTAAAGTATATGATTGAGTATATGTACAGTACTTCCAGTTAGAGGAGGTGATGGCTCATAGAGAAGCCCAGAATCTTGAACTTTATCTGGAAGGATTGGGAGTGTTACAAATAGAAAAATATAATATTTCATCACTATTTCTAACACCTATCACTTTGTCAATAAAATACTACTAAAGATGAGCTAAGGTTTTTTTTTTTTTGGCAAAAATTGACCTTGCCATGAATTTACCAATTTTGCCACTTGCAAAAATTTAGCCAAAGCTTGGGTGATTTTTTTCTTTATTTAGAGGGTGATTTTCAGTGTTTGTGTGGGGTAGTTTAGTTAACACTATTTAATGTTCTTTGTAAATTTTTTTTTTTTAAGTATTTGATTGTTATTTGTTACTGTCCATTTAAATGTTATATTTTAACATATTCCCTCCTTGATCCAAATGATCAGACTAATTTTCTCACAGGCCAAAAGACATGTTATAATACTATCCAGACCCTTCCTGTTTTGCATTGGGTAAAAGCTGGCCCTGTGACTGCACCCTGTATAATATTATCTACTGATGACAAGAAGGCATTTTGCAAGAAACCCAAAGCAGTCTAGGTTTAGGTGACAAAATGTTGGGATGGATCCTTTCCTTTTATCAAAATCCAAAAGCGAGAATGAAGGTTAACAGGGTCTTATCACAGGCATATACAAGCAACACCATAGCGCTAAGATGTCAATGAGAACCAAGAAGGCTATAATAAGAGGACATCCCAATAAGTAAGTTCTTGTCATAGAACTGTTATGCTCCAGTAATGCTTCCTTCTTCTGACAGGACAGTCCTAATATTAACAGATAAAACAAAAACAAGAGGATACTTCATTACCTAATGGTTAACTTTTTGTTGATGAAAGACATACCAAATATATACTCACAAACAGCCAAAGAAACAAAAGCAATGTAAAAAAAAACCCCAAGTGAGGAAGAGGCTAGGATAAAAATATTTGAATGGGGAGGAAAGGGTGTCCAGTGTCCAGAATGATGCAATTCTTGATATGAGATTATGCCTGGAGCGCAGTCTGTATGTTTTTATACTCTCATTAAACAATTGTAATCTCATATGAAGAGTTTCATCATTCTGGACACTAGGCACTTCTCCCTCCCCATTCAAGCACTGTTTTGCTGAAATGATGGCTCTGTCGTACTAGCAGGGTAGCATTCCAAACCTCCAAAGGGGGTTCAATCACAACCGCTCACCCATGGAAACACCTTTTGGCCATTTTAATCAGTCCAGCACGGTCTCTAGCTTAAAGCGGAGTTCCAGTCCCCCTAATAAATTTTTGGTAAAAGCAAATCCACGATGACCTTTCAAATAGCATTAACAATTGGAATAATTCAATAGTAAAAGCACTGTAATTACTTAGTAATTATTAAACATTTACCATGGTCTCGGAAGCAGGCAGGCGCCATGATGGCTGTGGGGATCTGAAGTCCACAGGTATTTATTTCTGGGAATCGGTGCTGCTGGCTATCCCAGCATGCACCACTCGTTCTCATGCCTGTGCAGTACACACTCTGCAATTCCAGCATAGAGCACAGCGTAGGACTCAGCAGGATACTTCATCCACGTCTTCCTGTAATCTGAACTCCGGTAAAATGGCGCGAAACTCCTCCCATTCACGTTATTTTTTGTTTCCAAGTCCCGCGATTACAGGAAACCAAAGGACTCCTGGGATACAGGAAATGACATCCCAGGAGACCTTGCAAATTGCCTTACGACGTCATCGCCTAGGCGGCCAGGACCAAAACTGCAGGCTTGCAGTGGATTTAAAGGTATGTATATTTAAAAAAAAAACTATTGAACTTGTTCTTTATTTCACAGGGATAACATAATCAGTTAAGTATGAAAAATGGGTGGAACTCCGCTTTAAACCACCACTGGTATGTGGTGGAGATTACAGGAAGGAAACAACACAGATTCAGAATTGTATATGGAGACTTTATGGACTTATGTCACTTTTTTTGCACAATTCTTTGCACAGTCTGCATGTTAAATGAAGGACACTTTGTTTATTAACATCATTTGTTTTGATATTTAAATGATTTTGAGATATTTATTGCTTTCATAGTGCTGCCTGTGAAGAGGAGATGCATTTGTAGTGGGTCACCTGTTGCTCACATGTTGGAGATACTTTTACTATAGGTAAACAGCTCAATAAAGTAAGGTGTAGTAGTGCATGTAAACAGTAAATGTCTCTCAGTGGTGAGGGTTTGCAGAGGTTTGTGCAGTGTTGTCCTTCTTGTCCCAGCCGCGCTGGTGGATCCCAGCACTCCAGGGATAGCTTAGAGACACAGGAGAGCTGACCTGGTCAGTGGTCAGCTCTCTTGTCTCTCTGCTATTCCTGGAGCCTTGGTATCTACCAGTGCAGCCAGAGCAAGAAGGACAACACTGCACACAGCTCTGTGAACCCGCACCACTAAAAGACATTTACTGTTTACATGCACTACTACACCTTACTTTGTGAGTTGTTTACCTATATTAAAAGTATATTTTTATGATAATCTACACTCAGATTGGCACCGCTGTGTTTCTTTTCCTTGTCTGCCATAGAGTTGCTTCTCACTTTGACAGCTGGTTGCCGGTTAATCACGAGTGCTCCAGAATCATCACACACAAGGATTATTCCACAGAGGGGTTGTGCACAAGAAGGCTTGCTCCTTCATTTGTGGTGGTACTGTCCTAAAATTAAAAAAAAATTGGGGAAGCTATTTCACCCTAGTTGCAAAAAAATACCCTCAAGCCCATTAATTATACCCTATTACCGTTTCCACGATGTACTGTACTTGTGTCTATCAATTCTTACAGGAATAGTGTCACCCCTCATTTGCTGAATGCAGTCTTATTCTGAGATACTGGACAAAAAAGAATGGTGTCCTACTATTCTTGGAAGGTGGAAGCAGATAAGATAACAGAGATAGAATGATGGGTTTCTTCCTGCCATGATAAGCAAGAGAAATTCTGCAATATTTGGTCTGTATAGATTTACTATTTTAATAACATCATCGACTCTGATTAGCTCCTTGCCCACAAATTTTCAAAATGCAGTTGGAGCCTAGTAGACTTGCAAATATGTTCCTTGAGTGGAGGAGATGTGAATCTAATTTGATATGACTTTACACATAAAGTATTCCCATATGCCCTCATGACCTGAGGAAACTATTATACTTCCAAGATAGTGATAAACATGTAGGCTCGCTGTGAACTCTAATATTTATCTGATTTAAATGCGCTGCATCATGTACTCAGTTATGTTTTCTGCACACTAACATTTACTTGTGTACTTGTTTCTTCCTCTCCTTATTCATCTCATTTTTGTTCTCTCTTCTCTAATAATTCTTACTATCTTACTTCCTATGTGAATAGTGTGATGATGCGTCAATAGATTCATCACTGAATCTCACATGGATGACTTTGATCATTTACCTTGTCTAAACAGATGCTGATTCTGTTAATCTTTGCACCATTCTCCAGCTAAGGATATTTGTAATATTTTAATAGGACCTTGCTCTTTATACATTGTCTCTCATGTTATTGATACCTTAATACGTTTGTAATAATCTCTTTTAAAACCATGCAATTTGATTATATAAAAAAGTTAAATTTTTCTTCTTTTACTTGGTATCATTTTCTTTTTCACTTTCTATTTTACTATTTATTGTTTGTTTTTTTACTTTCTGTCAATAAATAAATAAGTAATGAGACTTATGAGAGCCTTATCTATGAATGCAGCCTGGTGGTGCTCATGTTGATGAGTACAACCGCTTCTTACCCACAACCCTGGCTTGGTGATTGTTGGGGTCTGCTGGTGGGGGGTTATTGAAGTCTGGAAGCCCCCTTTAAAAATAAAGGGACCCTTAGATACTGCCCTCCACCGATAGCAATAAAGTTCATTCCGTCCGCTGCACCCTCCTAATAATATATTTGGGATAATATAAAAATCAGAGACTTATGTCTACAAAAGGGGACTCTCACCACCTATCTGCAGCAGCTATTTTAACACGTTTAAGATCTGCAAAACATTGTGTTTATTCTTTCTGGCTTCCTGCCCATAGTACCCCCAATCATTTACAAAAAAAATGTTAAACAGTAAATAAACACAGTGACACTTTTTTGAAAAGTCAGTTATTTAAAAAAAAGTCTTGTGCATTTTTTTCTATTTTACAATATCCCTGCCCCTCTTTTTACATTCACCAGTCAGCTAGGAATACCCTGGGGTGACTCACTGATTAATAGGGCACCTGTGTCCCATGGCACCCTAACAACCAGCCTCAAAGCTGTCACATCTAGCAGTAGAAGTAATACCGCTGCCAAATGTATCACTTCCTGATGCAGCCGAAAGGTTCAGGCTGGGCAAACTCCAGTTTAGCTTGGCTGTTCCCTGAACTGCTGAACCCATGTTTGGACCAAACTGAGAGCTCAGCCCTAATAATAATATCATGATCTGGAATAGGCAATACAATTCATGTTATTAGCATTATACATCTGCACACCACTATTATCTAAACAATTAAGCAACCAACAATAAATTATTTTTGAGTGCCTAAACCCCTCTCCACAGGTGCTTCAAAGTGGTTATTTTTTTTTATCTAGTTCGATAAATTTTAAATAAAAATTGTGAATTAAAAAAAACATAACAAAGTTGCACAAAATGCAACGGAAGGGGTTTGGACACTGCTTTACCGGTATCAAGTATACACCGAAACACACAAGACTACCAGATTCCATGGGTCTATAGATAGAAGAGCCATATCAAGAGGACGAGAATGATCCAGATTCTGCACAGTCTGAGGGACATCCTTAAGAAGCAAAACCCTTTGAGGTATATCAAGGCTTGACTCATCTTCAATAAAAGGGAAGAAAAAACAGAAACGAGTACGGTCGCCCTCCGGGGCACTCTCTAACACTAAAAAAGAAAAAAAAAAGGGGGGACAGGGGTAGGGGAGAACTAAAAGAAAGGAGCAGGTAAAGACAATGAGAATAGAGAAAAAGAAGCAATAGAAAGGAGAAAGGGGGAGCACCTTGGAGTGTTGCACTGGCCTAGCAATACAATCCTACAACTGAGGATAAGCAAAGAGAGAGGAGGATCACGATTGCAATGCTCTCTGGTCTGGTTGATAATAGTCTGTTCAGGGGAACCAGACTTTTAAAAAATGTTCATGTTTATCTTCTAAAAAATGTTTAAGCATCTGTTCTGGCCCCTCACTCCCCCCCCACATAGTATGGAAATAATGCAAATAATGCATTAAGGTAAAAAAATGTTTAGGCTTTAGAACCACTTTAATTAAGAAGAGAGTTTGTGGAAGGCTGCAGTAGTTTTCTCCCAAACGATTTCTCTGAGCTTAGTGAGGAGGGTCTCATCATGTGTACCCTCCTGCTGTGGAGTGGAGGGGAAGTGGTGGAGGCTTTCTGGTAAAGAGGGTTCGGTATCTGTGTGGATGTGGTGCTCACCTTTGGAAGCAGGAGCTGGCACCATCTTGGAGCTAGGTCTGCTCAAGGTGGTTCAGTCGTAGTCTTTCAGTCGTGCTTTGGCTTTGATTTGACCGGCAGACCCATGCTGTATGGACGCTGCAGTCAATGCGCTCTCTGAAGAACGTAGTGTGGGGTCCATATGGCTAATGGTGGCATGGTGGTGACCGGAAATGTTCCTGGGCTGAGAAGAGGGGACTCACAGAGTGGCCATCTTGTCCTGCAGCACACATGTGCACCCGTTAATCATTTTTTCTATGTTGACTCATGTTTTGCAGATATCTGGGTCAGTCTGATGTTTTTCCATTGAAAATGTTACAATGTGTGCTCTGTGTCCTTAGGATAACCTGCTAGGTGGAGGGGTCTAAGAGGAAGGGGTTAACATTGCTTGCCAAGTTTTCCAGCCAAAACTGTGATCCACCATCCCCTGCAGGTCATTCCAAATAAATAGGGGCTCTTCAGGGCCCCAGAGAGCTCTGTCTGGGAAAATACTGCCAAAATTTAGGCTGTTATGGTGCTGGACTGAGCCCCAGTTGAGGGGGGATCTCTTGCTGAACTCATAAATATCTATCATTGACTTATTGCATTTGTGGATTATTGCTGATCATAGTAGACCATAGGAGTTTATATACACTGTTTGTGTTTGGGGCCATATACCTATATTCACATGTCTGCTAACAATGATTCTAGTGAAAATATCCTTTTGATGTTTGGGGGAGGCCCTGTGAAGTTAGGTGTACAGGACCCCGTGATTTCTAACAGCAGCCTGATTGTTATGAGGGGTCCATATTTTTTAATGAGTGATCCTGGTTGCTGGGGTAAATAAGCACAAAGAAGTGATTTGTGGATTGCCCAGCTTTGTTTGGAGTGACTGGAGAAGAGAATCACTTGGATTTTCACAGTGGATACATGGATTGTATATTCACAGAATAAATAGGGGGGCATTATATAGGGGGATGTTCTATGGTACTTGAGTAAAATTTCACATGGGCAGAGATTGTGTAGCGTTGGGGTTGTTTGTACATGATGAATTATCTACAGGGGAAATGTGAACTATAGTGTTGGAAGATATATCACTGTCATAATGTTTAATGTTGGATATAGGTTTCACTATCTGTTTCAACAATATCACTTCTTTATTTGTATTTCTATTGATTTGATTTGATTTAACCACTTGCCGCCTGCCCACAGTACATTTACTGTGAGCAGGCAGCACAGCCAGACACCATGATGTACTAGTAGATCGTTGTGAATTTTCTGGTTTCTGGGTGCACATGTGCGCGCACCTGCTGACCTGTGCTGTGATTGAACACCGCACGAGTTTGACAGCAGGTTTCAGCCAAATCAATGTACTGTGGCCAATCACAGCACAGAGTTCTGTGTTTACAAACATGCAGAACTCTGTATACAGAACAGCAACCTGGCTGTTTCTTCTCCCCGAAAAGAAGGGAGAAAAATCAGCCAGATCTGTGAGTAACCGCAGCACGCATTATACACATTACACATAATCCCTTGATTTCCCCTTGATGTTAACCCTTTCCCAGCCAGTGTCATTAGTGCAGTGTACAGTATTATAACTGATCACTGTATTAGTGTCACTAGTGATATCAGGGTCAGTCAGTTAGTGTCCCTCCCAGCCAGATTGCCTGCCACACTGTCACAGTCCTACTATAAGTTGCTGATCACCGTCATTACAAGTATAACATCTATAGCTGTGTAAATTCTATAATACTGTATATACCATAGTTTGTAGACACTATAACTTTCACACAAACCAATTAATATACACATATTGGGATTTTTCTTACCAAAGACATGTAGCAGAATACATTGTGGCCTAAATTTATGCAGAAATGTGATTTTATTGGATATCATTTATAACAGAATTTCAGTCTTTTTTTTGTTTATATAATTTAAAAAAATACAGTGTTGATCAAATACCACCAAAAGAAAGCTGTATTTGTATAAAAATAAATTACATAAATTTAATTTGAGTACAGTGTTGCATGACCGAGCAATTGACAGAGTAGCACAGTGCTGAATAACAAAAAAATGCCACAGTCATGAAAGGGGTAAAACTTTCCAGAGGTCAAGTGGTTAAAGCATCACTTTGTTATTGATTCAGCACTAGGAACAAAGGAGTAACTTGGAGAGCTGCACATTATTGATATAAGCAATAAAAAGCAGACAGCAGTTCTAATGTTTACATATTCTATTCAAAACTAAAACAGAACTTTACATACATTTTAATTTTTATACAAGGACAACAACATGTTTTTAAAAATATTAACTATCAACAAATGAATGGCTATTTTGCTTAAAACATGTTTTAAAAAATATTAACTGTCAACAAATTAATGGTTATTTTGCTGGTTCTGGACATAGTGTCCATCAGTCTGTTTTAAGAAGAAGCCAAAAGTAAATCTGTAATAAAAAAAACAATTCAAACTGAGCACATGATGAACAAATGCATAAGCAGTGGTTAGCTGCTGCTAAAAGCACGTCTGACAAAATGATAATTGGATACAAAGATTTTGGCATTATATTGAATTATATTGAAAAGTCAAGGTGGGCTTGGAATGTAAGGTCAAAGGCTTAACTACCATTTGTATTTAACACATTGTATGCATAGTTTGAATAACCCAGGCAAGTTTATTGTATCCTCAATTTCCTTTGATCCTTCAGTGAAAAGGTGGGATTTAATTGAAGCACTTTTGCTGCTCAAAACAATAATGGCAATAGACAGCTAACTCCAGTGGAAATTATTTCAACATTTTAAAGCACAAAGTCAGTTCCTCCTGTGCATAAGCAAAAAGCCATGCAATCATTTTCACTAAAGTTAGCTATTATTAAATGTAATTTTTTTGATCTTCAAAAGTATTTCACTCTTTAGTTTATTTTATAGCAATGTTGGTACAACACAAGATCATTGTCTACTTCAGCAAAATCTATGTGTCAGCCCCAATACTACATTCAGCTCCCTGCCTATCAAAGACACTAGAGATGAGCGAATCGAACTTGGCGAAGTGGAATTCGTTTCGAAGATTAGGAAAAATTCGATTCGCGCCGAATCCGAAAATTAGCAGACTTCGGATGCGCGAATCAAAATTTTCCAAAAATGGCGGCGACATGTGTGGCGACGGAGTGGGGATCTCTGGGAAGGCGCGCAGACAAGGCACGCTGACCCATAATGCATTCATTCATGACATGTGATCGCATTAGCCAATCAGCAGCCAGCCAGCACTGTGTAATGGTCGAGCTATAAATTGCGGCCATCTTAGAATTCTCCATTAGCCTCCGGTCATTCAAGAGAGACAGACCTCTCTGTATTAGGGACAGAGTTAGGGCCAAAGAGACTTTAGGGCCACAGAATAGTTGCTTAGGGACACAGAATTGTTACTCAGGGACACAGAATTGTTACTCAGGGACACAGAACTGTTACTCAGGGACACAGAATTGTTACTCAGGGACAGACACAGAATTGTTACTGAGGGACACAGAATTGTTACTGAGGGACACAGAATTGTTACTCAGGGACACAGAATTGTTACTCAGGGACACAGAACTGTTACTCAGGGACACAGAATTGTTACTCAGGGACACAGAATTGTTACTCAGGGACACAGAACTGTTACACAGGGACACAGAATTGTTACTCAGGGACAGACACAGAATTGTTACTGAGGGACACAGAATTGTTACTGAGGGACACAGAATTGTTACTCAGGGACAGACACAGAATTGTTACTGAGGGACACAGAATTGTTACTGAGGGACACAGAATTGTTACTGAGGGACACAGAATTGTTACTGAGGGATACAGAATTGTTACTGAGGGATACAGAATTGTTACTCAGGGACACAGAACTGTTACTCAGGGACACAGAATTGTTACTCAGGGACACAGAACTGTTACTCAGGGACACAGAATTGTTACTCAGGGACAGACACAGAATTGTTACTGAGGGACACAGAATTGTTACTGAGGGACACAGAATTGTTACTGAGGGACACAGAATTAATACTGACGGACACAGAATTGTTACTCAGGGACACAGAATTGTTACTCAGGGACACAGAACTGTTACTCAGGGACACAGAATTGTTACTCAGGGACACAGAATTGTTACTCAGGGACACAGATTTGTTACTCAGGGACACAGAACTGTTACTCAGGGACACAGAATTGTTACTCAGGGACACAGAACTGTTACTCAGGGACACAGAATTGTTACTCAGGGACAGACACAGAATTGTTAATGAGGGACACAGAATTGTTACTGAGGGACACAGAATTGTTACTGAGGGACACAGAATTGTTACTCAGGGACACAGAATTGTTACTCAGGGACAGACACAGAATTGTTACTGAGGGACACAGAATTGTTACTGAGGAACACAGAATTGTTACTCAGGGACACAGAATTGTTACTCAGGGACACAGAACTGTTACTCAGGGACACAGAATTGTTACTCAGGGACACAGAACTGTTACTCAGGGACACAGAACTGTTACTCAGGGACAGACACAGAATTGTTACTGAGGGACACAGAATTGTTACTGAGGGACACAGAGTTGTTACTCAGGGACTCAGAATTGTTACTCAGGGACACAGAACCATTACTCAGGGACACAGAACTGTTACTCAGGGACACAGAACTGTTACTCAGGGACAGACACAGAATTGTTACTGAGGGACACAGAATTGTCACTGAGGGACACAGAATTGTTACTGAGGGACACAGAATTGTTACTCAGGGACAGACACAGAATTGTTACTGAGGGACACAGAATTGTTACTGAGGGACACAGAATTGTTACTCAGGGACACAGAATTGTTACTCAGGGACACAGAACTGTTACTCAGGGACACAGAATTGTTACTCAGGGACACAGAACTGTTACTCAGGGACACAGAATTGTTACTCAGGGACACAGAACTGTTACTCAGGGACACAGAATTGTTACTGAGGGACAGACACAGAATTGTTACTGAGGGACACAGAATTGTTACTGAGGGACACAGAATTGTTACTGAGGGACACAGAATTGTTACTCAGGGACAGACACAGAATTGTTACTGAGGGACACAGAATTGTTACTCAGGGACACAGAATTGTTACTCAGGGACACAGAATTGTTACTCAGGGACACATAATTGTTACTCAGGGACACAGAACTGTTACTCAGGGACACAGAATTCTTACTCAGATACAGACACAGAATTGTTACTGAGGGACACAGAATTGTTACTGAGGGACACAGAATTGTTACTGAGGGACACAGAATTGTTACTGAGGGACACAGAATTGTTACTCAGGGACACAGAACTGTTACTCAGGGACACAGAATTGTTACTCAGGGGCACAGAACTGTTACTCAGGGACACAGAATTGTTACTCAGGGACAGACACAGAATTGTTACTGAGGGACACAGAATTGTTACTGAGGGACACAGAATTGTTACTCAGGGACAGACACAGAATTGTTACTGAGGGACACAGAATTGTTACTGAGGGACACAGAATTGTTACTGGGGGACACAGAATTGTTACTCAGGGACACAGAATTGTTACTCAGGGACACAGAATTGTTACTCAGGGACAGACACAGAATTGTTACTCAGGGACACAGAATTGTTACTCAGGGACACAGAATTGTTACTCAGGGACAGACACAGAATTGTTACTCAGGGACACAGAATTGTTACTCAGGGACACAGAATTGTTACTCAGGGACAGACACAGAATTGTTACTCAGGGACACAGAATTGTTACTCAGGGACACAGAATTGTTACTCAGGGACACAGAATTGTTACTCAGAGACACAGAATTGTTACTCAGGGACACATAATTGGTACTCAGGGACACAGAACTGTTACTCAGGGACACAGAATTGTTACTCAGGGACACAGAACTGTTACTCAGGGACACAGAATTGTTACTCAGGGACAGACACAGAATTGTTACTGAGGGACACAGAATTGTTACTGAGGGACACAGAATTGTTACTCAGGGACAGACACAGAATTGTTACTGAGGGACACAGAATTGTTACTGAGGGACACAGAATTGTTACTCAGGGACAGACACAGAATTGTTACTCAGGGACACAGAATCGTTACTCAGGGACACAGAATCGTTGAATTAAAGAGTATGTCAGACAACACGCAGAGGAGTGGCAGAGGAGGCAATGTTTCAGGAGCGAGCAGACGTGGCAGCAGAGGAAGGGGTCGAGGCAGCACTAGTCGCAGCCAGAGGCCAGTGCTCCCGGTGTCATCCAGCGGTCGTGTCTCCACCAACAACCCTGCCGTCATCGATTGGTTGGCTCGGTCGTCTTCCTCTTCCCAGGTCACCTCTGACACCTACAGCCAACGGTCGGTGGGTACGTCAGACACAACCGTTGGTTGGCATGGCCCGGGAGCAAGCCCACTGAAATCACGTGTCCTCTACCTGCCCCTGTCCTTTGGTGTTCCCTCACCAAGCGAAGTATCGCATGCTGTGGGCTCAGCGCCACTGTACAGTGAGGAAGAGCTAACAGAGGGCGGTCAGGAACGGGGGGAGACATCCGCCTCTTCAGCAGCCAGGCGAAGAAGTACTGGCGAGGAGAGTGGCTCGGTAGCCGGTCTAGAGACAGGTCTGTCTCCTGACCCACACGCAGCCGAGGGGGCTAGTAGTGAGGCGGAGACCCTAATTGATGATGATGAGGCTGATCGCACTTGGCAGCCTCGTCGTCATCAGGCTATTGCTTCCGCATCATCAGGAGAAGAGGGTGCCAGCTTGCCAGCGAGCAAAACAGTCGGTGGGTTGCCCAGGAGGCAGCAGGGTCGCAGCAGTGTCAGTGGAGCCAAACGGCCACGGAGTAGAGCACCAGCTCCACTGCAGCCTACCACCACGGCCAGTAGTGGTGCCGGTGTGCACGGAGGAAGTAGCAGTCAGCCAGTGAGGAGTAGCGGGGGCAAAGTTTCCTACTCGGCGGTGTGGCAATTTTTCGTCAAGCCGCCCGAGGAAGTAAACGTAGCCGTATGTCGACTATGTGGCCAGAAAGTCAAGCGTGGCCAGGGGGCCCATGTCTCCATCGCCACACTCTGCCATGTGCCACTTTCAGGTCTCCTCACACTGCTGGTGGGTTCCATTTTGTCATAGGGTGCTGGCAGATTACGGGCCTCCAATTGCTGCTGCCAGGCCCTTAATCTGTCATGGGCCCCTGTACCGCCTCCTCATGCTGCTGCCAGGTCCAGAGTGTGTCATGGGTCCCTGTATGGCCTCCCATTGCTGCTGTCTCCATCGCCACACTCTGCCATGTGCCACTTTCAGGTCTCCTCACACTGCTGGTGGGTTCCATTTTGTCATAGGGTGCTGGCAGATTACGGGCCTCCCATTGCTGCTGCCAGGCCGGTAATCTGCCATGGGCCCCTGTACCGCCTCCTCATGCTGCTGCCAGGCCTGTAATCTGTCATGGGTCCCTGTACAGCCTCCCATTGCTGCTGTCTCCATCGCCACACTCTGCCATGTGCCACTTTCAGGTCTCCTCACACTGCTGGTGGGTTCCATTTTGTCATAGGGTGCTGGCAGATTACGGGCCTCCCATTGCTGCTGCCAGGCCCGTAATCTGTCATGGGCCCCTGTACCGCCTCCTCATGCTGCTGCCAGGCCCGTAATCTGTCATAGGTCCCTGTACGGCCTCCCATTGCTGCTGTCTCCATCGCCACACTCTGCCATGTGCCACTTTCAGGTCTCCTCACACTGCTGGTGGGTTCCATTTTGTCATAGGGTGCTGGCAGATTACGGGCCTCCCATTGCTGCTGTTAGGCCCGTAATCTGCCATGGGCCCCTTGTACCGCCTCCTCATGCTGCTGCCAGGCCCGTAATCTGTCATGGGTCCCTGTACAGCCTCCCATTGCTGCTGTCTCCATCGCCACACTCTGCCATGTGCCACTTTCAGGTCTCCTCACACTGCTGGTGGGTTCCATTTTGTCATAGGGTGCTGGCAGATTACGGGCCTCCCATTGCTGCTGCCAGGTCCGTAATCTGTCATGGGCCCCTGTACCGCCTCCTCATGCTGCTGCCAGGCCCGTAATCTGTCATGGGTCCCTGTACGGCCTCCCATTGCTGCTGTCTCCATCGCCACACTCTGCCATGTGCCACTTTCAGGTCTCCTCACACTGCTGGTGGGTTCCATTTTGTCATAGGGTGCTGGCAGATTACGGGCCTCCCATTGCTGCTGCCAGGCCCGTAATCTGCCATGGGCCCCTGTACCGCCTCCTCATGCTGCTGCCAGGCCCGTAATCTGTCATGGGTCCCTGTACGGCCTCCCATTGCTGCTGTCTCCATCGCCACACTCTGCCATGTGCCACTTTCAGGTCTCCTCACACTGCTGGTGGGTTCCATTTTGTCATAGGGTGCTGGCAGATTACGGGCCTCCCATTGCTGCTGCCAGGCCCGTAATCTGCCATGGGCCCCCGTACCGACTCCTCATGCTGTGACGTTGCAACAAGGTGGAATTCAACCCTACATATGTTAGACCGCCTTTACGAACAGCGAAAGGCCATCACCGATTTCCTGATGTTACAAGCGGATAAAGGTACTCCCCTGTGTAACTTAGATGTCAGCCATTGGCAGCTCATGCGTGACACCTGCCGCTTGCTCAGGCCCTTTGAGGAGGCCACGCTATTCGTGAGTCGGCAGGACTATGGGATGAACGACTTCATTCCTCTGTTGCACGTCCTGGAACAAATGCTGTTAACAATGGCTGGTCAGGGTGTGGTAGACGTGTCGCACAGATCTCAACGCCACATGACCCCTGTGGGGGCAGGACAGGAAGAAGAGGAGGAGGTAGAGGAGGACATTGGTGCTCAGGAATTATTGAGTGAAATGGGTGGTTTTTCCACTCAGCGGACAGGAGTGGAGGAGCAGGAGCATCTGGTAGAGGAGGAGGAGGAGACAGAGGACCCAGACGCACCGTGGCAGTATGCTGTGGAGATGGAGGCAGGGAGTCCCTCGCATTCCTTGGCACAAATGGCCCATAGCATGCTCGGTTGCTTGCGTAGCGACAGCCGAATAATAACCATCAGACAGAGGGATGACTTTTGGCTGTCCACCTTGTTGGACCCTTGCTACCGTTCAAAAATGGTGGCCTTTTTCACACCTGCTGAGAGGGAGGCCAAAATAACGTACTATAAAAACCACCTATGTAGTCAGTTGGTCTCTGCCTTTCTGCGCCAACGTCCATCCTCAGACACTGTGGGCCCTGTGCGCTCGCGTTCCGCTGCCATGGCAGCAGGGGAGGGGTGGGGTGGTAGGAGCAGTGGCAGCTCCACCAGCAGTGGCTGCCTCAGTCTGCAGTCGATGATGAGTAGCTTTCTTCACCAGCGCAGTGAGGAAACTACTAACCAGCCGCAGCAGCAGCAGCAGCAGGTGGACCTGGAGCAGGACCTCAAACAACAGGCTTGGGCCTACTTGGACAGCACCCTGCCAACCGAGGTAGACAATCCCCTTGACTACTGGGCAACGAAACTTGACCTTTGGCCCCAACTAGCTGAATTTGCCCTTGAAAGGCTGTCATGACCGGCCAGTAGCGTGGCATCGGAGCGCGTGTTTAGTGTGGCAGGAGGTATTGTAACTCCGCGGAGGACACGACTGTCCACCCAAAGTGTGGAGAGACTCACGTTTGTGAAAATGAATCAGGCGTGGATTAGTCTGGATTTCAAACCACCAGTTCCTGACACAACTGACTAAATCCGCCATGAATCATGCCCCAAACATGTTATTATTTTTAACATAGGCCTCTGTATGGCCTTCAATTTAAGCTGCTTACGCTTCGCCACTCTGCCATGGGCCCCTGTACCGCCTCCTCTTGCTGCTGCCAGGTCCAGAGTGTCTCATGGGTCCCTGTACGGCCTCCCATTGCTGCTGTCTCCATCGCCACACTCTGCCATGTGCCACTTTCAGGTCTCCTCACACTGCTGGTGGGTTCCATTTTGTCATAGGGTGCTGGCAGATTACGGGCCTCCCATTGCTGCTGCCAGGCCCGTAATCTGCCATGGGCCCCCGTACCGCCTCCTCATGCTGCTGCCAGGTCCAGAGTGTCTCATGGGTCCCTGTATGGCCTCCCATTGCTGCTGTCTCCATCGCCACACTCTGCCATGTGCCACTTTCAGGTCTCCTCACACTGCTGGTGGGTTCCATTTTGTCATAGGGTGCTGGCAGATTACGGGCCTCTCATTGCTGCTGCCAGGCCCGTAATCTGCCATGGGCCCCCGTACCGACTCCTCATGCTGCTGCCGGGTCCAGAGTGTCTCATGGGTCCCTGTACGGCCTCCCATTGCTGCTGTCTCCATCGCCACACTCTGCCATGTGGCACTTTCAGGTCTCCTCACACTGCTGGTGGGTTCCATTTTGTCATAGGGTGCTGGCAGATTACGGGCCTCCCATTGCTGCTGCCAGGCCCGTAATTGCCATGGGCCCCCATACCGACTCCTCATGCTGCTGCCAGGCCCGTAATCTGTCATGGGCCCCTGTACCGCCTCCTCATGCTGCTGCCAGGTCCAGAGTCTCTCATGGGTCCCTGTACGGCCTCCCATTGCTGCTGTCTCCATCGCCACACTCTGCCATGTGCCACTTTCAGGTCTCCTCACACTGCTGGTGGGTTCCATTTTGTCATAGGGTGCTGGCAGATTACGGGCCTCCCATTGCTGCTGCCAGGCCCGTAATCTGCCATGGGCCCCCGTACCGCCTCCTCATGCTGCTGCCAGGTCCAGAGTGTCTCATGGGTCCCTGTACGGCCTCCCATTGCTGCTGTCTCCATCGCCACACTCTGCCATGTGCCACTTTCAGGTCTCCTCACACTGCTGGTGGGTTCCATTTTGTCATAGGGTGCTGGCAGATTACGGGCCTCCCATTGCTGCTGCCAGGCCCGTAATTGCCATGGGCCCCCGTACCGACTCCTCATGCTGCTGCCAGGCCCGTAATCTGTCATGGGCCCCTGTACCGCCTCCTCATGCTGCTGCCAGGTCCAGAGTCTCTCATGGGTCCCTGTACGGCCTCCCATTGCTGCTGTCTCCATCGCCACACTCTGCCATGTGCCACTTTCAGGTCTCCTCACACTGCTGGTGGGTTCCATTTTGTCATAGGGTGCTGGCAGATTACGGGCCTCCCATTGCTGCTGCCAGGCCCGTAATCTGCCATGGGCCCCCGTACCGACTCCTCATGCTGCTGCCAGGTCCAGAGTGTCTCATGGGTCCCTGTATGGCCTCCCATTGCTGCTGTCTCCATCGCCACACTCTGCCATGTGCCACTTTCAGGTCTCCTCACACTGCTGGTGGGTTCCATTTTGTCATAGGGTGCTGGCAGATTACGGGCCTCCAATTGCTGCTGCCAGGCCCGTAATCTGCCATGGGCCCCCGTACCGCCTCCTCATGCTGCTGCCAGGTCCAGAGTGTCTCATGGGTCCCTGTACGGCCTCCCATTGCTGCTGTCTCCATCGCCACACTCTGCCATGTGCCACTTTCAGGTCTCCTCACACTGCTGGTGGGTTCCATTTTGTCATAGGGTGCTGGCAGATTACGGGCCTCCCATTGCTGCTGCCAGGCCCGTAATTGACATGGGCCCCCGTACCGACTCCTCATGCTGCTGCCAGGCCCGTAATCTGTCATGGGCCCCTGTACCGCCTCCTCATGCTGCTGCCAGGTCCAGAGTCTCTCATGGGTCCCTGTACGGCCTCCCATTGCTGCTGTCTCCATCGCCACACTCTGCCATGTGCCACTTTCAGGTCTCCTCACACTGCTGGTGGGTTCCATTTTGTCATAGGGTGCTGGCAGATTACGGGCCTCCCATTGCTGCTGCCAGGCCCGTTATTGCCATGGGCCCCCGTACTGACTCCTCATGCTGCTGCCAGGTCCAGAGTCTCTCATGGGTCCCTGTACGGCCTCCCATTGCTGCTGTCTCCATCGCCACACTCTGCCATGTGCCACTTTCAGGTCTCCTCACACTGCTGGTGGGTTCCATTTTGTCATAGGGTGCTAGCAGATTACGGGCCTCCAATTGCTGCTGCCAGGCCCGTAATCTGCCATGGGCCCCCGTACCGCCTCCTCATGCTGCTGCCAGGTCCAGAGTGTCTCATGGGTCCCTGTACGGCCTCCCATTGCTGCTGTCTCCATCGCCACACTCTGCCATGTGCCACTTTCAGGTCTCCTCACACTGCTGGTGGGTTCCATTTTGTCATAGGGTGCTGGCAGATTACGGGCCTCCCATTGCTGCTGCCAGGCCCGTAATTGCCATGGGCCCCCGTACCGACTCCTCATGCTGCTGCCAGGCCCGTAATCTGTCATGGGCCCCTGTACCGCCTCCTCATGCTGCTGCCAGGTCCAGAGTCTCTCATGGGTCCCTGTACGGCCTCCCATTGCTGCTGTCTCCATCGCCACACTCTGCCATGTGCCACTTTCAGGTCTCCTCACACTGCTGGTGGGTTCCATTTTGTCATAGGGTGCTGGCAGATTACGGGCCTCCCATTGCTGCTGCCAGGCCCGTAATTGCCATGGGCCCCCGTACTGACTCCTCATGCTGCTGCCAGGCCCGTAATCTGTCATGGGCCCCTGTACTGCCTCCTCATGCTGCTGCCAGGTCCAGAGTCTCTCATGGGTCCCTGTACGCCTCCCATTGCTGCTGTCTCCATCGCCACACTCTGCCATGTGCCACTTTCAGGTCTCCTCACACTGCTGGTGGGTTCCATTTTGTCATAGGGTGCTGTCAGGGCAGGAACGATGGAATGGGCAGGCAGGCCTATGGTACGGTCACGCTGCGACTGACGACAGCCACTACCCACAGACCAGAGTCCCTCAGGGCGCGGAGTCTAAGCCCCAGGCTACCCTTCACCAGGGCCCCTGATGGTGGGGATGGACTTGACGCAGCCTGAGACCAGGTCGCGGCCCCCGAGTGACCCCAGCTGCGATAACGACTGCCGCCAATGGCGTACAGCTGGTGGGAGCTAGATGGGATCACGAGTAGAGTAGTCAGACAAGCCGGGTCAATAACAATGGAGCAGATAGTACTAGACGGTAGGCAAAGAAGACTCAGGTCACGGGCCGGGTTCAACAACGGGAGGTCAGATAAAGGGTTAACGCAGAGAGTAGTCTTGTCCAAGCCGAGTCGGTTACCAGGAGAGCAATGGGAACAACACAAGAGCTTGCAACAGGGCAACATACAGGACACAAGTGCAGAGCACACTTGCAGACAGCAGGTTTAAATGTGCTCAACCACACCCTTCTGAGGAGGAGCCGCAGAAGCCTGAAGGCATAAAGGTTCCCACCATGCTTTGCAGAAAACCAAGATGGAGGCCAGCTCATGGAGATGCACAAGCTCTGAAGAAAGGTAGGACCTTGACAGTACCTCCTCCTCAAGGACCCCTCCCCCTCCGTGGCTCCACAAAAGGTTTCTGAGGAAATCGGGCGTGAAAAGCGCGGAGGAGGGCAGGAGCATGAACATCCGCGGAAGGAACCCAGGAACGTTCCTCGGGACCATAACCACGCCAATGGACCAAAAACTGTACCCGACCGCGGACCAACCGAGAATCCAAGATGCGGCTCACCTCATACTCCTCATGACCGTCGACCCTGATAGGACGAGGACGAGGCAGAGAGGCAGTAAAGCGATTACAGATCAGAGGTTTCAACAGGGATACGTGGAAGACATTGGAGATGTGCATCCCAGGAGGAAGAGCAAGGGCATAGGCAACCGGGTTCACCCTGCGAAGAATGCGGAAAGGACCAACAAAACGGGGGGCCAGCTTTGGTGTGGGCACCCGAAGCTTGAGGTTGCGAGTGGACAACCATGTCCAAGCCGAGTCGGTTACCAGGAGAGCAATGGGAACAACACAAGAGCTTGCAACAGGGCAACATACAGGACACAAGTGCAGAGCACACTTGCAGACAGCAGGTTTAAATGTGCTCAACCACACCCTTCTGAGGAGGAGCCGCAGAAGCCTGAAGGCATAAAGGTTCCCACCATGCTTTGCAGAAAACCAAGATGGAGGCCAGCTCATGGAGATGCACAAGCTCTGAAGAAAGGTAGGACCTTGACAGGTGCTGGCAGATTACGGGCCTCCCATTGCTGCTGCCAGGCCCGTAATCTGCCATGGGCCCCCGTACCGCCTCCTCATGCTGCTGCCAGGTCCAGAGTGTCTCATGGGTCCCTGTACGGCCTCCCATTGCTGCTGTCTCCATCGCCACATTCTGCCATGTGCCACTTTCAGGTCTCCTCACACTGCTGGTGGGTTCCATTTTGTCATAGGGTGCTGGCAGATTACGGGCCTCCCATTGCTGCTGCCAGGCCCGTAATCTGCATTGGGCCCCCGTACCGCCTCCTCATGCTGCTGCCAGGTCCAGAGTGTCTCATGGGTCCCTGTACGGCCTCCCATTGCTGCTGTCTCCATCGCCACACTCTGCCATGTGGCACTTTCAGGTCTCCTCACACTGCTGGTGGGTTCCATTTTGTCATAGGGTGCTGGCAGATTACGGGCCTCCCATTGCTGCTGCCAGGCCTGTAATTGCCATGGGCCCCCGTACCGACTCCTCATGCTGCTGCCAGGCCCGTAATCTGTCATGGGCCCCTGTACCGCCTCCTCATGCTGCTGCCAGGTCCAGAGTCTCTCATGGGTCCCTGTACGGCCTCCCATTGCTGCTGTCTCCATCGCCACACTCTGCTATGTGCCACTTTCAGGTCTCCTCACACTGCTGGTGGGTTCCATTTTGTCATAGGGTGCTGGCAGATTACGGGCCTCCCATTGCTGCTGCCATGCCCGTAATCTGCCATGGGCCCCCGTACCGCCTCCTCATGCTGCTGCCAGGTCCAGAGTGTCTCATGGGTCCCTGTACGGCCTCCCATTGCTGCTGTCTCCATCGCCACACTCTGCCATGTGCCACTTTCAGGTCTCCTCACACTGCTGGTGGGTTCCATTTTGTCATAGGGTGCTGGCAGATTTCGGGCCTCCCATTGCTGCTGCCAGGCCCGTAATCTGCCATGGGCCCCCATACCGACTCCTCATGCTGCTGCCAGGCCCGTAATCTGTCATGGGCCCCTGTACCGCCTCCTCATGCTGCTGCCAGGTCCAGAGTGTCTCATGGGTCCCTGTACGGCCTCCCATTGCTGCTGTCTCCATCGCCACACTCTGCCATGTGGCACTTTCAGGTCTCCTCACACTGCTGGTGGGTTCCATTTTGTCATAGGGTGCTGGCAGATTACGGGCCTCCCATTGCTGCTGCCAGGCCCGTAATCTGCCATGGGCCCCCGTACCGACTCCTCATGCTGCTGCCAGGCCCGTAATCTGTCATGGGCCCCTGTACTGCCTCCTCATGCTGCTGCCAGGTCCAGAGTCTCTCATGGGTCCCTGTACGCCTCCCATTGCTGCTGTCTCCATCGCCACACTCTGCCATGTGCCACTTTCAGGTCTCCTCACACTGCTGGTGGGTTCCATTTTGTCATAGGGTGCTGTCAGGGCAGGAACGATGGAATGGGCAGGCAGGCCTATGGTACGGTCACGCTGCGACTGACGACAGCCACTACCCACAGACCAGAGTCCCTCAGGGCGCGGAGTCTAAGCCCCAGGCTACCCTTCACCAGGGCCCCTGATGGTGGGGATGGACTTGACGCAGCCTGAGACCAGGTCGCGGCCCCCGAGTGACCCCAGCTGCGATAACGACTGCCGCCAATGGCGTACAGCTGGTGGGAGCTAGATGGGATCACGAGTAGAGTAGTCAGACAAGCCGGGTCAATAACAATGGAGCAGATAGTACTAGACGGTAGGCAAAGAAGACTCAGGTCACGGGCCGGGTTCAACAACGGGAGGTCAGATAAAGGGTTAACGCAGAGAGTAGTCTTGTCCAAGCCGAGTCGGTTACCAGGAGAGCAATGGGAACAACACAAGAGCTTGCAACAGGGCAACATACAGGACACAAGTGCAGAGCACACTTGCAGACAGCAGGTTTAAATGTGCTCAACCACACCCTTCTGAGGAGGAGCCGCAGAAGCCTGAAGGCATAAAGGTTCCCACCATGCTTTGCAGAAAACCAAGATGGAGGCCAGCTCATGGAGATGCACAAGCTCTGAAGAAAGGTAGGACCTTGACAGTACCTCCTCCTCAAGGACCCCTCCCCCTCCGTGGCTCCACAAAAGGTTTCTGAGGAAATCGGGCGTGAAAAGCGCGGAGGAGGGCAGGAGCATGAACATCCGCGGAAGGAACCCAGGAACGTTCCTCGGGACCATAACCACGCCAATGGACCAAAAACTGTACCCGACCGCGGACCAACCGAGAATCCAAGATGCGGCTCACCTCATACTCCTCATGACCGTCGACCCTGATAGGACGAGGACGAGGCAGAGAGGCAGTAAAGCGATTACAGATCAGAGGTTTCAACAGGGATACGTGGAAGACATTGGAGATGTGCATCCCAGGAGGAAGAGCAAGGGCATAGGCAACCGGGTTCACCCTGCGAAGAATGCGGAAAGGACCAACAAAACGGGGGGCCAGCTTTGGTGTGGGCACCCGAAGCTTGAGGTTGCGAGTGGACAACCATGTCCAAGCCGAGTCGGTTACCAGGAGAGCAATGGGAACAACACAAGAGCTTGCAACAGGGCAACATACAGGACACAAGTGCAGAGCACACTTGCAGACAGCAGGTTTAAATGTGCTCAACCACACCCTTCTGAGGAGGAGCCGCAGAAGCCTGAAGGCATAAAGGTTCCCACCATGCTTTGCAGAAAACCAAGATGGAGGCCAGCTCATGGAGATGCACAAGCTCTGAAGAAAGGTAGGACCTTGACAGGTGCTGGCAGATTACGGGCCTCCCATTGCTGCTGCCAGGCCCGTAATCTGCCATGGGCCCCCGTACCGCCTCCTCATGCTGCTGCCAGGTCCAGAGTGTCTCATGGGTCCCTGTACGGCCTCCCATTGCTGCTGTCTCCATCGCCACATTCTGCCATGTGCCACTTTCAGGTCTCCTCACACTGCTGGTGGGTTCCATTTTGTCATAGGGTGCTGGCAGATTACGGGCCTCCCATTGCTGCTGCCAGGCCCGTAATCTGCATTGGGCCCCCGTACCGCCTCCTCATGCTGCTGCCAGGTCCAGAGTGTCTCATGGGTCCCTGTACGGCCTCCCATTGCTGCTGTCTCCATCGCCACACTCTGCCATGTGGCACTTTCAGGTCTCCTCACACTGCTGGTGGGTTCCATTTTGTCATAGGGTGCTGGCAGATTACGGGCCTCCCATTGCTGCTGCCAGGCCTGTAATTGCCATGGGCCCCCGTACCGACTCCTCATGCTGCTGCCAGGCCCGTAATCTGTCATGGGCCCCTGTACTGCCTCCTCATGCTGCTGCCAGGTCCAGAGTCTCTCATGGGTCCCTGTACGGCCTCCCATTGCTGCTGTCTCCATCGCCACACTCTGCTATGTGCCACTTTCAGGTCTCCTCACACTGCTGGTGGGTTCCATTTTGTCATAGGGTGCTGGCAGATTACGGGCCTCCCATTGCTGCTGCCATGCCCGTAATCTGCCATGGGCCCCCGTACCGCCTCCTCATGCTGCTGCCAGGTCCAGAGTGTCTCATGGGTCCCTGTACGGCCTCCCATTGCTGCTGTCTCCATCGCCACACTCTGCCATGTGCCACTTTCAGGTCTCCTCACACTGCTGGTGGGTTCCATTTTGTCATAGGGTGCTGGCAGATTTCGGGCCTCCCATTGCTGCTGCCAGGCCCGTAATCTGCCATGGGCCCCCATACCGACTCCTCATGCTGCTGCCAGGCCCGTAATCTGTCATGGGCCCCTGTACCGCCTCCTCATGCTGCTGCCAGGTCCAGAGTGTCTCATGGGTCCCTGTACGGCCTCCCATTGCTGCTGTCTCCATCGCCACACTCTGCCATGTGGCACTTTCAGGTCTCCTCACACTGCTGGTGGGTTCCATTTTGTCATAGGGTGCTGGCAGATTACGGGCCTCCCATTGCTGCTGCCAGGCCCGTAATCTGCCATGGGCCCCCGTACCGACTCCTCATGCTGCTGCCAGGCCCGTAATCTGTCATGGGCCCCTGTACCGCCTCATCATGCTGCTGCCAGGTCCAGAGTGTCTCATGGGTCCCTGTACGGCCTCCCATTGCTGCTGTCTCCATCGCCACACTCTGCCATGTGCCACTTTCAGGTCTCCTCACACTGCTGGTGGGTTCCATTTTGTCATAGGGTGCTGTATGGCCTCCCATTGCTGCTGCCTCCACCGCCACACTGTGGCTCCACACTCTGGTTTTGGCCCCGTGACTGCCCAAATGAGTGAAGTGTGCGGTGATTCTAAGATCGACGGCACTCATCTGCATGTCATACTGACTGAAAATATTATTTCTCTTCCCCAGCAGACTCCAAGGGCATTTAAATTAAGGGTACAGTGTTCTGCACTAATATAAAGGCTCTCTGAAGCCTAGAAACACCCTTTTTATAAGTTAATTTTGCAGCGAATATATTCGCCTCGAATCAAATTTATTCCTCGAATTCGCCGAATCAGCCGAATCGAATTTTTGAATACTTCGCTCATCTCTAAAAGACACATCCTACGTGTAGCATCCCCCTAGTTTAGTTAGGGGGAGCTAGATCATAATGGTTAGACAGGAGCTGGTTAGCAGCTCAGGTGTAATAGCCAGAGGGGTCAAATTGTGGTCAGAGCTGAGAAACTCTGCAGGTCAGCCCCTCTGGAATTTCCCCTTGCTCTGAGGCTTTCGGAGGAGTGCCTTGGAGGCAGTGGGTGGATCTGAGGAGTGGCTGTCTGCACTCTTGGGGGACCACAGCCATTCCCCAGCAGAAGGCTTGGCAAGGGGCTGGGACTCCCTTGGAAGTGTAAGAGCCTGCTCAGTAGCAGGAATGTGGAGAGTTGGGTAGAAGAGGGAGAGAGGAGGATATGAGGTTGGAGGAGGAAGGCTACCAGGAGGCCTAGTGGGATGGAGCCTGCCTGTGAGCCTGAAGCTGGAAAGGTAGAAAACTTGGAGCTCACTGACTCCCTGAGCAAGGACCACCTGTATGGGAGGGAAGGAGCAGCCCATCTGATAGGCCTGGTAGCAGCAGCCAACCCACAAGTGGTACAGGTGAGGATCTGAGTGAGTGCACCTGCACCCCCAGGGTGGATCAGGGAAGGAGCATTGTGGTGAGAAACCAGATTATCCCCCTACTAGTGACTGTTCACCTCATTAAAGGGACAAGAGCAAGATCCCCTGCTCAAGAAAATCTCCAGATCTCTGGGTGAAGAGAATTTCATCTAGGTTCTGGGTTCTTACATCAAGAAAATGCTGGCTTGCTCCTCAATGGAGACTGTGTTGCAGAAGAGAAGCTTGTGAATAGTTTCAGGACATTTGTCCTCAGTTTGTGGTTCCCTTGGGCAACCTATACACCCCTTACCCTATCCCAGTTCTAAATACCCTCAATAAACAACAAAACAAAATCTCAAGGACTGATTTCTGACGGTGGCACATGCGGTAAAGCACTGGGCTTGCAAGCATGAGATCCTGAGCTGCGTTGTGACTACGTAGTAGGGTTTGAATTGGATTCCATGGAGCACAGCATCAATAGGTTTCCATTTGCAGTTGAAAAGTCAATGTGCAAATATTAAAAACGTTAATGTACAGAAAATAAAAAAAAAATGCAAAATCAATCATTTTAATTTTCCAGGACCTCTGATTTTTTTTTTAAATGTGATGTTTGGGGTTTCTATGTAATTTTTTGGTGTAAATAAAACATTATTTACTTAATAATTGCCCTTACAATTATTTGGATGTCTATCCCATAGAAAACTGAAAACCTGACTGGTTGATGTACATTACAAAAGTTTGCAAAGAAATTATGAATGTCTGTGCACTGTTATCATGTTTTTATGATGTACGTTACCAGTTTCACCTGACATGGAAAATAACTCTGCACAATACATGTTCAAATTTGTAATACAGTGACCGCTGACTGCAGTATGACTTTTCATTTTTACCACAGTTCATCGACTACCCTTTTCCTGTGTCCTTACAGCTCTGACCATTGGACTAAAACAAAGAGACTTCTCGGTTTCAGGGACTCTACACATTTTACATTATTATCCACTGGGAGAACCAGAAGCCCACAGGCCTAAAACATTAATATTTATTTTTGTCATGTAATTGTCATTTTCATCTGTCAAACCTACTGTATGCCTGTGGCAACTGGGAAACTATCTGTAGCTATTTAGTATCACTGAGGATTTGGAGAGCTGACAGTGAAAATTAGAAGTGAATAGAGAACATTTAATCCTTTAACAGAGACTAATGCTGGCAGACTGTAAAATTGTATCAGATAGCACGTTCTTTAAATCTTTTCATTTTAGTAGAAGGCTTCAAGTAGACATTATGTTGCATTGCTCAGAGCTTCTAGTATCTGCACAAAATTTTGGTGAGAATTATTAAATGATTCCAGATTAACTGTTAATTGTTCAGTAATGATTGGTAACTTGAATTGCAGCTGTTTTATGTTGTGGCAATATAAATAATGTAATTGGAAGTTTAAAGTGATACTAAAACAGTTTTTGGGCTGCTGATCCAATCACTTACTGAGTATGCAGCTTCTTTATCTTTTAGCCCTTACACAGCAGCATGTTTACACAGAGATATACACAGCAGCATGTTTCCCAAGTAAACCACACACAGCTTATGATATAAAACACAGCCCAGCTAACCCCTTCCTGTCCAGTGTCATTACTACAGTGTCAGTGCTTTGTATTAGCACTGATCACTGTATTAGTGTAACTGGGATGCCAGTGGCAGTGAGTCAATTTGCACTCAGTGTCAAAATGTCTGCCGCAGTCCCGCAGTCCTGCTATAAGCCACTATTACTGGTATAAAATAAATAAAAATTCCAGTATATATACCGCCATTTGTAGATGCTTTAACTTTCACGTAAACCACAAAGTCCCCTATGTGATAATTTATAGGTGACAGGTTTTCTTTAAAGAGACATGCAGGGTTTTTTAGATTCCTCTGGGTTCCACTGAACTGCATTGCAATACATTCCTAGAATTCCTACATAGAATAGTGATGGGGTGACCTTGAAGTGACATCATACACATTGCTTTCCAGGTCACAGCAAGAAGGGGGGAGAGTGGATGTGTGTCCACTCTCCTTTCTCCCCTCCACACATTGGCACCCACCATATTGGCCTGGGCCTGCAGATGGGCAAGCGGAGCCCGGAATACATGGCGGGGGTGTGTGAAGAGGGGACAATTACTCAGCCATGCAATACTGTACTCAAATTAAATTGTTATCAGAGCTTTCTTTTGGTTGTATTTTATCACCACTTAATTTTTTAATTTTTGCTCAGTGAAAAAATACCCAACATTTTGAAAAGGAAGCAGGTTTTTCTTAGTTTGTGTTACACAATTTTGCAAATAAATAAACTTTATACATAAATTTAGGTCAGAATGCATTCTGCTACATTTCTTTGGTAAAAATAACCCAAAAATTTGAGAATTGATGAGTCCTGAAGTACTGTCTGCTTATCTAATTTCTAGAGTTCCTAAAATTCTAGGACAGTACAAATATCCCCAAATGATCCTTTTTGGAAAGCAGACAGTCCAAGGTATTTAGTAAGTTGTAATTTTTTTTTGTCACAATTTGTTGGAAAATTAAGAAATAAATTGATTTTTTTTCACAATGCTTTTTTTACATACTGTCACCAGAGCAGTACAGTGTCAACATATGACTAGTGTGGCAGAGAAACTGATACTGGTGACTGTATGTAAAAACAATAAAATACATTTTTTGAACTTTAAATTTTTTTTTATACATACTATGACCAAAGCAGTTCAGTGTTACCTTAGTGACACTGTACTACTCTTAGGAAGTGGTCAGGATTTTTATTTCTCACACTTTGATTGCTTATAACAGTGATGATCACTATTATAAGTAGAGATGAGCGAATTATTCAAAAATTCGGTTCGGCTGATTCGCCGAATTCGCGGAAAAAATTTGCTTCGAGCCGAATATATTCGCTGCGAATTTAACTTATAAAAAGGGTGTTTCTAGGCTTCAGAGAGCCTTTATATTAGTGCAGAACACTGTACCTTTAATTTAAATGCCCTTGGAGTCTGCTGGGGAAGAGAAATAATACTGTCAGTCAGTATGACATGCAGATGAGTGCCGTCGATCTTAGAATCACCGCACACTTCACTCATTTGGGCAGTCACGGGGCCAAAACCAGAGTGTGGAGCCACAGTGTGGCGGTGGAGGCAGCAGCAATGGGAGGCCATACAGCACCCTATGACAAAATGGAAACCAGCAGCAGTGTGAGGAGACCTGAAAGTGGCACATGGTAGAGTGTGGCGATGGAGACAGCAGCAATGGGAGGCCGTACAGGGACCCATGACACACTCTGGACCTGGCAGCAGCATGAGTAGGCGGCACAGGGGCCCATGACAGATTACGGGCCTGGCAGCAGCATGAGGAGTCGGTACG
Organism: Staurois parvus; assembly: GCF_062004578.1. NCBI lineage: Eukaryota > Metazoa > Chordata > Amphibia > Anura > Ranidae > Staurois > Staurois parvus. The sequence continues at coordinate 4,004,875 of NW_028318546.1, forward strand.
GGGGCCCATGGCAGATTACGGGCCTGGCAGCAGCATGAGGAGGCGGTACAGGGGCCCATGGCAGAGTGGCGGAGCGTAAGCAGCTAAAATTGAAGGCCATACAGAGGCCTATGTTAAAAAGTCCCCCCAGCAGCAGCGTGGGGAGACGACTATCAAGAGTCCAATGGCAGAGTGGCGGAGCAGAAGCAGCTTCAATTGAAGGCCATACACAGGCCTAGGTTAAAAAGCGGAAGCCGTCAGCAGCGTGAGCAGACGACAGAGACACATGGCGCAGGGTGGCGATGGATGCAGCAGTATTCGGAAGCCAAACACAGGCCTCGGTTAAAAAGCGGAAGCCGTCAGCAGCGTGAGCAGACGACAGAGGCACATGGCGCAGGGTGGCGGTGGAGGCAGCAGCAATGGAAGGCCATACAGCACCCTATCACAAAATGGAACCCACCAACAGTGTAAGGAGACCTGAAAGTGGCACATGGCGCAGGGTGGCGGTGGAGGCAGCAGTATTCGGAAGACATACACAGGACTAGTTTAAAAAGCGGAAGCCGTCAGCAGCGTGAGCAGACGACAGAGGCACATGGCACAGGGTGGCGGTGGAGGCAGCAGTATTCGGAAGCCATACACAGGCCTAGGTTAAAAAGCGGAAGCCGTCAGCAGCGTGAGCAGACGACAGAGACACATGGCGCAGGGTGGCGGTGGATGCAGCAGTATTCGGAAGCCAAACACAGGCCTCGGTTAAAAAGCGGAAGCCGTCAGCAGCGTGAGCAGACGACAGAGGCACATGGCGCAGGGTGGCGGTGGAGGCAGCAGCAATGGAAGGCCATACAGCACCCTATCACAAAATGGAACCCACCAACAGTGTAAGGAGACCTGAAAGTGGCACATGGCGCAGGGTGGCGGTGGAGGCAGCAGTATTCGGAAGCCATACACAGGCCTAGGTTAAAAAGCGGAAGCCGTCAGCAGCGTGAGCAGACGACAGAGACACATGGCGCAGGGTGGCGGTGGATGCAGCAGTATTCGGAAGCCAAACACAGGCCTCGGTTAAAAAGCGGAAGCCGTCAGCAGCGTGAGCAGACGACAGAGACACATGGCGCAGTGTGGCGGTGGATGCAGCAGTATTCGGAAGCCAAACACAGGCCTCAGTTAAAAAGCGGAAGCCGTCAGCAGCGTGAGCAGACGACAGAGGCACATGGCGCAGGGTGGCGGTGGAGGCAGCAGCAATGGAAGGCCATACAGCACCCTATCACAAAATGGAACCCACCAACAGTGTAAGGAGACCTGAAAGTGGCACATGGCGCAGGGTGGCGGTGGAGGCAGCAGTATTCGGAAGCCATACACAGGCCTAGGTTAAAAAGCGGAAGCCGTCAGCAGCGTGAGCAGACGACAGAGACACATGGCGCAGGGTGGCGGTGGATGCAGCAGTATTCGGAAGCCAAACACAGGCCTCGGTTAAAAAGCGGAAGCCGTCAGCAGCGTGAGCAGACGACAGAGACACATGGCGCAGGGTGGCGGTGGATGCAGCAGTATTCGGAAGCCAAACACAGGCCTCGGTTAAAAAGCGGAAGCCGTCAGCAGCGTGAGCAGACGACAGAGGCACATGGCGCAGGGTGGCGGTGGAGGCAGCAGCAATGGAAGGCCATACAGCACCCTATCACAAAATGGAACCCACCAACAGTGTAAGGAGACCTGAAAGTGGCACATGGCGCAGGGTGGCGGTGGAGGCAGCAGTATTCGGAAGCCATACACAGGCCTAGGTTAAAAAGCGGAAGCCGTCAGCAGCGTGAGCAGACGATAGAGACACATGGCGCAGGGTGGCGGTGGATGCAGCAGTATTCGGAAGCCAAACACAGGCCTCGGTTAAAAAGCGGAAGCCGTCAGCAGCATGAGCAGACGACAGAGACACATGGCGCAGTGTGGCGGTGGATGCAGCAGTATTCGGAAGCCAAACACAGGCCTCGGTTAAAAAGCGGAAGCCGTCAGCAGCGTGAGCAGACGACAGAGGCACATGGCGCAGGGTGACGGTGGAGGCAGCAGCAATGGAAGGCCATACAGCACCCTATCACAAAATGGAACCCACCAACAGTGTAAGGAGACCTGAAAGTGGCACATGGCGCAGGGTGGCGGTGGAGGCAGCAGTATTCGGAAGCCATACACAGGCCTAGGTTAAAAAGCGGAAGCCGTCAGCAGCGTGAGCAGACGACAGAGACACATGGCGCAGGGTGGCGGTGGATGCAGCAGTATTCGGAAGCCAAACACAGGCCTCGGTTAAAAAGCGGAAGCCGTCAGCAGCGTGAGCAGACGACAGAGACACATGGCGCAGGGTGGCGGTGGATGCAGCAGTATTCGGAAGCCAAACACAGGCCTCGGTTAAAAAGCGGAAGCCGTCAGCAGCGTGAACAGACGACAGAGGCACATGGCGCAGGGTGGCGGTGGAGGCAGCAGTATTTGGAAGCCATACACAGGCCTAGGTTAAAAAGCGGAAGCCGTCAGCAGCATGAGCAGACGACAGAGACACATGGCGCAGGGTGGCGGTGGATGCAGCAGTATTCGGAAGCCAAACACAGGCCTCGGTTAAAAAGCGGAAGCCGTCAGCAGCGTGAGCAGACGACAGAGACACATGGCACAGGGTGGTGGTGGATGCAGCAGTATTCGGAAGCCAAACACAGGCCTCGGTTAAAAAGCGGAAGCCGTCAGCAGCGTGAGCAGACGACAGAGGCACATGGCGCAGGGTGGCGGTGGAGGCAGCAGTATTCGGAAGCCATACACAGGCCTAGGTTAAAAAGCGGAAGCCGTCAGCAGCGTGAGCAGACGACAGAGACACATGGCGCAGGGTGGCGGTGGATGCAGCAGTATTCGGAAGCCAAACACAGGCCTCGGTTAAAAAGCGGAAGCCGTCAGCAGCATGAGCAGACGACAGAGACACATGGCGCAGGGTGGCGGTGGAGGCAGCAGCAATGGAAGGTCATACAGCACCTGTAAGGGACCGCCTGGCGACACCACTAGCACTCCACTAATCAGGCGTCCCCAGCGCACGGAGTCTAAGTCCCAGAGTACTTGTTCACCAGAGCCCCTGATGGTGGGGATGGACTTGGAGTACCCCGGGACCAGGTCGTGCTTACTGAGGACACCCGTCAGTGGTAGGGGTGGTCGCCAGGGGCTCCCACGGGAGAGAGCCTGATATGAGGAGGTCTGGGAACCCCGCTGAGAGGAATGGATGGATGGATGGATGGATGGCGGAGCAAGTGCAGAGTCAGGCAAGCCGGGTCGGTAACGGGGAGGACAGCACGGTACAAGGCAGCGGGCAGAGAATAGTCGGGTCACACGCCAGGTCAACAACAGTAGGTCAGATCCAATAGGGGACATACGGAAGAGAGGTCAGGCAAAGCAAGGGTCTAGGCAGGAGAATTCAGCAGTGGTCAGGTACAATCCAGGTCAGCAACTTACAGGTACAGGTTCAGATTCAGGATACAGGATACAGGGCAAGGACAAGACCAGAAGGCACTGAATGACAGCTCAGGGCCATTTAAATATCGCGCCCTGCGCTGCCATTGGTGCCCAGCGGGCGGCCGCGGCTCCTACTGCGCATGCGCGAACTCACGCGCCGCGGCCGGCCCGAACCTAGAGCCCACGTCCCTGCACAGGGCGGCATACTGCACCTGCGCCGGGACCATCGCGGCGGGGATCGAGGGGATCCCTGACATTGCCCCCCCCTACGGGCAACCTCCGGATGCCCACCCGATCTCTCCACCACGGGTGGTCACGAAGAAACCGCCGGACAAGTCTGGGTGCATGGACATTATGGGCTGGTTCCCAAGAATTGTCCTCGGGGCCATAGCCCTTCCATTTTATAAGAAATTGGGTCTGGCCCCCCCTTCTTCGGCACTTCAGGATCGTTTCCACCTCATATTCTTCTTGTCCCTCCACCGTTATGGCCTCCGGAGGTCTGGATTCTCGTTCTGGGAAGGCATCCGGGATCACAGGTTTAAATAAGGACACGTGGAAAACAGGATGAATTTTGAATGTTTCAGGGAGGGTAAGTTCATATGTTACCTCGTTGATCATTCGCTTCACACAAAAAGGCCCCACGAATTTAGGTCCCAATTTCTTTGAGGGACAAAGCATTCTCAAGTTGGTTGTTGCCAACCATACCTTATCCCCAGGCTTCAGCACCAGATTCCCTCTTCGTTTCTTGTTATATGCATTCTTGTTATCCTCCTGGGCCCGAGCGATGGCTTCCTGTAGTACTTTGTTGTTCGAGGAGAAGAAGTTTAATGCGTCTTGCGTTGCCGGAACTGGGCATTCAGAGACCAAATCAGGAAGAAAGACAGGGTGAAATCCGTAGTTAGAGAAGAACGGAGATTGCCCTGTCGCTGAATGGCTTGCGTTGTTATATGCAAATTCCGCTAAAGGTAACAGTGGTAACCAATTATCCTGAAGGAAGGATGTGTAGCAACGCAAGTATTGTCCTAGGGTCTGGTTGGTCCTCTCGGTCTGTCCGTTGGTCTGAGGGTGGAAAGCAGAGGAGAGGGACAACTTGATATCCAGGGCCTTGCACAGGGCCCTCCAAAATCTAGATGTAAATTGGACCCCACGATCCGAGACAATGTCCTCCGGGATTCCATGTAATCTTACGATTTCCTGGATGAATATTCGCGCAGTCTCGGACGCAGACGGAGTCTTCCTTAATGGTACAAAGTGAGCCATTTTCGATAATCGATCGATGACCACGAAGATCGCGGTGTGTTCTTGGGACGGTGGGAGCTCGACTATAAAGTCCATTGCGATCCCTTGCCACGGTCGTTCAGGAATCGGCAAGGGACGCAGTCCCCAAGCCTTGTTCCTCGATGGCTTGTTTTTCTGGCAGATGGTACAGGATCTTACATAGAGTTTACAATCCTTGGCCATACTTGGCCACCAAAAAGAGCGTTGGAGAAGCTCCAGGGTCTTGGCTGGGCCAAAGTGTCCCGCCATCGGGTGGTCATGGCAATGTCCCAGGACAAGGGTCCGGACCTCTTCAGGGACCATGACCAACCCATCCTTCCATAGGAGTCCCCCCTTGTTCTGGAGGGACACACCAACTGGGACTGACGCGGCCGTGGATGCCTCCAATAGCTTGGACCGAAGGTCCGTCTGGAGCGCCAAGAAATTTCCTGCAGACAGAATCGTATCAGGTACCGGATCTTCTTTGGAGTCTTCAAACATGCGAGATAGTGCATCAGGTTTCGTATTTTTAGATCCGGGCCTATACGTGATGTGAAAAATGAACCTGGAGAAGAACAATGCCCATCTTGCCTGCCGTGGGCGTAAGCGTTTGGCGGTCCTCAGGTACTCGAGATTCTTGTGATCTGTGAAGATCAAGATGGGGTGTGAGGCACCTTCTAGCAGGTACCTCCATTCTTCGAGAGCTGTTTTGATGGCCAACAACTCTCGATCGCCGATATCGTAATTCTTTTCTGCTGGGGTAAGTTTCCTTGAGAAGAACGCTACAGGATGGAGCAATTCTTTGGTGCCCTTTTGCTGGGACAGGATGGACCCCACCGCATTCTCTGAAGCGTCTACTTCCAAGATGTATGGCAGGGCAGCGTCCGGGTGGCCCAGAATGGGTGCCGAGGTAAAGAGCTTCTTCAAGGCCTCAAAGGCTTCCTGAGCCTCCGGCGTCCATCTGAACCGGGTTCCAAGCTTGGTCAACTGAGTTATGGGGGAGACCAGACCCGAGAAGTTCTTAATGAACTTCTGGTAGAAATTCGCAAAACTGATAAACCGCTGGACGCCTTTTTTGTCCGCGGGTACCGGCCACTCCAAAATCGCCGAGACTTTCTGAGGGTCCATTGCGACCCCCGCGGTGGAGATAATCAACCCCAGGAACGTAATGCTAGGTTGCTCAAAGCAACACTTACAGTCATGGCCGAAATTGTTGGCACCCTTGATATTTCTCCAGGAAATCATGTATTTCTCACGAAACGTATTGCATTAACACATGTTTTGCTATACACATGTTTATTCCCTTTGTGTGTATTGGGACAAAACAAAAAAAGGGAGGAAAGAAAGCAAATTCGACATAATGTCACACAAACCTCCAAAAATGGGCTGGACAAAAGTATTGGCACCCTTTCACAACTGCGGATAAATAAGAATGTTACAAGCATGTGATGCTCCTGTAAACTCACCTGGGGCAAGTAACAGGTGTGGGCAATATAGAAATCACACCTGAAAGCAGATAAAAAGGAGAGACGTTCACTTAACCTTTGCATTGTGTGTCTGTCTGTGCCACACTAAGCATGGACAACAGAAAGAGGAGACGAGAACTGTCTGAGGACCTGAGAACCAAAATTGTGGCAAAATATCAACAATCTCAAGGTTACAAGTCCATCTCCAGAGAACTAGATTTGCCTTTGTCCACAGTGCGCAACATTATCAAGAAGTTTGCAACCCATGGCACTGTAGCTAATCTCCCTGGTCGTGGACGGATGAGGAAAATTGATGAAAGATTGCAACGCAGAATAGTCCGGATGGTGGATAAGCAGCCCCAAACATGTTCCAAAGACATTCAAGCTGTCCTGCAGGCTCAGGGAGCATCAGTGTCAGCGCGAACTATCCGTCGACATTTAAATGAAATGAAACGCTATGGCAGGAGACCCAGGAGGACCCCACTGCTGACACAGAGACATAAAAAAGCAAGACTACAGTTTGCCAAAATGTACTTGAGTAAGCCAAAAGCCTTCTGGGAAAACGTCTTGTGGACAGATGAGACCAAGATAGAGCTTTTCGGTAAAGCACATCATTCTACTGTTTACCGAAAACGGAATGAGGCCTACAAAGAACAAAACACAGTACCTACGGTAAAATATGGTGGAGGTTCAATGATGTTTTGGGGTTGTTTTGCTGCCTCTGGCACTGGGTGCCTTGACTGTGTGCAAGGCATCATGAAATCTGAGGATTACCAAAGGATTTTGGGTCGCACTGTAGGGCCCAGTGTCAGAAAGCTGGGTTTGCGTCCAAGATCCTGGGTCTTCCAGCAGGACAATGACCCCAAACATACGTCAAAAAGCACTCAGAAATGGATGGCAAAGAAGCGCTGGAGAGTTCTGAAGTGGCCAGCAATGAGCCCAGATCTAAATCCCATTGAACACCTGTGGAGAGATCTTAAAATTGCTGTTGGGAAAAGGTGTCCTTCCAATAAGAGAGACCTGGAGCTGTTTGCAAAGGAAGAGTGGTCCAAAATTCCGGGTGAGAGGTGTCAGAAGCTTATTGATGGTTATAGGAAGCGACTGATTTCAGTTATGTTTTCCAAAGGGTGTGCAACCAAATATTAAGTTAAGGGTGCCAATACTTTTGTCCAGCCCATTTTTGGGGTTTTGTGTGACATTATGTCATATTTGCTTTTCTGCCTCTGTTTTATATTTGTTCCAATACATACAAAGGGAATAAACATGTGTATAGCAAAACATGTGTTAATGCAATACCTTTTTTGTGTGAAATACTTGATTTTCAGGAAAAATATCAAGGGTGCCAACAATTTCGGCCATGACTGTATCTGCCTTGGCGTATAACCCATGCTGACGTAACCGCCCCAACACCCTTGCCACATGTATCCTGTGATCCTTCAGGGAGGATGAGAAAATCAGTATATCGTCCAGGTAAACGATAACGAAAATGTCCAGGTAATCCCTAAAAATATCGTTTACGAAATGCTGAAATGTGGCTGGTGCATTGCACAGACCAAATGGCATGACCAGGTATTCAAAGTGCCCAAACCGTGTACGGAACGCAGTTTTCCACTCGTCCCCCTCCCTTATGCGAACTAGGTTGTACGCCCCCCTTAGATCAAGTTTAGTAAATATGACCGCAGCCTTCAGGCTCTGAAATAACTCTGGCACTAATGGTAATGGGTAACGATTTTTAATCGTGACCCTGTTCAGCTCCCGGTAGTCTATACATGGTCTCAGAGATTTGTCTTTTTTTTCCACGAAGAAGATCCCCGCCCCTGCTGGTGAAGTGGAGGGACGGATGAACCCCTTCTGGAGACTGTCCTCTATGTATTCCTTCAGGGCCCCCAATTCAAGTTCTGATAGGGGAAAAATTCGCCCAAAAGGAATCTCGGAGCCGGGTAACAGGTCAATGGGACAGTCATACGGGCGGTGGGGGGGCAGGGCATCTGCTCCCCGTTTACTGAACACGTCCAGGAATTTGTGATATTCTGTGGGAATAACCTGTTTCAGATCAGAATCCCCCTCGGAGCATAGGAGGACCTGGGGGCCTGCCGGGCCTGAAGTGCGACAGTGTTCCTGACAGTATGGGGAAGGGAACAAGATTGACCCGGTTTCCCAGTCAATTTGGGGGTTATGGGCCCGTAACCAAGGGAGCCCCAAAATGACTGGGAACAGAGGTGATGCAATGGCATCCAGGCGGAGGAATTCCTGGTGTTGGTTGGCAATGGTAGTGGCAATGGGGGGAGTTTCCTGATTAACCACTCCTGATTTTATCTGGGAACCATCGGCCAAAAATATGTTAAAACCCCTCTTTCTGGGTTGGAGGGGAATTTTCTGCTGACGAGCAAAGTCTAAATCCAGAAAACAACTGCATGCCCCCGAATCAATTATGGCTGTTACTTCCACGGTCCTTTCGGGAAGCTGAAAGGAGAGGGGTACAACTAAGTATTGGGAAGGACTGACATTGCCAATAGACAAGGAAGAAAAAGAGGTACACTTACTCATTTTCTGAGGGCAGGATCGTACCATATGACCGGCTTCCCCGCAGCAGAGGCAGAGGTTCTGCGAGCGTCTCCGCTGGTGTTCTTCTGGCGATAATTTGGGCCGAGCCAGGCCTAGTTGCATGGGTTCTGGAACATCTCCTGGGAGTGGATTCTGGATACTTGGTCTGGGTGGTTGGCTGGGGCCTAGGAATGGACCCCAGTTGTTTCCACGACCCTGGCCGGACCTCTCAAACCTGCGTTCCCGCAGTCGTCGGTCAATCTTTATCGTCAGGGCAATTAGGTCCTCTAATGACTCAGGAACCTCTACCCGGGCCAGCTCATCCTTTAGGGGTTCTGATAGCCCCATGCGGAACTGGTGCAACAAAGCAAACTCGTTCCAGCGAGTGTCCCCCATCCAGCGCCTAAAATCTGAGGCGTATTCCTCTGCCGCCCGACGGCCCTGTCGGAGTGTGTATAAGATTGCTTCGGCAGAAGCAGCCCGCTGCGGGTCATCATATAGGATGGCCATCGCCTCAAAGAAGTCCTTGACTGTTCCTAGGTGTGGGTCATTGTTTCCCCTTAACCGATGGGCCCAATCTTGGGGTTCGCCCTGCAACAGTGAGATTATAAATCCCACCTTCACTGATTCTGTCAAAAAGGTACGGGGTTGAAGTTCAAAAAATAGGAGGCAGGACTCACGGAATGACCTGAAGCGTGTGCGGTTCCCGTGAAAACGCTCCGGTACGGGTACCCGGGGTTCCACCATGGGTAGCGGGGCGGAGGCCCCTGTTGCTGGCTCAAGAGCAGCCGGGGGTGCAGAAACTGGGGCCTGTGGGGCTGGGTCAGATAGGGAGCAGGCCTGGAAGCGGTTCTCCAGCTGCATACATTTATCCTGCAGGGCTGCTACGGCCTGCGTCAGGTTAGATAGATGCCTGCAAATTTCTTCCAGCGGGGAGGGCCCTCCTCTAGGCTCAGTCATGGCCTTCTGGTACTGTAAGGGACCACCTGGCGACACCACTAGCACTCCACTAATCAGGCGTCCCCAGCGCACGGAGTCTAAGTCCCAGAGTACTTGTTCATCAGAGCCCCTGATGGTGGGGATGGACTTGGAGTACCCCGGGACCAGGTCGTGCTTACTGAGGACACCCGTCAGTGGTAGGGGTGGTCGCCAGGGGCTCCCACGGGAGAGAGCCTGATATGAGGAGGTCTGGGAACCCCGCTGAGAGGAATGGATGGATGGATGGATGGATGGCGGAGCAAGTGCAGAGTCAGGCAAGCCGGGTCGGTAATGGGGAGGACAGCACGGTACAAGGCAGCGGGCAGAGAATAGTCGGGTCACACGCCAGGTCAACAACAGTAGGTCAGATCCAATAGGGGACATACGGAAGAGAGGTCAGGCAAAGCAAGGGTCTGGGCAGGAGAATTCAGCAGTGGTCAGGTACAATCCGGGTCAGCAACTTACAGGTACAGGTTCAGATTCAGGATACAGGATACAGGGCAAGGACAAGACCAGAAGGCACTGAATGACAGCTCAGGGCCGTTTAAATATCGCGCCCTGCACTGCCATTGGTGCCCAGCGGGCGGCCACGGCTCCTACTGCGCATGCGCGAACTCACGCGCCGCGGCCGGCCCGGACCTAGAGCCCGCATCCCTGCACAGGGCTGCATACTGCGCCTGCGCCGGGACCATCGCGGCGGGGATCGAGGGGATCCCTGAGAGCACCCTATCACAAAATGGAACCCACCAACAGTGTAAGGAGACCTGAAAGTGGCACATGGCGCAGGGTGGCGGTGGAGGCAGCAGTATTCGGAAGCCATACACAGGCCTAGGTTAAAAAGCGGAAGCCGTCAGCAGCGTGAGCAGACGACAGAGACACATGGCGCAGGGTGGCGGTGGATGCAGCAGTATTCGGAAGCCAAACACAGGCCTCGGTTAAAAAGCGGAAGCCATCAGCAGCGTGAGCAGACGACAGAGACACATGGCGCAGGGTGGCGGTGGATGCAGCAGCAATGGAAGGCCATACAGCACCCTATCACAAAATGGAACCCACCAACAGTGTAAGGAGACCTGAAAGTGGCACATGGCGCAGGGTGGCGGTGGAGGCAGCAGTATTCAGAAGCCATACACAGGCCTAGGTTAAAAAGCGGAAGCCGTCATCAGCGTGAGCAGACGACAGAGACACATGGCACAGGGTGGCGGTGGAGGCAGCAGTATTCGGAAGCCAAACACAGGCCTCGGTTAAAAAGCGGAAGCCGTCAGCAGCGTGAGCAGACGACAGAGGCACATGGCGCAGGGTGGCGGTGGAGGCAGCAGCAATGGAAGGCCATACAGCACCCTATCACAAAATGGAACCCACCAACAGTGTAAGGAGACCTGAAAGTGGCACATGGCGCAGGGTGGCGGTGGAGGCAGCAGTATTCGGAAGCCATACACAGGCCTAGGTTAAAAAGCGGAAGCCGTCAGCAGCGTGAGCAGACGACAGAGACACATGGCGCAGGGTGGCGGTGGATGCAGCAGTATTCGGAAGCCAAACACAGGCCTCGGTTAAGAAGCGGAAGCCGTCAGCAGCGTGAGCAGACGACAGAGACACATGGCGCAGAGTGGCGGTGGATGCAGCAGTATTCGGAAGCCAAACACAGGCCTCGGTTAAAAAGCGGAAGCCGTCAGCAGCGTGAGCAGACGACAGAGGCACATGGCACAGGGTGGCGGTGGAGGCAGCAGCAATGGAAGGCCATACAGCACCCTATCACAAAATGGAACCCACCAACAGTGTAAGGAGACCTGAAAGTGGCACATGGCGCAGGGTGGCGGTGGAGGCAGCAGTATTCGGAAGCCATACACAGGCCTAGGTTAAAAAGCGGAAGCCGTCAGCAGCGTGAGCAGACGACAGAGACACATGGCGCAGGGTGGCGGTGGATGCAGCAGTATTCGGAAGCCAAACACAGGCCTCGGTTAAAAGCGGAAGCCGTCAGCAGCGTGAGCAGACGACAGAGACACATGGCGCAGGGTGGCGGTGGATGCAGCAGTATTCGGAAGCCAAACACAGGCCTCGGTTAAAAAGCGGAAGCCGTCAGCAGCGTGAGCAGACGACAGAGGCACATGGCGCAGGGTGGCGGTGGAGGCAGCAGTATTCGGAAGCCATACACAGGCCTAGGTTAAAAAGCGGAACCCGTCAGCAGCGTGAGCAGATGACAGAGACACATGGCGCAGGGTGGCGGTGGATGCAGCAGTATTCGGAAGCCAAACACAGGCCTCGGTTAAAAAGCGGAAGCCGTCAGCAGCGTGAGCAGACGACAGAGACACATGGCGCAGGGTGGCGGTGGATGCAGCAGTATTCGGAAGCCAAACACAGGCCTCGGTTAAAAAGCGGAAGCCGTCAGCAGCGTGAGCAGACGACAGAGGCGCATGGCGCAGGGTGGCGGTGGAGGCAGCAGTATTCGGAAGCCATACACAGGCCTAGGTTAAAAAGTGGAAGCCGTCAGCAGCGTGAGCAGACGACAGAGACACATGGCGCAGGTTGGCGGTGGATGCAGCAGTATTCGGAAGCCAAACACAGGCCTCGGTTAAAAAGCGGAAGCCGTCAGCAGCGTGAGCAGACGACAGAGACACATGGCGCAGGGTGGCGGTGGATGCAGCAGTATTCGGAAGCCAAACACAGGCCTCGGTTAAAAAGCGGAAGCCGTCAGCAGCGTGAGCAGATGACAGAGGCACATGGCGCAGGGTGGCGGTGGAGGCAGCAGTATTCGGAAGCCATACACAGGCCTCGGTTTAAAACTGGAACCCAGCAGCGTGAGCAGACGACAAAGACGCACATGGCAGAGGATGGATCTGGCAGCAGTATGAGAAGGTGGTACAGGGGCCCGTGGCACAGTGTGGTGATGGGGGCTACAGCAACTGGATGCCAGAAAGTGGCCGATAGGGCTATATACTGCATGGAATTATAAAGTTGTAAAGACAGCGGCCTATAAGGCTATACACACTATAACAATCATGACTTGATTGACCATTGGCCTATAAGGCTATACACAGCATGAATATCATGACTTATTCTGAGAGTGGTTTGGAAGGCTATATACAAAAAGTAATTCATGAGCTGTCCGGACAGCGGACAATAAGTACATATATACAAATCAATTCATCAGCTGTCCAGCCAGCGGCCTCAAAGGCGACACATATAGAAAGCAATTCATGAGCTGTTCAGACAGCGGCCTCTAAGGCGACAGATATACAAAGCAATTCCCGAGGTGTTCAGGGAGCGGCCTGAACGGCTAGGTTATTAGGTCAGTTGTGTCAGGAACTGGTGGTTTGAAATCCAGACTAATCCACGCCTGATTCATTTTCACAAACGTGAGTCTCTCCACACTTTGGGTGGACAGTCGTGTCCTCCGCGGAGTTACAATACCTCCTGCCGCACTAAACACGCGCTCCGATGCCACGCTACTGGCCGGGCATGACAGCCTTTCAAGGGCAAATTCAGCTAGTTGGGGCCAAAGGTCAAGTTTCGTTGCGTAGTAGTCAAGGGGATTGTCTACCTCGGTTGGCAGGGTGCTGTCCAAGTAGGCCCAAGCCTGTTGTTTGAGGTCCTGCTCCAGGTCCACCTGATGCTGCTGCTGCTGCGGCTGGTTAGTAGTTTCCTCACTGCGCTGGTGAAGAAAGCTACTCATCATCGACTGCAGACTGAGGCAGCCGCTGCTGGTGGAGCTGCCACTGCTCCTACCACCCCACCCCTCCCCTGCTGCCATGCCAGCGGAACGCGAGCGCACAGGGCCCACAGTGTCTGAGGATGGACGTTGGCGCAGAAAGGCAGAGACCAACTGACTACATAGGTGGTTTTTATAGTACTTTATTTTGGCCTCCCTCTCAGTAGATGTGAAAAAGGCCACCATTTTTGAACGGTAGTGAGGGTCCAACAAGGTGGACAGCCAAAAGTCATCCCTCTGTCTGATGGTTATTATTCGGCTGTCGCTACGCAAGCAACCGAGCATGCTATGGGCCATTTGTGCCAAGGAATGCGAGGGACTCCCTGCCTCCATCTCCACAGCATACTGCCACGGTGCGCCTGGGTCCTCTGTCTCCTCCTCCTCCTCTACCAGATGCTCCTGCTCCTCCACTCCTGTCCGCTGAGTGGAAAAACCACCCATTTCACTCAATAATTCCTGAGCACCAATGTCCTCCTCTACCTCCTCCAATTCTTCCTGTTCTGCCCCCACAGGGGTCATGTGGCGTTGAGATCTGTGCGCCACGTCTACCGCACCCTGACCAGCCATTGTTAACAGCATTTGTTCCAGGACGTGCAACAGAGGAATGACGTCGTTCATCCCATAGTCCTGCCGACTCACGAATAGCGTGGCCTCCTCAAAGGGCCTGAGCAAGCGGCAGGTGTCACGCATGAGCTGCCAATGGCTGACATCTAAGTTACACAGGGGAGTACCTTTATCCGCTTGTAACATCAGGAAATCGGTTATGGCCTTTCGCTGTTCGTAAAGGCGGTCTAACATATGTAGGGTTGAATTCCACCTTGTTGCAACGTCGCAGATCAGGCGATGCTGTGGAATTCTGTTCTGCCGCTGCAGCTCAAGGAGGGTGTGCTTTGCGGTGTAGGAATGGCTGAAATGCATGCAAAGTTTACGTGACATTTTAAGGATGTCTTGCAGTGGGATGGTGGATTTTAGGAACCGCTTGACAACCAGATTGAACACGTGAGCCATGCATAGCGCATGGCACAACCTTCCTTGATGCAGAGCAGACACCATGTTCTTTCCGTTGTCGGTCAACATGGTTCCGATTTTTAGTTTGCGCGGAGACAGCCATCTGTCGATTTCTCTGTTCATTACACTCAGAAGTTCCTCCCCTGTGTGACTACGTTCGCCAAGGCATACCAGGTGCAGCACAGCGTGACACCGTTGCGCCCTGCACATGTGATATGCCGGTCGGGTAATGGGACTTGGCACGGGGGTGGCGGCTGAGGACACGGCGGAAGAAGAGGTGGTAGAGGCGGACATCTTTGCTGGACCAAGGACGTGCAAACATGGAGGCAAAAGCGGCGTGACCTGTCCAAGTTACTGGTGCGGCTGTGCCGGCACCACGTTCACCCAGTGGGCCGTAAATGACATGTACTGTCCCTGACCGTAGTTACAGCTCCACACGTCGGCGCTGCCGTGCACTTTGGCAGAGACCGACATGCTCAAAGACTGGCCCACCATCTCTTCTACATGTGAATGCAGGGCTGGCACTGCCTTTTTGGCGAAGAAATGCCGGTTTGGCACTCTCCACCGTGGCTCGGCACAAGCCATCATTTCTCGGAAAGGTGCTGAGTCCACCACTTGGAAAGGGAGGGACTGCAGCACCAGCAACTTGGACAGGAGGACGTTCAGCTTCTGCACCGTCGGGTGCGTGCTCGCAAACTGTTGTCTCTTGGAAACGGATTCCAAGAAAGACTGCTGACGGAATCCGTGAAGAGGAGTAGCAGGAGAAGGAGCATCTGAACGAGCGGAAGATGGCTCCACTGACACTGCTGCGACCCTGCTGCCTCCTGGGCAACCCACCGACTGTTTTGCTCGCTGGCAAGCTGGCACCCTCTTCTCCTGATGATGCGGAAGCAATAGCCTGATTAGGGTCTCCGCGTCACTACTAGCCCCCTCGGCTGCGTGTGGGTCAGGAGACAGACCTGTCTCTAGACCGGCTACCGAGCCACTCTCCTCGCCAGTACTTCTTCGCCTGGCTGCTGAAGAGGCGGATGTCTCCCCCCGTTCCTGACCACCCTCTGTTAGCTCTTCCTCACTGTACAGTGGGGCTGAGCCCACAGCATGTGATACTTCGCTTGGTGAGGGAACACCAAAGGACAGGGGCAGGTCGAGGACACGTGACTTCAGTGGGCTTGCTCCCGGGCCATGCCAACTAACGGTTGTGTCTGACGTACCCACCGACCGTTGGCTGTAGGTGTCAGAGGTGACCTGGGAAGAGGAAGACGACCGAGCCAACCAATCGATGACGGCAGGGTTGTCGGTGGAGACACGACCGCTGGATGACACCGGGAGCAATGGCCTCTGGCTGCGACTAGTGCTGCCTCGACCCCTTCCTCTGCTGCCACGTCTGCTCGCTCCTGAAACATTGCCTCCTCTGCCACTCCTCTGCGTGTTGTCTGACATACTCTTTAATTCAATAAGCACCCCAAAAATAAAACCGGATTTAACTCTTGTGAAGCAGAAAGTCAGTTTATTGTACACAATCGGTCAATTGCAGCTTGCCGTTGGCTGGAAACTGTACGTTTCTGTCACTGGAATGCACTAATCACCCAAAAAATATTACCGCCACCCGGCGTGTATATGGATTTAACTCTTTGAACGTACAATAGTGGTTGTGAAGCAGAAAGTCAGTTTATTTAGCACAATCGGTCAATTGCAGCTTGCCGTTGGCTGTAAACTGTACGTTTATGTCACTGGAATGCACTAATCACCCAAAAAATATTACCGCCACCCGGTGTGTAAATGGATCTAACTCTTTGAACGTACAATAGTGGTTGTGAAGCAGAAAGTCAGTTTATTTAGCACAATCGGTCAATTGCAGCTTGCCGTTGGCTGGAAACTGTACGTTTATGTCACTGGAATGCACTAATCACCCAAAAAATATTACCGCCACCCGGCGTGTATATGGATTTAACTCTTTGAACGTACAATAGTGGTTGTGAAGCAGAAAGTCAGTTTATTTAGCACAATCGGTCAATTGCAGCTTGCCGTTGGCTGGAAACTGTACGTTTAGGTCACTGGAATGCACTAATCACCCAAAAAATATTACCGCCAGCCGGCGTGTAAATGGATTTAACTCTTTGAACGTACAATAGTGGTTGTGAAGCAGAAAGTCAGTTTATTGTACACAATCGGTCAATTGCAGCTTGCCGTTGGCTGTAAACTGTACGTTTATGTCACTGGAATGCACTAATCACCCAAAAAATATTACCGCCAGCCGGCGTGTAAATGGATTTAACTCTTTGAACGTACAATAGTGGTTGTGAAGCAGAAAGTCAGTTTATTGTACACAATCGGTCAATTGCAGCTTGCCGTTGGCTGGAAACTGTACGTTTCTGTCACTGGAATGCACTAATCACCCAAAAAATATTACCGCCAGCCGGCGTGTAAATGGATCTAACTCTTTGAACGTACAATAGTGGTTGTGAAGCAGAAAGTCAGTTTATTTAGCACAATCGGTCAATTGCAGCTTGCCGTTGGCTGGATACTGTACGTTTATGTCACTGGAATGCACTAATCACCCAAAAAATATTACCGCCACCCGGCGTGTATATGGATTTAACTCTTTGAACGTACAATAGTGGTTGTGAAGCAGAAAGTCAGTTTATTTAGCACAATCGGTCAATTGCAGCTTGCCGTTGGCTGGAAACTGTACGTTTATGTCACTGGAATGCACTAATCACCCAAAAAAATATTACCGCCACCCGGCGTGTAAATGGATCTAACTCTTTGAACGTACAATAGTGGTTGTGAAGCAGAAAGTCAGTTTATTTAGCACAATCGGTCAATTGCAGCTTGCCGTTGGCTGGAAACTGTACGTTTATGTCACTGGAATGCACTAATCACCCAAAAAATATTACCGCCACCCGGCGTGTAAATGGATCTAACTCTTTGAACGTACAATAGTGGTTGTGAAGCAGAAAGTCAGTTTATTTAGCACAATCGGTCAATTGCAGCTTGCCGTTGGCTGGATACTGTACGTTTATGTCACTGGAATGCACTAATCACCCAAAAAATATTACCGCCACCCGGCGTGTAAATGGATTTAACTCTTTGAACGTACAATAGTGGTTGTGAAGCAGAAAGTCAGTTTATTGTACACAATCGGTCAATTGCAGCTTGCCGTTGGCTGTAAACTGTACGTTTATGTCACTGGAATGCACTAATCACCCAAAAAATATTACCGCCAGCCGGCGTGTAAATGGATTTAACTCTTTGAACGTACAATAGTGGTTGTGAAGCAGAAAGTCAGTTTATTGTACACAATCGGTCAATTGCAGCTTGCCGTTGGCTGGAAACTGTACGTTTCTGTCACTGGAATGCACTAATCACCCAAAAAATATTACCGCCAGCCGGCGTGTAAATGGATCTAACTCTTTGAACGTACAATAGTGGTTGTGAAGCAGAAAATCAGTTTATTTAGCACAATCGGTCAATTGCAGCTTGCCGTTGGCTGGATACTGTACGTTTATGTCACTGGAATGCACTAATCACCCAAAAAATATTACCGCCACCCGGCGTGTATATGGATTTAACTCTTTGAACGTACAATAGTGGTTGTGAAGCAGAAAGTCAGTTTATTTAGCACAATCGGTCAATTGCAGCTTGCCGTTGGCTGGAAACTGTACGTTTATGTCACTGGAATGCACTAATCACCCAAAAAAATATTACCGCCACCCGGCGTGTAAATGGATCTAACTCTTTGAACGTACAATAGTGGTTGTGAAGCAGAAAGTCAGTTTATTTAGCACAATCGGTCAATTGCAGCTTGCCGTTGGCTGGATACTGTACGTTTATGTCACTGGAATGCACTAATCACCCAAAAAATATTACCGCCACCCGGCGTGTAAATGGATCTAACTCTTTGAACGCACAATAGTGGTTGTGAAGCAGAAAGTCAGTTTATTTAGCACAATTGGTCAATTGCAGCTTGCCGTTGGCTGGAAACTGTACGTTTCTGTCACTGGAATGCACTAATCACCCAAAAAATATTACCGCCAGCCGGCGTGTAAATGGATTTAACTCTTTGAACGTACAATAGTGGTTGTGAAGCAGAAAGTCAGTTTATTTAGCACAATCGGTCAATTGCAGCTTGCCGTTGGCTGGAAACTGTACGTTTCTGTCACTGGAATGCACTAATCACCCAAAAAATATTACCGCCACCCGGCGTGTAAATGGATCTAACTCTTTGAACGTACAATAGTGGTTGTGAAGCAGAAAGTCAGTTTATTTAGCACAATCGGTCAATTGCAGCTTGCCGTTGGCTGGATACTGTACGTTTATGTCACTGGAATGCACTAATCACCCAAAAAATATTACCGCCACCCGGCGTGTATATGGATTTAACTCTTTGAACGTACAATAGTGGTTGTGAAGCAGAAAGTCAGTTTATTTAGCACAATCGGTCAATTGCAGCTTGCCGTTGGCTGGAAACTGTACGTTTATGTCACTGGAATGCACTAATCACCCAAAAAAATATTACCGCCACCCGGCGTGTAAATGGATCTAACTCTTTGAACGTACAATAGTGGTTGTGAAGCAGAAAGTCAGTTTATTTAGCACAATCGGTCAATTGCAGCTTGCCGTTGGCTGGATACTGTACGTTTATGTCACTGGAATGCACTAATCACCCAAAAAATATTACCGCCACCCGGCGTGTAAATGGATCTAACTCTTTGAACGCACAATAGTGGTTGTGAAGCAGAAAGTCAGTTTATTTAGCACAATTGGTCAATTGCAGCTTGCCGTTGGCTGGAAACTGTACGTTTCTGTCACTGGAATGCACTAATCACCCAAAAAATATTACCGCCAGCCGGCGTGTAAATGGATTTAACTCTTTGAACGTACAATAGTGGTTGTGAAGCAGAAAGTCAGTTTATTTAGCACAATCGGTCAATTGCAGCTTGCCGTTGGCTGGAAACTGTACGTTTCTGTCACTGGAATGCACTAATCACCCAAAAAATATTACCGCCACCCGGCGTGTAAATGGATCTAACTCTTTGAACGTACAATAGTGGTTGTGAAGCAGAAAGTCAGTTTATTTAGCACAATCGGTCAATTGCAGCTTGCCGTTGGCTGGATACTGTACGTTTATGTCACTGGAATGCACTAATCACCCAAAAAATATTACCGCCACCCGGCGTGTATATGGATTTAACTCTTTGAACGTACAATAGTGGTTGTGAAGCAGAAAGTCAGTTTATTTAGCACAATCGGTCAATTGCAGCTTGCCGTTGGCTGGAAACTGTACGTTTATGTCACTGGAATGCACTAATCACCCAAAAAAATATTACCGCCACCCGGCGTGTAAATGGATCTAACTCTTTGAACGTACAATAGTGGTTGTGAAGCAGAAAGTCAGTTTATTTAGCACAATCGGTCAATTGCAGCTTGCCGTTGGCTGGAAACTGTACGTTTATGTCACTGGAATGCACTAATCACCCAAAAAATATTACCGCCAGCCGTGTTGTAAATGGATTTAACTCTTTGAACGTACAATAGTGGTTGTGAAGCAGAAAGTCAGTTTATTGTACACAATCGGTCAATTGCAGCTTGCCGTTGGCTGGAAACTGTACGTTTCTGTCACTGGAATGCACTAATCACCCAAAAAATATTACCGCCAGCCGGCGTGTAAATGGATTTAACTCTTTGAACGTACAATAGTGGTTGTGAAGCAGAAAGTCAGTTTATTTAGCACAATCGGTCAATTGCAGCTTGCCGTTGGCTGGAAACTGTACGTTTCTGTCACTGGAATGCACTAATCACCCAAAAAATATTACCGCCACCCGGCGTGTAAATGGATCTAACTCTTTGAACATACAATAGTGGTTGTGAAGCAGAAAGTCAGTTTATTTAGCACAATCGGTCAATTGCAGCTTGCCGTTGGCTGGATACTGTACGTTTATGTCACTGGAATGCACTAATCACCCAAAAAATATTACCGCCACCCGGCGTGTATATGGATTTAACTCTTTGAACGTACAATAGTGGTTGTGAAGCAGAAAGTCAGTTTATTTAGCACAATCGGTCAATTGCAGCTTGCCGTTGGCTGGAAACTGTACGTTTATGTCACTGGAATGCACTAATCACCCAAAAAAATATTACCGCCACCCGGCGTGTAAATGGATCTAACTCTTTGAACGTACAATAGTGGTTGTGAAGCAGAAAGTCAGTTTATTTAGCACAATCGGTCAATTGCAGCTTGCCGTTGGCTGGAAACTGTACGTTTATGTCACTGGAATGCACTAATCACCCAAAAAATATTACCGCCACCCGGCGTGTGTATGGATTTAACTCTTTGAACGTACAATAGTGGTTGTGAAGCAGAAAGTCAGTTTATTGTACACAATCGGTCAATTGCAGCTTGCCGTTGGCTGGAAACTGTACGTTTCTGTCACTGGAATGCACTAATCACCCAAAAAATATTACCGCCACCCGGCGTGTATATGGATTTAACTCTTTGAACGTACAATAGTGGTTGTGAAGCAGAAAGTCAGTTTATTGTACACAATCGGTCAATTGCAGCTTGCCGTTGGCTGGAAACTGTACGTTTGTCACTGGAATGCACTAATCACCCAAAAAATATTACCGCCAGCCGGCGTGTAAATGGATTTAACTCTATGAACGTACAATAGTGGTTGTGAAGCAGAAAGTCAGTTTATTTTGCACAATCGGTCAATTGCAGCTTGCCGTTGGCTGGAAACTGTACTTTTATGTCACTGGAATGCACTAATCACCCAAAAAATATTACTGCCACCTGGCGTGTAAATGGATCTAACTCTTTGAACGTACAATAATGGTTGTGAAGCAGAAAGTCAGTTTATTGTACACAATCGGTCAATTGCAGCTTGCCGTTGGCTGGAAACTGTACGTTTGTGCCACTGAAATGCACTAATCACCCAAAAAATATTACCGCCAGCCGGCGTGTAAATGGATTTAACTCTTTGAACGTACAATAGTGGTTGTGAAGCAGAAAGTCAGTTTATTTTGCACAATCGGCAAACTGCAGCACCAACTGTGCACGACAGCCACCAAAAAAAAAAAGGGTGTATGTCACTTTAAATTTTCGATTCTTTGATAGCTGTAACGATTGCTAATGATAGCTAAGTAACGACTCTGTGTCCCTGAGTAACGATTCTGTGTCCCTGAGTAACAATTCTGTGTCCCTGAGTAACAATTCTGTGTCCCTGAGTAACGATTCTGTGGCCCTAAAGTCTCTGTGGCCCTAACTCTGTCCCTCAATACACAGAGGTCTGTCTCTCTTGAATGACCGGAGGCTAATGGAGAATTCTAAGATGGCCGCGATTTATAGCTCCACCATTACACAGTGCTGGCTGGCTGGCTGCTGATTGGCTAATGCGATCACATGTCATGATTCATGACTCATGAATGCATTATGGGTCAGCGCGCCTTGTCTGCGCGCCTTCCCAGAGATCCCCGCCCCATCTTCTCTGTCCATTTTCTCCTGTCGCCACACATGTCGCCGCCATTTTTGGGAAAATTCGATTCGTGCATCCGAAGTTTGCTAATCTTCGGATTCGTCGCGAATAGAATTTCTCCAAATCTTCGGAACGAATTCCACTTCGTCATGTTCGATTCGCTCATCTCTAATTATAAGCAATCATTTTTATGAATGGCATCCATTCATTGCCAGCTTGTACTATTGTGATAGCTGCGACTGGCCACAGCTACCACATGGTACAGATGTACTGTGATTGGCGCTCTCTGTACCATATGATTATTGTGACCAGTCATAGAGATCATCACAATAGTACACAATGAATGGCCATGAATGAAAACCATTCACTGTGTACAACTGACATGTGATTGCTGTGATTGGTCAGAGCGATCACATGGTACTGAGGCCGGTCTGGTACAATGATCTGTCATCTGCTGTATCTGATTGACACAGCAAGTGTCAAATTGAGTAGCTTCAAAAGTGTGCTTCATATTATGTTCAGTAAGGATAACAGTACTCCCGCTTGGCCATTTTTTTTTACAATAGGCCAGGGCGGGAAGTGGTTAAAGTAAGAAATGTAGAGGGACTAATACTACCTTAATATAGCTTTTCATATGATTTTTAGCAGTTTTTTTTCCCCAGAAATCTTTTGTTCTGAGACATTTTAGAAGAAAATGTTTGGAGTTAAAGTGATACACGATTGGCTAGCTTGTTAAACTACAAGCTTTTAAGGCATTTTAGTTACATAAAATATTTGACTGAATGTTGGCTAAAAGTGTGTATTGTCATTATACTGTATAGGAATAAATGAGATGCATGTGGAGAGGGAAAGGTAGAAACATACAATTTTGGATGAGTTCCTGGATAGAGAAGCAGGAATTGAACAGACCAATGAGGTCATTTTCTGTTGACTCTTCTTTCTCCTTCTGTTAACATGGTCCCTGTCAGCACACGTGAAAGCAGTAGAAACTGATCCCAGTATATGTGTTGCTGTTTGGAGGATTAACCACTTGCCGCCCTGCCTATGTTTAAATGATGGTCGGGCAAACACTTCATCCCTCCGGGAGGGTGTCATATGACGTCCTTCACAGATCTTGCTTTGTGCATGCCCACAGGGCCGCGCTGTGGTGAGATTTGTCACCGGTCGTGCACCTCGGACATGGCCGATGACAGATCTGTGTACCAGCCCCGTTGCCAGTTCCATGTGACCTGCTGTGACAGCAGGTCACATGACAGCTGTATACAATGGATGACTTCCTTTCATGCCTGGTCACATGAATGGTCACAGGGATCACATGCAGAGGCTGGGCCAATAACAGCCCATCTGTGTCATGTGATTAGCCATTGCCAATCACAGCTAATCACAACAAAATAAAACCTGAATGAATCGATTTCATTCAGTTAAATCCTTGCTTATAGCAAAGAAATAAATTGCTATAAGCAATCAAATTGTGTAAAAAAAAAATCTTAAAAAAGAAAAAAAATGTAATAAACAAATAATTAAAAAATTGAAAAAAACTGTTTTCGTACTGTCACCAGTCAGTGTCCCTGATTACCGCCACACCAGTTATATGATGATGCTGTACTGCACTGGTGACAGTATGTAAAAAAAAATTGTGAACATTTTTATTTAATTTCTTCATTTTCAGACAAATTATGACAAAAAAATGACAACTTCAAAAAACTCGCCATACGTCAGACTGTCTACTTTGCAAAAAGGGGTCATTTGGGGGATATCTGCACTGTTCTGACATTTTTGGGCCTCAAGAAATTAGATTGGCTGTCAGTACTTCAGGATTGATCAATTTTCAGATATATCCCATAGTTTGTGAACTCTATAACTTTCCTACAGACTAAATAATAAATATTGATTTGAGTTATTTTCACCAAAGAAAAGTAGCAGAATACATCATGGCCTAAATTTATGAAGAACAATTATTTATTTGCAAACTTTTATAACAGAAACAAAGAAAAACGTGTTTTTTTTTCAAAATTTTCAGTCTTTTTTTGTTAATTTAGCAAAAAATAAAAACCCCAGTGGTGAATAAATACCACCAAAAGAAAGCTCTAGTTAGGTGAACAAAATGATAAAATTTTAGTTTGGGTACATTGTTGCATGACCGTGCAATTGTCATTCAAAGTGTGAGAGCGCTGAAACCTGAAAATTGGCCTGGACAGGAAGGGGATTAAAATGCCCGGTATTGAAGTGGTTAAAGTACCCTGATATTGTGACAGAAT
Source organism: Staurois parvus (assembly GCF_062004578.1). NCBI lineage: Eukaryota > Metazoa > Chordata > Amphibia > Anura > Ranidae > Staurois > Staurois parvus. The sequence continues at coordinate 4,029,002 of NW_028318546.1, forward strand.
TAAGTATTTGCGCTAGTTGTATTGTAAATACAATTACTGATTTTATGGCTCCTTTCACATTTTAGTGTTTTATTCACGCATTCAAAAGTATGTTGCATTAATGCAAGTTTTTGTGCCATTTTGCACCTCATACACAGAGCAGCCTATTAATTTCAATGGGCTGCCATGTGCGAAACAAAAGCAGCAAAGTACTGTAGCTCATGCCCCTTTAGAGCCTTACATGTTTTTAACAGTGCATTTGCTGTGTCTGATTCATATTTTTTCATACGTAAAATTAGCATTTATTTTGCCATGTTTGGGGTGCCATTAACAATAAATAGCAATGCAAGCTTAGCACATGTTTTTAGCACGTGAAATTGCACATTTTTTGCACATGTTCCCAAAGCACTGTAGTGTGTATGCAGACTTATTGCATACATAACTGCATTCATTGGTGTTTTTATATCTGTCTGGAGTTGATCTTTAATGCTTTCCAAACTGATCAAAATGACATAACCTAATAGTATACATCAAAACATTCTAAAATGTTGCACTTCTGGATATAAGGCCCATGCACTAGCAATTCTGTCCCTGCTAGCAACTTGCCAGTGAAAGAATTGCAAAGAGTCAATGGCTAGTGATCAAACCTATGCTACACTTCAGACAATAACTGATGCATAGCAAAAGTGGTCATTGCATTGTGTTTAGAGACAACGCCCTAAATGTAATTGTAAGGTATTTATACCTTTTATATATTTTTTTAATTTACCTTGTAAATTATTTTTTTTGTTAAAAATATATAGAAAGGTGTAGCTCATTACAGCAAGGAATCTGAAAAAAAGTAACTTGCTCTTTAATGGACATTTTTAAAGTCTTCCGATATTAAAAATTTCAATATAAATATTATATTATTATATTAAAATCAGTGAACCAAGCCTCCAGGGAGCAATAACTATCCCTTGAACGAGGAACTTATATTTATAAATACAGCAAAATAAGAAGGAGGGTTTTTCACATAAACCTGTTACAAATAATGTATTTTTAAATGAAGCTGGCTTTATTCAAATACATCTCTGTAATTTTAAACACTATAAAATTAGAGACCTTGCTTGAGGTCAAAACATAAACATACTGAGCATGTTAGTGGTTATATTGGTAATTTTAGTTTTATAAATATTAATCAATTCTACATAATAAAATAATACAAGCATTTTGAACTCATTTTTATTATGCTTCCTTTTTTATGGATTTAATGCTCTATTTGCTAAAGAATATGCTCCTCTTGTATATTTTGTATGCTAGTTTTTTGTTTTTATAATGTGCTATGGTAAAATGCAACAAACCCACAAACAATGTTTAAAGCTGAACACCAGGCAAACAGCAAACACATAATTTAAATATATATATATATATATTTATATGTATGTATGTGAATTGTTTTACCTACTATAATTATAAATATGTTCATACAGTCATGTGATTTAGGAACTCCTACATGCAAACTATATTGTAATTAATACTGAACACAGAAAACCTCCAGCTCTGCCACTATACCCCAAAATAATCAATCTATCCCCAAAACCAAGAATGGCTGCTATCACCAAACTATATAACCAAATAGTGAGAAAACAAGCACGACAAAGGTGATGCTGCACTAATCACTCCTGAAGAAGGATGTGTCCACAGATCTGTGGTCATAAATTAAATATCAACATATATAATCCAAGCAAACGTTCATTTTTTGTTGTTGTTTGGCCCTATCAGTCACGTTTTTTCATGTCAATTCACACGCATTTATATTTTATATTGTACTGTATATATTACACTTCATATTTGATATATATTTATTTCTCTTGATACACCAAAGAAACTAAACATCACATTTGGGGTTTTCCTTGTTTATATGTCATTGGATGGTCATATCTCTTTATAATTACGGTTTGCTGTTATGTTCCCACTTCCATATGTTTTCTACATTCACTTGTGTATTTTCAATACACATGTGCAGCACCTTTTTTCCTGTGTGTGTTCACCATTTTCTAGTTGGGTGCGTTTGCTTGGATTATATATGTTGATATTTCATTTATGACCACAGATCTGTGGACACATCCTTCTTCTTTTGTGTTTATTTATTTTTTTATTTTTTTGTTGATTAGAGATTATATAGTTTTTCTTCACTTCATATAGGATTAGCACAGCATAAGCTTTGTCATGCATATATTGTAATTAACTGATACAACTTGATAAAGGGCACACCCTGACAGTTAGGTTCAGTAGTACATTGATAAGCAGAGATATGCATGGAAAAATGCGTTTTGTTTCGTGTTCGTTCATTAAGTTAATACGTACATTTTGTCATATTCGTTATATAAGAATAATTCATTTTCAGAATTCATTTAGTTTATTCTGATTTATTGCGTATATTCGTTATTTTCAAATCGGTTCGAAATTCGAATTTCGGAAGACTGCTATATTCATTCTATTTTGTACTATTCTGTCCTATTTTTTCTATTCTATTCTTTTCTAGTCTACTCTATTCTATTCTTTTTTTTCCTATTCTACTCTATTATTTTATTTTATATTCTACTCTTCTGTTTTCTATTCTATTATTTTATTTTATACTCTATTTTGTTCTGTTCCATTCGTTTATTTTCTATGCTATTCTATTCTCTTTTATTCTATTCTATTTATTTCTATTATTTTCTATTCTATTCCTTTATATTCTATTCTATCCTATTTTATTCTTTTAGATTCTATTCTATTCTATTTTATACTTTTAGAAATTATGGTGGGGGCTAGTGTGCCCCCCAGGGGTGTATTTGCCGCGAGGCAAACAAGGCGGTTGCATAGGGCGGCACTTTTAAGGGGGGTGGCGCAGCGGCAATGCCGCCCCTCTTTCCCATGGAGGGGACACTTAGTAGAGGGGCGGGCTGCTGTGTCTTACCTGGGTCCATGACTCCGTGTCCCAATCTCATGTCGATCCGGTCCATGAGGCGCTGCTGGAGGAGAGGTAGGGAGGTTGTCAGCGGGTCCGGTGTCTTTCCCCAGATTGCAATGTGTGGGTGGGATGACATGCCGCCCCTGTCATCTTGCCACACCCCCGGGATCACTCAACAGCCTATGGCAGCTTGTCCCTCCCTCTGCAAGCTCCGCCTCCTTGCTGATGATTGGCTGCTGGAACACTCAGGAAAGGCACACACGCGGCCAATCACTGGCGAGGAGGGAGAGCTTGGAGAGGAGGAGCCGAGCAGCAGCACGAAGAACAAAAAAGTGAGAGAGCAGCCGACGCAAGTGAAGAGGAGAGCAGCCGGTGAAGGAAGACAGCTGACCGCTAAGTGTCTGTGCCAGGTATGCTGGCTGTGGATGGGAGAGGGAGGGAGTGAGTCCAGGCTAGAGCAGGGGTCAGCAAGGTAAGTATCATTGGTGTCCATGGGAGGAATAGTGCCCCATCATTGGTGTCACTGATACCAATGATGGGGCACTATTCCTCCCACTAACACCAATGATGGGGCACTATTTTCCCCCCACTGACACCAACGATGGGGCACTGTTCCTCCCCCCACTGACACCAACGATGGGGCACTATTCCTCCCCCACTGACACCAACGATGGGGCAGTATTCCTTTCCCCACTGACACCAATGATGGGACACTATTCCCCCCCCCACTGACACCAATGATGAGGCACTATCCCCTCCCCCCCACTGACACCAATGATGGGGCACTATTCCCCCCCACTGACACCAATGATGGGGCACTATTCCCCCCCCCACTGACACCAATGATGTACATGTGTCTGTGCATGTATGTACATGTGTCTGTGTGTACATGTGTCTGTGCATGTGTATTTCTGTGTATGTACATGTATCTGTGTGTATGCGTGTCTGTATGTGCCTGTGTGTATACATGTGTCTGTCTGTATATGTGTGTGTGTGTGTGTGTGTGTACATGTGTCTGTGCGTGTGTGTACAGGTGTCTCTGTTTGTGTATGTATGTTTGTGGCGAGTAACTCTTAAGGCCTGGCTAGTAGTTCAGGATTTCAAATTTTAAGCCCTGTCTTAGTGTATTTATAGCAATATGTTTCCATTTCCAATTGAAATTAATTTTCAAATTGAAATTCATTTTCAAACATGGACTCAAGCTCATTTTCGAATTCGGATCATTTGTGTCATTATAATTTATTTTGGATTCATTCAAATTCGTTACTATTATGATTAGAAATTCGGGTACACCTGATTCTCCAAATAATGAAAATTTTGTCTGAATTTCGATTATTACTGAAACGAGATGCACACATCTATTGATAAGGTCAGATGTGGGTTTATACACCTTTAAGCATGTTCACAAGATTAGACTGACATTAACATAAAAAGTAATCAAACCTGGATTTCACTTTTCCAGTCTGTTTCTAGTCTGATTGTCTGCTTGGTTTGCAAGCTTGGTTATTCACGCTGGTAAAATATAAATCTTATGACTTCATAATGAATGGATGAAAAGGTGTTTTTGTATTTATTTGCCTGGAATTCCTCTTGTACTTTTTTCTTTGATGTTATAAGTATATATATATTATAGTTATTAAAGTTTTCATTTCAGATTACAGTATTAATTGTGATATGTGAATTGACTACTAAAGAATCTCCTGACCTTTGCTTTGGCACAAACATACCCATAGTCTGATTTTCATTCTTTTAACTCCTGAGAATGACCATAAAGCATTTCATACCCTATTTCATCATACCTTAGGAGGCACATATACAGTCAGGTCCATAAATATTGGGACATCGACACAATTCTAACATTTTTGGCTCTATACACCACCACAATAGATTTGAAATGAAACAAACAAGATGTGCTTTAACTGCAGACTGTCAGCTTTAATTTGAGGGTATTTACATCCAAATCAGGTGAACGGTGTAGGAATTACAACAGTTTGCATATGTGCCCCCTACTTGTTAAGGGACCAAAAGTAATGGGACAATTGGCTTCTCAGCTGTTCCATGGCCAGGTGTGTGTTATTCCTTCATTATCCCAATTACAATGAGCAGATAAAAGGTCCAGAGTTCATTTCAAGTGTGCTATTTGCATTTGGAATCTGTTGCTGTCAACTCTCAAGATGAGATCCAAAGAGCTGTCACTATCAGTGAAGCAAGCCATCATTAGGCTGAAAAAACAAAACAAACCCATCAGAGAGATAGCAAAAACATTAGGCGTGGCCAAAACAACTGTTTGGAACATTCTTAAAAAGAAGGAACGCACTGGTGAGCTCAGCAACACCAAAAGACCCGGAAGACCACGGAAAACAACTGTGGTGGATGACCTAAGAATTCTTTCCCTGGTGAAGAAAACACCCTTCACAACAGTTTGCCAGATCAAGAACACTCTCCAGGAGGTAGGTGTATGTGTGTCAAAGTCAACAATCAAGAAAAGACTTCACCAGAGTGAACACAGAGGGTTCACCACAAGATGTAAACCATTGGTGAGCCTCAAAAACAGGAAGGCCAGATTAGAGTTTGCCAAACGACATCTAAAAAAGCCTTCACAGTTCTGGAACAACATCCTATGGACAGATGAGACCGACATCAACTTGTACCAGAGTGATGGGAAGAGAAGAGTATGGAGAAGGAAAGGAACTGCTCATGATCCTAAGCATACCACCCCATCAGTGAAGCATGGTGGTGGTAGTGTCATGGCGTGGGCATGTATGGCTGCCAATGGAACTGGTTCTCTTGTATTTATTGATGAAGTGACTGCTGACAAAAGCAGCAGGATGAATTCTGAAGTGTTTCGGGCAATATTATCTGCTCATATTCAGTCAAATGCTTCAGAACTCATTGGACGCCGCTTCACAGTGCAGATGGACAATGACCCAAAGCATACTGCAAAAGCAACCAAAGAGTTTTTTAAGGGAAAGAAGTGGAATGTTATGCAATGGCCAAGTCAATCACCTGACCTGAATCCGATTGAGCATGCATTTCACTTGCTGAAGACAAAGCTGAAGGGAAAATGCCCCAAGAACAAGCAGGAACTGAAGACAGTTGCAGTAGAGGCCTGGCAGAGCATCACCAGGGATGAAACCCAGCGTCTGGTGATGTCTATGCGTTCCAGACTTCAGGCTGTAATTGACTGCAAAGGATTTGCAACCAAGTATTAAAAAGTGAAAGTTTGATTTATGATTATTATTCTGTCCCATTACTTTTGGTCCCTTAACAAGTGGGAGGCACATATGTAAACTGTTGTAATTCCTACACCGTTCACCTGATTTGGATGTAAATACCCTCAAATTAAAGCTGACAGTCTGCAGTTAAAGCACATCTTGTTCGTTTCATTTCAAATCCATTGTGGTGGTGTATAGAGCCAAAAATGTTAGAATTGTGTCAATGTCCCAATATTTATGGACCTGACTGTATGTGGGCAGTGAGCATGCATCCATGCCGTGAGACATTGCTCAAGCTTTATTCCAGCTATACAGGCTGGCATGTGCTTCCTAACAACCCCAGACCTGAAAGAAGACCAGGAGAACATGGTATTGGCAACAATGAAGTGACAAGGGGGAGCTTGGACATCATATGACTGGCAGAGTGCATTCCAGGAGGTAAGTGTTGTCTTGGAAATTCGCTTTTAACGAATGTGAGTACTCGCAGTTGTTTGCGCAGAAATCCCCCATAAAGCTGTGCGAATCTCGCTTACCACGACTGCAGCTAAACTACACGATTCCTGCGCCTCCAACTGGGTTAGCTTCTGTTGAGATGTGGGGAATTGGAGCTCCATTACCCAGGAATGATCACACGACACTCTCAGGTTGCTGTTGGAATTCACATAGAGGAAGTTTTCATTCTCAGCCTCTGGTTTTATTACAAACACACACATGCCCCCCACATGAATAATGTCAATCCCCTCCCACAGGACAATGCAATGGGGAGTGCCTATACACAGGATGTACATTCCGATTGGAGCATAGCCTTTCCTTTTATCTATCACTGGTCCTCCCCCATAAGCCCTCTGAGGTCAGCAGGCTTCCTCCCCTCCCCCCATGAGCCCTCTATGGAGAGCATACTTCCTGTCCTAGCTCCTAGTGGTCTGTAAATTCTCTGTACATGCATCCCTTAGGTTAAACAGTGTCTGTATCTGGATGGGCCCGATACGATCTTTATTAAAACACATCCATCCAGATACAGTTTCAGGTTGGTAATGGCTTGTAAGATATGCATAAGCCTACACGCGGAGTTCGTACTGCTTGGCGCCTTGCGGCACGGAGTCCATGTGGTACTATGCTGCTGATATGTGGATACAGGCCCGCGGCCTACCGCCGGCGGCATTCGCATCGAATGCCGTGGTGGTATACACGCCGGTCTATAAGCGCAAATCTGCCATCTCATCCATTACCGAGCTGAGTACTGTAATACATACATTGTACATGCGCATGGCCCAATTGCAGCCTTCAGAGCTTTAATTAAGCCACACGAGAGACATATGAATAACACTCATATATGACACATTTAAAGTTCAACCAACAATACAAAATTTCCATGACAGTGTGCCCTAGTGTACACATTATGGCATCAGCTCTGGGGCCAATATTAACTACAGTTCCACTTTAAGGTTCTAATTTAGTATAGTTGTCAGGAAAGGCTTGCAAACACAGCTTCCCAGCACATAAATATGCGCAAGCGAAGACCGACACCAGGCTGGGCAGATGTGCACAAATGTGAGCAATACTCACGTGCATATGTGTGCACGCCTGTCATCAAGGCTGGCACCAAATGGCCTATTTAAATTTGAACATATTTGAATATTTTGAACTACTGCATTGGCTAATTGCTGTTTGGTCTGCAGATTCTGTGTGTGTATATCCTGATTCCTGTGTTCTGACATCTGATCTTGACCCAGATTGCTCCTGACTCCGCCTTTCTGCTACCTGCCCCGACCTTGGCTTGTTCTCTGGATTCTGCCTCTGCTTACTGCCTCTGCCTCCACCATTGCTGACATTGGCCTATGACCCGACTTTTTTCCTGTCTGCCGTTTATGCCTAATCTGCCCGTCTATTGCCAACTCAGCTTTCCTGACCCTGCATCCTGTTCATCCAACCTGCTACAGCTCTGTGGTCCATCACACTCCCATCTGCTTCATGTTCCTACTACCAGCCTGCCTTGCTGTGATGTCTTCCCACTGTCAGCCTGTCTGCTACCAACCTGCTTGCTGTGACGTCTGCCTGCTGCCAGCCTGTCTATTACCAGCCTGTCTGCCTGCTGCCGGCCTGTCTACTGCCGGCCTGTCTGTTGTGATGTCTGCCTGCTGTCAACCTGTCTACTACCAGCCTGTATGCTGTGATGTCTGCCTGTTGCCAGCCTGTCTACTACCAGCCTGTCTGCTGTGATGTCTGCCTGCTGCCAGCCTATCTACTACCAGCCTGTCTGCTGTAATATCTGCCTGCTGCCAGCCTATCTACTACCAGCCTGTCTGCTGTAATGTCTGCCTGCTGCCAGCCTGTCTGCTACCAGTCTGCCCTGCTGAGACATCTGCTCTGTTCCTGGCAACCTTTCAGCAAAGTGACAGCTACTATCCACACAGACTACTGGTCTGATCAAGGCACTCATACTTCTCATCACTCTCTTGGTTACTGTTCCACTATCAGTGACCCCTGAGCCAGGGCTGTATGAGAGGCCTTCCTCTGCATGTCAGGCTCACTACCAGGTACGTGACAACAGTTGTATACTTGCTTGCTAGGCTGTTTTGTTTTCCTTCTTTTCAATTGTTCTATTTATTATCGTTAGCTAATCACTATAGAGGACTTGTGGTAAAATTCAAGTTACAGAACGTTGAAAGTAAAATTAGTACAAGTTTTACGAGCAGTAATTTATTTCCAGTAGAAGCAGTGAATCAGCAAATAGGCAGGTAGATAAAATAATACACAGATAACAAAGAAATTAAAATGGTTGAGTAGTGGGAGACAGTAAGAGTAAAATAATGAGATAAAAAGGAGGTGTGGGTGGGAAAAATAGCAGAAAAACTAAGAAGCAGCATCAGGCCTGCACCCCATCAGACAGCCAAGAGGTCCTAATCAAATCCCTCTGGTAAAAACCGTGAAGTCCAAGGATGCAAGGTGGAAAGAAATGTGTCCATTTTATCATGAAGTTTAGCCTCTATTTTATCATGTAAACAAACTGAATTAATTCTTGATTTGGTCTCTTTTAGGGAGAGGGTGGGTGTTTACCAGGCCTGAACAATTGTTAAGACAAATAGCATCAGCTTAAAGCCAACATTGGAAATGCCTGGTGGTTTTAGATTCAAAAGGGCATGCTGGGCCAAACAAGGGACAGGGGAGTCAATTAGTTTTGATATCATTGGGACATCTGTTCCAGAACTTGTGTACTACAGGACAGGCCCACCATTCACAAAGGAAAGTTCCTACCTAGCCGGACCCCTCGGAAACATTGCGTAGAATAGCTGGGCAGTTTCTTTTTAAAACCACTGCCAATCCAACCCATGTCTATAAACGTCCGTTTATAGACATGGGCCGGAAGGGAACACTGCTGAAGCGGGTTGATGTTTCTCTCTGGAAGTGCTGTACCGCAATCCAGTGCCCGCTGTGTCCTCCTCTGTGTGAGGTCCCAATTCATGTGATCACTGATTGGCCACTCATGTGAGCAGTAGTAAACAAGATGTCACTTCCTAACATCATTGCTTACTACTTGTGAAATCTGTGAATGATCACAGAGGTCACATGGTACAAGGCTATTCACAACAGCCTGTACCATGTGACAAGCTGTGACCAACCACAGCTCTTACAGTATTTCTCAATGGCTGCAAGAAAGCAGCCAGAGAGAAATAGAAATGATTGCTTTTAAAAGCAATCAGTGTAGAAAAAGAAAAAAAAATCTTCATCACCCCCCACAAGTAGTACAGTGTCACTATGGTGACACTGTACTGCTAGGGTGACAGTATGTTAGAAAAAAAATAAAAATAAAAAAAAATATATATATATATATATATAATAATAATAATATAAAAATAAATAAAAAATGTAAAACAAAATTTAGAAAAATTATAATTTTTGGTTATAAACTAATTTGTTTTGTTTTTTTTATTAAAATGATAGCTGAATACATTTTGGCCAAGATTTATGAAGAAAGATTATTTATTTCCAAAATGTTATAAGAAAAACACTTTTTTTTCAAAGTTTTTGGATTTTTTCATTTATATAGCAAAAAAATAAAAATCCCAGTGGAGAATAAATACCACCAAATTAAAGTTTTATTTGTCTAAAGAAAATGCTAAAAATTCATATGGGAACAGTGTTGTGTGACCGTGCAATTGTCATTCAAAGTGTGATAGCACTGAAAGCTGAAAATTGGCATGGGCAGGAAGGGGGTGAAAGTGTCCGGACTTGAAGTGGTTAATGAAGTTGCAGGAATGCTTTACCTGGATTTTTGTGATATACATGCTTGGTGAGATTCACAGTCCTACCTAACTTGAGACTATGGGGTTGATTTACAAAAAGCAAATATGGTTTTCCAATTGCATGAAAATTTGCCTCAAAGCTTAGTGAAAGAAGTGAAGCTCTGCTAACTCTGCTTATCCAATCATGTGCAAAAAAAAGTTCTGTCTTTTTATTATCCTTAAAAATGATAGGGTATTCTTTGGAAAGTGAAATTTCACATTCACCAAGCTCTGTGGCAGATTCCGATACAAAGTGCAACTTCCCATCAGAGTGAAGAGCCACTTTTTCCTTTAGCAAATGAACTCTTATATTTACACACACAGTACATTCAGTAATGCATCCCATTGTCCGAAATGCCTATTCAGATGAACATCTCCTGGCCTCCATGGAATAGCCAAATATGGTTTACTTGTAAATTACGTACATTATTTAACAATATCTTAAGTCTGTTGTAATGGAGTTTTTCTTTCTTTTTAACTAGGAGTAAATTATTTAGGCTTAGAAATGCATTGTTCTAAGTAAATATTTGCACCTCATATTTATTTTTAATTAACACGCTTTAGCATTCCACATGTACAATAAATAAGTAAATTCATAATAAAATATTTGCAGTATATTAATATGTATAATATGCAAAATATTTGTCACCCTAATATTTGAAAGGCAATTTGGCAATTCTGTTACATATAAAGTATTATATATATATATATATATATATATATATATATATGTGTATGTGTGTGTGTGTTCTGTTATGCAGTTGCTTTTATATGCATTTGCATCTTTTATACATTTATATTGATAACAGTATTCACATTTTTATCATGGTGTAAATCAGCATATGTATAAAACAGAGTGCTTATAAACATTTATGATTTTTTAACAACTTGTGTGTCCCCAAAGTAACTCCCAGCTGATATTTTCTAAGTCCAACATCATTGCCAATCCAATACAAATGCCTATTTCTTGTTTGTAAAGTCTGTTGTGTGTATGTGTGCATGATCCCCAAATGCCACATACTTTACTTAAATGATAATACTCTTGAAAAACCATGGAAAGTTATGGTGAGGAAGGACCAAAGAAGCCCTTCACTAAACCAGTATGTAGCAAAGTAAAGCCTTCTTAGAACAAAGCATTCACATATCGTTCATTTTCCAGAAGTAAGGGGATTGTTTCTCATTTCTGGATGGTGAGAAGAGTCCTACAAATCTTTTTTGTTTTTTCACCCCAACTGCAAACTGTACATTCAGAACCTTTAGTGTATAGTACAGATTTTGCCTACTATTACAGAGACAATTATCACAAACTGTTTCACGCTTGTTGGCCATCATCAGTGCAGCATATGAAAACCATGGATTTCATGGAGTAGGGCTTGAGGATCAAGGAGAAAGCATAACTCAAAAGGTTAAGCCGTTTCTAAAGCGAGAAAAATACTTTTTTGCAATAAAGGAGGTAAAGAGGAGAGAGAGAGAGGGGGAGTACTGAGAGACATCATTCTGCCCCTGTACAAATTTTTAGTAAGTCTCATCTGAAACATGCAGTTTGCTTTTGGGCACCAGATCACAAAAAAGGATATTGGGAACAGGAGAAAGTGCAGGGAATTTATTTATTTGCAGAAGGCAAATGGGTTTGTAGAGTTTAGAGTATCAGTCTCTATGATATAGCCTAAATAACCAACATTTTTAATGCATGCGTTTTATGGCAAGATCAATAGGAAAGTAGTTCCAGGTAGTTCACAGCAAAAACCCTCCCCACTTTCCCCTGCAACATATTTTCCTAAATAATAGCAGATTCCCTATTAGAAGCCATACACTCACTTATCAAAAAGACTTGTTCACACTATCAGCGGTGACCTGTGCTTTTCTGCACTGGACAAACACAGGTCTCCGCTAGTGCACATAGAAAACAATTGTTTTCTATGTGGCCATTCAGACCACAGTACTGGTGTGATGTGCTGTGTGCTGAGCTGTGGAAAATGCAGCATGTCTGCATTTTTGTATCCACAGTGCACTGGATGGCACCGCATGTCACAGCACAGCAGTACAACACACTGTGCTGCTGTGCAGTCACATTAATGCAGTGTCACTACATGACACTTTAAATAAAGTTAGGAAAAAAAAAGAAAGCAAGAGCCAGCACTGCCACTAGCCCACACAGTAAAATGTTGCATTTTACCGTGTTTAAGGAGGCTTTATTCATATAGAGATCCTAATCAGGAATCAAAAAGCACAGATTCTATTTTAACAGGATGAGTAATTGACTGAAAGATCTGACAGCCAGTACCTGTAATTTGCAGTTTACTAAACAGATGCAAAGTTAGAATCAATAATGCAATACGGGGCCAGAATGGCAAAGAGCACTGCAGAATAATAAAAAAAAAACAGATTATAAAAGCCGTACAAACATGGACTTCTCACAGCAGTGTCTCTGTGACTCAGCCAGGGTAAGAGTTATTTGCATAACAAAGTTTCTGTAAAACTCTATAGCAACAAATAATCTGCCAGATAATCACTACTTTGGCAACATAGTTAAGAGCACAATCAGTTACCAGGTTATAAAAAAACATGGGATGTAAAACGAGCGCTAGGTTTGAAGCTGCTAGCATCAAGGTATAAACTCCTACCCCCTAAAAATCTGATAAAAAAGATGCAGCGCTAAAATGGTTAAAGTGAAATGTGTGCAAGTGCCAGCAGGCGTAGAGGTGAAAATAAAGTGAATCGTCCAAATATGACGTTTAAATGGTGAAAGCAATATTCAATACAAATATAGTCGTGTGACTTTGATGGTGAATATGAAGTCCTCTGAGGCAATAATCCGTTTCTGTGAATTCCGTGATTTGAGTGATGAGAAAAATGGTAATATGAATGCACTAACCAGAAGCGCAATCTTTATACGCATTTGTGTAAAAGGTATTTCCCGTCATAGTCATGGCTTGTTATTTCACAAGCCTTTTAAGGTAGATATCAACACCTGCCTTTTGGGTCCCTATCCATCGGACATGTGCGTATGAGATGTCCCTGGAGAATGTGCCTAAGGTCCGTTAATCAACTTGCGTGCTGACGTGTGCCAGATGATTGCCTTGGTCCTACCCACATCCAGATGACTCAGTGGACTTCATATTCACCATCAAAGTCACATGACTATATTTGTATTGAATCCTACTTTCACCATTTATATGTCATATTTGGATGATTCACTTTATTTTCACCTCTATGCCTGCTGGCGCTTGCACATATTTCACTTTAATTATTTTAGTGCTGCATCTTTTTTATCTGTTACCAGGTTATGTGTGTTTATTTTTTTTCTAAAGAACAAAAGGTATACCGCTCAGGCAAGCAATCCAGATCAATCCACAACAGGTGCAGGCTCTGGCTCGCCACCACACACGATGCAACAGGAAGAAGGGTCAGCCGCACACCGGAGGATAGATGAATATAGTGTATTTATTGATCCCTAGGACACACAAAACACCAGGACATGAATACAGGACTTGTTAATACGTTTCACACGATCTTGTGCTTAACCACATGCCGCCCAGCCACTGTAGAAATACGGCGGCAGGGCGGCATGGCTGGGCAAAACCACGTTTTAAAACGTGTGTTTTTAAAACAGGTAGGGGGCGCGCTAGACGCGCCGCCGCCCTACCTGTCCTACCGATCACAGCCACGGATGTCAGTCGCCGGGTCACAGCCAGTCGTTACCGGCTATGTTCCGGCGATTGGCGGCAATCGCTGACAGAGAGCACAGCTGCAGTAGCTGTGCTTTCTATCAGTTCCCTGACAGCTCCAGGACACGCTGATCGGGACAGAAGAGTTTCTCTCTCCCAATCAGCAGTGTTCCCTGCAGTACACACCCCCGCCCCCTAGTAAAACACTCCCCTCACACAGTTAACCCGTTCCCTGAATAATAAACTTAATCCCTTCCTCCCCAGTGCCATTAGTACAGTGTCAGTGTTTTTTTTTTGCACTGATCACTGTATTGGTGTCACTGGGGATGTCAGTGACCCCAAGTCAGTACCCCCCAATGTCAGAATGTCCTCTGCAGTCCCGCAGTCCCGCCATAAGTCGCTGATTGCCACCATAAGTCACTGATCGCCACCATAAGTCGCTGATCGCCGCCATTATTAGTATAAAAAAACCTAAAAATTCCAGTATCTTTCACACCATTTGTAAACACTATAACTTTCACGTAAACCAATTAATATACACGTATTGGGGTATTTTTTTTAGCTAAGACGTTGCAGAATGCATTTTGGCAGAAATTTATGACTAAATTTGATTTGTAAATTTTTTTTACTGGACATGTTTTATAGCAAAAAGTCCAAAATATTGTTTTTTTTCCTCAAAATTGTCAGCCTTTTTTTTTATAGCGCAAAAAATAAAAACCGCACAAGCGATCAAATACCACTGAAAGAAAGCTCAATTTGTGGGAAAAAAAGGATGTAAATTTCATTTATGTACCGTTTTGCATGACCGCGCAATTGTCCGTTACACTAGCGCAGTGCTGTATAGCAGAAAAATGGCGTAAATTGCAGTATTTATACCATAGATTGTAGACGCTATAACTTCCACACAAAGCAATCAATATAAACTTATTGGGATTTTTTTTACCAAAAACATGTAGCAGAATACATTTTGGCCTAAATTTATAACTAACTTTGAGTTTACTATATATTTTTTATATATTGGGAGTCCTCCTGCGCTGCTATGGACCACCCTCCCCTTTCCCTAGTTAACAGCCGCTAACACTCTAGCTGATACCCACAAACAGTGTACAAATCAATAATATAATAGTGTAGCGCTTGATAACATATATAAAACAACTAAAATAAATAAATTAGGTACATAAACCTAGTGACAACTCACATAGTGTCTAAAATATAAGTGCTCTAAACAAGTGTAACTTAACTCATGAGTGAAAAACCTCATAAAACATATTAGTGTTGTTATAACCATTCAGCATAATAGTTGTGTTAGTGCCACTCCTAATCAATAATACATGTGATCGTGCCAAATCACTAAAGTAAATGCATTGTCCAATATCCAAAAAAACAAATATAAAACAGTGAAGTCCAAGTGATGCTTAAATACACATGCAATGTGTTAACATGGTGTCACTCGTGAAAAATCCACTCTTCCACTTTGGCTGCAATGCCTCCTCACCTCCTTCCTACGACCCCTAGGGGCCAACAAGCCTTTAGGATCAACTTGGATCCTCAGCACTCCTGGATGGTACCTCTCAGGTTATCCTTCTGTTTGTCCTCCTCCACACCTTTCCGCCTCACGGAGACCTCTACTCCAATCCTCTGTAAATCCTCACTCTCACAATGGTGAGTTCAAGAAAAGAAATCCTCCATAGTGTAGTAGTTAAAATACCAGCATTTTATTTATAGAATAGAAAGTCACTCACATTGTGTACAGCGTTTTTCTTCTCCCCTGCATGGGTAAACTGCACTCATGTAAGGCTCTAGGAAAATGGCGTCCCGTACCGGAAGTACGTCACTCGGGACTCCGGAAACTGCGTCTCTGCGTGCCTCTACTCCAATCCTCTGTAAATCCTCACTCTCACAATGGTGAGTTCAAGAAAAGAAATCCTCCATAGTGTAGTAGTTAAAATACCAGCATTTTATTTATAGAATAGAAAGTCACTCACATTGTGTACAGCGTTTTTCTTCTCCCCTGCATGGGTAAACTGCACTCATGTAAGGCTCTAGGAAAATGGCGTCCCGTACCGGAAGTACGTCACTCGGGACTCCGGAAACTGCGTCTCTGCGTCTCTGCACGCAGAGACGCAGTTTCCGGAGTCCCGAGTGACGTACTTCCGGTACGGGACGCCATTTTCCTAGAGCCTTACATGAGTGCAGTTTACCCATGCAGGGGAGAAGAAAAACGCTGTACACAATGTGAGTGACTTTCTATTCTATAAATAAAATGCTGGTATTTTAACTACTACACTATGGAGGATTTCTTTTCTTGAACTCACCATTGTGAGAGTGAGGATTTACAGAGGATTGGAGTAGAGGTCTCCGTGAGGCGGAAAGGTGTGGAGGAGGACAAACAGAAGGATAACCTGAGAGGTACCATCCAGGAGTGCTGAGGATCCAAGTTGATCCTAAAGGCTTGTTGGCCCCTAGGGGTCGTAGGAAGGAGGTGAGGAGGCATTGCAGCCAAAGTGGAAGAGTGGATTTTTCACGAGTGACACCATGTTAACACATTGCATGTGTATTTAAGCATCACTTGGACTTCACTGTTTTATATTTGTTTTTTTGGATATTGGACAATGCATTTACTTTAGTGATTTGGCACGATCACATGTATTATTGATTAGGAGTGGCACTAACACAACTATTATGCTGAATGGTTATAACAACACTAATATGTTTTATGAGGTTTTTCACTCATGAGTTAAGTTACACTTGTTTAGAGCACTTATATTTTAGACACTATGTGAGTTGTCACTAGGTTTATGTACCTAATTTATTTATTTTAGTTGTTTTATATATGTTATCAAGCGCTACACTATTATATATTTTTTATAGCTGAAAGTAAAAAATATTGTTTTTCTTCAAAATTTTTGGCCTTTTTTTGTTTATAGCGTGAAAAATAAAAAGCGCACAAGTAATCAAATACCACCAAAAGAAAGCTCTATTTGTGTGAAAAAAGGACATAAATTTCGTTTGGGTACAGCATTGCATGACCACGCAATTATCAGTTGAATTAGTGCAGCGCCGAGTAGCAAAAAGAGGCCTGGTCATTAAGGGGGGTAAATCCTCTGGAGGTCAAGTGGTTAATCATAAGCACGAGATAAGTTATAATTAATCACGAGATCGCGTGAAACGCGTTAACAAGTCCTGTATTCATGTCCTGGTGTTTTGTTTGTCCTATGGATCAATAAATACACACTATATTTATCTATCCTCCAGTGTGCGGCTGACCCTTCTTTCTGTTGTTTATTCTTTTTAACATTACTCCTATCACTAAAGTCCAGGGTAGCTCTGGTAACACAGGCAAGCAGTTGGAGGGATCCAAAGCCTATGGACATGTGGGTGGGAGGTGCACTCCACTGGAACTCTGGTACTCCACAGTAGTCGGATCTTATGGAAAACCTGGCAGCCCACATGCCAGTTCTGACATTGGTGGACTTCTCACCAAGCTGCAGATCACTTCCCAAGCAAGAGCGACCTCCTGAGGAATGGAAGACGTGAAACTTGTCTTCCCTGAGTGTGTCTAGGAACCAAGGGAGTTTTAGAAGGAGGAATTAAAGGGGCCTACCTAGTGAGTAAACCATGAAATGACAGCAGCTTTCATTGATGATGGAAGGGAGAACAGACTTAAAAGTAGTATGGTTTCCATTATCTTTCAACGATCTCAAAGTGTGATTTAAAATATATGATTATTATTATTATACAGTGTTTATATAGCTCCAAAAGGTTTGCTCAGCGCTGTACATTAAAATGGGGGGACAGTACATGAGACAATACAGTAACAATACAATACATGAGGGGTTCGAGGGCCCTACTCTTTCGAGCTTACAATCTAGGAGGGAGGGGTTAGAGGTTCAGGAGGAAGTGGCTGTGGGGGATGGAGTGGTAGGAGGAGTGGAGGAGAATGGCTGTTAGGTGAGGATGGGGTAGGCTTCCCTGAAGAGATGGGTTTTCAGGGTGCGCCTGAAGGTGAGGCGGGTAGGTGACAGTCTGATGGATTGGGGTAAGGAGTTCCAGAGAATGGGGGAAGTCCTGCAGTCGGGTATGGGAGGAGGAGACCAGGGAGCTAGAGAGTAGGAGGTCTTGTGAGGAGCGAAGGTCACGGGTAGGGTGCTATTTGGGTATCAGGTCAGTGAGGTAGTTTGGGGCAGCGTTATGAATGGCTTTGTATGTCAGAGTTAGTCAGTGAAGGGATTGGCAGAGGGGGGTGGCAGAAGTGGAGTGGTTGGTGAGGTGGATGAGTCTAGCCGCTGAGTTCAGGATAGACTGGAGCGGGGATAGCGTGTGTTGGGATAGGCCGGTGAAAAGGGAGTTGCAGTAGTCTAGGCGTGAGATGATAATGGAGTGTACGAGTTGTTTAGTGGTGTCTGGGGTGAGGAA